>NC_141691.1:281601935-282230935 GCF_964263255.1 Lissotriton vulgaris
GTGCTGAAGGGGTTAGGGATCCAACAGAAGTTTCATGCTGTGTTCCACCCTCAGTCGGCAGGTCTTGTCGAGCGGTATAATGCCACGTTGAAACTAAAACTGGCTAAGATTGTGGCGTCCACGTCATTGAAATGGCCAGATGCCTTACCGCTAGCATTGCTCTCTCTCAGATCAGTGCCCCACTCTCGAACAGGCCTCACACCATATGAAGTGGTGTTTGGAAGGCCTATGAATATTTGGGGGGTGCCTAAGCCGCGATTGATACATGATGTGCCTTGTATAATGATGAACGATTATTTGGCACGATTAACAAATGATTTGCTTTCTATTCATCAACAGGTTCGAGAAGCGCTCCCTGACCACTCTACTGGAGAAGGCCATGATCTTCGCCCTGGTGACCACGTCATGATCAGATCGTTTGAGAGGGCGAACAGCTTGGAACCGAGGTGGAGAGGCCCCGAGCAGGTCCTCCTGGCGACTCGAACAGCTGTACGAGTGACCAATAGGAAGCGGTGGATACATTCAACACACTGTCGTCGTCGTGTCTCCTGATTTGGTGAATCCTGCTGTGTTGACCGACTTCCAAGAGATTTTGGAGAAAGAAAAGAGCCCAGCTGTGACATCGGCCGAAGTTGAGGGAGCCTTCCCGGACCACACTGCTTCTGGACGAGAGCGCTATAACCTGCGGCCACGATAGGAAGATTTGTGGTTTTCGAGACTGGTTGGTTACCGCTCTGGGGTTTCTGAAACGGAAGCCGGGAATCTCAAGGGGGGGGGATCAGTTCTGCCAAGAGTAGCGACACCCGTCTTGACCCCGGAGAAGAAAACAACGGCTACCTCGGAGCTCAGCACCGTATTTTTCTTTTTAGGTGTAACACACACATATGTACATTTGAGAATTTGTGAACTTTCTGAACTTTTTAAGACTTTGAAAAATAATTGAACTATGGCGTCTTCTGCATCACGGGACAAAAGAATACTTGGTGCCATCCTTTTTGTCTTGACAATTGTGGTAATAGCAGTGATAGCTTGGGTAGTTGAAGTTGTGGTGCCTGCACGTGAACATTTGCTGCCGGCTACCCCGGCTCCATCTGAACATTTTCATTTCACTTTGCCTTACCATGAAGAACGGCACCGACAGACTTATTTGAACAATAGCTTTATTCAAATCTTGCATCATACACATATCATGACAAACACGTCTAATTGCTGGGTGTGTGGGATGTTGCCCGGGCACCAGAAGAAAGGGGGCACTCCACTCATTCCACTCCCGTTCTCACATAATGGATCCTGCAATGCCTGGTACACTCTTCTCTTCACTTTGAGATGGGCAACAAAAGGGGGGGTGCTTTTCCGTTTGAATAAAGTATGTTACCATGACCGGGATGGGTATCCACGAGCTGAGGGTACTCGATTTGAATGGGAGGAGTATCGCCCCGACAATGTGTCTGCCCCACGTGTTTACAGCAACCAACGTAACATTAATGTCTCTAGCTCACATGTTATTAATGTTATTGCCACTAAAGCTGATTTGTGTATACGCAATAAAGGTACAATATCGGTTGGGAGAAGCGAATGCAATACTACAATCACGTTTGACAGCCCGAATGGCATATCGTTTGTAGCATCTCGAAATACGTATTTTATTTGTGGAACGAAGGGTTATCAGCAGCTCCCGTTGGGATGGTTAGGTACTTGCTATGTATCTTTTGTGCTGCCTCCTGTATTCATTGCCCCACCAATGTATCATAATGATTATATTTTGTATCATGATTTCGTGCTGAATCGTGTTAAACGTGCTGTTGTTCTGGACGACATTGACCAGACGGACACTGTTTTGCAACAGTATGTGGATTTCAATTTGGGTCTGTTTTCCTTTGTTGGGGCTGCTTTGAATAGTCGAAAGATACGACAACTGACCCGTGTAGTTGAGGCTGTAGCAAATGATACTGCCATCGCATTAGGAAATATTACTGAAGAACTTCAGATTTCTAGGATTGTTACGCTCCAGAACCGAATGGTTCTAGATGTAGTTCTAGCTGTCCGTGGGGGGGCATGTAGAATCATTGGAAGCAGCTGTTGTGTATATGTACCTGACAATTCACCATCTGTTTATGATGCCATTTCAAAGTTGCATAAGATAGCTGCTGAAATACACCCGGATAATGGAACTTGGACTCTTTCAGGGTGGTTTTGGTCAATACTTACCACTTGGGGTTGGAAATTGCTAACGATTTTATGTATCGTTGTGGGGATACTGTTTGGTGTGTGCTTATGTATTCAATGTGGCCCTGCTTTATGTTCTATGTGTGTATCGGCTTGTATAGCATCAAGACGAGCTCTTGCTCATGATAAAATGATGCTTCATAAAGAAGTAACCCAAATAATGTTGATCGATATTGAAGATGAACACCCTGATTATGTTCACTATGAGGTAGCTTCAGCTAAACGCTAAAAGGGTCGTCTGTCGTAATTTGGCGATGGCCAAGTTAGCGCTTAGCTGTGCTACACGTTTCCCGTTTAACTTGACTATACTCGGAAAACGCCATTTTGTGTGTCACGGCGGCCATCTTAGATCATAAGCGGCCTCGTGGCCAGCATGGCCTTTAGTCCGTTGTCCGTGCCACTGACCACTCGAGTTTTGCCCAGCAACAGGCTATTTTTAGTACTGGTCAAGCCCGTACATGCGCAGTCCCCACTGACCAGTCACCCCTCAGGAATGTGCCGCCAAACTGACCAGCGGAGTTGTAACCCCTCCAATGAGCTGGCTGTGTTCCAAAGATGACCATATATGTACATAACGCTTTGTAACTTTGTACCGCCTATTGTTTTATTACCTGTAAATTGTATAAAATAGCGAGTCACACCGATGTTCGGTGTGATACTTCTTGCATTACCGAAGGGTGCTGTAGGAATGTACCACCACCCCATGGGGTCTTCATAAACTTGTTCTTTGAATTTTTCAGTTTCCTTGCCAACAGTTCTTTCGATGTAAGTGGGTTATCTTCGGAACATGTAGGCCTTGGGAACCCGATACTACACCACTGCCCAATGACAGAACAGACACCGGTCTAAAATTGAAGTCAACCTTCACTCCTCCTGACTCTACAAAGCCAGTAAAAATTCTGACTTTTGAAAAAGCAGTCATTACAGAGGTTAATAAACTCAACGTGAAAGATAAGAACTCTTTCCACAATACCAGTGGTAATGAACACAAAGCCCTTAGAGAATTGACCAACAATAAAGAACTTATCATAAAACCGGCTGATAAGGGTGGTGCAATTGTTCTGCAAACTCTAGAGGCTTACAACACAGAATGTATGCGCTTATTATCTGACGAGCGTAATTACAGGATCCTGAAGGAAGACCCCACTGAAAGATTACGCATCAGAATTGGAGGTATGGTTGAAGAAGGCTTAGCCCATGATTGGCTGAGCAAAAAGGAGGCAGAATTTTTGCAACAACCCTCACCACCGACACCTTATTTTTACAGCATCCCCAAGATTCATAAAAACATCAACAACCCACCAGGAAGACCTATTGTCTCGGGGATTGGCTCCATCCTAGAGCCTCTATCAAAATTTGCCGATGCCTTCCTTAGGCCTTTGGTACAGTCTACCAACACCTATCTAAAGGATACGAAATCAGTACTGCAGCTACTGGTAGGAAAAACTTTTGACCCCTCCAAACAACTCCTACTAAGCCTTGACGTAGAGAGTTTATATACTAGCCTTCCTCATGAAGAAACACTCCAAATCATAGAGGAAGTACTTTTCAGCCACTCATGGAAATATCAAACTCCTAGAAATTTGGTGCTGGAATGCATCTATTTGTCTTTAAAAGAGAACTTCTTTCAATACAACCAGACCATCTTTCTACAGACCCATTAGACAAGTATGGGAAGTACATTTGCTCCTAGTCTGGCTGGTTTGTATGTTCACCACTTGGAACAGCACAGAATCTTACATGAGGACAATCCATACAAGTCCCACATCAATACCTGGAAAAGGTACATTGATGAAATTTTTATCATTTGGGATGGGGACTTGGTAAGTGCTTCCAATTTCGTGACTTGGCTGAACAACCAAAACATATACCTGAACTTCACAAGTACCATCTCTAACACATCAATGATTTTCTTGGATTTAAACATCTACACTGAAGATGGTAGACTAAAAAGCACAACGCACTTCAAGCCGACCTCTAGAAACTGCCTACTACGATAGACAGTTTCCACCCTAGACACCTGAGGGAGAACCTACCGTATGGACAATTTCTGCGTCTGCGACGCAACTGCACGGAATTGAACCAATACAACACACAAGCAAAAGATCTAAAAACAAAACTGATACAAAGACAATATCCCATCAGAACCATCGATAGAGCCATGAAAAGGGCCAAGAACAACCACAGGGACGCACTCCTAGAAGACAGAGCACAAGACAACGGAGCAAATAAAAGACCAATGTGTGTCACAACCTACACGACCATGTCCAACGAGGTGTCAAAAATCATAGACAAACATTGGAGGATACTAAACTGTGGGAACCTAGAGTTTGAAAAACCTATGCATGCACATCGCAGGGGACGAAACATCAAGGACATACTGGTCCATACCAGACCTCGGCAGAATCTGACCAGCAGACAGACCACTATCCGACTCCAAGGACACTTCCCATGTGGTAATTGTAGCAGCTGCCATCTGACTCACAAAAGCAATGCCCTGACCTTCAGAAACGGAACAACCTGGGAACAAAGGCAATTCACGAATTGCAATACAAGAAATGTTGTCTACTTGATAACGTGCCCATGTGGCCTGGAGTATGTAGGCATGACCACTAGACCTGTGAAAGTAAGAATGGGCGAACATAAGAGCAACATACGCTGTAAAAAAACAACTACAAAAATGGCATCACATTTCTTAGAAAACCAACATTGTGTCAATGATTTGAGATGGACTATAATTGAACGTCTACCATCTGAAACTGGTCTGCTGAAAAAGGAACAACGATGGGTTTTCCGTCTAAATACCGACACCGATGGCCTCAACGATGCCATCCCATGGGGCCATCTGTCAAGTATAAATTAAACTGTAATACTGTAAACCAAAGGGTTTCGGACAGTACACGTGGTGATCACAAAACAATACTCACAGACATGTCCCACCAATGAGCATTAGGGACACCTCCTGACAATCCCCTAAAAAACTGCCCCTTACTGAATTACCATTTCACTTTTCAGTTTTGTCCATAATTCATGTTACTCAGTTATCACTCCTTTTTCTGAGTAGCTCCATTGAAACAAAATACTGGTGCAAAATTCGATATTCTATGCCATTAGGCATTTATATACCACGGAAACTAAATCAATACCAAAAATGGAATCGTAAAGCAGTGCATTCCACCTGTATACATAAGGCTCGGACAGAGAAAAAATCCCCATGTGCGCATAAACAACATCACGAGGTTCCAGATACGCGCATGCGCTGATACAGCCACGAGGGACCCATAGATGTTAAATGCGCAGGCCCGAAGCGTAATGGTCATACGCTATCCTATCACGCATACGCGCAGTATGCACCCGGCCTTTTAGAAAAGAGGCGTTTATTCCTAGAAGCGCATCAACCGGGTTTTCCCAACACCGGATAATCGACATCCTATTGCGCATGCGCTAAGCACAACTAATCTATGACACATGCGCATTATAATAGCCCGGCACTTTGGACACGAGGCCACGTTTCCAATAGGCGCACAATCGGGTTTCCCTTATATGGGCAACACCTCACATCCGACAATTAGCGTATTACAGAGCAACCAATTAACACGTCATGACCTATATAAGACAGGGCTCTCGTCGCCAGTCATTACCAGCGGAGCAGCGTTAGGTGGTACAAGGAGGTAATCTCTGGCCGATTCTGTGAGTATTAAGTAGGCAAAACAATCAAAGACCACCATGCTCGACCCAAACTGTGAGTAACAGGATACTGAATTCACTTCTTTATCCACATAGATTACGAATCTATCAACCACCCCTGACTTTCTGGAAATGCTCATGAAGCAAGAAAATACAAACTAATGAGTATGTCCACAGAACCACTTCAAACCTATGTGTGTTATCTATGCTGTGTGTTGTGTCTGTCCCTTTTCCTTTACAGGAGTACATACCATTTGGGGCCCCAGGTGACTGCACCTGTTTGAGCCAGCCTATTATGGCAACCAAATTGATTCATTTTCTTTTTCTTTTTTAGGTCATGCAACTGCATGGACCTGATACCGCTGTAGGCACACTATAGCCTTATTACACTGTAAATATTTTCACTTTTCTATTTTTACCTATACACCCCAGAAAAAATTATTTTTCTATAAAAATACGTGAGTAAGGTGGGGAAGTTGTGCCCCCGTCCTGAAGAAGGAACACCAGTTCCGAAACATGTCGACACACACCAGAGGTAATGTCCATAATGATGACAACTAACCTCATATTGCACTTCTTTTACTAATACCAGCCCGAGGTTTTGAATAAATTTTTCTCCCTATAACCTACGAGCCAGGTATTTTTTAACCCTCACCATACCCCACCACTCACTTTTTTGTATACCCCATCACTTGCACCTTACACACACCACACATAGTCTACTCTGACAGTGCTCCCGCATAGTCACAGGTCGCACCACGCCGCATCCCTCTAGTGGGGTGCGAAGACCCCGATGATGAAGCATGACACCAAGGGGCCTGTTGGTGTGTGAGGAGTATTTTACAAAACACTGACTGACTTACACATTGCATTCTGTGCAATGCATTATTGTGCCCTGGATTTCTTCAACATGTGACTTTGTGAGTCAAAGTTTAATTTCTGTGAAAGTTATGTACACTTATCTGTCTGCACGCTGAATGTGGCTTTTGGATCTGTGCCAAGTTGGAGGACATTTGAGTGCTGGTGTGGTCATATGGTTCCATGCATTTCGAGAAGAATGGCAGGATTCATGCACTGTCTACCTAGCTGTTCGGTTACAAAGTGGAGGGAAATAGCTGCCACATGGTTATGAGTGTGAGGAGTGTTCCATCCTGCTCAGGGGTGAGACAAGAGAGCATGAGAAGGATGCCTACCTGTGAGTTTGAATAGAGCAATGCTATGGCTGCCACATGGTTGTGGGTGGGGGAAGTGCTCCATCCTGCTCAGCTCAGCTGTGGGACAAGATGGCCTGGTGGGAGTTGTAGTGCTGGCTTTCCACCCACAAACACCCCTCCCTGTTAAGATGGCTATCTACCTGTACATTTGAAGCGAGCAATGCTATGGCTGCCACATGAATGTGGGTGTGGAGAGTGCTCCATCCTGCTCAGCTGTGGCACAAGGGGGCCTAGTGGTAGTTGTAGTGCTGGCTTCCTATCCACAAACACTCCTCCCTGTTAATATGGCTACCTACCTGTGAAGTGGAGTAGAGGAAGTGAATAGGTTGCACATGGCTCTTGGGTGAGCGGAGTGTCCCATCCTGTCCTGTGAGAATTATAACTACCTGTAAGTTTGAAGGGAGGAATGTAATGGCTGCCAAATGGTTCTGGGTGGGGGGAGTGTTTCATCCTGCTCAGCTGTGGGACAAGGGGGCCTGGTGGGAGTTGGAGTGCTGGCTGTCTGTACACATGCCACCTGTAAATGTTGCTAGCTACCTTTGGGGTGATTCAAGGGAGTTAATGTTAGATCTGTGAGACATGTGTTGGGAAAGTGTGTTGCATGTAAATGCATTTAGGTCTAGGAAGTGTAGCTGTCGATTGTGCAAGACAGTACATAGCAGTGTAATGAGAGACATTTTATGTAACTTACCAGCCTCCACTCTCCCGGGTATTCCCGTGAGAATCTCTGGATGCAGAATTGCAAGCACTTTCCACTCCCATTTGGTGAATGTTAGTGGTGGAATGGGAGGGCCACCCCAACTCCTATGAGCCAGCTAATAGTTATTATTGACATACTCTTTCACCCTGGTCTTGAGATCATGCCACTTCTTCCTGGTGTCATGTAGGGTGCGCAGGGTGGTCCCTACTGCATTCACTTTGTTGACGAATCTTGCCCACATTTGATTTTTTGTAGCTACTGGTGTCTGTTGGACCATGCTTCCAAACAAATGTGGTTCTAATCTGATTACCTCATCTACCATCACTGGCAACTCATTGTCAGTGAATTTGGGCATCTTCTTCTGTGACATGGTTTGTGCTGCACAAATGTGGGGAAAGTTCTGGTGTGAAGGTGGGGGTGGTGATGTGTGTGAGGTGTGTGTGGTTGTGATGGTGTGATGTGTGCTGATTTGCCATTCCTTTGTGCTGTGTGGGTGGGCCCTTCAGTTGTGGAGTTGTGCAAAGGAATCTGGTTAAGGAATGGGCTGGTTTTATTCTTGGCTATGTGGGTGGGTCAAAATGGTGTATTCATGTCAGGTGTGTTTTGTGGGTTGACCTGGGATTTGTATTTTCTACTTGCCATGGGTTTGTGCCATTGGAGTGTGTTAGGTGTTTTTTGAGGGTGGACCAGAATTATAGCCGCACTTGGTAGCCTTGTTGTGTGGTTTCTTTTGACCGCCATTATTCTTCTGGTGCAACCATGATTGTTGGAATGCAACATCCCTTCCACCGGCTCTCCCATTCATCATTTGTTGTGATTGCGGCAGTCGGAAACAACTGATCGTTCTGCTGTCACCACAATTGTATCCTAATTTCATGTGCAGTCATTCTGCTGGTCGAATGATGGTTTTGGGTCTTTCCGCAGAAAATCTGACTGCCGGGGTGAGGTAATAGAAATTTTCAGGTAGCCAAAGTGTCCCCCAACTCGCACCCTAACCATGCACCCATGTTCCTTGTATGTCGTGTAACTTCTGTTCTGTTCATGCTAGAGAGACGCAAATACATTTGCGTCCATCCTTAACATGTTAGCTATCCAACCTTACCAAGAAATCCCGTTAATTATGTTCCTAGGCATACGGTGCCACCGTCTTTATATGGTGCACTTCTGAAATTCGCACACGTTTTCTCCATGTTTCCTGGCCCAGTTGAGCTAGGCCCTTAACAAGGCCTCTCTGCTTCATCTCTCCTGTCTCCGTAAGCTGTACGCATCCCTGACCCCTGCCTTACTTCCTGCCAGCACAGCGGTGCCCGGCTCGGCCTGGACTGCCTGCCAAATTCATGTTTTTCCTACAGGTATCTGCTCAGCCTCTTCGAAAACACATTCCGGTCTAGTGAAATGGGTAAACATATTCCCGGCTGCAGAGCAAAGGGCCCGGCCTTCCTGTCCTCCTTGCAAGTGATTTACTGAACCCGTTACCATGGTAGGCCCATGGCCCCGCGCATTGCACCAAGACACGTATGCATGCACTAGCATTCGGTATTGAACGGCCCCTGCCCGAGAGACCTTTTACTTCAGACACTACATCCTCCAAACAACAGATACCAGATATGCTATAGGTACAGGTTGCCCTGACACTCCAGACATCAGTCTCCTCCACCACTAGTGCTAAAGTCAAAGCCCCCAGTTACACGTCATACTAGTTGCGCGCGCATACGGGTGAAGGGTTTCTGCTGATTCTGCAACTTTTCTCTATGCATCCACCCACATGTGACGTATCTTGTGACGTTTCTCTGACATATACAGTGCACGCCCATGTGTACGCCTCTTTTCACGCCTCCTCTAACGCACATGTGTTCTTATCTCTCTCTTTTCACCTGTTACGCCTACTGTATTGGATTCAATTGTAACGATTTACTATATATAATGTGTAATGTTAATAAAACGTTAAATGTCCCTTCCTGAACCTGCGTGGTGATGGAACCCGATATCCCTTGCTTCGAAGCATAATATTAAAGCCCGTTTGACTCAGATGCCACGGACTCTGCCTCTCATTTTAATGAGCTGTCTTGTATTGATAATTATATGGAAAAATGCATAGGTAAAATTTATTTACCACATAATTTGAAGCCAGAACAGGTACCCCACCCTTCCCCACTCGCCAGTGAAGTCACGCGGCCTTTGACCCCTTCTACAACCCCGACGGAAACCGTGCACGTTCGCGGGTTTTCCTGCTATCTTCCCTCGGGTCCACGAGGGAGACGGAGACTGCGGTCCGGCATCCAGACGAGGCGGTGAGGAATGCGGAGAATCCCGACCAGAGCTCTAGTCGAGAGAGCAAGGTCCGAGGTGTCCGGAGGCCCACCTGTTCCGAAGCGCATGCGTGGTAGCGTGATGCGTCACCGTCAGATGTCGTAGCAGTCCAGTCCAGTTTCTGAGGCCTTCAGTTTCTTGCTTCCCGGTGAGTACCGTTGTTGGGAACGCATCTAGACGGGTTCATTACTTGGTTCCTGGTCAAGACAGGTCTGGGTACATGGGCCTGGTCCGTACGTGTTCACTTAGGTGGATACGGTCCGACGTGTTTCTTTATGGGACCGGTCTGTACTGTTTTAGCAGTGCATCTAGTCTAGTAATCCAGTGATTCAGTATTCTAGTGTTGCAACTCGAGTTTTCAGTCTTGTTCTTATGTGTTCTTTGTGTATCAGGTAACATGTTTTTAATGTGTTTTAATGTTGTGGTATGAGTGACTGTTTTGCTATTCATTACTGTGTTTTACTGTGTCCACGTTTAAAGTAATCCGACCATACCGCTGTTTTCAAAATTACGTCAGATAGGTACTAGGAAAGGGTTACTCGAAGAAGCAGTTCCCGTCCCACCTAGGGACACTCCAGGATATTTTATGTACCACAAACACGGCTTAGATGCTGTGCTGTATTTAGACTTATGGGTGGAGTACACCAAGAATCTGGAAGAGAAGTTTAGATGGCCTGCCTCAGGGACATGGGATGCCGATTGCATCATGAGAGTAGAAGAAGCATTATGGAAAAAGAAAGCCAGACAATCCCAGAAAGATGCCATAGAATTGTGGCGTAAAGAATCGCATAGACGAACAGAAAAAGAAATTAGAAAAGACGAGAGAAGTAAAGAAGAATCCGAAAAAGCCAGAGAAAAAGAGTTAATAGAGGAAGGAGAACAGGTCAGATTAGAACAATTAGACCGCCAAAGAAATGCACTCATTACAGGCATGTATCCAGTTCTGGCCAAGGGCCTGCCCAAGGCGACCCCGGAAGTACCCCGTAACTTGCCACCACCATTGGTCCAGACTAAACTCCGTCACAAAAAGACTGCAGCAGACATTTTCCTTTCTTCCTATTTAGATGATGTAGCCCCAGCATATACCAATGTACCCGTACAACCCGCTAATAATGTACCGCAGCATGTTCCTGCTGCTCAAGCCACGACCCCTCCACGCCAAGATTCACTTCCTGCACCTGCTGTCACTTCCCCTTCTGCTGCTGCTGCTACTGGTCCCCCTACTATTGGTCCTCACAATCCTTTTGCGACGGATGCGACCCAGAGTCAGTCCCCTTTACATGTACCTTTCCCACACGTCATTACGTCAAGTCATGCTCATGGTTCTGCTTCAGGAGGTGCCATCGGAGGCCACCTTCACACCCCGCCACAGTTACATCGAGTGACAATGAGAGATTTAGCAACACAACGTACTCCGAAAGCTATGCCACATGAAAAACTTAAACAGTATCTTACGGATTGTAGATATGATCCAGTACCTGGCAAGACAGGAGACATGGTGTTAGCCTCGTTACGTCTACGACGTGTTACGGATTATCTGATGTTATTACCAGAAATGCCAGAACATCTAGACAATATATACCATTTTATTAGAACGGGGGAGAGGCCAGAATGTATTCGTGAAGCCATGGCATATCAGAAAGTTGAGACACAAGGTATAATATTACGATTCTTGATTAATTGTTTGATAAGAGAACAAGATCAGTCAGGCGTTGTTCAAGAAGAGATGGATGTACTGACAAAATGGAGTCAAAATATTGCAGATTGTAAACATGATAAACAAACCTGTATAGATGCCATGTCCAGAAAGATTCGTAAAGAAATAGTAGCAATACATAGCAGACAGAAGGCTGAAAAGGAAGCCGAGTCAGACAAGAATGAATCCTCGGAGGAGGAAGAAATAGATAATCCAGTAGAGAATCAGGATACAATAGCGTACGTAGGTAGAGTGAAACTCCCTAAACAGTATTCTTCTGATAGAACTTTTGACAGACCCATTCGTCCAGAAAACAAAAAACGTTTCCTTTCCCCGATACCAGAGCAATGTTCTCTTGAACATGTTTTTCAAGTTACTGATAAAATACTGAAAGAAAGAATAGGTTATCATGAACTCAATACCTTACGTGATCAGGAACTAGCCCGGTCAGCAGTCCAATGGGCCGGGGATGACAGTATATATAAAGATGATTTAGTAGTGCAAACATATTTAAGCCTTACTCCGGAAGAACAGTGACTAGCTGGTAGGCGTGGGCGGAAAATCCGTTCCGCTCGCGGATTTTGCGGATTTTCGGGAAATCCGCAATCCGCGAGATTTGCGAATTTCCCGCAAAATCCGCAAATCCGCGAGCAGCGGATTTTGCTCGCACTGCTCGCACTGTTCGCGTGAGTTCGCACCCCGCGAATAAGTGCAAAATTGCAGAAATACGATCTTGGCAAAACTGAAAGTAACTACTTACCAGGTTCAAAAGTTCAGGCACATCATTAGTAGCCATTTCCTGTAGTGCTTCCTGAGGGGCCCCTCCAGAGTTCAGTTGCCAGTTGAAACTATTATGTGACCCTGCTCTGAACCTCAGAATAGTTACACATATGCCACAAAGGTCCTGAATTACAGCTAAGGGAGACAAGCAGGAGCCAGGCTGGAAGTTAAAATCCATTAATCAGCCCCTAATTCATTATTGTCAGTTGGGGCAGGGCAGGTGTTGTAACTAATTTTGCAACAATGAAAGCACTTAGCAAGTGCAAAAGATCACTAATCAGGGCGCACTAAGGAAGCAGGTGCCAGCTAAAAAAATATTCTGTGACACATTAATCAGCCCCAAATTAATTCAGGTCACTTGAGGCAGGGAAGGTGTGCTTTGCTTTGCCGAAAATAATGTACACTGGACAACCAGAGGGTGTAGTGATGAAACAGAGGGTGGCATGGGTGGGCCAGAGGGTGGCATGAGTAGTCAGAGAGTGGCAGTGGTGACAGAGAGTGGCAGTGATGAAGAAGAGTGTCCCAAACAGGCTGGACACGTAGAAACAACAAGTTCGCAAAACTTGCGACCCGACAGGTAAGTTCGCAAATTGCGAAATTGTAAAAACCCTCGCGAACTGGCAGAAACACGGGCGAACACAAAAAAAAAAAAAAATCCGCAAATTCGCGGGAATTCGCGGATTTTGCGGATTGCGAATCCGCAAATCCGCAAAATTCGCGAACGCGAGATCCGCAAAATTCGCTCATGCTTACTAGCTGGTATATACATGTCCCAACATCTCATTACTCTATATGAAAATCAGCAATCCGATCCAGGTCCATTGTATAATTTATTGCAAGACTTACTCCTGAGAAGATGGAGAGGCCTAGGTACTGATTTAATTGATGTTATTCTAGAACAACGTCATAAATACAGAACTTTCCTGACTCCACGTCTTGTTTCCGTTCCACCCCCAGTAAGACAGCCATATCACCTAGATAGACAGAACCCCTTACGAGAAGTACATCCAATCCGGAAGCCAGATAATACACTTGAACGCGTATTCGTATACACTCCTTTGACTAAAATGGAATTATTGGAAATGAAGAAAATTGTACCTTGTCATGATAAAGATCCTGCAGGCTTCCACTGTGAATTAAAAGACATGTTACTTATGGGAGATTACACGTATTCCGACATTCTTAAAATGCTAAAAGTATTGTTGCCAGCAGGGATTTACGAAAAACTGAAAGAAAAAGAATGGGAGGTGGGAGATAAAAAGATTATTTGGACTGAATTAGAAGACGAGGAAAATAGACGTACCCCAGGTGTAGGTCTTGGGGAGAAAGCTAAAGCATTACCAGGATTATTAGTACAGGTTTTGCCTAGATTATTGACAGTTAAAAAGGAAGACTGGGATGCGATCTCAGCCTGCAAACAGAAACAAGACGAAGACACTAGTGATTTTTATTCGAGATTCGAGAAATGTTTTATTATTAATAGTGGCCTGAAAACAAGTAGCGAGTCATTCCCACATCTTTTTGTGACCAAATTAGTAGAGAATTCCTTGCCCCAGGTTAAAAACAGAGTATTGAAAGTCGAAAGTACATGGCAAGCTAATACGCCTTCCCAAATGTTACAGATGTTACAGTACCACTGTGGAAAAAGGGTAGGGCTATGAACTTTTTCAAGATTTGCCCGGCGCTAACCACCTTTGTACCATTCAAATTACCAAGCAATGAGGCAGGCGCCGGAGACCAGAAGGCAGGAAACAGAAGTTTTATTCCGACGGAGCAGAACACATCAGATCGGACAACAAGGTATCGTCTCGAGGTGCTCTAACAGCCTCTCTGAGGCCTGGCCTCTTATACACTGGTTTATGGCATGTGACCTTTCTTTATTACAATCAGAACATTGTGAAGTAAGGAAAAAGACATCCCCGTAATCCTCGCGTCAATCCCACCCCACATGCCTCTACAATAGAGATCCTCAACCTGCTGATAAGAGGAAGGGGTCATCGCGCAGCTGAGTGTTCTGCCGATTCTTAGGATGTGTGCGCCTGATCATATCCCGGGGGGTGGGGAGGTCTTGATCAATAGAGGGTCCTTTGAAGAAGAGTGACTTCATACAATAAGGGGCAGTAAACGATATCTCCCGGCTTAGGCGATGGCCTCGGACCTGTGTGGACAGCTGGACACGGGGGAAGGGGTCATCAAAGGAGTGGTATTCATGCCGCGTGGACAATCGAGCGCGGAGGGAAGGTTTATCAACAGAGGGGCATTCATGGGAGGAGAGGAGATGCTGGTCAGGCGCAGGCGTGACTCCCAAGGACAGGGTCATGCAGAAGGGTTATGCTCATGAGAGGGAGGGAGGGGGAGCCAGGGTGCGCGGAGGATGCCTGCTGGGTCAGAGGGGCGCGCTGGCGATCGATCGTGGACAGGGAGACCATGATACCTAAAATGGTTGTTGTGCACGTTGTACATGGGTGACAAGCTGGCGCAGATGATGTTCAGCTCGTAAACTAAAATTCCACAGTCCTCCCTTTTAACATGTCTTGCCAACTTGTCAGTTCGGATTTATCCCCATAAGGCCACGTATTTCTACTTCATAGAGGGGACTTATGTGCTCAGTTCGGAAGTCCAAAGTCTTTGGGCACATACAGTTAGAAACGAAGCTGCACAAGGAGGGTAGACATTGAATACCCAAGCAACACCCACATAATATCACAACAGGTATCAGTATGAAGGAAAACAACTTCCAACCCCAGCCCTTCAAAGTGTCCCAAAACCAGCTCCCAAGCGACCATCCTTCTTGTTCTTGATGAACCTCCGAGGAAAGTCTGTGGAGGTGCTCAATTGCCTTGTAGACTGAAGGCGAGTTGTCTGGCACGTAGGTGCAGCAGCTAGATCCGATGATGCGGCATGCTCCTCCTCGGTCGGCTAGGACAACGTCTAGGACAAGGCGGTTTTGAAGGGTCACAAGGCGGACCGCCTGAAGCTCCGCTGTGTTGTTGGCGAGGATGCCAGCCGTGATGTTGATCATTGTTTCTACTGCCTGGGTCAGGTGTCGGATAGCGTGGCTGTTTGCCATTGGCCCCCACAGAGGAACAAGTCCTTTTGCAGCATCCAGGAACTGTGCTCCAGTGGAGTCGGCTTGTTCAATGTCATTTGCACGCCTCTGCCGGTGATGGTTGGCAGGGGCTACATACGTGGGGGGAAGAACGAAGGCAATGTAACAGATACCCTTCCAACCTTTCGGGAGCCACGTGTAAGCTTTGGTGCCACACACAAAGTACATGTTTGGAGAAGCAACAAAGGAAGGGGGGTCGGCTGAGTCCAATGTTCTAATGATTCGGCAGGAACTGCGACCCACCGGCTGTGTTCCCTGGCCTTCGAGACACACAAGACCTGTGACATTGATAACAGACAGAGCCACAGTCAGAGTGGCAGTAGTTTGTTTTTGCAGATGAGAGAAGGTGGATCTAGCTGGATTGTGGAGCACCTGTACTTTGACACGTTCTTTGGCTGGAATGTCTTTAAGGAAGGTGGCGCCTGTGAGCGCAGGACACAGGGGAGCAGAGGTCTTTCCGGTTTTGTTCAGCCAGAACCCAGAGTAGAAGTGCGACACCGTCTGGCTGGAAGTGGCGTTGTCCTTGTGACTCTCTTGCATGAGGATCAGCCAGGCGAGGCAGGAGCCGTGAACTGAGAAAGGAGAAGGGATGAAGGGGATGGAGTGTCCAGTGGCATGCGGGAGCAACCCGCAGATCCAGCAGTTCGTAGCATTTGCGGCAAGGTTGTGTTGGTGCAACAGTTGCACGAAGGAATTGTTCCAGAATTCCCTGCGCCTCTCTCGGAGCTGAGGCGACAGGGAGATTAGGTGATGCTCCTTCATGGGGGTCGGTTGTGCAGTAGGCAGCAATGCCTCATGAGCCGGCGTGCTTTCCTCCAGAATCCAGAAGGAGGTCATGAGGAGGAGGCAGAAGAGGAAGACAATAAAGAGGGCGATTGTCTTTGATTTGTGCAAATTGTCAGTCTTTGGGTTTCTATAGTGGGTATTTCCTGTTGCTTCCATCATCTTCTTATCTGGCGCTTCCATCATCTTCTTATCTGGCGCTTCCATCACCTTCAAGGGGCTCGGTAGCGGGCAGAACCACAGACTTCGTTTAGCTTCTCTCCCGGCAACCCTTGGTTGTGCTTAGGTCACCGTTCTGAGATTTAACTTAGTCCGTGGCCTACTTAGCCGAAGCTCCCTCCTTTCGACGCAGGAAATACCCTTCTCTGGATGGCACAGTGGGATCAGAGAATTTTGCAAGTTCGAGTGCCTCAGTATCGGGATAACAGTTCAATGTCGGTCGGTCTTTGTTCAGGAGCTCTTCTTGGGTGTTGACGTTTTCTGTCGTGGCCAGGTTTGCAGAGACCTTCCGGCAGTGATGTGCGTGCAGCCAGTGCCTCTTCCCCTTTACTCGAAGCGCCGTCCGTGTGGTAATCAGCACTTGCCAGGGGCCCGTCCACCGGGGTTCCAGACTCTTGGTCCGTTGGAAATTTCGTATTAGCACGAAATCTCCCGGCTGGATGTCGTGGCCGGGGCCCCTGGAAGCATCGGGGATGGCCTGCTGCACCTGTTGATGAATGACAGACAACGTTTTAGTTAACTTGCACAAATAATCAGATAGTAGGACGTCCGGGACGTCCTGAATGGAGGTTGGCTTGGGAGCAGTCCAGAGGTTCATCGGTCGCCCGAATACAACCTCGTAGGGGGTCAAATGGTGTTTGGTGGGAGTAGAGCGCATCGATAGCAGGGCCAAAGGGAGGGCGTCTGGCCATTTAAGTCCGGTGGTTGCCACTATTTTTGACAATTTCAACTTCAGTGTGGCATTATGGCGTTCCACCAGACCGGCGGATTGGGGGTGGAAGACCGCATGAAACCTTTGCTTCACTCCCAACCCCTTTAAGATTAATTGGATAACCTCAGCTATGAAGTGGGGGCCATTGTCGCTCCATAAAATTCGACAAAGGCCATAGCGAGGAAAGAATTCTTTCAGTAGTACTTTGGCAGTAGTCATGGCAGTGTTGTCACGGGTTGGATAGGCCTCTACCCATTTGCTGAAGGCACATACGATGACTAGTACATACTTCAAGCCTTTGCATCTCTCTAGCTGGATGTAGTCCATTTGAAGGACCTCAAAGGGGTGATTGGGGATCCCAAACCCTCCCCGGGGTACCACAGTTCCTTTCCCGGGGTTGTGTTGCAGACAGATAAGGCACTGTTGGACTAGGCGTCTGGCTGAGTCGGGGATTTTGTCGTTGTGCCAGACTTTGGAAATGAGTTCGATCATGGGTGCAGATCCTATGTGTGCGGGGGAATGAGCCATTGTCAGTATGGGGATCAGGTATGAGTCAGGTAGCAACCATTTGTTTGCATCTTTTGTTCGCCAGCAGCCCTCATCATCCTTCAAACCCACCCCGGCCCACTTAGTCAGTTCGTGAGGGGTGCTGGTCGACTGGATGTCTCTGATCATTTCCCTTGTGTCAGTCCATTTCTCTGCTTGTGACCTGGTCACATACATGCGTGTCATCGCCCTATTCTCAGCTGTGGTTCGTGCAGTGATGTCGGCCAGTGCATTCCCTTGTCCGACTAAGTCTGTCACCCTTTTGTGTGCCTGGCATTTGATCACCGCTAATCGTTTGGGGAGGAGAACTGCTTCAATCAGGGCGGAGACTAGATCTCCGTGGAGGATAGGGGTGCCGTGGGAGGTCAGGAATCCCCTCTCCCTCCACAGGAGCCCAAAATGGTGAACCACCCCGAAGGCATACTGGCTGTCTGTATATACATTCGCAGTGGTCCCTGTGGCTATGATGCATGCTCGTGTGAGGGCTATCAGCTCTGCTTCCTGGGCAGATCGTTGTGTGATGCAGGCTGTCTCAATTACTGTTCGGGCTGTCGTAACTGCATAGGCAGCTGAAGTGGTGCCATCTGGGAGTTTGATGCATGAGCCGTCCACCCATAGCTCTCCATCGGGGTCAGTGAAAGCAGTATCTCGGAGGTCAACTCTACTCCTAGTTTGTTCGTCCGTGAGGGTCACACAGTCGTGTATGGGAGGAACGTCAGGGTCATTTTCAGGTAGGGGCAACAATGTGGCCGGATTCAAAGTCGTGCATCTCTTTAGTGTGATGTGGGGTGCAAGTAGCGTCAATTCGTACCCTGTCAATCGTGCGCTAGTCAGATGTTGAGTCTTGGTTTGGTTCAGAAGGGTGTCGACAGCATGGGGTACTAGCACGGTCAGAGAGTTTGAAAGTACGATTCCTTCGCTCTGACGGATAGAGACGGCAGCGGCAGCTACCGCTCGAAGGCAGGCAGGCAAAGCTCTGGCTACAGGATCAAGAGTGGCGGAGAAGTAGGCGCAAGGGCGCTGCTTAGGACCAATTGATTGAGTCAGGACAGACAATGCACACCCCTCCCTTTCGTGGGTGAAGAGGGAGAAGGGTTTGGAGTAATCCCGGGTTCCCAGGACGGGTGCTGAACAGAGTGCATCTCGTAATTCCTTAAAGGATGCTTGACACTCAGGGGTCCAAGGGAGCGGGAAGGAGGCATCTTTGGTTAATAGGGCATGTAGGGGTTTTACAATGAGGCTGAAATTAGGTAACCACTGTCTACAAAAAGAGGTTAGGCCAACCAAAGAGCGGACTTGCTTTTGTGTTTTCGGGACGGGGGTGTCTAGGATGGTTTGGATTCGGTCGGGTGTGAGTTTCCTCCCTTCTTTGGACAGGAGATGGCCTAGGTATGTCACTTGTGGCTGGCAGAACTGTAATTTCTTTTTGGAAACTTTATGGCCATTCTCTGCAAGAAAGTGTAGGAGTTGAACAGTGGCTGTGATTGCAAGTGGGGTGGTGTCGGCTGCCAAAAGGATATCATCGACATATTGGATCAACACCACTCCATCTGGTAGCTGGAAAGCATCCAGCTGTCTTTTGAGGGCCTGGCTGTAAATGCTGGGGCTTTCAGTGTACCTTTGGGGAGCTCTACAAAATCGGTACGAGCGGGATTTTAAAGTGAAGCCGAAGAGATAACGGCTGTCTGGATGGATGGGGATAGAGAAAAACGCATTCTTAAGGTCGATAACAGTGAAGGTGGTGGCAGTGGACGGGATGAGGGTCAGAATGGTGGTAATATCGGAGACTACAGGGTATTGGGGTACAACCACTTTGTTAATTTCTCGCAAGTCGATGATGAAGCGGTATGCTTTCTCATCTCCTTCGCCTTGCTTCTTAACAATAGGTAGGATTGGGCTGTTGCAGACGTTGCTGACCACCTCTTCAACCACTCCCGCATCTACCAGAGACTGAATGATCGCTACCAGTGCCTTCTCGCCCTCTGGGGATATCCGATATTGTGGGAGTTTCGGGAGCATAGCGTCCTGTCTTACAGTTATATGAATAGGGTCAATCATCATTCGTCCCACATCAGAGTCATTTTTGGCCCACAGGTACGGAGGCAGGGTGTCAAGCAAGGACAGGTCAGCGTCAGTTATTGAGCACATGTGTCGTGAGGGGCAGGATCTGGGCATGCCTGGGTTGTCGTACAGGATGACTCGGATTCCATCTGGGGAACACCTAATGGTAGCTCGAAAATGTTTCAGTAAGTCAATGCCCATAATGGCGTCAGGGGAGTTGGAGGAGAGCAGAAATGTCGTGTCAGTGGTGTTGCTTTCTAGGTCAAAGGTGATAGGTACGGACAGGGGGTTAGTGGAGGGCGTCCCATCGAAACCTATCGATGTAATGTGTGAGCCAGACAAGGGTGCCCTTGGAATCAGTCGTTTCGATAACACACTACGTGTCGCCCCAGTGTCTACCAAAAATGGAGACTCTGTACCCAGGACCTTAGCGGTGACATAAGGACCTTGCTGGTCAACACAGAGCTCGACTGGATCCCTCCCTTGCCCCTGGCAGTCCTATGCAAAATCAGGGGCATTCTCACCATCGGACAGTTGATATTGGTTCTGTCGGGGGCGGTCAAATGTGTTCAATCTCCCTGATCTGTCATTGTTGGTGTCGTTTGTGTGCCCTCGTCCTTGTCCTCTGTTTCTCTGACCACCTGCCACATCCCTGGGGTCCCTATTTCTATTCATCTCTAGCAGAACCGGACACTCGGATTTCCAGTGGCCGAATCCTTTGCAGAAGGCGCATTGGTCATTGCTAATGTCTCTACGTCCAGTGTGTGGTGTTGGGGAGTGATCTTTAGGAGGTAGATTTCTGGGGATGGTCGATTGGTAGTTCCCCCTTTGGTGTTCCCCGTCCTACCGCTATACCTTGTATCTGGGCTATCATTACCCTTTCCTTTAAATCTTTCTTCTTTTTCTCGGACGCCCTATTATTCTCATTCTTTTGGTGCTCGTAATACTGAGCCATCTGAAGGATAGCTGCAGGTTTGGAGGCCCCCCAACTACTCTCACTCGTCTGCAGTTTTTGGGAGACCTCTTGTGTTAGGCCCTTTACATAATTTTGTACAAACAGGTGCTGTCCGGTTGCGGTGGTCATGTCTTGGCCACTGTAGTCGGAGAACACTGTCTTGAATCGGGAGAAGTATTCTGACACATCTTCCTGGGGTTTCTGTCGACAGGCCGTGACTATCGACCAGTCTACCTTTCTTTCTGGGATCAGTGTCTTTAACTTCTGAACTAGTTTGTCTGGGAGTTCCAGTATGTCCTTTACTGGTTTCCTTCCTGGCTCTCGCTGTCTATCTAGTTTACCGAGTTGGTCCCAGGTATGTCCAAACAGATCCGTGTGGTCAGCCTTCCGGATTTGCTTCCACACGTCAGCTGGCAGGCATAACCCGAAGAACAAGTCAATGTCCGCTAAAGTCATTATCGTCAAACCCAAGGCTGTGCCTAATTCGGTATAGAATGCTGTTGGGTTCTTTCTCAAATCGGGCAGAGTTTGTTTAAAGGTTAGGATATCTTGTCGGTCCCATGGTTGGTAAACCCAATTATACACAACTCTCCCTTTTGCATCTGCGTGATTAATATCATCGCTTGTTCCCAGGCCACGTGGCGGGATCCAGTAAGGGGCCGCCTCTCTGATGGGCATCATAGTATTGGCTACTTCTACTGAGGTCGTTTCAGGGACTGTAACCTTGGCTTCTGGTTTTTGTTCCGTGAGGTGGCGGAGGACCTCAAGCATCTGCATGAAGAGCTCCGTCGCCTCACATTCAGTCCCATCTCCAACATCAATCTTCCTATACAGCGTTGTTAGTTTAGCGGGCCCTTACTTTGATACCTATCTTCATATGCGTTCAGGATGTGATAGCTGAATCGCAAAACGAAATGCCGTCTGTGGCTGTCGGCATGTGAATTATATATGCTCATTGTGTATTCTTCGCTCTCCCTTCTTCGTTCTACTAATGTCTTTACTATTTTGTCGATCCCATCCCGCTCATCTTTGCTCAACCTATTTGGTCTGGCTGGTGGTTGTTTGCTAGCCTCGGGGTCGTCTGACGATGTTGTTAATGTGGGTGGTGCGGAGGCCGTGAGGGCTGGTGCACTAGCATTAAGGTCACTTTCGCTCGCACTCTGGGCTTGCAAGCTTTGTTGGCAGGGGGCATATGGAGGGGGCATGTAGATGATTGGGGGACCTAGCAGTAACTCATCGTTCGCCCGTTGTTTGGAGGGCAATTCAGGGTAGAGCGCAGAGGGGGTCCTAACAGGACATTGACCTGTCGACCCTGATTCTTGGTTTTGTGTAGCTTCCTTTCTTTCTTTTATTTCTTCTTCTAGTTGCTTAGCGGCTAGGTGGGCTGCCTTTCGCAATTCTTTCCCTATTTTTGCTTCTTCTCTTTTCTTTCGTTGTTCCGTTTCTTTGTGCCACATGCCTATACTATCGAGCATAGTGGGCGTGGTCCTATTTTTCTGGAGCGCTATTTCCAATGTTTTTATTTTGTTTTCATCGAAGGAACCTATCAGTGGCCACTGACTTTCAGGGTTCTTCTTTGTATATTTATGCCATAGCTTAGTATAAGTTATAGCGACTAGTCCATGCTTAGTGAACATATCCTTATTAGGGGTGCCCTCCAGTGGAGCCGGATGGTTCATCTCTAATAAGCGGTCCGGGCTGTACAGGCTACCAATCAGTGGGGAGAAGATAGGCATGACGGGTTACAACGGGGACAAAGGTCTGCACTACCTATCCTATCAAGGCGGGCAAAGACTAGACAGAATATTTCTATTCTCCGTTGTTTGCCGGCGGTGAATACCTCAAAAGAACCAATACCGAACAATCAGTGTTCGGTCAATCAAACAATCAGTGGGGAGAATAAGTGGGTACGAAAAGTTTGCGTTACCCACTCTTTCTCTACCTGCAAAGAGAGACCTTGTTCTTCCCTGTTTGCAGACAAAGAATCTCCAGACAATAATCCACGAACGATAGTTCGGGAAAACAGTGGGGGAGGAAGATAGGCACGACGGATTACAATGGGGACAAAAGTCTGCGTTACCTATCCTTCACTGCTTGCAAAGAGAGAGCCTGTTGTTTTCTCCGTTTGCAGACGGTGAATCTCCAGAGGGTTCAACAAAGCGTAATACTAGTATTATCCAAACCAAACAATCATTTCTCAGTTTGTCGTGTCTACACGACCTTACCCGGACCGCATGGACGGTTTCCTGTCTTCTGAATCCAGCGCCCGATCGTCCTCTCTTCTTCGTGATGTTCGTGGCACTCCTGATGGTTCCCAGTCAGGACCGTAGATCACTCGAGAGAGGTCTGTTCGGAACTAGTGAAGGTCGGATGATCGGCTGTCAGACGAGGGTCTATCGGACACGAGCTCTCCCGATCGTTGCAGTCGTTCACTCTGTCGTCGGGACCTCTCCCACTGGATCCACGTGTCGCTGATGGGCCCCACGCTCTGGGACGCCAATTGTGGAAAAAGTGTAGGGCTATGACCTTTTTCAAGATTTGCCCGGCGCTAACCGCCTTTGTACCATTCAAATTACCAAGCAATGAGGCAGGCGCCGGAGACCAGAAGGCAGGAAACAGAAGTTTTATTCCGACGGAGCAGAACACATCAGATCGGACAACAAGGTATTGTCTCGAGGTACTCTAACAGCCTCTCTGAGGCCTGGCCTCTTATACACTGGTTTATGGCATGTGACCTTTCTTTATTACAATCAGAACATTGTGAAGTAAGGAAAAAGACATCCCCGTAATCCTCGTGTCAATCCCACCCCACATGCCTCTACAATAGAGATCCTCAACCTGCTGATAAGAGGAAGGGGTCATCGCGCAGCTGAGTGTTCTGCCGATTCTTAGGATGTGTGCGCCTGATCATATCCCGGGGGGTGGGGAGGTCTTGATCAATAGAGGGTCCTTTGAAGAAGAGTGACTTCATACAATAAGGGGCAGTAAACGATATCTCCCGGCTTAGGCGATGGCCTCTGACCTGTGTGGACAGCTGGACACGGGGGAAGGGGTCATCAAAGGAGTGGTATTCATGCCGCGTGGACAATCGAGCGCGGAGGGAAGGTTTATCAACAGAGGGGCATTCATGGGAGGAGAGGAGATGCTGGTCAGGCGCAGGCGTGACTCCCAAGGACAGGGTCATGCAGAAGGGTTATGCTCATGAGAGGGAGGGAGGGGGAGCCAGGGTGCGCGGAGGATGCCTGCTGGGTCAGAGGGGCGCGCTGGCGATCGATCGTGGACAGGGAGACCATGATACCTAAAATGGTTGTCGTGCACGTTGTACATGGGTGACAAGCTGGCGCAGATGATGTTCAGCTCGTAAACTAAAATTCCACACCACCAGAATAGAATTAGAGAGGAACATGATCACGAACAGAGACGCATGAAAGATATGAAAATGAAAGTACTAGTTGCCCAGTATGTTCCAGCAGATGGTCAGAAGAGGGGTAACACGCAGAACACACAGACTAGTCATTGTACAGGTCCTGTTAAAGGAAATTGCAATTATTGCAAGCAGCCTGGTCACTTTATAAGTGATTGTGCCGTTCTCAGACATAATATCGCAACAGGCAAAACTAAAGAAAGACCACGTCCGCCTAGACTAGAACACGTTCAACAGAATATTCCACAGAATCCGCAACCTCCACAGAATGTACAGCAACAGACAGTAGCTGTACCCCAACCCCAACCCCAACCGATTGCCGCAACACAACACGTCACACAGCAAATGTATCAGTATGCACAGTCAGATTACCCCGATTATCAGCAGTACACATGAAACAGCCTGGAGAGGGAGGTTGGCTTGCCCCTTATCGAGGTTCCTGTAGATCAAGATGGTCCCTATGTACATAGTCAGGTATTAGGGAAAGACAGAACATTTTTGATTGACACGGGGGCGAGCAGAACTACCATTAGTCATGACGAGGTTCCAGGGGCACCCCTCTCAGGCTCACAGAATGTTTCCCTTGGATTTTCAGGAAAACCTATTGTTAACGAAGTATCACAGCCAGTTCCCCTTGCAGTTGGTCCATTGTCCCGTACTACAGATTTGTTACTTACTAAATCATGTCCTGAAAACCTGCTTGGTATTAAAACACTGAAAGCTCTAGGAGCTGTTATATGTTGTTCTCCAGAAGGAGTGAGACTGTTCCTTCGTGATTTCAAGGGCCATTATGTGTTGAGAGATTTTGATGTCAGATTGCAAAATGTTCCACAGCATTTATGGGCGCAAGGTCCAACTGATGTAAGTTGTATGCACATTACTCCCTATCGTGTCACACTCAAGCAAGGTGTTGTACTGCCCCGTATCCGACAATACAAATTGCCCCCCGAGGCTGTAGCAGCCTTACTGAAAATTATTGACGAACTCATTGCCCAAGGAGTAGCCGTAGAAACTGACTCCAATATATGTAATTCTCCAATCATTCTGATTCTTAAAAGAACTGACCCAAATGCACCTCCAGTCTATCGACTGGTGATCGATCTTCGAGAACTCAACAAATGCATAGTACCACGGTACCCAGTGGTCCCAGATATTTCGTCACTACTGACTGCCATTGATTCCGAAGCTGCGTTCTTCACTGTAATTGACCTCAAGAACGCTTTCTTTAGTGTTCCCATCCATCCGGATAGCCAATTTTTGTTCGGATTCTCATTAAATGGCCGAAGTTTTAAATTTGCACGTGCACCTCAAGGGTTCACGGAAAGTCCTAGTATTTACAGTCAAGCCCTGAAACGACAACTAGACAGTATTCACATGCCTACTGACACTGCTCTACTACAGTATGTTGATGATCTACTGATCACAGCACGGACCGAACGTGACTGCGAGCACGCGTCACTGACAGTCTTGTTTTTCCTTGCCGAAAAGGGGCACAAGGTGTCCCCTTCGAAGCTCCAATTCTGTGCCCAGCAAGTGGTATACCTTGGGCACTTGCTGTCCAAGTGGGGTAGACAGTTGACACCAGATCGTATCCAGTTAATTGCACATCTGCCACAACCCAAGACTAAAAAGGAAGTACGGGCCTTTATTGGCCTCACTTCGTACTGCAGACAATGGATTCCCCAATATGCAATTCTAGCCAAGCCACTTATGCAGTTGACAACACAGGAGGCAGCGACTTCGACTGTCCTCCCTTGGACTCAGGAACATACACAAGCTTTTAATGACTTGAAGAAAGCTTTATGTCAAGCACCAGTTTTAGCGACACCATGTTACAGCAAACCTTTTACACTTTTTGTCACAGAACGCGATGGCACAGCGTTGTCTGTTCTCACACAAGATCAAGCAGGACACCATAAGCCTTGTGCTTATTTTTCCAGTACATTGGATCCAGTAGCCCAGGCTATGCCTGCGTGCTTAAAATCGGTTGCAGCAACAGCTCTAGCTATCAGACAAAGTGACTCAATAGTGTTAGGACATCCCTTGACAGTACAGGTTCCACGTTCCGTATAAGTCCTTCTAAACCGAACCCAGACTCAGCACTTGACCATAGCACGTCTGACAGGTTATAAACTGACACTGTTCCAGCCACACATAGAAATCAGATGCTGCAACATACTTAATCCTGCCACATTGTTACCCTCGAGTACAACAGATCCAGCATCACATGACTGTGTAGAAGTCATTAATACAGTGACAAAGCCCCGACAAGACTTGACAGACATTGCATTACCCAATCCAGACCTGACACTTTACGTGGATGGTTCATGTATGAGAACAAACACAGGAGAGTTAGTGGCCGCCTATGCAGTGACCACTGAAACTGAAGTATTAGATACACATCGCATTGATACACTGTCTGCTCAGGCAGCAGAGCTCATAGCTCTGACTCAAGCCTGTATATTAGCCAAGAACAAGAAAGTAAACATATACACAGATTCACAGTATGCATTCGGAGTTGTTCACGACTTCGGAGTCCTCTGGGAAGAGAGAGGTTTCTTAACTTCTCACATTCCAGTCTAGTGAAATGGGTAAACATATTCCCGGCTGCAGAGCAAAGGGCCCGGCCTTCCTGTTCTCCTTGCAAGTGATTTACTGAACCCGTTACCATGGTAGGCCCATGGCCCCGCGCATTGCATCAAGACACGTATGCATGGACTAGCATTCGGTATTGAACGGCCCCTGCCCGAGAGACCTTTTACTTCAGACACTACATCCTCCAAACAACAGATACCAGATATGCTATAGGTACAGGTTGCCCTGACACTCCAGACATCAGTCTCCTCCACTAGTGCTAAAGTCAAAGCCCCCAGTTACACGTCATACTAGTTGCGCGCGCATATGGGTGAAGGGTTTCTGCTGATTCTGCAACTTTTCTCTATGCCTCCACCCACATGTGACGTATCTTGTGACGTTTCTCTGACATATACAGCGCACGCCCATGTGTACGCCTCTTTTCACGCCTCCTCTTACGCACATGTGTTCTTATCTCTCTCTTTTCACCTGTTACGCCTACTGTATTGGATTCAATTGTAACGATTTACTATATATAATGTGTAATGTTAATAAAACGTTAAATGTCCCTTGCTGAACCTGCGTGGTGATGGAACCCGATATCCCTTGCTTCGAAGCATAATATTAAAGCCCGTATGACTCAGATGCCACGGACTCTGCCTCTCATTTTAATGAGCTGTCTTGTATTGATAATTATATGGAAAAATGCATAGGTAAAATTTATTTACCACAGGGGAATGATGTTCCAGGCGGAGTTTTATGGAATCCGCCCACTGTGGGGGGATTTTTCTGGTGGTAAATCCTAATATGACAGCCGGTTTTGCTGCGGTACATGTGGACGGGTATTATCCGCTACCATCCTAATCGACCCCTGAGTGAGGATTTTTGAGAGCTTCTTGTCAGCATTGTCAGGATGGCTTCATATTTCCTCCCTGTGCGGGTATGCAGAGATCCACGCTGATGGGCAACACATTGATTGACAAATGCACAACACCACCCACGTTCTCCTGTTTACCCAGATCTGTGGAGATTTAGGAGAGGTGGAAGAAAGTGGGTGAGATCACCAGCCACCTTTCTGCTATTACACTGAGGTCTATTGGAGACCTGGGAGAGTTGGCTAATCAGAGAGGAAGTCAGCTCTTCTCCTAGGTGATATCACAACTGGGTATTTACAGTTATGGCCATGTTTTCATGAGAAATATATTTTTTTATTTGCTTATTGCTTTGGGGCTGTTTGACAAATCTTCATAAAACTTTTTAATAAGAATTCTCATCCACCTCAGCTCTTTCATGGAAAGTCTCATGGTGATCTGTCAAGCTGGGACGAGGAAAAAGGAAGGGCCTAAAATGCGATTGGTTCAGTGGAAAAAGGCATGGTCCGCCTCCTCGACTCTTCCCCATTGCCCTGGGCCAATTAGTTAAATAAGGGGAGCAGCTGACCCTGCCGACCATGCTGGGCTCGAAGGAGGGGGAGTGGCAGCACAACAGACCATATATGACAGGGAGGAGGGGCAATGGCAGTATAATGGGCTCACACACTGGTAATATAGGTCAGGGGAGCAGGGCAGAACTAGCAAACTAACAACACAGGTCAGGAGAGAGGGGAAGAGACATCATAACTGATCATGCAGGACTACAGTGAGGGGGTGGGCATAGACTTGGATAACAAAAGAAAGTGGGAGGGGTAGAGAGAACAAATTAACAACACAAGGTAAGGAAGAGGTGCAGTGGCAGCACAAAAGCCTGCATAATCAACAGGACCGCTTCCACCTGCTGTGGTGTGATCCGGGTACTCAACAAAATCCGTGGGTACCTTTCCCCCCAGGCGCGTAAACAGGTTGCAGTCGCCCTGGTGGGTTCGAGACTGGATTACTGCAACTCCCTCTATATGGAAGTCAACAAAGGGTTGATCCACCGTTTGCAGACTCTTCAGAACTCTGCAGCACGCTTTGTTTTGAATCTCCCCAAAGCCTCCTCTGCCACCTTAGCCAGGAAGGAGCTTCATTGGCTTCCGGTACAACACAGAATCGCCTTCAAAACTCTCTGTCTCACCCACAGAGCATTGATGGATGGTCCTGCTAGTGCCATTGGCTCTCTTCTCTCGCGCTATGTCCCCACAAGAAACCTGCGCTCTGCGGGACTCTGTCAACTAGCTGTCCCCCGCATCAAACTTGTCAGATGGGGAGCCAGAGCCTTTTCCGTCGTCGCTCCGCAATTGTGGAACTCCCTCCCCATGGAGATAAAAACTCTCCCTTCCATCAACTCTTTCAAAAAGGCTCTAAAAACGTATTTCTTTAAGAAGGCCTACTCATGATTAAATAGGACTAGGTAGGGTCTTAAGTTGCTGTATTTAATCTAGGCGCCTTGACGCCCACTGGGCTAAGTACGCGCGATACAAGAAACTCCTAAATTAAAAATTAATTAAATAATAGTTATAGGGCTGGACACAGACTTGGGCAATGTAGGGCAAGGAGTTGGGGTCATGGTCAGCATTTGACCACAGAGGAAAAGCCAGCATGTGCAGGGGCAGGAAAAAGGAACATGTAGTGAAGGAGAAAGAGGTGGGGGCACACACACATAGAATGATGAATCGGAGGAGGGGGCAGGTGAAGCAAGCTGACCATGTAGGAGAGCCGGCATGGTCAGTGGCAGTAAGATGTCTACATAGCACTGACAGGATGGTGGAGGGGTATCTAAATGGCAAATGTAGGGCAAGCAGAAGCTGAGCAGGGGCAGCAATCTGACTACAGCAAGTTGGCTGGCAAAGGCTGGTCAGCATATTAAACCATGGAGAGAAGTATTGAGGGACAGACACATATAGACTAGAGGGCATGGGGTCAGACAGGGCCCACAATAGCAGGCAGGCAGAGGAGGCCACGGCATGCAAATGGCAGGCATAAGGATGGCAGGGGCAGCAACCTGACCCACAGAATGCAGGAAGTGGCAACTAGGGCACACAGATGGAATATGGAGGGCACACAGGAGGTGAACTATGGCAAGGGCAGCAAGTTGACTATTGAGGGCGGGCTGCAATGGGTCGGCCACCAGCAGAGGGTGGACCTACACCAAGCTCCTGTGTGAATGGTCGAACTCTGTGCGCATTGGAGGTGTAGGCTGAATATGTTTTTTTTAAAAAAGATCAAGAAAAAAACAAAAATTAAATAAACGTTATAGTCTTGTGTGGTAATATGATTCCTCTAACATTTAAAAACCCAGAAATTCAATGTAAAAGTGTCATTACAGGCATGTAAGGTAATAGGAGCTCAGCTTAAGTTAAAAAAATAACCTTGAAACTCACTGAAAAAACACAAAGCTTAAAGCAACTTTGATTTATGTGTTGGTATGAGTAAAAAACTAAGGCTTACAAACCAAAAAACATTACCCACCATATATTAAGTAAATTGTGACATGTTCAGTGACATGACGTAACTATAACTCATACCCCCACTGTGCACAGTTTAGCGAAGAGTTGCCGTCTTGCCCTTTGAATGTTTGAAGTACACCGTAGGACCGAGGGCTTACATTTATGGTGAAGGGCAGGTATGCCTGATTACAGTTACAAGTAGTTCCATCTTCCATATTTTGTTGTGAAACCTCATGAGATTTGGATCAATTGGATTTTCAATGGGATCTGTCGATAAAGAGAGCAACCAACCAGATAAAGAGACCCAATAAGTTTATGAAGTCTGTTGTATGTCATATGTATGGGAGATATCAATGTACCCTGAAGAAGGTTGTCTAATGTGTAGTTAATGGTAGAAACGTGTCAAGGTATAATTTTGCACTGAATCTGATGAACATTCCCAAACAGAGGCAAGCTCTGGGCCAACAACAAGTTTGCGTAGCGATTCCCAGGCAAAGGTAGCGCTATATAGCAGTCGCCACCCTGGCACCCCAGCGCCTGCCAACAACTTTGAACTAAGTATCGGTGAATTTTGTGATTCATCGGTTCGCGAATTCGCGCGAAATTGCAAATAAATCCGCGAATTCGCAGATTTCCCAGCGAAATTGTTGATTTTTTTGCGATTTTGCACCACCGCTACTGTTTGTGGGGGGGACAAACGCAAGTTCACATGCCTCTTGTGTGTATAAAAGGACAGGCACCGATCAGAGCAGCAGGTGAGGAGAAAGAAGCTTGTGGTCACAGGAACTGCACGGGGATAGAGCTCATGAAAGTCAAAGATGTAAAGGCCTCCATCAAGCATCATAGCAAATTTTTGATGGTAGATATGGAAAGAACACACACCTGCCCAGCCTCGACAAAGCGCACCTTTTTTTTGGGCTGATATACTTTGCCATCGCGCTGAAGGGCGCCGGGGTCCCTCGAGTGAGCTGTCCATCATAGTGACTAAAGGGCGGGAAGACGGTGCACACCGCTAGTGTGTGGGGGGCAAACAGGGGGGGCTTCTATGCGAGTTCACATGCCTCTTGTGTGTATAAAAGGACAGGCACCAATCAGAACAGCAGATGGAGAGAAAGAAGTTTGTGGTCACAGGAACTGCACAGGGATAGAGCTAGTGAAAGTCAAGAATGCAAAGGCCTCCATCAAGCATCATAGCTAATTTTCGACGGTAGATATGGGGAGAACACACACCTGCCCAGCCTCGACAAAACGCACATTTTCTTGGGGCTGATTAAGGAGTTACTGAATTTGACCTTCAACTCAGGCACCTGCTTTATCTATATCTGTAAGTGCTTCCTGCAGGAGCCTCGTTGTCTACTTGTAACTATTCTCTGACCCTGCTTCGAGGTTCAGAGCAGGGTCAGAGAATAGTTGCAAGTAGGCAAGTAGGCACCAATCAGGAAGCACTTACAGGGTTACAGCAGGTGCCCAAGTTGAAGTTAATTTCTTTGAAACCATGTTGTTAATGGTTACGAAGAAATTAGCTTCAACTTGGGCACCTGCTGTAACCCTGTAAGTGCTTCCTGAGCAAAATTCGTCCTGCTCGCGAATTTGCGGATTTTGCCGCGATTCCGCATGATTCGCGGATCGCAAAATCGCGGAAAATCTGCAAATTCGTGAGCGGAATGAATTTTCCACCCATACTTACAACAGAAAATATCTCTGCAGGGAGACACACATGAGGCAACCCACACCACCTTCTTTTATCCCATGTTTACATCAAAAGGGCATCAGGACATCCTGATCAGGGGGAATATCCTAAGGCCGCTGCAAGCATTTCCAACTCTTACTGATCTGAGCTCAACTGACCTATTTTTGATAGAAAGTATTCACCCAGCAGACCCTCAATGCCAGAGGCCACCATGGCCACATGGATATCAGCAACAGTCAAAGCTTGGGGACTAAACATTGCCCTATATCTAACTCCTTGGATGCTTGATTCCGGTCTAGGAAAGACATGGCTTGGTAATTGGGGCTGGACTGTTCCCATGAGGCACAGGGTCAAGGCTGATTTGCAGATAGCCATTGTCTGACCTAGGGTGGTGTGGAGTGCAAAAAAAATATGGATTTAGGCCCAGATCTTTGTACTGGGGTGAATGTAAGACATTGTTCGGCATTCTGTCCATCAACTGTGTTTTTTGCAATTTTCACCCCGAGTGGGCTGGGTATGCTCAGACGTGAGTCCCAGGCTCTCCACATCACTGGAGTCAAGCTATCCAGGCTGAAGAAGGCTGATAGCCAGAATCCGGTCCTTGGATGCTTGATTCTGGTCTAGGAAAGACATGGCTTGGTAGTTCGGGCTGGACTGTTCCCATGAGGCACACGGTCAAGGCTGATTTGCATATAGCCATTGTCTGACCTAGGGTGGTGTGGAGTGCAAAAAAACGATGGATTTAGGCCCAGGTCTTTGTACTGGGCTGAATGTAAGACATTGTTCTGCATTCTGTCCATCAACTGTGTTTCTTTGCAATTTTCACCCCGAGTGGGCTGGGTATGCTCAGACGTGAGTCCCAGGCTCTCCACATCACTGGAGTCAAGCTATCCAGGCTGAAGAAGGCTGATAGAGAGAAACCGGTCCTTGGATGCTTGATTCCGGTCTAGGAAAGACATACATTGGTAGTTCGGGCTGGACTGTTCCCATGAGGCACAGGGTCAAGGCTGATTTGCATATAGCCATTGTCTGACCTAGGTTAGTGTGGAGTGCAAATAAACGATGGATTTAGGCCCAGTTCTTTGTACTGGGGTGAATGTAAGACATTGTTCTGCATTCTCTCCATCAACTGTGTTTTTGGGCTGGGTATGCTCAGACGTAAGTCCCAGGCTCTCCACATCACTGGAGTCAAGCTATCCAGGATGAAGAAGGCTGATAGCCAGAAACCGGTCCTTGGATGCTTGATTCCGGTCTAGGAAAGACATGGCTTGGTATTTCGGGCTGGACTGTTCCCATGAGGCACAGGGTCAAGGCTGATTTGCATATAGCCATTGTCTGACCTAGGGTGGTGTGGAGTGCAAAAAAACGATGGATTTAGGCCCAGATCTTTTTACTAGGGTGAATGTAAGACATTGTTCTGCATTCTGTCAATCAACTGTGTTTTTTACAATTTTCACCCCGAGTGGGCTGGGTATGCTCAGACATGAGTCCCAGGCTCTCCACATCACTGGAGTCAAGCTATCCAGGCTGAAGAAGGCTGATAGCCAGAAACCGGTCCTTGGATGCTTGATTCCGGTCTAGGAAAGACATGGCTTGGTAGTTCCGGCTGGACTGTTTCCATGAGGCACAGGGTTAAGGCTGATTTGCATATAGCCATTGTCTGACCTAGGGTGGTGTGGAGTGCAAAGAAACGATGGATTTAGGCCAAGATCTTTGTACTGGGGTGAATGTAAGACATTGTTCTACATTCTGTCCATCAACTGTGTTTTTTGCAATTTTCACCCCGAGTGGGCTGGGTATGCTCAGACATGAGTCCCAGGCTCTCCACATCACTGGAGTCGAGAATGTATACTCAATGTTTATTGTTTTTTGTATCAATAATATTTTTTAAATGCATTATTAATTATGTTAATTATGGAAATACATTTAAATACAAATGCTGATGTCTTTTTTTATTGGTGTGGTGTTATAGGTAGGAAATAAAATAAATACATTTATGTTTTAAATAATTTGTTAATATTTGATTCATTTAAATAAATATTGTTAATAAATGTATTTATTATTTTTTGTATATAATATTTGTACCTTTTTGTTATATGTAATTAATATTATAATAGGTGTTCTTTTTATTTGTTTGATATATTTAATCATATATTTCTAAAAGTGTGTTTATTTATTGTTAAGATCACTTAATTTTTTCAATTGTTTAAATATTATTAGTAAAAAAAAATTCTCTGCTATCCAACACTTTCCCTACTGGTGCACTCACTGGAGTGGGAAAGTAATTTTTAACATGTGCTATCCAATACTTTCCCTACTGTTGCACTCATTGGAGTGTGAATAGTACATTTTACCCCTCCGCTATCCAGCATTTTCTCTACTGTTGAACTCACTGGTTTGGGAATAGTCATTTTTACCCCTTCGCTATTCAGCACTTTCCCTACTGTTGCACTCACTGGAGTGGGAATAGTAATCGTTACCCCTCTGCCATCAGATACTTTCCCTACTTATGCACTCTTTGGGGTTGGACTAGTAATTCTTGACCCTTCGCTATCTAGCACTTTCCCTACTGTTGCAATCACTGGAGTAGGAATAGTAATGTATGCCCCTTTGCTATCCAACACATTGCCTACTGTTGCACTCTTTTGAGTGGGTATAGTAATTTTTACCCCTCCACTATCTAGCACTTTCCCTACAGTCGCACTCACTGGAGAGGGAATAGTAATTTTTACCCCTCCACTATCCAATACTTTCCCGACTGTTGCACTCACTGGAGTGGAAATAGTACTTTTTACCCCTTCACTATCCAGCTCTATCCCCACTGTTGCAATCACTGGATTAAGAATAGCAATTTATACCCTTCCGCTATCTAACACTTACTCAACTATTGCCCTGACTGGAGTCGAAATAGTAAATGTCACCCCTCCACTATCCAACAATTGCACTCATGTTGCACTCTTTGGAATGGGAATACAATACTTGCCCCTCCAGTTTCCACCACTTTACCTACTGTTGTATTCAAAGTAATTGGAATAATACATTTAATTATACCGCTATCCACCATTTTCCCTAATGTTGTATTTATTGCGAAATGTATGTTTCAATGTCTTTAAATAGTTTAATGTTTTAATTAATTATTGAATGTTTTTAAATAAAAATCATTTCAAGTTATTGATATATGTATATATTTAATTCTGATATAATTTAAAAGTTTAAAAAATGCAATAAAGATAAAGTTAATAAATTATTTTAAAGTAAATATATGTATTTGTATAAATTATTATGTTTGTGTGTAGATTTTTTTAAAATAATTTTCTTTTTTATATTTAGTCAAAATGTATATACATTTTAATTACATTTGTTAAAGATGTTAATATTGTATATATTTAGGATATATTATTTTATTTTATTTATATTTTTACATTGATATTTATTACATCTATATTTTTAACTTCGATATTTTTGATTCAATATTTTTGTACTCACCTAGTATAGGGAGTCACCATTTTTGCATTCTATATTTTTTCATCTGTATTTGTGTCATCTATATTTTTGCTGTCAATATTTTGTCAGTGAACCTTTTGCTAGAACAAGATCAGAATCTCTGCCTCAAGTACTCTAAATCAGCTGCTATGACAAGAGCTCCAGCGTAAGGGGTTACCTCGCCTGGTAGACACTGCCTACAAGAATCTATTGAGAACACAAGGCTCACCAATCTTTGGAACACTCAGCTACAACACACATCCTTTAAAAAATTGGTCTGTAAGTTGGTAGAACAAATCTCATTGCTGGTAGATAAGGCTCTGTTCTGAGCCAGATCTCACACCTGGATGACCCTGGACTCTTATAAATCACCTGCACCGCAAAAAATATTTCAATCAGGGTTACCCTAAATCTCTCAAAATTAAGTTTTTAAAGTTCCGTTTGGGTATTCTCCTGTGTGCTAAGAACCTCCCACCATGGCAGAGGGCATGCTTACAAAGCACGTGCAGCCTGTATGACACAGGCCCAGGAGATATTTTGCACATAATCTGCACATGCATGGCACTGCAGCATGAGAGGACACAGCTGCTAAAGACTCCTCTCAACCAGCTAGGAACCTACACCATGAGGCAAGCAGTGCTGGCATGTTTCAATTCAGGGGCCATACAAATGAACTGTAGAATTGTCAAATTCCTCACAGTGGCGAACAAAAAATGAATAACATCACAGAGGCGCAAAAAAACACTCTAGTCCTAAGCGGACAATGAAGAACCAGACATGCCATTCGGAAACTGCTTCCTCAAACACAATTTTAACAACTGAAAAAAGAGCCCCAAAAATGGGAAAACTCCTAACTCCACTTATCCACTAGAAGCCTCTTCCTGATATGTATGTACTTTTTGCACACTGCTATTTCATGTGGCTGTCTGGCCTCATTGTCATACACAAATGATACACAACGCAGGCTATTATTAGTACAGCCATGTAGCATTGCACTGCATATTCTTTAGGGCTTTTGGCTTTACTGTCAAATTTTAATATCACCCACTGAATGCTTTTTTTAGTTTTCAGTTTTTTGTATATTTGTATGCAAGCACCGCACAGTATTTTTTTCATATATATCAATAATTTTATTGCTGAACCACAATATTTTTTTAGCCTGATAAGTGCAATGCTTTTTGGTAACTATGCATAATAAAAATAAACTTGAAACTTGATGAACATCTGGATGCAATGGACGATGATAACTTGAAAGATCAGGAGTCATGAATACTTATTTGAACAGATTAGTATTTTTTTAAAGACTAATGTGGTTGTCTTATGTTTTGTCCCTTATGTTTTGATGTATTCCATTTAGATTCATTATGTTTATTTTGATTGTTTTTAAATGCATAGCATATTGTGTTTTTTAATTGATGCTACAATACAAATTGTAATATTATCAGGTATGATTTGATATATTTGTTAGACAAACTTTTAACTATGATGTGATGTTTGTAGATGTGATATTAAAAATCGTACTTGTTCTATATATTTGTGGCACTAAACTTTGAATGTATTCAGGATATAATTGAGTGTGACACTCCACACTGGGAGCTGCACTGACACCCACCAACCACGGGCGCAACGTGGGGTTCATCCTGGACTCAAAACTATCAATTACTCAGCAAGTCAATGCCGTCTCCTCCTCCTGCAAGATCTACAGATGGATCCCCACCGGAAACTGAAGGATGGTCACCCAAGACCTGGTCAGCAGCAGGCTGGACTATGGCAATACCCTGTATGCAGGAACCACGGGCACACGCCAAAGAAGACCCCAAAGCATACAGAACACCTCAGCACACCTTATTCTCGACATCCCATGCCAAAGCTACATCACCACCCACACAAGAAACCTGCATTGGCTTCCAGTCAACCAGAGGATTACCTTCAAGCTCCTCACCCACACTCACAAAGCACTCCACAACACCGGACCGACATACCTCCACAAATGACTCAGCTTCTACACCCCCAACTGCCAGCTTCGCTTCACAGTCCTTGCCCTCACCACCGTTCCATGCATCCACCAAATGACCACCAGAGGTAGATCATTCTCCCACTTCGCCACCAAGACATGAAACCCAGACCCAGACCCAGGACCTGATGACCTTCAGGACACTTCTCAAGACCTGGTTGTTCGAACAGTAGCAGCACGCCCACCCCCCTCAGCACCTTGAGACCCAAATGAATGACTGATTGATTGAGTTACCCGAGGACAAACACAAATGCTTCCAAATAAAATGCTGGTAAAGATAAAGATCAACAAACTAGGAGCTCGCTGTCCTGTGGACTACTTATTGTGGGAGCAAGTAGAGCCCTAGATTCGCCCATTTTTCACATGATCCTCAGGGTATCATGGCATTACAGTCCTGACATTAAGGAGAGAGGTGGTATGGAGAGAAACCAAGAGATTCACAAAGCAAAGAAATAACGCCTAATAAGTAAATGCCCAACCAGCGTTTTTAATTTTGCACACTAAAAAATAATTGTATTTATGAGAGAGCTAAGAACCTAACACTCATTCATACAGTATTCATCATAGAGGTGACAGACATTGAAAAAAACTCGTCCTGCTCTGTTTGACAGCAACAATTATTGGAACGAATTCATGAGCAGACAAAACATTCTGCTCAGTCAAATGCTGGTTTAAAAAGATGATTAGCAAAGGGGTGGAGACGAGATCCCTCTGTTCACACTGTGGGCCTTATTTATGAGAAGTGACGCATCGCTGCGAGAAAACAGCGATGCATCACTTCTCAGTGCACCCTTCTTGTGATATGATGGATGTGTCATATTTACTGTTTGACGCAAGGAGTTACAGATACGTCAGTATTTCTGATTTATCTGTATGCGCAAAAGAGATGCAACAAAAGCAATGTGTCCTTTTACAAAGGGCAAGCCCCATGTGAAATGGCCCGCGCCAGTCTGCTGTGAGGCAGGCGTAAGATATTGATGCAATGGCATCCTTGAAGTGGCGCACTGAAATCTCATAGATTTCACTGCTCCACTTTTACGAGGCTTTTTGCAGGTGAACGCCCACCCTACATACATTATACTCTGTGCAGGTACAATGTGGCACAGGGGTTTACAAAGTGTTGCCTCTGCCTAGTTCCGTCACTTTGTAAATAGGGTGCAAAATGGTGCATTTTTTATGATGCCTGTGCGTCACAAAAAGTGACGCACCAGTGGCTTAAAAGTCACTCAAGGCCTCATAAATAAGGCCCGTGTTTTTTTCCTATTTTAGTGATTACTTAATTTCAGCTAAAATAATCTCTAATTAGACCTAAATGAAGTGACCAGCAAGACATGAATCAGTGAAAAATTTTATTTTATTGAAATGTGTGCATCATGAAATAAACAGAAAAATCTTTTTGTTTCTTGTCATGAAATGCACTCTAACTTGTTGATATACATATAGGACTGCTTTAAGGAATAAGAACGACGTGGTAACATTTTTCCGCTATGCGGGCTACTTTACAAATAAAGACTGAAAAGCAGAAGCGCATTTAAACGTACCAGGTGCATGTTTTAAGGAGCACGTTTGAGAATTTTATGTGCATAGGGGGTCATTATTATGGCAGTCGGAAAACCACTCAACCGCCACGGTAGCTGAAATCAACCTTCCGCCAGTACTGTGACAAAACTGACGGTCCTCCAACCGCAGTAGAACGAGGCCACCAAAGACCGCCCGTAGTGGGCGTAGCTGGTGAATATCCGTCCGCAGCGGTCAGAATCGTGGTGGAAACACACCAAACCGCCGCCAGGACAGCGGAGAGACCGCACAGAAAATTGGGATATCCTTGATGTATCCGCGATACGTTCAGCTGTTTCCGACCACTGCAGTCGCAAACAGTGATTAATGGGAGATCCGGAGAAAGGGCTGCAGCATAGCCATCGCTGCGGACGCTCCGTGAAAAAATGGTGGGCAAACAAATATAGTACAACAAGGCCACCAAGTGCACACAGCAAACTAGCCGTGTCCCCAAAAAACACATAACACATCCCAAAAACACACCCCCATGGCTAATTCAAAAAGTACCATTGCCAGGACAACCCACACAACACACCTGAAAGCAATACTCCATCTTGACACACCCACATAGCTGAGCACAAAACCAGCCCCTTCCCTGGCCAGAATCCTTTGCAATACTCCATACCTGAAGGGCTCAACACCAGAGGACAAAAGAAAGGCAAACCTGCACACAGCACACCAGCACAACAACACATACCCACCTACACCACTCCCACCACTCCCACAACTGCACGCCAAAACATTAGCACTTCACACATCATGGCACCCAAGAAAATGCCCAAATTCACAGAAAGTGAGTTGTCAGTCGTGGTAGATGAGATTATCAGAGTAGAACCACAATTGTTTGGTAACCTGGTCGAACCGACACCACTAGCCACCAGAACCCAGATGTGGGTAAGGATAGCTGACAAGGTCAATGCAGTAGGGACCACCCCGCGCAACAAACAGGTAATCATGAAGCGGTGGCATGACCTGAAGAGTGTTGTGAAAAAGAAAAGGAACAAGAACCATGAGCTGGCTCAGAGGACTGATGGTGGCCCTCCTTTTCAACCAATAACATTCACTGCATTAGAGGAGAAGGTACTTGCCATATTGCATGCAGAGAGTCTCACAGGAACAGCCAGGGGAGTGCAGGCTGGTAAGTACCAACCAATGTACACCATTACACTGCTAAGTACTGTCTTGCACAACTGCAAAGCTACATCTCTGAGGCTCAAGTACAATCCTATGCACCAAAATACCCAGAACTGGTCTCATAGATGTAACATTTACTCCACCTGAATCACCCAAAGGTAGCCAACATTTACACGTTTGTATGTGTCCCGGCAACCAGCACTACCAGTTTGGGGGTGGGAGGCCTATACAACAACTCACACCAGGCCCCCCTGTCACACCCTTGAGCATGATGTAGAACTCCACACTCACTCAGAAGCAGTTGGCAGCCATTGTATGGATAACCCTCACCTAACAGGTAGGTAGCCATCTTCCCAGTGAGGGCTGTTTGGAGGTGGGAAGCCTGCACAACAACTCACACTAGGCAACCCTGTCATACCCCTGAGAAGGATGTGGTACTCACCCCCCACCATGAAACATGTGGCAGCCATCATAGTACACTAACCAATCTTACAGATAGGCTGCTATTTTCAAATGTTGTACTGTTTGTGGGTGGGTGGGAGGCCTGAACTACTACTCACACCAATGCCATGTTGTTCCCCAGCACATCAAGATGGAGCACTCCTTCCCACCCAGTTGCATGTGTCAGCCATTGCATTGCACACTCCTAACTAACAGGTATGTAGCCATTTTCCAAGGCTGTACTGTTTGTGGGTGCGAGGCCTGTACTACCACTCCCACCATGCCCCCTTGAATCCCAGCTCACCAAGTTGGAGCAGTCCCTCTCACCCAGATGCATGTGTCAGCCATTGCATTGTACACTCCTAACTAACAGGTAGATAGCCATTTTCCAAGGCTGTACTGTTTGTGGGTGGGAGGGCTGCACTACCACTCCCACCATGCCCCCTTGTTCCCAGCTCATCAGGATTGAGCACTCCCTCCAACCCATATGCATGTGTCAGCCATTATATTGTACACTCCTAACTAAGAGGAAGGCAGCCATCTCATGCACTCTTGTCCCTTCCCTGAGCATTATGGAGCCCTCTTCCACACACACACACAGATGTGTCACAAATTCAGTCTAAATGTGACAACAGAAAAGGTAAGTAGATAGTACATGCACCCAGCCATTCCTCACCAAAAACCTGGTGCCATATGACAACCCCAGCCCTCTCATCCCACATAAACGCGCACAGATCCAATTTGCCACCTACAGTGTGCATTCAGCTAAGTGAATGTAACTGTCAAAGCATCCTAAGTGTGACTCAATAATTGACACTTTGAATAAAGCCTGTGCACAATCATGCACAGCACTGAATGCCATGTGTAAGTGCCATGTGGCCAGAGCATTAGGGACCACATGAAAACAAAGCAAGCATGGTCTGTAGTACAAATTGAGATGTGCTCATGACATGACAAAGGTATGCATGCCATAACATTGGCTAGTTCATGCTCAGATGAAATGTCCGCCAGTCAGAGTAAGCAACAAAGATGCTTCACATAAAGTTGTTGTTGAGCTAGTGGTTAGATGGCAACATGTCCTTGTAATCACAAAATAGGCTTGTGGCACATGTTATATATTGACATGTTACACCATGGACAAGTAATGCATGTACCTCCATATCATGTTAGGATGCACAATAGTGTGCAGACAAACAATGTGATAACTAGTAAACTGTGTGATGTATAACCTGTGAATACGATACATCAAACACCAAGCTTGAGGGGTGCACTTCAATGAGCATTTCCCCTCTGTCCCACTGGTGACCAAGAACTGACTGCAGAGGAAGACAACAGCAACCTGCAGAGCCAGTCCCCTCCCCCGGAACATGGACTCTCGGATGAGGACTCCCTGGATCCTTTGGCCCTGTTTCCAGGCAGGTCGCTCCCCACGCCGTGCAGCTCCACCTGACTGAGCCCTTGCTCCTGTGACCAGCCGCTGCTCCTGAGGGTGTTCGAGGCCCGCCTCCACCTGCAGGCTACCACCTGCACCTAATCCCTGGTGGCCAATGGTAGGCATTAGGTCTGCTTGTGCCCGCTCGCATTTTTGCCTGTGATCGCTGTTATATTGCTTTGTACTGTATTATGCTTCTGTCTTTGTACTGTATTGCTTTGTGACTTATTTGCTTCTGCCACTTTGTTCCCTGCCTCAGCCTGTGCTTGTTTTCCCCTCTGTGCCCGCTGCCTCGCCGATCACGCTCCCCACCGCTGCGTCCCCTGCGAACCCACCCCCGCCCCCATTGGTCCTCTCGCCCACCCAGCAGCTCCTCCCTCCCATCTCCTCTTCTTATGGCGGCTGCTGCGGGGCAGTGAGAGCGACCCATGACCCTGTTTCCAGGCAGGTCGCTCCCCACGCCACGCAGCTCCACCGGACTGCGCCCTTGCTCCTGTGACCAGCCGCTGCTCCTGAGGGTGTTCGAGGCCCGCCTCCACCCACAGGCTACCACCTGCGCCTCATCCCTGGTGGCCAGTGGTAGGCCTTAAGTATGCTTGTGCCCACTCGCATTTTTGCCTGTGATGGCTGTGTTGTTTTGTTCTTGTATTGCTTTGTACTGTATCTGCTTCTGTCTTTGAACTGCATTGCTTTGTGACTTATTTGCTTCTGCCACTTTGTTCCCTGCCTTTGCCTGTGCTTGTTTTCCCCTCTGTGCCCTCTCCCTCGCCGATCCCGCTCCCCGCCACTGCGTCCACTTTAGCCCCGTCCCCCGCCCCATTGGCCCTCTCCCCCCCAGCTGCTCCTCCCTCCCACCTCCCCTTTTTATGGCGGCCACTGCGCAGCAGTGAGAGCGACCCTTGACCCTGATTCCAGGCAGGTCGCTCCCCACGCCGCACAGCTCCACTGGACTGCACCCTTGCTCCTGTGACCAGATGCTGCTCCTGAGGGTGTTCGAGACCCGCCTCCACCCGCAGGCTACCACCTGCGCCTTCTCCCTAGTGGGCAGTGGTAGGCCTTAGGTTTGCTTGTGCCTGCTCGCATTTTTGCCTGTGATCGCTGTGTTGTTTTGTTCTGGTATTGCTTTGTACTGTATCTACTTCTGTCTTTGGATTGTATTGCTTTGTAACTTATTTGCTTCTGCCACTTTGTTCCCTGCCTTTGCCTGTGCTTGTTTTCCCCTCTGTGCCCTCTCCCTCGCCGATCCCGCTCCCCGCCACTGCGTCCACTTTAGCCCCGTCCCCCGCCCCATTGGCCCTCTCCCCCCCAGCTGCTCCTCCCTCCCACCTCCCCTTCTTATGGCGGCCACTGCGCAGCAGTGAGAGCGACCCTTGACCCTGATTCCAGGCAGGTCGCTCCCCACGCCGCACAGCTCCACTGGACTGCACCCTTGCTCCTGTGACCAGATGCTGCTCCTGAGGGTGTTCGAGACCCGCCTCCACCCGCAGGCTACCACCTGCGCCTTCTCCCTAGTGGGCAGTGGTAGGCTTTAGGTTTGCTTGTGCCTGCTCGCATTTTTGCCTGTGATCGCTGTGTTGTTTTGTTCTGGTATTGCTTTGTACTGTATCTACTTCTGTCTTTGGATTGTATTGCTTTGTAACTTATTTGCTTCTGCCACTTTGTTCCCTGCCTTTGACTGTGCTTGTTTTCCCCTCAGTACCTGCTCCCCGCCACTGCGTCGCCTGTGGCCCCACCCCCTGCCCCCATTTGCCCTCTCCCCCCACCCAGCTGCTCATCCCTCCCACCTCCCCTTCTTATGGCAGCGGCTGTACGGCCGCGCGCGTAAGGCTGGCGCGCCAAAGGCAAGCCCGTCTGCACCTGTCGGTGCCTGGATCGCGCATAGCACCAGAACCCCTGGACTCCGAAGACATCCCCGCACCCAACTGCAGTACGACGCCAGCACCCTGGACGCACTCGACCCCGGACGAGAACACCTGCTACCGGGCCACAATGAAGCACACCTATGGACTCTTCTCCTGCCGGTACTGCTGCCTCACCAGCGTCCAGCTCGCCAAACTGTCAAGTAAAGATCCCAACCACCTCCAATACATCCTCCTCAACACTTGCTCCGCTCGCAAACACGCCATTGAACTCTGGGACCCCCTTGACTCCACCGCCCCGACATCACCTTCCTGACGGAGACCAGGCTGAACACCACCTCAGCACCAGACATCGGCATCGCCATCCCAGAAGGCTACAAGATCTCCCGCAGGGACCGCTCCAACGGAGTGGGAGGGGGAATCACCATCGTCCACAAGAACACCATCAGAGTCTCGACCAACACTGACGACACCCTAAACACCACCGAGCACATGCACTTCCAGATACACACCGACCCCAACACCACCCTAAGAGGAACCCTCGTCTACAGACCACCTGGACCCGAAGACATCACCACCCACGCCCTCGCCTCTACGGACGACATCCGTCTCGGGGACCTGAACTTCTAACTCAAGGACAACAACAACGCCAACACCACCCCCTAATCAACAGCCTTGCCAACCTCAGACTCAGACAGCTCATTACAACACCCACCCACGCCGCTGGACACACGCTTGACCCCATCTTCTTCACAAGTCCCTGCGCCTCCTTCAACCACACCACCGAACCCCACTGGACCGACCACTGATGTGTCCACTTTACCTTCAGGAAACCCACGACGCACTACTGCACTCAACAGATGCCCAACATTTTGTGGAGGTTACCTGAATGACTGATCTACTTTTTTTAATCTTCTTCATTTCTTACATCAGTACCCGGAGGGCAAGAAGAGGGACGGCCAAAAGACAGGTTTGGGAAGTAGCTGGTCAGCCAGCTCCGACCACCACCACTGCTGCTGACAGCTCTGCTGACTCCAGTAAGTCCTAATATTTATTGCTATTAGTTCCCTAATGTTTGCTTTTATTTTTTTCTCCGGGCTTGGGGTAGAATCTTGAGGTATTGGAATATTGATACTGGGTTCAAGGACGGGATTTTCTGCCTGGAGTAGCTAGTGAGAAATAAAGGGGCACATTTACAATGGAAGTGATGAGGCGCTGCGTTAGTCTTCTTGGCTTAATGCAGTGCTCTGCCACTTCTGAAAAGCAGGGGTGCACCATATTTACAACAATATGGTGCAGCCCTGCATTTTGGCTTTTTGGCTAGCACCAGCACAGGCACCCTTGCACCATAGTGCAAGGGTGACCGTGTTGTAGAGGAAGATTGTTTATGTACAGAAAGGTCTCCCTTCCTGCACATAAACAAACTGTAAATGGCATTTTGTAACTTCTATGTGTGCTGCTTAAAGGCAGCATACATAAAAGATGCAAAACACATTTTTTTTAAACGATTGTTTATGAGAAGGAAGGGACATCTTCCTGCACATAAACAATTAATGGTGTTTTGCTGTTTCCATCACAGAACCTATGAAATCAAGTTTACAGCGTATGCTGATGGCATTCTGCTGTATGTTTCTGATCGCAAAGTTTCATTACCTGCTTTTAACGATGTTTTACTCTGCTATTCTTCCCTATCGGGTTACAAGGTAAATTTTACTAAGTCAGAAGTTCTTCCTCCGAACAAATACTATTTGAAGGAAATGTTTTGGGACAAGGCTTTCAAATGGAACTCCAGTCACATTACCTGCTTGGGTGCTGAATAATCATCCTCAATTGTTAATCTATAGTAGATATTTTGCCCCCACCAAATCTCTCTCTCCTTTGCAGATGTTTCTTGACTCTTCTTTTTTCTCTCTCCTTTGCAGATGTTTCTTAACTCTTCTTTTTTCCACAATAGAATAATTATACTCTCTAATAGTACAGCTTTTTGGAAAGATTGGGTCATCAACAGGATAGTTCAAGTGAAGCATTTGTTTCACGGAATGCACGCTCTCTTCTCCAGTGAGCACCAGTCTAAATAAGGATTGCCTGCCACTTCCCTCCTTAAATATGTTTCTTTGAAATCAATCCTTTCTCAAAAAGTCCCCCTTCTTTCTAGTTCTTCTTCTCCTTTATCGGATTCCTTAACAGAGCTGCTGCCTATCTCTTCCTCTCTTCGAGCCTCCCACATTGATAGATATGGTGACTATTCCCTCCCTAATAAAGTGGAAGGTTGAACTTTTGAATATTGTTTACTTAATTCCTCCTACCTAACAGTACTGCTTTATCAATGCATACTGGTTTTTCTTTTTGTTCTCTTACATTATGCATTATGTTTCACTATTTCATTCTAACTATGTTGTAATTTGTACCTTTGTTCTTCTTATACTTCAATAAAGGTCTCTTAAACAAAACACAAAAAATAGTAACCTATTTCTTTCCCTGTAGTGCAGTCCATAATTCTCCCCAATGTCTACTTACGATTCAGAAAAGGGGGTGGTGATGAACAGAGTGTCTGAATTAAGCAGACCACCCTTACCCAGTCCAAAGATCAGGGCTTGATCCATCACCGTTATTTATCTCACTGCACCATCCCAGCTCAGAACCCGGCTATATGCAAATCAGTCTGTCCCTGGCCCAGTGCATCATGGGAACAGGGCAGACTAAACTACCAAGCCAATTCTTCACCAGAAAGGAGACAAGCTACCGGGGACCGGTTTCTGGCATTTCAGCTTTCTTCGGCCCGGCTTGCTTGAATCCTGATGGTGCAGTGAGAAAGGGACTCATGTCTGAGTATACCCTGCCACACCTATAGTGGCCAAAAATGATTCAGAAAAGGGGGTGGTGATGAACAGAGTGTCTGAATTAAGCAGACCACCCTTACCCAGTCCAAAGATCAGGGCTTGATCCATCACCGTTATTTATCTCACTGCACCATCCCAGCTCAGAACCCGGCTATATGCAAATCAGTCTGTCCCTGGCCCAGTGCATCATGGGAACAGGGCAGACTAAACTACCAAGCCAATTCTTCACCAGAAAGGAGACAAGCTACCGGGGACCGGTTTCTGGCATTTCAGCCTTCTTCGGCCCGGCTTGCTTGAATCCTGATGGTGCAGTGAGAAAGGGACTCATGTCTGAGTATACCCTGCCACACCTATAGTGGCCAAAAACGATTCAGAAAAGGGGGTGGTGATGAACAGAGTGTCTGAATTAAGCAGACCACCCTTACCCAGTCCAAAGATCAGGGCTTGATCCATCACCGTTATTTATCTCACTGCACCATCCCAGCTCAGAACCCGGCTTTATGCAAATCAGTCTGTCCCTGGCCCAGTGCATCATGGGAACAGGGCAGACTAAACTACCAAGCCAATTCTTCACCAGAAAGGAGACAAGCTACGGGGACCGGTTTCTGGCATTTCAGCCTTCTTCGGCCCGGCTTGCTTGAATCCTGATGGTGCAGTGAGAAAGGGACTCATGTCTGAGTATACCCTGCCACACCTATAGTGGCCAAAAACGATTCAGAAAAGGGGGTGGTGATGAACAGAGTGTCTGAATTAAGCAGACCACCCTTACCCAGTCCAAAGATCAGGGCTTGATCCATCACCGTTATTTATCTCACTGCACCATCCCAGCTCAGAACCCGGCTATATGCAAATCAGTCTGTCCCTGGCCCAATGTCTACTTACGGCAGATATGATAATATTAATATATGCACTTTATACATGATATGTGTAATGTAACATCTTATTTATTATTCATCTCCCTCTTTGGAGTTAGGGTAGAAAGAGAAATGCATTTGGATAAGTGCAAGGCCAATTGGAATTAAAAATAGAGAATTGTCAACTAGAGCTGCCCCAGCTGCAGACATTAGCAAACTACCTGACACACTGGCTAGCAATAATGAGCATGGCTTCATAATTTCAGCACAACACACAACTTGTACCCCACAGTACATAAAGCCCTACACATTAATGAGAGGTAATTTATTTTTCAACTCAAAGAAAGTGTCGGTTTATCGTTACTTGAAAAGCCTTTAGAAGAAAAGATAGTCAGATCACTTTTTTTAAAATCTGGTGCTATTCTGCCTTTTAATACTTTTCTGCCACTTAGTCAGTGTTTTATGGAAGGAATGTATAGGTAAAATATAGAATTAGCCTTATGACTCTCCTAATTATAATCACATCAAATTACATTGGCCCTAGGGGACCAGCAATGCACTGCTACTGTGCAAACCAGTAATTTAATAACAATTGTTTGCACAGGGCATTATTTACAATTTGTCTTTTTTGTTTTTCTCAACATAGCTGCTCCTGCTGGTCCAGCCGGACCATCCACCAGGCAGGAGATGTGGGCCGTCTGTGGCAGCAGAGGCTGGAGTGGATCAGCAAGAGTATTAGCGGCTGGTGGTCCTTGAAGATGAGGCGGAAACAAATGCATCTCAGCCAGGATCCAGTGCAGCCTGTCCCACTTAGCCTCCTGGCCATCACATTGCTGGTGCCACTGTCACGTTCCATCAACTGCTGCTACATCCTCCCACACTGACAACACCAGGCCATTGCTGAGCCACACCCTGTAGTGGCTGGAATCCATTGAGAGCATGCGCACCTCAATAGAGCAGTGCCTGCACCAGTTCATAACTAATATCCACATTGCCCTCTTCTAGCCTTTTCAAAAAATTTTGTTTAGGAGGGAGGGACTTGCTTATTTAAGCTGGGTGGGGAGGGTGCGAAAAGAGTTTGGGTTGGGTCTGACTTTTTTGGGAAATTTGGGATTTTGGAAAATTGGGGTTTGGGTCAGTTTTGTGTGGCGAGAAGGGAGGGAATGTTGTGTGGGTGGAGAGGGTGGGATTCTTTGTAAAAATAACTATTTTATTTAATCTAAATTTAAGCCTGAGGTAGTTTGTTTTACTTTGCTTTGCTGCCTTCAGTTTTTACAGGAAACATTGTTAACAACGCGGTCACTACACCGCAATGCTGTTACAACGCGGTCGTTACAACGACCGCGATGTAACCACGCTATGCCATTACAACGCAAGTCTTTACATCGACTTGTGCTAGATGGTGTGCTAACATTACAAATAGTGTAGTTTACTATCCCAACACCTTCCCTACTGTTAAGTGGACTGGAGTTGGAATAGTAAATTACACTTATTTAATGTTAGCACGCCATCTAGCGCAAGTCGATGTAAAGACTTGCGTTGTAATGGCATAGCGTGGTAACATCGCAGTCGTTACAACGACTGCGATGTAACGGCACGCGTTGTAATAGATAGCGTTGTTCCGTCATACATCCGTTTTTACGCACCATGTATGTGCTTGCAACACCATATGCGTGTAACTCAGCAGTAGTTTTTAGACATAACCAAAAGAGTAAAGGGTGTGACTGAGCTTTTTCTACCATCGAGCTCCGCCCATGTCTAGTCTCATTGGATGCAGGGGAGTACTCTGGGTAAGTGGGCATAGTGAACTTAAGGGTTTATTTATCGCTAGTAATGCTTCCAGTTTTTCAAACTCCCAGAGTTTAGCCCCATATACAGCTGCACCAACAGCCTTATGATCATAAATAGGGGCAGCTATTGATTTGCTCGATTAAGTCTTATGCTATTTGATCAGGGCCTCTATGATTCGCCTATGCTGGAGGTTCTGCCTCTTAACATGATGTTTTCAAGACAAATCTTCAGAGAGAGTGACAACCAAATAATGAAAGGTGCTCACTCTCTCAAGAGCAGCCCTTGAGCAGCTTGCCCTTTGACGTATTTACCTCAAGGCCTCTCATTGTGCAGAAAGACTCAAAGTGTTTTAAAAGGAGTCTTAGAAACTATCAGGATATTATCAGCAAAGAGTAAAGTTGTCACCTTGTCTACCCCCAGGGTCGGCTCATCGGCTGGACTATCAGCAAGGTACTGCACTTTTCCATTTATGAAAAGAGAAAAGATAGTAGGAGCCAATACACATCCCTTGCGGACCCCCCTATCCACCCTGATCGGGTTGGTCAGTTGGCCTTGGCTACCCCAGCGAACCTTTGCATAGTTGTTCTCGTGGAGATGAACAACCAGCGCTAGTATCTCAAAGGGGAGGCCGACCTCCTGCAGGACACACCAGAGTTTTTGGCTAATGTTGAGGTCAAATGCAGACCTTAAATCAATCAAAGCTACATATAAGCTTTCCTCTCCAATAGTCACAGTCTTCCAGGCCAGTAATAGGAAGCAAAAAACTTGATTGATAGTGCTAACTTTCTGTCTAAACCCTGCTTGGAAAGGGAACAAGATGTTATTGTCAAATACCCAGGTTTATATTTTCATAAGAATTGCATGGGCAAAGACCTTTTGGTCACTATCGATCAAGCTACTAGGTCTGTGATTCGAGAGCAACAAATGGTTACCGTTCTTGTACACTGAATTACCTCTCCTCTACTCCAAAAAGATGGAATTTTAGTTTGTGCTGCAATTCCATTAGCCAGAGCCAGAATATAAGTTGACCAATTCTCAATGTTTCTGAGAAAAACATTGCCAGGAATGATTGAGTTGATGCTGGCCCTTATTTTTAGCTAAGGTAAAAAAAAACATCAATCTGGGGACAAATATATTCAGACACAGGGGCTTCATTAGCATGATCAAGCTCTGCAGTGTAAATTGATAAAATGATGGTTTCTCCCAGAAAATTCTCAGTTCTGCTTCCAAAACCAAGGACATCTTTTCAATCGTAGGAGAACTCTCTCTGCCTGACCGTATCACTGCGCAACCCCAACCTTCACAAGTTCTCTGCAATTCATTCAATTCATTTTTTATTGAGAAAATCTCTAACATCAAAAACAATATTCCTTCCCCCCCTCCTTCCAGCATCTGCTCCTTACCGACCATGAATCCCTGCTGTCTGTCTGAATTCCCCCCATCTCCCTGACTGAATTCACTTCCCTATTACACGCGGTCAGCTCTGGCTCCCCTAATGACTGCTGCCCCCCTCAAATTCTGAAAGCTGCCTTTTTGGCCTGTCCAGGTCCCCCCTGGCTCTCCTCAATGACTCACTTGCTACAGGCTCTGTCCCCGATGCTTTCAAACAAGCTGTCGTTGTGCCCATACTTAAAAAGCCCGGTGCTGATCCATCTGTTTTGAGCAACTATCGGCCTATCTCCCTCCTCCCCTATTTGGGGAAAGTTTGGAGACTTCTGTCACCCGATGCCTCAGCGCATTCATTGAAAAATCCTCCTTTCTCGATGACCAACAGGCCGGGTTTAGACCGGCCCATTCTACCGAAGCTGTCATCGTGGCTGTGATGGATGCGCTGAGACAAGGCGCCAATGGGAACCTCACCCAGGCCCTTGTCTTATTAGACCTGTTGGCAGCTTTTGACACGGTAGATCACGTTATCCTGATCGACCGTGTCAGAAATGCAGGCATCCAGGGCTTGGCCTTAACTTGGATCAGCTCCTTCTTACACCAACGTTCTCAATCGGTTCACCTATCCACCTTCTCTGCTCCTTACTCTTCACTTTCCTGCGGTGTCCCTCAGGGTTCTGCTCTTTCGCCCCTTCTGTTCAATCTCTATATGCAACCTCTTCTAGCTTCCCTCCGTCACACTCCAGTAACCATCTTCAACTATGCGGATGACTTACAGCTAATCTTCCCCATCGACTCCTCTTCTGCCTCTCATACCAACTTTCAGTCCACTATGCTTACCATCTCTGAGTGGATGCACTTTAGCCAGCTGAAGCTCAATCCCAGCAAGACGGAGCTGGTATTGACAGGAGGGTCCTCCAACCCTTGGGATTCCAGTTTCTGGCCCCAATCTCTCGCCCCCCCACCATGTCCCGTCGATACCGTGAGGAGCCTCGGCGTGAATATCTCTAGTGACCTGTCCATGAGACCTCAAATCAACGCCGTCACTTCTGCATGCTTCTACCATCTGCGCAGAATTGGCAAAATTCGAAGGTTCCTCTGCACAGAGGCTCTTATACTTGTCATCATGGCCCTTGTCACCTCCCGTATCGACTATGCCAACTCCCTATATGTCGGCATCCCTGCCTACCATCTTCATCGGCTCCAGCTGGTGCAAAATCAGGCGGCCAGACTGGTCTTTCAACAGCCTAAGCACCAACATGTCTCGCGCCTGCTGAAGAGATTGCACTGGCTCCCGGTAGCCTCACGATGCATTTTCAAACTGGGATGTACTTTCTTCAAGTCACTCATTGGTCTTGTTCCAGTCTTCACTTCACTCAGCCTTAAGCGTCACATTCCCTCCAGGAATCTTCGATCCTCTGCTCACAACCTTTTAACCACTCCTAAGTTTAAACGGAAAAACATGGCGGCTCTTGTTTTTCTTTCCTTGCCCCCTCTATCTGTAACTCCCTTCCCTCCACTATTCGACTGTGTCCAGACTATATTTGCTTTCGTAAACTCCTCAAAACCCATCTTTTCCAGCTAGCTCATGACTAAACCCCTCTGCCTTTCTTTTCTGCTTTGTCTCTGAGCGCCATGAAACTAATTGGTGACCGTGCAAGTTAAAAAATCTTTTAACATAACATAACATAACGTACCAAGTGTCAATAGCGATATTATAATTGGGTGGCTGGGGTCTGCCTTCATCCCCCCTAGTTACGAGAAGCCAGAATCATTATGTGTCAGTTCTGTGCAAACTCCACTGATAAACAACCAGTGATCTGATTCCCATTCCTTTTTTGCTTTGTTTAGGGCTTTCCTATAGAACCTCCTAGTCTCCCTCACTACAGAATCATTATTTTCTCAGATTGCAGTAGCCAATTTGGACCTCAGGATTAAACCAGGCAAACTGTGGCTTGGAGCTCTTAGGAGCACCCAGGGTCCATTTTGGAATCCTAAAATACGAAGCCATATGGTTACAGAAATTGATTGGTGTAGCAATCAGCAATCATAGTCAAGTCATCCAAAGGTTCTAGTAGTCTGAGTATCTGTCTAGGACTAGCCTCCAGATTGGTGTTGATTATATCCAGTTTCTCAGTGTTCATAACTACACATGCCCATTTAAGTCTCCAATTATCATTGGTAGGGCATACCTCCCTAGTTGTAAATATAGTATTTGGGAGATTTGACCATTTTGCCCTAGGTGAAATGAAAGTGCGTACAACGGGATTATGGTCACTATCCATAGTGGTCCCTACAACCATATCAATTACTTTGAGCCACAGTCTCAGATCCAGCAAAAAAATAATCAATAGGACTATTGATAGCTCAATTGTAGTTGCTTGCCCCAGACTTGTCTGATTCGGAACGACCATTTGTAGCCCTCAAGCCAAACTCAAGGGTTAATGTATTAAGTTGTAATGCAATTTAGGACCAATTTTGATTGGTGGCTAGATCTAGAGGAGGAACGAGCCACAGTTCATCCTCCTCCTCACTTTTGCACAAGTCCTTCTGCTCTAAAGGTTCAAAAGTGACATTAAAGTCACCAGCAACTATTACGGGGGACGGGGTATCCCTAGCATCAAGAAGGCCCTTCAACTCATGGAGGGTGGACGATGTACATCCAACCTTGGTCCCTCAGGCTTAAACATTAAAAAGATCCACCCCTAGCCCGTTATCTTATATGAACCGCTAGGATGTCAGGACTACATGTCTTAAGCTCTTGGACAGAGTAATGAAGCTCGATTTTTACTAAAATCGGTAAATCCCCAGCTGGGTAACCAAACTTGTTAATGTAAATGTAGATGTAGTGTATTTTGTAAAGCGCACAGCTGCCCCAACGGGGCGTCCCGGCGCTGTATAATACTGTGGAACCCTTCCTGGCTCTCCCTGTGAGATGCCCCTCCTGGGCACCCCCATGGTGAAGCCAGGCATCCCAGTGTTGTAGGGGCCGTTGTGGAGTTTAAACAAGCTATTGCCCAGGGTTGCAGCGTGAGACCCATGATTAGAGTAGGCGCTGAGGTGAGAATTATCGGGTCCGCAGGCAGTGAGCCCAAGACCCTGCCGCGTCGGGATTTCTGCTTCAGAGTCTGCCGCTCTAACCAGTGAGCCACACTTCTCCACATAGATGGAATGATAGATGGCAATATCATATCGTTCCATGTATTGGATACAATGTGCGAGGGTTACCGTAACCTCACCTCAACCACATTCCAAGTCATTATGGTAAACTTTGTAGGCTGAACTGGGACTTCATGAAAGAGTAGATGTTCCCATCACCCATGTACCCAGCTTGTGCCCGTATTCAGGGTCCCGGGAGACAAACCCCCTCATTACAACTCTAAGTAGCGATTGAATGCTGTTCAGTAATCATGGGGCAGATGGTCAAGGCTGATGGTAGGGTTGTGACATCAAAGTGACTGGGCCTAGCTAAGAGAGCATTTGGTTTGGCTGGGTATATTATGGAGCCTATGGAGGAGGTGCGGTGTGCAAGCTAATCATTAGTATCAAGGAGCGAGTCGGAGCCCTTGTGGTAGACAGGATGGTGAATGGCTAGCAACTATGATCACGTTAGAGGTCGAGTTGCAAATGTCCACCAGTGTGGGATGGTGGGCTTGTCCTGGCCGCCAGTGCTATTATATTAGACTAAGTGCAGTTCTACACAATTCATCTGAGAATTGACACAAGTTAGCTTTTTTACCCAAAAGATATCCTCCATGATCACTGAACTTCACCCCCTTACATAGCTAATCCAATGTATACATTTATTGATCATAGAATCTTCGCTTTCATACCTCACATACGTAGATACCTTGGATACATTAATCATATAAATGGTCTTGGTAGGCCCTCAGGTCTTATCACGCCTATCATTTGGGTATCGTTGTAAGACTTCATCAATGAGGGAAGGAGTGGTAGGCCATTGACTGGTAGTGCGCCTTGTGTTGCACAACGAATACTATTAGCATAGGTTCTAGTTTTCCTAGGTGTAGGGTCAGGGATCATCTTACAGGTAGAATTCTCAACCAAAGCTGGCAGTGGGGGGATTTGTCTACTACAGTTGTTAGACCCGTGGATTTTGTGGATGTCTGCTTAGTTGGAATAACTTCAAAGCCTCCTCTATTTAAAAGGAGTTCAATTTGCTCCATGAGGACTTGTACATATCTCTTTATAGTAAGCTTATCCTCAAGTTTATTATAATCCTAGATGTATCCTGAACCTTCAAGTCATAGTCATTTGGGAGGTAGTCACCCATATGGGTAGCTACGGGCTCTACACCAACTTCCGTTTCCAACCCCCTTATAACAATATTAGGAGAGTCACCTGTCCCTTCAATCACTAGAGTATGTGGCATGTGATAAGTAGGAGGAACCTATTGGATAGAGTAAACTCAGTAATTAGGTTTGTATCAACTATATCATTATCTGCATCCCTAATAGGGAGGATTGAAGGTCTTGCCTCCTCTTCAGCACTGTTGATTGGTGTTTGGGACACTATTGAAAGGCTGGGGGGAAAATGTTTTTGTGGTGGGTGTTTTTGGGTTTCCAAAAGGCTGCTACCTCTAGGTAGCCTCCACGCTTTCAGTTTTTGCCTCCTTTCTGTTCCTGCTTCAGGCGACCCAGCCGCCGCTGAGCCCCCCGCCCAACCCAGACTCTTCCCGCCGCTGCCTCCCTGCGGCCCCGCCCCTGCCAGCCCATTCGCCACCCCGCTCCTGCCACCCAGCTGACCCTCCCTCCCGGCTCCTTCTTATGATGCCCACGCGTACATGCAGCGTTCACTTGCAGCGGGCGCGCCGATTGTGCGCCGAAGGCAAGCCCGTCTGCGCTTGGCCCGCGCCCAGCGCCAGGACCCCTGGCCCCCGCTGACGCAAGACCACCCGACGGACCTACGACGCCGCCACCCTCAACGAACTCAACGCCAACCGGAACCCCGCCTGCTACCGAGCCACCCAGAAACGCACCCACGGACCCTTCAGCTGCCAAGCCTGCAAGTACACCTGCCTCCGAACCTGCACCGCACCCGCAAAGCCGAGCACCGGCAACAACCACCTCAAGTGCATCCTGCTCAAAACCCGCTCCATCCACAGACACGCCGTGGAACTCTGGAACCTGCTCGACACAACCTCACCAGACGTCGCCTTCCTCACGGAAACCTGGATGAATGCCTCCTCAGCCCCCAACGTCGCCATCCCGGACGGGTACAAGATCAACTGGAGGGACCGCATCAACCAGACAGGAGGAGGCATCGCCATCGTACACAAGAACACCATCCGCATCACGACCAACTCCGATGACACCCTCACCGCCGCGTAACACCTCCACTTCCAGATACACACCGATCCCAAGACCACCCTCAGAGGAACTCTCATCTACAGACCCCCGGGACCACGCACACAATTCAGCGAAGACATCGCAGACTTCATCAGCCCGCACGCCCTCCCCTCCGCTGACTACATCCTCCTTGGGGACTTCAACTTCCACCTGGAAAACAACACCGACACCAACACCACCACCCTGCTGGACAACCTCGCCAACCTCGGACTCAAGCAACTGGTGAACACCCCCACCCACTACACCGGCCACACGCCCTCATCCTCTTGGACCTCTCCGCAGCGTTTGACACGGTCTGCCACCGCACCCTAGTGCAGCGCCTCAACAACATCGGAATCCAAGAGAAGGCACTGGAATGGATCACCTCATTCCTCACCGGAAGATCCCAGAGGGTCCGCCTCCCCCCGTTCAGATCCGAGGCCACCGAAGTCATCTGCGGCGTACTACAAGGGTCATCACTCAGCCCCACCCTCTTCAATGTCTACATGAGCCCCCTCGCAGCCATCGCATGCCAACACAACCTCAACATCATCTCCTACGCCGATGACACCCAGCTGATCCTCTCCCTCATCAACTACCCCACCGCCGCCAGACCCAGCCTACACGAAGGGATGAAAGACGTCGCCGAATTGATGAACAACAGCCGCCTGAAACTGAACTTAGACAAGACGGAAGTCCTCATCCTGAGATCATCCTCCTCCATCTGGGATGACTCCTGGTGGCCCCCTGCCCTGGGCACCGCTCTCAAGCCAACGGACCACGCACGGAACCTAGGCTTCATCCTGGACTCCTCTCGATTACCAGACAAGTCAACGCCGTCTCGTTGTCGTGCTTCATCACCCTGCGTATGCTCCGGAAGAACTTCCGGTGGATCCCCACCGAAACCAGGAAGACAGTCACCCAGGCACTCGTCACCAGCCGACTGGACTACAGAAACACCCTCTACGCCGGAACCACAGCCAAACTTCAGAAAAGACTCTAACGCATCCAGAACGCCTCCGCAAAACTCATCCTGGACATCCCCCGACACAGCCACATCTCCGGACACCTGAGAGACCTGCACTGGCTCCCTATCAGCAAGAGGATCACGTTCAGACTCCTCACCCACGCACACAAGGCTCTCCACGACCTGGGCCCCAGGTACCTCAACACCCCGCTATCCTTCTACACTCCCACCCACCAGCTATGACCCACCAGCCTCGCCCTCGCCGCCATTCCACGCATCCGCAGGGCAACCACCGGAGGAAGATCCTTCTCCTACCTGGCATCCAAGACATGGAACTCCCTCCCCATCCACCTCCGACGGACCCAGGACCACCTTTCCTTCAGGAAGCAACTCAAGATCTGGCTCTTCGAGCAGTAGCAGACCCCCCCCCCCCCAGCACCTCGAGACCCCTCCGGGTGAGTAGCGCGCTATACAAATGTGATGATTGATTGATTGATTTATTGAGCTGCTAGGAGAGGAATGTGTATGAGATATGCTAGGGGCGAAGGGGGTCATTGGTGAGTGACTTGTGTCATGAGGGTTTCCTTGCACTCAACAAGGAGATTGTCAATATGGTCAAGAACGCGGTTACCTCCTTCAGACTTACAAACTTGCTTAGCTTTATTAGACTTTGACCGAGCCCCTCCATCCCCACCCTCAAAATCACTAGATTTCTTTATCCCCATAATAGATTGTGTGGCCTTGTAGGGTAAGAATACAATTGGATTTACAACCCCCACAACGTACCCCAGTAATGATTTATAAGCTGTTCCCACAAGAAAGGACCTGGGCTTAAAAACAAGATTTTTCACAGTAGTGCCCAACTACAATGGACTAGTGATGTAGTATGAGAATGCACCAAATTGAAAAAAGCCCTATAAGGGCTCAATACAAGTTAAAAGCGTTGGTATTGTGTTCAACACAAACGCCAATCCCAATCCAAGTCAACCCTTGATGATGAACCCAGGTACAGAAGCACTAATCAGACAATAAGTCAAAGTCAGAGTCAGAGTAATTAATGCTACTCACAGTCATGGTGGAGTAACCAAAAAACAAGGTGGGTGGCCCTGCCCTGCCTCTTCCTGGAGATGATGGGCCTGCGCTTGGCCTGGGCTTGCCCAGGCATGTCCCATGCAGCGGGGCCTCTCAGGCTCCTATAAGCACCACCAGGAGCGAAGTTGGGATGCTGCTGTGTTGGAGCCTGGGGGTGTGCTTTCCCTGCCGGCTCAGTTGTGCTTGTGTCCCGGGCAGCGGGACCTTTCAGGCTGCTATAAGCGTCTCCAGGCGCGAAGTGGTGATGCTGCCGCATTGGAGTCTACGGGCTGTGTTTTCTCTGCCTGCACAGCTGTGCTTTTGTCCGGTAGAGTGGGACCTCACAGGATGCTATAAGCGCCTCCAGGAGTGAAGTGGTGATGGGCTGCATTGGAGCCTGGGGGCTCTGGTCTCCCTACCCAGCTCCGCTGTGCTTCTACTCTTCTTAGACCACACAGACTCTTGCAAAACAACTTGTGATTATTAGCACTTTAGAAAAAAGTGCACTCTTGCTGATGGCTCAGCTTCTCGGTTATGCTCGATTTATCCAATTTCATAACACTAACACTAGAAATCCTAACATGAAGTCCTCTTTTAATCTCGATTCCCAACAAGATGAATGTAGTCCTCATTTTGTTGCCATACTTCTTTTGTCTCTTTTTGTAAAGCAAATAAATGTTAGACCTGGCATCTCTGATGTTATTTTTCTCTATCTTTTTGCTTCTGATTGTTTTTGACTGTTTTCTGAATTTAGTTTTTGCTGATTTTAGCGCAGAGGTGATTGAACATTTTCCAGACCCACTCGGGTTCAAATTTGAAGTATTATTTTACTCTGGGAGCAGCTCACTGGAGCGTGATTTATTGAACTACTAGAACCAGCAGGCTCTGGGGGCGCCAACGCCCACTGGAGCAGGTGCTACTCATTTAAAGACTCTGAAAGCTCCACACAGAGTTTACAGAAGCCTCTGAAGAAATGCTCAGGGGAGCATGAAACGCGTCAGGCTTGTAAATTGCATGGACTTTGTTTTCATCATTCCACGCTGTTTTCCTGAAAATAAAAAACGAAATTACAAAACCTACCTGAATGCTGGCTCTTCTAAATGGGGCAACCTTTTTGTTGGGGATATATATATATATATATATATATATATATATATATATATATATATATATATTCACTGAAAAAACCATAGGTTATAGACCATATATAGTTAGGGATTAGCATTTACAAAACCTTATTTTACTCGCATAAAACCATTGAAATTCCATATATAGTTAGTTGCGCTAACTATATATCGCGCACCCGCAATCCACTGCTGATGATGTCACATATTACATCATTCATGACATGGTCAGTTACATCACTGATGACATCACTGATGACATCTCAAATGACGTCACTGATGACATCACTGATGACATCTCAAATGACATCACTGATGACATCTCAAATGACATTACTTATCACATCACTGATGACATCATTCATATGATAATACAATGAACCTCTTCCGACTCTAATATAACCTTAGATACAATCAGTGTAAACAGACACTCACAGACTGTCACTCATCCATGGAGTTACTCACACACCTAGTCAGTCATGCAAAGAATCAATCACACCTCCATTTCCTCAACTATACAGTTATACCCACCTTACATATTCAAACATATACTAACACATATTTACTCTCTTATACAATTCCTGATACAAGTTTACAATGATCCAAACAGCCACTCACACATTCACTGGCTCTTATGCACAGTTATTTATATATGTCAACTCTCACATGTACTGTGTTTTACATATGAACTTACTTTGACATGTAGCACTGAGATATCCATTCACTCACCAATACACTCATGCACACAGTCAACCGCCCATACAGCTGTTTCCACATGCACTTTTGAACCCATACATCTAGTGAATCAACTGCTCACACATCTATGCACAGAGTCACACACCTCCCAGTCACCCACACACACACACTCAGTCTCCCATACAAATACGTGGGCAACCAATCAATAACCCAAATAGTTACTTATATAGCTACTGTTCAACACAAGCAGCAGTTTACAGAACAACAGACATAATGATGCACAAATTAAGAAAGTTTAGTCACTAGCCCATGCACTCAGTGAGACACATTTAATCACTCACTCATACAGTCAGTCATGCACCTACTAAATCCTTCATCCAGACACTTATACATCCACTCATTCTTCAATATGTAAGACATATTTTAACTTTACAGAAACATACAGTCACTGGATGTTGTCATCAGTGATGTCATCAGTGATGTAACTGACCATGTCATGAATGATGTAATATGTGACATCATCAGCAGTGGATTGCGGGTGCGCGATATATAGTTAGCGCAACTAACTATATATGGAATTTCAATGGTTTTATGCGAGTAAAATAAGGTTTTGTAAATGCTAATCCCTAACTATATATGGTCTATAACCTATGGTTTTTTCAGTGAATTTTCAAGGTTTTGTAAATGCAAATTCCTTACTATACATGTTCTATAACCTATGGTTTTTTCTGTGAATTTCATTGTTTTTTTAAAAGCTAACATCTGTAGCTGTAAAATGTATTCTTCTTTAAATCCCAAAATATATTTTAGATGTTTATTGATAATTTTTTTTTTTAATATTTTTTTTCTTCGCTTCCGGTAAGCGAACCGGGAAGCTTTCCGTTAGCTCATCTTGATGCCGCGACCTAGTCCGCGAACCGGTAAACGTTTCGTTAGCGCAACTGTGACGCGTCGCGGAAGCGCGACGTATCACGTTGTCGCGTAATGCGTCTTATGACGCGCCGCGTTAGCGCTCCAGGAAGTGCTCCGGACCGCGAACCGGAAACGATCCGGGACGCGGCGCGCACCGCGTAACGTAAGCGGAACAGGTCATGTGACTTGTTTATCAAACTTTTCATTGGTTCATTTCACTTTTGGTTTCCAAATGATGTATGACTAGGTCATGTGACCTAAAAATAACACTTTTCATTGGTTCAGAACTTTTGCTTTTCCCAAATCATGAAAACCCCTCCTTCTTTCCTCACTCTGACTTTCATCTTGGTGAGAGAAAGACCATTTTCCAGTCATTCAGCAATGGCATCTATCCTTGCTTCTGCTGGTGGACCCCCACCACCACCTCAACCTCCTCATGAGAAGAGAGGACCAGCAAGTCAATTCATCTCCAACAGAGAGGAGGAAGAGGAGGACCTAGAAGAAGAGGACACAGATGAACCTGAATTTATACAGGAGTTGCCCCGTGTTTCTCGAAGGAAAACAAGTTTTATATGGCAGTTTTTTTCCATCCCTCAAGGGCAGAAGAAGGTCAATGCGAAATATGCCACCTGCCTCATCTGCAAATACCGATTATCTAGAGGCACTGATAAAAAGTATAGTATGGGCAACTATACTATGCATCGCCATATGGCCAGGTGGCATCCATTAAACTACAGCCGGGCAGAGTTAAGAGACCTGCAAGATAATCCCCCGACAACTCCTGTGGCCAGATCAACGTCAACTTTTTCTTTGACAGGAAGAGAGGCACAGGAAACTGTGCCAAATATACAGCAAAACTTCAAACACATGAAGTTTACCTGCTTATATTGTGGTGCTATGCTCTCATGTGGAAACATGAGCGTGAAATTAATCAATATTGCGTTTGAAAACCACAAGTGCCCGAACCCACCCAAACAGTAATTTTTTTTTTTGCTCCTGTTGAGCCCTTTTCAATGCCTGTTTTTTGTTGTTTCCCCTCCATGAAAAACACAAAAAAAACATAAAACTGTTCTAAAAATACAAAAAAAACAAAAAATGTTCAGAAATAAATAAATAAATAAATAAAACAACAAAAACATAAAAAAAAGTTCTTTTCAGAACTACCTCCAATTTCAAATAAAATTGCTAGAATGTTTAGCACTCTGGCAAGCTCTATTTCTTTTGGTTCGCTTTCCGGTTCGCTGCCCGGTTCGCGAACTTGAAGCGAACCAAAAAAATATTTTTTTCAAAAAAAGAATAGTTAGTATAATGGAAGTAAACAGAGAAAGGTGGGAAAGTAATTTACAGAAAAACGACTAGAGACACTCTCACCAAACATAGATTAGCTCATAGTACATAACAATCCCTTTCATTTTCACAAATTTGATTGAAATTTCATTTAGCCATTTAGCCTGTAGACCTCTCTAAGTACCGTGAGGTAAATTACTTCACAAAACACATCTGAAGTGTTGGAATTGACAACCAATGAAAATGTTACTTTCAATTTCAACTTTTATTACCTGACATTTGATTGGTTATATACCTGAATATATATAAAGGAAGAGAAGGAAACACAGCCATTTTGACTGCTACTTCTTGTTGTACATCACATTTGAATAGCTACCAAACACTTCAACTTGTTTGTGAAGGTAAGTTGTTATTTTTAAAAGTGAAGTATATTGTGCACTATAACTTAATATGGTAGACTTTTTCTGATAGATATACACTATCCCTCTGTAGTAGTTATGGATTTAGATAGACTTCTCTGTTATAGTTATGAATGGAATTAGGCTTGTCTTGGTTAAATCACATACACTTTTTTATAGTCCTATTTCCACTCTGATACTATACACTGCCAAAAGAAAAATTCACTGATAAAAACTGCCTATCTAAAATTAATCCCAACAGTGCCCTATCTCTACTAATATATATTTTTTTAATCAAAATTTCAGGCAAAATGGAAGGCGAGCAGCAAGTTCAATTTACAATTGTACTGGAGGAGAGCAGCCAAGACAAAATTGATGATTTTATGGATCAAAGTAGAGACCAGGAACTACTACAATGTGTTGAAGCAGAGGATAACCTGCTTCAAAATGAGGACATGTTACACCCTATATTCAATTTTGAAATTTCTGACACTGAAATGTTAGAAAGTTTAACGAATTATGAAACACAATCAAAATAAAAAAAAAAACTTTAAAAATAAAGAAAACAAAAAAAACAACAAAAACAACAAACAATTAACATACAGTATTAGAAAAGTCTATCATTCTTTTTTCCTTATAGTACGCTGCCCAGAACGCTTTTTTTTTTTGACCCTCCTGGGCCCTTTTAAAACCTCCACATAAAACGTAGGGGGTCAAGGAGGATCTACTATGCCCCCTTATGGTAATTTCCCCCTTTGTTTTGGCCTCCTCTTGTCTCTCGATCCTACCGAGAGACAAGATGGCGGCCGCTCCGGACTGTTTAGAATGTTGACAGACCCGGAGAGCCAAACAGCTTCGCTTCGCATAGTTCCGATACGCGAAAAGTTCGCGAACCGGAGCGCAGCCCGGAGCGCTGTTACAGATATATATCTTGTTTTAAACGTTAATTTCTCAAAATCCACTGAAGCACATATATTGAGACCTAGCAAAGGCACATCGGGCTAACAGTCCCTACAATTTTTCCAAGTTTCGTGCAAATCCATTCAGCCGTTCGGGCTAAAAGTGAGGCCAACCGCCCTATGGAAATTAACATGGGAAAAACGCGTTTTGGGACCCCCCTTTTATCTCAGCCCCCCCTTGCCAAAACCCCCCCAAATTTCCAGGAGCTGCTCAGAAACAAAATGTGCCATTTTTCAGAAAATTTCAGCCAATTCGGTCCACAAACGCCAAAGTTATTAGACATAGAATTTTCAGAAATCCCATAGGAAAAAATCCTAACTATATATACCTACTGGCAACCGCCAGTAGGTAATATATATATATATATATATATATATATATATATATATATATATATATATTACCTACTGGCGTTCGCCAGTAGGTATATATAGTTAGGATAAATTCCCTATGGGACTTTTGAAAATTCTATGTCTAATAACTTTGGCGTTTGTGGATGGAATCGGCTGAAATTTTCAGGAAAATGGCACATTTTGTTTCTGAGCAGCTCCTGAAAATTTGGTGGGGTTTCGTCAAGGGGGGGCTGAGAAAAAAGGGGGGTCCCAAAACGCGTTTTTTGCATTGAGTTTTCCATAGGGCGGTTGGACTCACTTTTAGCTCGAACGGCTGAATGGATTTGCACGAAACTTGGCAAAATTGTAGGGACTGTTAGCCCGATGTGCCTTTGCTAGGTCTCAATATATGTGCTCCAGTAGTTTTTGAGAAATTAACGTTCAAACCAAGATATATATCTGTAACAGCGCTCTGGGCAGCGATCCGGTCCGCTTACTTTTCGCTTATCGGAACTTTGCGCGCAGAAAGCTGATTGGCTCTCCGGTGTCTGTCAACATTCTAAACAGTCCGGAGCGGACGCCATCTTGTCTCTCGGTAGGATCGAGAGAGAAGAAGAGGTGGAAAACGAAGGGGGAATTTAATGAAAGGGGGCAAGGTATCCCCCTCTTGACCTCCTAGGAATGTTGTTGGGGTTATTAAAGGGTCCCGTGGGGAAAATAAAAAAAAAATGATTTTTCACGGTAGAAGCGCGGCCGCGAACTGGTAGCGAAACGGGAATTCGCCATTTTGTGCTTCGTAAATTAAATTACTAGTTATAAGTGGGTACGGGAGACGTATCCTAATCCCCTATGTTTCCTGAGGGTGGGTGAGGAGGCTGATATATGTTGATACATCTCTTCCAGCGGCTGTGCGTGAGCTTTTTTTTTTTTTGCTGCGTGACAGTCCGGAGCGGCCGCCATCTTGTCTCTCGGTAGGATCGAGAGAGAAGAAAAGGTGAAAAACTAAGGGGGAATTTAATGAAAGGGGGCAAGGTATCCCCCTCTTGACCCCCTAGGAATGTTGTTGGGGTTATTAAAGGGTCCCGTGGGGAAAATAAAAAAAAAATGATTTTTCACGGTAGAAGCGCTTCACGGGCCGCGAACTGGGCCGCAAACTGGTAGCGAAACGGGAATTCGCCATTTTGTGCTTCGTTAATTAAAGTACTAGGTATAAGGGGGTGCGGGAGACATATCCTAATCCCCTATGTTTCCTGAGGGTGGCTGAGGAGGCTGATATATGTTGATATATCTCTTCCAGCGGCTGCGCCATCTTGCCTTTTTTTGGAATGCCACAATTTTGTCGTGCACGGCAGCCATTTTAGATGCTAGGCTGGTCCCAGGCTATCACCTACCCCTGCGGATGTAGTTTATGGCCCCAGCTGTAGAGAATTCAGACATGCCAATTCTCCTGATTCAGGCGTGTGAGTACTGATTTCAGTGCTAGTCTCCCGCCTCCCGATTTCTGCAAGCAAAAACCCGGGGGCATATTACTAACAACTAGCGATAATTTTTGTCTATAACTTGTTTAGAGACAAAAATTATCGCCGCACATCGGCGATTTTTATCGCAGATAAACCTTGCTATTATCGCAGAAAAGTCAGCGATATTCATGTATTATCGACCTAATGCTCTTAGCCATGTTATCCACCTCCCGTTGGATAACATGGCTAAGACCTGCTCAGGGCAGGTGTTAGCTTTTGGAGATATTCGCGCTTAGTGCGAATATCTCCAAAAGTTGGTAATAGAAGGTAGCGATGTTAGGGACTGTTTCCAGTCGCTAACATCTTGGCACGCCACTTTGCATGTCATTAGTGATAAGTATCACTGACATGCAAAGCCGGGCCCAAGATGGTCGCTATCTCCTTTTAGGTGTCACTAACTGGTGTTAGCGACAGCTTGATAATAGGGAAATAATTTTATCTCCGCTTTCATGGTTTTTAAAGCCAAAAAAGCGGAGATAAACCCCCTTGCTAATATGCCCCACGATTCCTTGGGGGTTTCAGCTGATAGGGCTTGGTATTGTGTAACATGGTAATTTTTCCATGAAACGTCAGAGGGTCGATGTAGGGGTTCTAGAAGAAGTGATAAACCATTTAAGCCTCATGAACAAGCGCATGGTCTTTTAAAGATTTCTGAAGTACTCGGGGCGGCGGTGTGTGTGTGCCCTCTTTCAGGAGCGGGCGGGGGGGCACTGCCAGCAACTTGCCAGGTCAGGTAGTGTTCAACACGTGCATCACCCTTTCTCTGCTTGCTATTGCGCTCCATGCTTCGGAAAGGTAAGAAAAAGAACGTGCATTTGAGTTTGAAATGTCCGATCCTGCAGCAGCACACTTCCAAAGCCCACACATGACAATAACCCGATTCAAGGCCCCATTCACCCGTTTTTCAAAAAATAGATAACACTCCAACAAAGTAAGGTTATAAAACTTTATTAACTTTTAACGATAATGAACAGAACAAAAACTAAAAACATTTAAACATTTATTAACACAAAAAGCAACAATGGTTAGAAGCTGTCTTTTGTGCGAATAGTCCCAAGGCAGCACAACGTGCAGAGTTCTGGACGGCACCCAAGTGATGTCGCCTGGGTGCCGCACTGGTTTAGGGATCCTACAATGCTGCTCCGAAAATTGGCGTGGGGTGTCCCGGGTGGGGCGGGGGGAGGCCTCGTCAGTAGCGGTCTGTTGTGCGAATAGTCCCAAGGCAGCACAACGTGCAGAGTTCTGGACGGCACCCAGGTGATGTCGCCTGGGTGCCGCACTGGTTTAGGGATCCTACAATGCAGCACAGAAAAACAGCGTGGGGCGTCCCGGGTGGTGCGGGGGGAGGCCTCGTCAGTAGCGGTCTGTGTCCAGTGTCACATGGCTGACACAACATGTACGACAGGCACCCAGGTGATGTCCAGTAAACTGCCGCACTGGTTTTGGTATCCTACAATGCTGCTCCGAAAATTGGCGTGCGGCGGCCCGGGGGGGGGGGGGAGGCGGCGTGAACGGGCCTCCCCAGGTGGCGGCCATCTAGCTGAGTTGCGCTCGCTCTTGCGGCCACAGCGTCTCGCTCACCATGTTGTGGAGTTGCTCCCACTCTTGCAGTGCAGCGATAGGCGGCTGCCACATGGCTGTCAAAATGGCGGACGGCTCTTCGGTTTTGGGCCTGGTCCACTGAAATGGCCCTGGGACACCTTGGAAGTCGGACGCTTGCCTGCTAGGGCTTGGGCTCCATTCTCGAAAAGCGTCCCCTCAGCCGTGAAGATTGTATAAAAGTCTTGGGGGCCCCCGACTCCCGCAGGCTTCCGGTGGGGAGCGGCTGCCATGATTGCTCGCGGAATGACCACGACGGAGCCACGAGATGGTGGTGCTCTCATGCTGACGCCAGCTTCAGTCTGAATGATCCAGAAACAAGGTGGGGCTTTCATCGTTTGGGAAAAAAAATGTTCTAAACCAATGAAAAGTGTTATTTTTAGGTCATATGACCAAGCCTTCCATCTTTAGGAAACCAAAAGTAAAATGAACCAATGAAAAGTTTTATAAACAAGTCACATGACCTGTTCTGCGGCATAGGGCTACAAAAAGCGTAGAAAATCCGTTGGCACGTGAGGCGGCGTCAGTAGCGGACCGATGTGCGAATAGGCCGAAGGCAGCACAACGCGTCGAGATCCGGATGGCACCGAGGTGGTGTCCAGCAAATTGCCGCACTGGTGTGGCCATCCTACAATGCTGCGCCGAAAGACGGCGTGTCCAGCTGAGTTGCGGTCACTGTCAGTAGCGGACCGATGTGCGAATAGGCCGAAGGCAGCACAACGCGTCGAGATGCGGATGGCGCCGATGTGGTGTCCAGCAAATTGCCGCACTGGTGTGGCCATCCTACAATGCTGCGCCGAAAGACGGCGTGTCCAGCTGAGTTGCGGTCACTGTCAGTAGCGGACCGATGTGCGAATAGGCCGAAGGCAGCACAACGCGTCGAGATCCGGATGGCACCGAGGTGGTGTCCAGCAAATTGCCGCACTGGTGTGGCCATCCTACAATGCTGCGCCGAAAGACGGCGTGTCCAGCTGAGTTGCGGTCACTGTTGCGGTACAGTGACTCGAACGCACCGAGATCCGGATGGCACCGAGGTGGTGTCCAGCAAATTGCCGCACTGGTGTGGCCATCCTACAATGCTGCGCCGAAAGACGGCGTGTCCAGCTGAATTGCGGTCACTGTTGCGGTACAGTGACTGGAACGCGCCGAGATCCGGATGGCACCGAGGTGGTGTCTAGCAAATTGCCGCACTGGTGTGGCCATCCTACAATGCTGCGCCGAAAGACGGCGTGTCCAGCTGAGTTGCGGTCACTGTTGCGGTACAGTGAGTCGAACGCGCCGAGATCTGGATGGCCAAGTTTCAAGTTTCATCTGGCAGTTTTTCTCCATCCCTCCTGGATCAAAGAAGGTGAATGCTAAATATGCCACCTGCCTCATCTGAACATATGAAGTTAACTTGTATACACTGTGGTGCTATGCTGTCCTATGGCAACATGAGCATCAACATGATGAATACGGCATTCGAAAATCATAAATGCCCTAATGCACCCAAGAAGTAATTTTTTTTTTGCTCCAGTTGAGCCGTTTTCAATGCCTGTTTTTTGTTGTTTCCCCTCCATCAAGAACAAAACAAAAATACAAGGCGCTAAGATCCGAATGGCAAGTCCTGGATGTTGAGTGCCTCAGTTGAGAGTTCTGAGCAGTGCTTGTAAGACTGTCTGAAGCTTATTTGCACCTGCTGCAGCTTCACTAGGTCCGGCGGAACTTTTTTCCTTTTCCTTTCTGCTTCTTTTCCTACAATGCGTTTCATCTAAAGACACGACCAGGTCCCTGAATGTGTGCAGGGGGACGCTATTGATTGAATGAAAATGGCGGCTTGACACAAAGCTGATTCAAGCGTTACTGTTGGTGCTATACAGACAAAAATTGGTTTTCAGTTTGTACATTCTTCAGGTTTTTTTTTTCCATCCAAGTCTGATTGAGAGTTTGTAGAAAAATGGCTTCAGATTTTCCACATACTACTCTTCAACATTCTTCCTAAATGTAACAATGTGAAACTCACTAGGAGAACGGCTGTTTCTGTTTCCTTTCAAAATGCTGCCAACAATATTTTCTGAATGGAAGACACCATCTTGTAGAATAAAGGGCCGAAAGGGGTTCTGGTCTGGCCGATGGTTGGTGGAGACATTTTGACTATATCTTGGACCTGCCCGGCCTCGCCCAAAATGGCGCCGGTATAAATGGGACTCGTAACTCCTTGCCCGCAAATGTATATCTAGAAAATGTTATTGTAAGTGGCCCTCTCGTATTTTAATTACAAAATGTACGTCCACCGATTCCGCAACTGTTAGACACCTTTGTTCTTGTCACCTAATGGCCCGCTCGTTACGTTCTTCTACAATGTAAATGTCTCCTCATCATATACGATTTCAGTTTGCTCCGTGGCCGGCCCACGTGGTTATAGGCCCGTATTTGTATACTGACATTTTCACAATAAAGGTTTTTAAAACAAAACACGGTAGTAGTATTTACATTTGTAAAGTTTTTACTTTTAGTGACTGTTTTCGAATCAGTAAAAGGCAAGTGAAATAAAGCAGTCCAATTACACGACGGATAAAAGGTATAATATGTAGGAACGCAGTAAAGATAAATGGTCAAGGGCAGTTGTGTTTTTCATGTCTGCAACATAAAGTGATCGATAAGAATCTGATAATCAGGCGTATCGGCGAATAAGACAGCAGGCCGAATCTCTTTTACTCAACGGCTCCGTCATGGAAGGAAGAAACGCCCTTTTTCTCGAAAAAGGAATATATTTTACTTGCAAGACAGTTGTAAATTTTCCGGGAAAGTACATTAGCCTGGAATATTATAACATGTGTTTGAAAAAAAAATATTGTTCGAAAATAATAAAAAGCGTAATTTTTAGGTCATATGACCAAGCTTTTCATCATTAAATTAACAAAAGTAAAATGAACCAATGAAAAGTTTTATTAACAAGTCACATGACCTGTTATGCTTACGTTACGCGCTGCGCGCCGCGCCTCGGATCACTTCCGGGTGCGCTAACGCGGCGTGTCATAAAACGCATTACGCGACAACGTAGGTCAAGAATATAGTCTAAATGTCTCCACCAACCAGCGTTCAGAACACAACCCCTTTCAGCAGTCCAAAAAGTTCTGTTAAATGACAACAGAGGGGACAGGCAACAAGAACCATCAGTCAAAGAGGGGAGGGCAAGTTCTTCTCTTCCGGGTCATGTTGGGGCGCTACCGGAACTGATCGAATTGGTAGTCTATAGTGTTTCTGGATGTTTCAGACTAAAGCTGGCGTCAGCATGAGACCACTACCATCTCGTAGCTCCGTCGTGGCCATTCCACGAGCAATCATGGCAGCCGCTCCCCACCAGAAGCCTGCGGGAGTCGGAGGCCCCCAAGACTTTTGTAGAATCTTCACGGCTGAGGGGACGCTTTTCGAGAATGGGACCCAAGCCCTATCAGGGAAGCGTCCGAGTTCCAAGGTGTCCCAGGGCCATTTTAGTGGACCAGGCCCAAAACCGAAGAGCCGGCCGCCATTTTGAGAGTCCTGTGGCAGCCGCCTATCGCTGCAGCGCAAGAGCGGGCGCATCTCAACTACATGGTGAGCGAGACGCTGTAGTCGCAAGAGCGGGCGGTAAACAGCTGAATAGCGGAAGAGGCACAGTGTAGCAAAAGCGGGCGGAATGGCAACTAAAACGATAAAGGGGCGCCCCACTACAGCTTGTCTTCAGGTCAAACGGATTGTGGGACAAGGTCCAGAATTGAAGAGTCATCAAAAGGCAAAAAGTTCCGCCTGACCCCGGGAGCCGGCCGCCTATGTCGGGGGCGATCTCAGGCTACACCAGTGCTATAAGACTTGGGGAGGGTGTCGGAGCCAAGCGTCTTCTCCGAGTCCATGGCCATCACACCGCCCCTGAGGGGCCTCCGTCAAGCTGTTTAGGAAGGTAACATATCACATTGTTTTCTAATGCAGTCAGGTCCACAAACGACACTCACTTACTTTGAGAATAGTGAAGCTGCAGTAGGTGGAAATAAGCTTCAGACAGTGTTACAAGCACTGCTCAGAACTCTTAACTATGGCACCCAACATCCAGAACTTATGCTATTTGAGAATGGTAGTGACATCGAAGCATCTCAGGGACCAAAACCATTAACGTACTTTCACGTATGAAAATCTTACTTGGGGAGGGGGCAGGAGCGAAGCGCCCCCTCCCAGTCAGCGCCACCACACCGTATGTTGAAAATCTGAAGCCATCGTTCTACAAAGTCAACCAAACTTGGATTGAAAAATCTAGAAAAATGTAGAAACTGAAAACCAGTTTTGGTCTGCATAGCATCAGTAGCAACGCTTGAGTCAGCTTTGTGTCAAGCCGCCATTTTGATTCAACAAAGCACAGGCATTGAAAAAGGCTGAAATTCAGAACTCTAAACTATGGCACCCAACATCCAGGAGCTTGCCATCCGGATCTTGGAGCCTTGTGCTGTTTTCGATCTATTCACACATCGGTTCACTACTGACATCATCTTATAAACCAACGTTATGTAAATAGTTTTTTAATAAAATGTTTTACCCTGTTTCTTTGCTGGTGTGTTGTCTATATTTTTAATATTTGCATAGGGTTTGTCGTTATTTTGTGCGGGATGGGTGATGGAGCCGAGCTGTCTTGCAGCCCTCATGGTGTGGAGCTCAGTTCATCTCACTATTTTCGTATTTCTCATGAAGGGTTGTTCCTAATATTTCTATTTTAGCGAGGTCAAAAAGAGATCCAATTAGTGGCCTACTGATTTTGCTTGATTACTTTTATTTTTTTACACGATTTTTCACTATCTGCAAAGACTAAACAGAGTATTGCGACTTTGTGCTTGTTTGTAAATAGAGAATGATCCAAAGAGAACCAATTCTAAAACAGTAAATGCTTGGACAACAATCAATCAAATGGAGAGACAAGCAGGCACGACGGATTACAACGGGGGTAAAGGCCTGCGTTAACTACCCTTCAGTATCTGCAAAGAGAGAGTACTACTAAGACAAAAGAGGGGAGGGGGGGGGGTGCAGCGTTCAAAGCACATCAGCGTGCATAAATACGAAAATGTTTTTATCTATCACGTAATTGACATTTTAAAGCTTTTCATATTTGCTATTAAAAAACCAATGAAATTCACAGAAAAAACCATAGGTTATAGTGGATATATAGTTAGGAATTTGCATTTAGAAAACCTTGAAAATTCAATGAAAAAACCATTGGTTATAGGCCATATATAGTTAGGAATTAGCATTTACAAAACCTTATTTTACTCGCATAAAACCATTGAAATTCCATATATAGTTAGCTAACTATAAGCGCTAACTATATATCGCGCACCCGCAATCCACTGCTGATGATGTCACATATTACATCATTCATGACATGGTCAGTGACATCACTGATGACATCACTGATGACATCTCAAATGACATCACTGATGACAACTCAAATGATATCAATGATGACATCTCAAATGACATCACTGATGACAACTCAAATGACATCACTGATGACATCTCATTTGTCATCACTGATCACATCACTCATGTGATAATACAATGAACCTCTTCAGACTCTAATATAACCTTACATACACTCAGTATAAACAGACACTCACAGACTGTCACTCATCCATGGACTTACTCACACACCTAGTCAGTCATGCAAAGAATCAATCACACCTCCATTTCCTCAACTATACAGTTATACACATCTTACTTATTCAAACATATAATAACACATATTTACTCTCTTATATAATCCCTGATACAAGCTCACAGTGATCGATACAGCCACTCACACATTCACTGGCTCTTATGTTCAGTTATTTATATATCTCAACTCTCACATGTATTGTGTTTTACATACGTACTTACTTGCACATGTAGCAATGAGAAATCCATTCACTCACCAACACACCCATGCACAGTCAACCGCTCATATAGCTGTTTCCACATGCACTCTTGAACTCATACTCCTAGTGAATCAACTGCTTACACATCTATGCACAGAGTCACGCACCTCCCAGCCACCCACACACACACTCAGCCTCCCATTCAAATATTTGGGCAACCAATCAATAACCCATATGGCTACTCTTATAGCTACTGATCAACACAAGCAGCAGTTTACACAACAACAAACATACTGATGCACGAATTAAGACAGTTTAGTCACTAACCCATGCACTCAGTGAGACACATTTAATCACTCACTCATACAGTCAGTCATGCACCTACTAAATTCTTCATCCAGACACTTATACATCCACTCATTCTTCAATATGTGAAACATATTTTAACTTTACAGAAACATACAGTCACTGGATGTTGTAATCAGTGATGTCATCAGTGATGTCACTGACCATGTCATGAATGATGTAATATGTGACATCATCAGCAGTGGATTGCGGGTGCGCGATATATAGTTAGCGCTTATAGTTAGCTAACTATATATGGAATTTCAATGGTTTTATGCGAGTAAAATAAGGTTTTGTAAATGCTAATTCCTAACTATATATGGCCTATAACCAATGGTTTTTTCATTGAATTTTCAAGGTTTTCTAAATGCAAATTCCTAACTATATATCCACTATAACCTATGGTTTTTTCTGTGAATATATATATATATATATATATATATATATATATATATATATATATATATATATATATATATATATATATATATATATATATATATGTATATATATATATATATATATATAGTAGTAGGTAATATATATATATATATATATATATTACCTACTGGCGGTTGCCAGTAGGTATATATAGTTAGGACGGTTTCCCATAGGAAATCCCCAACATTCTATTGGGAATAACTTTGGCCCTGGTTGATGAATCTTCGCAAATTTCTCAAAGAAGATGGCTCGCTCCGCTCCGCTCCTTCCCTGAAAGTTTGGTAAATCCCTCCAGTGGTTCCTGAGAAAATTAGAAGAGAAATCAATTATATATCTATAAGCGCGAACGCGTGCGCGCACCCCGCGATTTTTCGCGTTTTTTTGGGGGGGGGGGGGCTTGGGGGGTTTCTCTCTTTCATTTTAACGTTTTTATTTTAATTTCGAGGGTGCCCACCCCTCGTTTTAGCCCCCGAGATCACCGCCGCCGTCCAAGCTGCCTTAAGATGGCCGCCGCCTGGTTGTGGGCGGGGCCGGCGAAGGAGCCGTGCTCCGATTGGTCAAGGAGCTCTGACGGCGCGCACTCCACCCGAAAAGCTTACCTTTGTTGTCCTGATTTTTGTATTTTTCCTGTGTCCCACGTCGCAAGTAGTCAGATTTCAAAAAGGAATTTCTGATTGGCCTGCTGCTTCCCCTTTCTCCAATCAGCACGCAGGAACACGTTCCACCAATGAGACTGGAAGGAGCTGAGATTGCAGGAAGTGCCGCGAAATGTGCAGCCACAAAGCCCCTGCATTCTACTTTTGCTGCCTTTTCTTCCTGCTTTTATTTGAACGTTTTCCCGTACTCTTGCTGGGAAGGACTGCTGGAATCTGCATGTGCCCCTCATCGCCGGGAAGGACTGTGTGCCCCTCATCGCCTCTCCTCGCTAAGAAGTGCTGCGGGTAAGAGGGCTTCTCGTAGGCAGGGGGGAGGAGAGGGGGGTTGTACTGATGTTCGCCCATATTTATTTGTTCATTTGCAACCGAGGCGATATGTTGAGTGTAATAATGAGTCGCGTTTATGTAAATCCGCCACGTTTGGAAGGTCGCATTCCGAGGTGTAATCGCTCGTTATGGCGCTGGCTGTCTGCTTTGCCTGTGTTTATGTATGCCGCTGCCTGGGTGATATATTGCCAGTTGCAGGGGCATAAACAATGCTGGCTCCCATTAGCGCTCCACAGATGCTTCTTAGTTATCTATAAAGGTAATTGATGCGCATTTCGGCCTCATCTCACACACACAATCCCCAGTTGAAGATCCTGGAGAAGGAATCTATCAATAAAGCACGAGGGTACAAGAGCTTCCCTTTGCAAGCCCGCCCTGCCCCCCTCCTTGCACTAACCTTTTTATTTACCAAGTGCACTTATGATCACACTTGCTGCCTTCACAGAGAACCGGGCGCTTCTTGTGAGCAGAGCACAAACTCGTCCTGGCTGCTGCTCTTACTTAACACATACAATTATATTTTATTTCATGTGTAATTGTTCAGCAATACTGGGGCTGATTTATAATTGGCTATCGAGTTTTGCCTGTGCTTCCACCTATGTACAGTGCTGGTGTTTTATTGATCGCTGCTTTCATTATTTCAAAGTGTTGGCACATAAAGCAGTAAGTAGTTGAAGGGCTCTCTAGACAAGACAGGTAGGCCATCTTGTGTCACCTCCTCAGAGCACTGAGGGCCGGACTGCACATCACTGAAGCCAGGCAGCTGAAATGTTGGGACTCTGACCAATACATAATTTTAGCCACATTCCAGAGGGCAGATCTTTGTATTACCTCTTTCTCATTCGTGAACATTATGATGCTGCGAGACTTAAACTACTTGTCAGACCCATGAAGTCGTCTTTCTGCAGCCACGCCAGCAGAACCCATTCCAGGACAGGAAATTGATTCACTTCTGCAAGATCACACAGACTGTTAGGAGACAACGAGGAGTCAAATTATCATCTAGCTAAAAAGTCTTGGTCATTGACCACCACTGCACCATTCCCAAGTGGTATTTGCCGTTTGAATAATGAAGACTGCTGTCTCAATGCAATTTCTTTTGCCTCAAATATAGCAATGTTTTGTGAGATAATAATTGTCTTACAAATAATGTTTACTCCATGGGCACTCTGAGCACATAACACAGGCATTACACCCAAGAAATGCAGGCTAGAATTGGTTCAGCATATACCCCACATACACCATGGCCAATGGTCCCACTTGTGGGGTGCTATAGTCTTTCAGTATTTCGCTGCAGGTCTGGAGTGGCTTCACAGATAAAGTGTGTGGGGAATGCACAAAGTACGTCAACATAAGGCACCAAAGCCCCCAGGTTTTCCTTTGCACAGTTTTCACTTTTTCCCCTACAAAATTCTTCAAAGTAGCTGAACATATACTTTTCTTTCCACAACATAAATCTACGTATGTATCACAAATCTGTAGCCCACATGGTATGCACCCATTGTGTTGGACGGGCCCTGTGGCACTGGGTTCTCTAAGAATGTAGCGTGAAACTCTCCTACTCAAGTAGGTTTAGAAAGAATTGTACTTCTTCACTTTGTATTTCCTATTTGAAATGGCACAGGCAAGACGGTATTATTAAGCTGCTCTCTTAGCCCTGCAGGCAGGGGCAGGCATGTTACAGAAGAAACTAGAGCAGCAGGACCATCATCGTCGCGGGCCACACATCCTCCTGGGTCCTGGCCTTTCCTCTCACTATGTGTACATGGCGCCTGGCCATTGTGTCACTGGGGGCCGGCGGGCATGTCAGCCACTGGCGGGTTTCACCACTGCCAGACAAGGCAATGTGGAAGTATCAAAAGCAAACAAAATGCAATAGGTAGCAAACAGTACATTACAAGAGGAAAAAGTGACGTGTGCAAGTAACAAAAGCATACAATACAATGTGGCGAAAAAGAGGCACACCCGTAACATTAATGTTGGTGGTGTTATTATCAATCTGTCATGTGTAAAACAAAGCATTCTAGTAAAAACAATTTGCGCACATTTCATCTTGGAAAATTTTGTTATGCGACGCGTCATATAATAAAGAATATATTTTACAGCTATAGATAGTAGCATTTAAAAAACCAATGAAATTCACTAAAAAAACCATAGGTTATACATTATATATAGTTAGGAATTAGCCTTTAAAAAACCAATGAAATTCACTAAAAAAATCATAGGTTTTAGGCCTTATATAGTTAGAAATTAACATATAAAAAAACCATTGAAATTCCTCCTATATAGTTAGCTGGACATTTTATTGACATAAATTCCAATGAAATTCCATATATAGTTAGTTGCAATAACTATATATCGCGCACCCGCAATCCACTGCTAATGATGTCACATATTACATCATTCATGACATGGTCAGTGACATCACTGATGACATCACTGATGACATAACTGATGACATCTCAAATGACATCACTGATGACATCATGACACACCAATACCAGTTACTACATACGCACTCACTGATTCCTACGTCTACGCACACATTCACTCATTCACCCATACAATCACTCGTACATACAGTCACTCATTATTACAACACTGTCATATACACTCATACACCTATGCAGACACTCACACACTGCCACTCATCCATGGAGTTACTCACACGCCTAGTCAGTCCTGTAAAGAATCAATCACACTTCGATTTCCTCATCTATACAGTTAAACACAGAACACCTTACTTTTTCAAACATATACTAACACATACTTACTCTCTTATACAATTACTGATACAAGTACACATTGATCTGCACAGAGTCACTCGCCTCCCAGCCAGTTACACACACACTCAGTCTTCCATACAAATTCTTGGGCAACCAATCAATAAGCTATATCGCCACTCATATAGCTACTGATCAACACATGCAGCAGCTTGCACAACAACAGACATATTGATGCACACTTTCAGACAGTTTAGTCATTAACCCATGCATTCAGTAAGACACATTCATTCACTCGCTCAGTCAGTCACGCACCTACTAAATCCTTCATCCAGACACTTATACATCCACTCATTCTTCAATATGTAAAACATATTTAAACTTTACAGAAACACACAGTCACTGGATGATGTCATCAGTGATGTCATCAGTGATGTCACTGACCATGTCATGAATGATGTAATATGTGACATCATCAGCAGTGGATTGCGGGTGCGCGATATATAGTTATTGCAACTAACTATATATGGAATTTCATTGGGTTTTATGTCAATAAAATGTCCAGCTAACTATATAGGAGGAATTTCAATGGTTTTTTTATATGTTAATTCCTAACTATATAAGGCCTAAAACCTATGATTCTTTTAGTGAATTTCATTGGTTTTTTAAAGGCTAATTCCTAACTATATATAGTGTATAACCTATGGTTTTTTTAGTGAATATATATATATATATATATTCACCACAATAATCCATTCAGTCGAACAGACGTCTCCGACACTCGAATGTTTCTGTGCACGTAATATTTAATCAGCAGGAAAACAAAGCGTTTCGCAATACAGCTTGATCACGTTTACGACTGTCAACCAAACAGGTGTCCTTTTACTCTTTCCCAAAACATAGAAAATGGACTATCACCCATGTGTATCGGTACTGGTTGTGGCGGACATCTTGAACGAGTCAAAAAATATAATATCACATGTCATCAATTATATTTCAAATAAGAATTGAGTTAATGACATTTGGCCTACCAACTATTACATTATTTCATTATTTCAGTCAGTATATACGTCTATAATGTGCCACCATGATACACTTAATTCTAGTATTAATGTATATATACATCTTACTATCGGCAGAGGGTCGAATTTTTTTGTTTATACATCTTAATTGCACCACTTCGGCATTCATCATCCGAAAGTATTCCGCCCATTCAAACATGCAATTTTTTCATTAAGGGCTATGACCATTGTGCCACATTCAGCCCAAGTGGGCATTGGTTTCAATTTGTCCATCAAAAGTTTGCAAACAAATGCGGTATTCATGCAGTTATTTTTGGGGATATTTACTTTTTCACAAAAGTCCAAGCCCTAGTGGGTATAAGCCACTAAGGGTTACGACCATTATACCACATTCTGCCCAAGTGGGCATTGATTTCTATTGTCCCTCATAATTTGCAAACAAGCAAGGTTATCATGCCGTTGTTTTAGAGATTTCATTACAACATATTTCTCCATATCTCAATGACCAATGTTTTTCAATTCTTTCCGCACCAAAGTCCAAGCCCAAGTGGGCACAATCCACATATCTGCCTTGAACAATAAAGTAGCTCATTGCAATATCATGGCATCAAAACTGACTGTATAAGGTAGGCGACCATGTACTCTTCAGCATTCAAATCTGATTGACTTCATACTCCTAGTCACAGAAATTCATCACAGTACCTACAAGATAAAATAAAATTGTTTTAAAAGTAAGACCTGTGAAGATCCTACTGCGGACAATTATACAGTTATCCTGAATATCAATTTTCATTTTTATCATGCAAGATGTACAGCTAATTCCTCATTAATGTTCAACCCATCAGGATTCGTGCATTTGAAATCAATGATATATCTTGACTCCATTTGTCGTAGAGCTAGTTTTTTGTTTCCTCCCCGGATACCCAGGTTTACCTTATCAATGACAACTATCCTCAATAAATTTTCATTTTGAAAATGATGATCAAAGAAATGGCGGGCCACAGGCTATTGTACATTATGGTTTTTTATGGCCCTTCAATGCTGTAAAACTCTTTCTTTTGCTTTCAAAGTAGTACTGCCGACATACCACCTCTCACACGGACAGATGAGTACATACACGCAATACATTGTGTGACATGAGAGAGATTTTTTTTATCGTAAACACCCTCCCCGAGGTGGGAACAACAAGCTCTTTACAGTTTATGCCGTTCCGACAAGCTTTGCACGACCCACAGCATTTGAAGCCTGGATTGTCCTTAGGTTCAATTTTACTCATTACAGCATTCGGGGTCAGATCATCTTTAAGTGATCTGCAGTTTCTAAAGGTAATCTGGGGATGTGGGTTTAAATGGAGTTTCAGATGATTGTCGGTCAGAAGGACATGCCAGTGTTTATGAAAGATCTACCGGATCTCATGTGCCTGACCTGAGTAGGTTGTGATGAACCTAACTTTATTTTCTTCTTCTTTGATTTTGTTGGGGTTAAGTAGCTCATTTCTGGTGGTACTGTCAGCTCTTTGCACGCTTGTGTAATTGTCTTACTCCTATAACCCCTTTCTTAAAAGCGGTCACACATGATGGTTTTTTCTAACTCATAAGCCTCTTTTGTACTGCAGTTTCTTTTTGCTCGTAACAGTTCCCCATAGGGTATACTGTTCACGAGGCTTCTTGGATGTGCGCATTTTTGCATTTAGAAGGCTGTTGCCTGCAGTTTTCTTCGGAAAGAGGGTAGTGGTCATGGCAGTACCTTGTATTTTCACTCGAATGTCTAGGAATTTGATTTCAGTCTTATGTATATGTTCTGAGAATGTTAAGTTTACATTGTTTTTGTTTAGTGGACCTACAAATGCTTTGGCAGTGTTGGTACATCCTTCCAAATCATAAAAATATCATCGATGTACCTAAGCCACAGGATAACATTGTTGTTAAATTCGGCTAGTTGGTTGGACACCTGCTCCCCCCACCAACCCATGAAGAGGTTGGCATAACTAGGGGCGAAGCAGGTGACCATCGCCGTGCCCTGTGACTGTCGGTACATCTTGTCATTGAAAATAAAAAATAAATTGTTGTTCAAGCAAAATTCAATTAGCTTGAGCAGCAGTTTCGAATGGTCAAAATACGAGATTGATCTGGATTTTAGAAAATGTTCTATAGCCACTAAACCCAGATCATGTCGTATTCTCGGATATAGACTGCTCACGTCAAGTGTGACCAGTGTGAAGGAGGGTTCCCAAATAATACCCTCAATGGTTTTCAGGAAATGGGTGGTATCTTTTAGATATGATGAGAGAGAGATGACAAATGGTCTTAGATAGTAATCAATGTATTGGGATGTGTTCTCTAATAAGGAATCTATAGACGACACAATGGGCCTTCCCGGCGGATCAACAGCATCCTTATGTAATTTAGGAAGGAGATACAAAATTGGTGTTTTAGGGTGTTCGCATCGTAAGAATTTGTACTCATCCCATTCTAATAATCCCCTCTCTCTATAGTCTTGTAACAAATCATCAAAAATGCTCTTCACATTCTTTATGTCTGACTAAGTACACATTTGATAACATGCCGTATCACTTACCTGTCTCAATCCCTCAGCCAAGTTATTCTCTTTTTCTAAGTCAACAACATTGCCCCCTTTATCTGCATTACGGATAACAATCTGGTTGTCATCCTTCAAATCCTGAATAGCTTGTTTCTGTTCACGGAAGAGATTTTTCATGTTGTTGGTTAATCGTGTTGTTCTTAGTTTTTTGATGTCATTTAGTACCCCCTTTTCAAATACCTCTACCGCTTCACATGAGACGTGAGGAACAAATCTTGACTTGGACTTGAAATCACTTCCAGGATTTACATTAGTGACCTCATCTAGCAATAAGTCATCTCTTTCAATCATTCCTGATGAGATTAGCTCCAAAAGTTCAACATCGTCAGAATTTAGATTCCTAGGATTGGCTGTTATGTTATTTAAGGATGGTCTAGGCCCCTGTGTTTGAAAATAAGTAAATCCTGGTTTGAGTATATTTTAAGTTAGTAGACGGACAAAAAGATAACCCCAATGCTAATACATCGTTCTCATGTACAGTTAGAGGTCTTGAAGAAAGATTAATTACCGTTTAATTACCGTCAGCCTCGAGTTTTGTTATTGCAGCCCAAGAAGAAGGGGTTGAAATACCCTGAAACGCGTCGGCAAACTTACTGAAGGTGAAACATGACGGCAGATTGCAGTATAGCGCCGGAGTGCCGAGCGCTGCTGTGTGCTTCCTAAATGCTTCAGGGCATCTTGCTTTTTCATCTACATGCACGGCAGCCCGGCCGTGAGGAAGGCACCGTCACCGTTTTGAAAGAGGAATGCTTTTTCAGCCGGTTCGAGCTGGGAATTACAAACTGCTTGTGATACCACCCGGTGCAGCGCTCCCTGCTAAAGAAATCTGCTTTAATGCAACACTGTCCTACTCAAGGATACTAATGACTTGCACAACTTTTAACAAATACTCGAACTTACTTAAAGGAGACTGTGAATTGGCATCACGGACTACATGTCCCATCAACACCAGTGTAGCAGAATTGAACCCACGCCCACTGGGGGGCCTGTAACAAATAAAAAGCCTGTGAACAATGTGATGTCAGCCTCGAGTTTTCTTATTGCAGCCCAAGAAGAAGGGGTTGTAATACCCTGAAACGCGTCGGCAAACTTACTGAAGGTGAAACATGACGGCAGATTGCAGTATAGCGCCGGAGTGCCGAGCGCTGCTGTGTGCTTCCTAAATGCTTCAGGGCATCTTGCTTTTTCATCTACATGCACGGCAGCCCGGCCGTGAGGAAGGCACCGTCACCGTTTTGAAAGAGGAATGCTTTTTCAGCCGGTTCGAGCTGGGAATTACAAACTGCTTGTGATACCACCCGGTGCAGCGCTCCCTGCTAAAGAAATCTGCTTTAATGCAACACTGTCCTACTCAAGGATACTAATGACTTGCACAACTTTTAACAAATACTCGAACTTACTTAAAGGAGACTGTGAATTGGCATCACAGACTACATGTCCCATCAACACCAGTGTAGCAGAAATGAACCCACGCCCACTGGGGGGCCTGTAACAAATAAAAAGCCTGTGAACAATGTGATGTCAGCCTCGAGTTTTGTTATTGCAGCCCAAGAAGAAGGGGTTGAAATACCCTGAAACGCGTCGGCAAACTTACTGAAGGTGAAACATGACGGCAGATTGCAGTATAGCGCCAGAGTGCCGAGCGCTGCTGTGTGCTTCCTAAATGCTTCAGGGCATCTTGCTTTTTCATCTACATGCACGGCAGCCCGGCCGTGAGGAAGGCACCGTCACCGTTTTGAAAGAGGAATGCTTTTTCAGCCGGTTCGAGCTGGGAATTACAAACTGCTTGTGATACCACCCGGTGCAGCGCTCCCTGCTAAAGAAATCTGCTTTAATGCAACACTGTCCTACTCAAGGATACTAATGACTTGCACAACTTTTAACAAATACTCGAACTTACTTAAAGGAGACTGTGAATTGGCATCACGGACTACATGTCCCATCAACACCAGTGTAGCAGAAATGAACCCACGCCCACTGGGGGGCCTGTAACAAATAAAAAGCCTGTGAACAATGTGATGTCAGCCTCGAGTTTTGTTATTGCAGCCCAAGAAGAAAGGGTTGTAATACCCTGAAACGCGTCAGCAAACTTACTGAAGGTGAAACATGACGGCAGATTGCAGTATAGCGCCGGAGTGCCGAGCGCTGCTGTGTGCTTCCTAAATGCTTCAGGGCATCTTGCTTTTTCATCTACATGCACGGCAGCCCGGCCGTGAGGAAGGCACCGGCACCGTTTTGAAAGAGGAATGGTTTTTCAGCCGGTTCGAGCTGGGAATTACAAACTGCTTGTGATACCACCCGGTGCAGCGCTCCCTGCTAAAGAAATCTGCTTTAATGCAACACTGTCCTACTCAAGGATACTAATGACTTGCACAACTTTTAACAAATACTCGAACTTACTTAAAGGAGACTGTGAATTGGCATCACGGACTACATGTCCCATCAACACCAGTGTAGCAGAAATGAACCCACGCCCACTGGGAGGCCTGTAACAAATAAAAAGCCTGTGAACAATGTGATGTCAGCCTCGAGTTTTGTTATTGCCGCCCAAGAAGAAGGGGTTGAAATACCCTGAAACGCGTCGGCAAACTTACTGAAGGTGAAACATGACGGCAGATTGCAGTATAGCGCCGGAGTGCCGAGCGCTGCTGTGTGCTTCTTAAATGCTTCAGGGCATCTTGCTTTTTTATATATATATATATATATATATATATATATATTCACTGAAAAAACCATAGGTTATAGACCATATATAGTTAGGAATTCGCATTTACAAAACCTTATTTTACTCACACAAAACCATTGAAATTCCATATATAGTTAGTTGCACTAACTATATATCGCGCACCCGCAATCCACTGCTGATGATGTCACATATTACATCATTCATGACATGGTCAGTGACATCACTGATGACATCACTGATGACATCTCAAATGACATCACTGATGACATCTCAAATGACATCACTGATGACATCACTGATGACATCTCATTTGACATTACTGATCACATCACTGATGATATAATTCATGTGATAATACGATGAACCTCTTCAGACTCTAATATAACCTTAGATACAATCAGTGTAAACAGACACTCACAGACTGTCACTCATCCATGGAGTTACTCACACACCTAGTCAGTCATGCAAAGAATCAATCACACCTCCATTTACTCAACTATACAGTTATACAAACTTTACTTATTCAAACATATACTAACACATATTTACTCTCTTATACAATCCCTGATACAAGTTCACAATGATCCATACAGCCACTCACACATTCACTGGCTCTTATGCACAGTTATTTATATATGTCAACTCTCACATGTACTGTGTTTTACATATGTACTTACTTTGACATGTAGCACTGAGATATCCATTCACTCACCAATACACTCATGCACACAGTCAACCGCCCATACAGCTGTTTCAACATGCACTTTTGAAACCATACATCTAGTGAATCAACTGCTCACACATCTATGCACAGAGTCATACACCTCCCAGCCACCCACACACACACTCAGTCTCCCATATAAATACTTGGGCAACCAATCAATAACCCATATAGTTACTCATATAGCTACTTATCAACACATGCAACAGTTTACAGAACAACAGACATAATGATGCACAAATTAAGACAGTTTAGTCACTAACCCATGCACTCAGTGAGACACATTTAATCACTCACTCATACAGTCAGTCATGCACCTACTAAATCCTTCATCCAGACACTTATACATCCACTCATTCTTCAATATGTAAGACATATTTTAACTTTACAGAAACATACAGTCACTGGATGTTGTCATCAGTGATGTCATCAGTGATGTCATTTGAGATGTCATCAGTGATGTCATCAGTGATGTCACTGACCATGTCATGAATGATGTAATATGTGACATCATCAGCAGTGGATTGCGGGTGCAACTAACTATATATGGAATTTCAATGGTTTTGTGTGAGTAAAATAAGGTTTTGTAAATGCGAATTCCTAACTATATATGGTCTATAACCTATGTTTTTTTCAGTGAATTTTCAAGGTTTTGTAAATGCAAATTCCTAACTATATATGGTCTATAACCTATGGTTTTTTCTGTGAATTTCATTGGTTTTTTAAAAGCTAATATCTATAGCTGTAAAATATATTCTTTATTAAGTGACGTATCACGTAGCCCGTGAGACGCCTCATGATGCATCGCATAACCGTGACGTATCGTCTCTGCAGCGCAAACCAAACCCAAAACGTAAGCGCGCCAGAACACGCTTAAAGATATATATATATTTTTTTTTAACCTTAATTAGACAAAATCCACACGTGCACATATCACAAACGTTCAAAAAACACAATATGTCGGACTCCCGTTACGCTGCCGGTTAGCTGCCCGGTTAACGTACCAGGAAGCACCTTTACCGCGAAAAATCGCAATTTTTTTTTTTTCACCCCCCAGGGAACTTTAATAGCCCCCTCATCAATCCTAGGGGTTCAGGAGGGGTCTGCCTTACCCCTTTCATTCATTTACACCTTTTTTTTCCACCTCTTGTCTCTCGATCCCACAGAGAGACAAGATGGCGGCCGCTCCAGACTGTTTACAATGATAACAGCCAATCAGCTTCTCCTCAGACTCCCGTTACACTGCCGATTAGCTTCCCGGTAGCTGCCCGGTTAGCTGCCCAGTTCGCGTACCAAGACGCGTCTCTACGGCGAAAAAATCGGATTTTTTTGTTTGTTTTTTTTTTGGCCCCACGTGGCTTTATAATATCCCCCTCATCAATCCTAGGGGGTCAGAAGGGGTCTACCTTGCCCCCTTTCCTTCATTTCCCCCTTTGTTTTGGCCTCCTCTTGTCTCTCGATCCTACCGAGAGACAAGATGGCGGCCGCTCCGGACTGTTTAGAATGTTGACAGACACCGGAGAGCCAATCAGCTTCGCTTCGCAAAGTTCCGATACGCGAAAAGTTCGCGAACCGGAGCGCTGCCCGGAGCGCTGTTACAGATATATATCTTGTTTTAAACGTTAATTTCTCAAAATCCACTGAAGCACATATATTGAGACCTAGCAAAGGCACATCGGGCTAACAGTCCCTACAATTTTGCCAAGTTTCGTGCAAATCCATTCAGCCGTTCGAGCTAAAAGTGAGTCCAACCGCCCTATGGAAAACTCAATGCAAAAAACGCGTTTTGGGACCCCCCTTTTTTCTCAGCCCCCCCTTGACGAAACCCCACCAAATTTTCAGGGGCTGCTCAGAAACAAAACGTGCCATTTTCCTGAAAATTTCAGCCGATTCCGTCCACAAACGCCAAAGTTATTAGGCATAGAATTTTCAAAAGTTCCATAGAGAAAAAATCCTAACTATATATACCTACTGGCTAGACCCCTTCTGACCCCCTAGGATTGATGAGGGGGATATTATAGAGCCACGCCGGGCCCAAAAAAAAAAAAAAAATCCGATTTTTTCGCCGTAGAGACGCGTCTTGGTTCGCGAACCGGGCAGCTAACCGGGCAGCTAACCGGGAAGCTAACCGTCAGTGTAACCCAAAAAAAAAGAAATTCCGATTTTTTCGCCGTAGAGACGCGTCTTGGTTCGCGAACCGGGCAGCTAACCGGGCAGCTAACCGGGAAGCTAACCGGCAGTGTAACGGGAGTCTGAGGAGTAGCTGATTGGCTGTCAATATTGTAAACAGTCCGGAGCGGCCGCCATCTTGTCTCTCGGTAGGATCGAGAGACAAGAGGAGGCCAAAACAAAGGGGGAAATGAAGGAAAGAGGGCAAGGTAGACCCCTTCTGACCCCCTAGGATTGATGAGGGGGATATTATAAAGCCACGTGGGGCCAAAAAAAAAACAAACAAAAAAATCCGATTTTTTCGCCGTAGAGACGCGTCTTGGTACGCGAACTGGGCAGCTAACCGGGCAGCTACCGGGAAGCTAATCGGCAGTGTAACGGGAGTCTGAGGAGAAGCTGATTGGCTGTTATCATTGTAAACAGTCTGGAGCGGCCGCCATCTTGTCTCTCTGTGGGATCGAGAGACAAGAGGTGGAACAAAAAAAGGTGTAAATGAATGAAAGGGGTAAGGCAGACCCCTCCTGAACCCCTAGGATTGATGAGGGGGCTATTAAAGTTCCCTGGGGGGTGAAAAAAAAAATTTGCGATTTTTCGCGGTAAAGGTGCTTCCTGGTACGTTAACCGGGCAGCTAACCGGCAGCGTAACGGGAGTCCGACATATTGTGTTTTTTGAACGTTTGTGATATGTGCACGTGTGGATTTTGTCTAATTAAGGTTAAAAAAATATATATATATCTTTAAGCGTGTTCTGGCGCGCTTACGTTTTGGGTTTGGTTTGCGCTGCAGAGACGATACGTCACGGTTATGCGATGCATCATGAGGCGTCTCACGGGCTACGTGATACGTTACTTAATAAAGAATATATTTTACAGCTATAGATATTAGCTTTTAAAAAACCAATGAAATTCACAGAAAAAACCATAGGTTATAGACCATATATAGTTAGGAATTTGCATTTACAAAACCTTGAAAATTCACTGAAAAAACCATAGGTTATAGACCATATATAGTTAGGGATTAGCATTTAAAAAACCTTATTTTATTTGCACAAAACCATTGAAATTCCATATATAGTTAGTTGCACTAACTATATATCGCGGACCCGCAATCCACTGCTAATGATGTCACATATTACATCATTCATGACATGGTCAGTGACATCACTGATGACATCACTGATGACATCTCAAATGACATCACTGATGACATCACTGATGACAACACCCAGTGACTGTATGTTTCTGTAAAGTTAAAATATGTCTTACATATTGAAGAATGAGTGGATGTATAAGTGTCTGGATGAAGGATTTAGTAGGTGCATGACTGACTGTATGAGAGAATGATTAAATGTGTCTCACTGAGTGCATGGGTTAGTGATTAAAGTGTCTTAATTTGGCAATCAATATTTATGTTCTTCTGTAAACTGCTGCATGTTTAAATCAGTAGCTATATCAGTAACTATATGGGTTATTGAATGGTTGCCCAAGTATTTGTATGGGAGACTGAGTGTGTGTGTGGGTGGCTGGGAGGTGTATAACTCTGTGCATAGATGTGTGAGCGGTTGATTCCCTAGGTGTATGGGTTCAAAAGTGCATGTAGAAACAGCTGTATGGACAGTTGACTGTGTGCATGAGTATATTGGTGAGTGAATGGATATCTCAGTTCTACATGTCAAAGTAAGTACATATGTAAAACACACTCCATGTGAGAGTTGACATATATAAATAACTGAACATAAGAGTCAGTGAAAGTGAGAGTGACTGTATGAATCATTGTGAACTTGTATCAAGGATTGTATAAGAGAGTAAATATGTGTTAGTATATGTTTGAATAAGTAAGGTGTGTATAACTGTATAGTTAAGGAAATGGAGATGTGATTGATTCTTTGCATGACTGAATAGGTGTGTGAGTAACTCCATGGATGTGTGACAGTCTGTGAGTGCCTGTTTACACTGAGTGTATCAAAGGTTATATTAGAGTCTGAAGATGTATTATCACATAAATGATATCATCAGTGATGTAATCAGTAATGTCAAATGAGATGTCAGTGATGTCATCAGTGATGTCATTTGAGATGTCATCAGTGATGTCATCAGTGATGTCATTTGAGATGTCATCAGTGATGTCATCAGTGATGTCACTGACCATGTCATGAATGATGTAATATGTGACATCATTAGCAGTGGATTGCGGGTCCGCGATATATAGTTAGTGCAACTAACTATATATGGAATTTCAATGGTTTTGTGCAAATAAAATAAGGTTTTTTAAATGCTAATCCCTAACTATATATGGTCTATAACCTATGGTTTTTTCAGTGAATATATATATATATATTCACTGAAAAAACCATAGGTTATACACTATATATAGTAAGGAATTAGCCTTTAAAAAACCTTGGAAATTCACTGAAAAAACCATAGGTTTTAGGCCTTATATAGTTAGGAATTAACATATAAAAAACCATTGAAATTCCTCCTATATAGTTAGCTGGACATTTATTGATATAAAACCAATGAAATTCGACATATAGTTAGTTGCACTAACTATATATTTTGCGCATCCGCAATCCAATGCTGATGATGTCACATATTACATCATTCATGACATGGTCAGTGACATCACTGATGACATCACTGATGACAGCTCATTTAACATCAATAATCACACCACTGATGATATACTTCATGTGTAATACAATGCACCTCCTTACACTCTAATATAACCTCTGTTACACCTAGTGTAAAATACAGAGTATCATTTATTCACCCATAAGGGCACTCGTACATACTGTCACTCATCATTGCAACACTATCATATGCACGCATACACCTATGCAGTCACTCACACACTGCCACTCATCCATGGAGTTACTCACACACCTACTCAGTCCTGTAAAGAATCAATTACACTTTGATTTCTTCATCTATACAGTTAAACACAGAACAGCTTACATTTTCACAGATATACTAACACATACTTACTCACTTATACAATCAAATCCTTCATCCATACTCTTATACATCCTCTCATTCTTCAATATGTAAAACATATTTAAACTTTACAAAAACATACAGACACTGGATGATGTCATCAGTGATGTCATCAGTGATGTCACTGACCATGTCATGAATGATGTAATATGCGACATCATCAGCATTGGATTGCGGATGCGCGAAATATATAGTTAGTGCAACTAACTATATGTCGAATTTCATTGGTTTTATATCAATAAATGTCCAGCTAACTATATAGGAGGAATTTCAATGGTTTTTTATATGTTAATTCCTAACTATATAAGGCCTAAAACCTATGGTTTTTTCAGTGAATTTCCAAGGTTTTTTAAAGGCTAATTCCTAACTATATAAAGTGTATAACCTATGGTTTTTTCAGTGAATTTCATTGGTTTTTTAAAAGCTAATATATATATATATATATATATATATATATATATATATATATATATTACCAGGGGCGACTAGGTTAAAAAGCAGACTTTGTGAACATGTCATGTTAAATATTGGAAGTTAAATATATATCAGATTTCACACAATGTAATTCAAACTAGGTAATGATGTATTTAGCTGTACATTTAAAGACATATTTTTCTTTAGCAAGTGTATGTTAGGAAACCTGACACAGCCAATTAACCACGTTTCTAGACAGAGATTTCCGGGATATTGTCTCATTCTTACGTGGATTTTCCCCTTTACACCGTTTGCAGAGCGGCCAGAATCCCACTCTGAATACCTGTGCACTCCCCTAAAGACCTGAAGCTTTGGCCTTTTCAAACCATTGTAACGTAGTAAGCCATCATACTTGTTTAGAGTGTAGTCTTCAAGAGTTACAGCTTCTTAGCACATGGACACGTGCATTGCCTGTAATATGAGACTTTGAATACAACCTGTTAACCTAAAATCCCCCAACTCGAAAATGTCTTTATTCTTGTCATGGCATGAACAGAAACTCTGGTCTATCTTTGAAACATCCCATTAAAATGTGTTTTAGATATTTTGCAGCCTAGAGCAGCAGGTACCCTAATTAGTGCTGGCATCGGGTTTCTAGGTGTATGAATCGGGAGGCGGGAGACTAGCCTTCAAATCGGTAGTCTCCTGCCTGAATCGGGAGGGTTGGCATGTCTGGCCTCGGGGCCCTGGGGCAGATCGGCGGAGTCCCCCTCCTGGGGACTCAAACTGACAATGGCCCCCGGAGCCCTCTCAGGGCTAAAACTGAAAGTGCAGCACTTTCCGGGGGGGGGGGGCAGACACCGGCAATGTGTCCCGACGCCTTCCCTCCCTTGTGAATCAACACCCCGGGCCCCCACTCACCTGGACCTGTGGCGGGGCCTCCCCTGCGGACCGGGTGTCCTTCTCCGGCGGCGGGCGGGGCTCTCTCACTCGGGAGAGCGTCGCGGGGGAACCAGGCAACTCTGGAAGGCTTCTCCGGTTGGCGGAGCGGGCTCCTCTTCCACAACGGAGCCCCGCCTGCACCTTCAGGCACCGGGCCCCTCATCTCTCCTCAGACTGCGGGGCGGGACTTCTGGCCACCTCTCCTAGGGCCGCGCTATGATTGGCCGGCGGGCCTGAACACTTCCGGGTCGTCGCGGGCAGCGCAGCAGGCCCGTTCCAGGCACTCGTAGGCAGGGGATAAGCAGCAAATGCCGGGTGGGCACCGGCTCTTTTAAAGAGACAATAAATCGAGGTGGGTACTCGATCTTAGGGCGGCAATGTCCCTGGCAGGGTGGGCACCTGCCAGGGGACTTCAAAATCGTCCTCCCGGCCCCGCCCACAACCAGGCGGCGGCCATCTTAAGGCAGCTCGGGCGGCGGCGGTGATCTCGGGGTGCAAAACGAGGGGTGGGCACCCTCGAAATTAAATTAAAAACATTGAAATGAAAGAGAGAAGCCCCCCAAGCCCCCCCCCCCCCAAAAAATCGCGAAAAATCGCGGGGTGCGCGCACCCGTGCGCGCTTATAGATATATAATTGATTTCTCTTCTAATTTTCTCAGGAACCACTGGAGGGATTTACACTATTTTACCAAAAGCGTGATCTGCATACCAGACACTACCATTTTGACAAGTTTGGTGTAATTCCCTTCAGCGGTTCAAGCTGTAGCTGAGTCTAAAGGTCCTATGGAAATTAACATGGGGAAAACACGTTTTGGGACCCCCCTTTTTCTCAGCTCCCACTTGACGAATCCCCCCCAAACTTTCAGGGAAGGAGCGGAGCGGAACGAGCTATCTTCTTTGAGAAATTTGCGAAGATTCATCAACCAGCGCCAAAGTTATTCCCAATAGAATGTTGGGGATTTCCTATGGAAACTAGGTCCTAACTATATATACCTACTGGCTACCGCCAGTAGGTAATATATATATATATATATATATATATATATATATATGAGCAGAAGTTGATATGCAATAAAAATCTTGAACTAAGATACACGGAGTCAGCGCCTTCTTGGATGGTGAAGTTTGGTGTGGTATTAATATATATATATATATATATATATATATATATATATATATATTACCTTGGTTATATATTATCATATATTATCAATGGTTTTTTTAATAGCAAATATCAAAAGCTGTAAAATGTATTCTTATTCTAATTGAAAAATATATTTTATATTGTTGTAATATATATTTGTTTTAATTTTTTTTTTAATTATTTTTTTTGTTTCGCTGCCGGTCCGCGAACCGGGCAGCTTCCCGTTAGCTTCATTTTGTTCCGCAATCTGGTCCGCGAACCGGTAAACGTTCCGTTAGCGCAACTACCGCGTAAGAAATCAACATTGTGACGCGTCGCGTAAGCGCGACGTATCACGTTACCGCGTAATGCGTCTTATGACGCGCCGCGTTAGCGCACCTGGAAGCGCTCCGGAACGCGAACCGAGGCGCGAAGCGCAGCGCCCCGGAAGCGATCCGGGGCGCGGCGCGGCGCGGCGCGGAGCGCGTAACGTAAGCATAACAGGTCATGTGACTTGTTTATAATACTTTTCATTGGGTCATTTTACTCTTGGTTTCCTAATGATGGAAGGCTTGGTCATATGACCTAAAAATAGCACTTTTCATTGGTTTAGAACATTTTTTTTCCCAAATGATGAAAGCTCCACCTTTTTTTTCTCACTCTGACTTGTAAAGCAAAGGACCCAGATGCATTTACAGTTTATCACTAACAATGTTCCAGGCTAATGTATTTTCCCGGGAAATTTACAACTGTCCTTCAAGGAAAATATTCCTATTTCGAGAAAAAGGGCGTTTCTTCATTCCATGAGGGAGCCGTTGAGCAAAAGAGGCTCGGCCTGCTGTCTTAGTCGCTGATAGGCCTGAATATCGGATTCTTATCGATCACTTTATGTTGCAGGAGTGGAAAACACAACAGCCCTTGACCATTTATCTTTACAGCATTTCTGCGTATTATACCTTTTAACCGTCATGTAATCGGGCTGCTTTATTTCACTTGCCTTTTACTGATTCGAAAACAGTGGCTATTATTCAAAACTTTACCAATCTAGGTACTACTACCATGTTTTGTTTAAAAAACCTTTATTGTGAAAATGTCAGTATACAAATACGGGCCTATAACCACGTGGGCCGGCCACGGAGCAAACTGTAATCGTATATGATGAGGGGACATTTACACTGTAGAAGAACGTAACGGGCGGGCCATTAGGTTGCAAGAACTAAGGTGTCTAACAGTTGCGGAATCTGTGGACGTAAATTTTATAATTAAAGTACGACAGGGCCAGTTACAATAAAATTATCTAGATATACATTTGCGGGCAAGTACCATGGGTGACGTTAATTCGAACTTTCAATAGTACAGTAATCAATAACACATCAGAACTTAATATCAATAGGGGTGTCCAAATGTTCAATCAGTACTTGTCCCCGCCCGCCATGTGCTTCAAAACTGCATACGTATCTCGTGATATCAAGTCTGGGCAACCAGTACACAACAAGGAGTTGCGAGTCCCATTTATACCGGCGCCATTTTGGGCGAGGCCGGGCAGGTCCAGGATATAGTCAAAATGTCTCCACCAACCAGCGGTCGGACCAGAACCCCTTTCGGCAGTCAAAAAAGGTTCCGCTAAATGACAACAGAAGAGATAGGCAACATGAACCATCAGTCAAAAGAGGGGAGGGCAAGTTCTTCCCTACCGGGTCACATTGGGGCTCCATCGGAACTGATCTAATTGGTAGTCTACAGTGTTTATGGATGTTTCAGACTGAAGCTGGCGTCAGCAGGAGAGCACCACCATCTCGTGGCTCCGTCGTGGCCATTCCGCAAGCAATCATGGCAGCCGCTCCCCACCGGAAGCCTGCGGGAGTCGGGGGCCCCGGTGACTTTTGTAGAATCTTCAAGGCTGATGGGATGCTTTTGGGAATGGGGCCCACGTTTTTCGGCGCAGCATTGTAGGATGGCCAGACCAGTGCGGCAACTTGCTGGACACCACCTCGGTGCCGTCCGGATCTCGGCGCATTGTGCTGCCTTCGGCCTATTCGCACAACGGTCCGCTACTGACGCCGCCTCACAGGCCGACGGATTTTGTAGGCTTTTTATAGCCCAAAGCCGACTAAAAGACAGGCCAAAGCAGCCCATTGTTGCTACTCTGTGGAGGGAGGGGCAGGGACAGTGTCAAGCGGACTGTGAATGCTTTGAGATGGATGTTGCAGCAGGCTGCCATGTAAATAGTTGTTTTTTTTAACGTGTTTACTTTGTTGGAGCGTTGTATATATTTATAAGTTATTAAAGTGTTATAATCCTACTACTTTGTTGGAGTGCTATATATTTGTAATGTGGCAACGAGCACAAAGATGTTACTGTATAACCAGAAAAAGACATAGTCCAATTGTGCGTGATCTAGTCCAATCTGGTGACGCCGATAGTGGGTATCAGCAGACTTTCATTTGTAAACATCACTGATGACATTTGTAATCTCCAAAGAGGACCAATGTATCACGTAGCGACCAAGGCTAAACGAACCAATCAACGAATGTTATGTTATGTTATGTTATGTTATGTTAATAACTTTTATTAGGCGCACAGCTGCCCCAGCAAAGGGGCGTCCTGGCGCCTGATCAAGTGCCACAACACAACAAATCGATGCTGGAAAAGAGAGGGAATCAGTCAGCAGTAGGGAACAGATAAGTTTTTATGGCGCGTCTGAAAAGAGTCAGGCTGTTCAGGGCACGAATATGGACAGGGAGAGAGTTCCACAATCCTGCCGCTAGAACTCGAAAGGAACGGCCTCCCATCCTACTCAGTCTGAACCTGGTCTTAACTGCCAGATGAAGGGATTCCGACCTGAGAGCCCGCGTAGGAACATAGGGGGAAACAAGATTCGCAAGGGCTGGAGGAGAGGAAAGTTTCAAGATCTTAAATGTCAGACAAAGAGCCTTAAATTTAATTCTTTGTCTGACCGGCAGCCAGTGAAGAGAGGTCAAGACTGCAGAGAAAGAACATCGTCTAGGAAGGCCAACGATGGCCCGCGCCACGGCATTCTGCACCCTTTGCAGCCTAGTAGCCTCCGCCTGATTCACTCCGAGCAGCAGCGCACTCCCGTAGTCCAGCTGGGAAAGAATGGAGGCTTGGACCACCAGTTGCCGAGTAGGGGGGTCGAAGAATTTGAGGACTGGTCTCAGTCCTCGCAGAATACCATAACAGGTAGCTGCAATCTTCTTTGTTTGGCTGGTAAAGGAGAGTGTAGGATCCAGCCAAATCCCCAAGTTCTTAACTTCGGCAGCTGGGATGGGGGTCACCCCCAATTCTGGAGGCCACCACTGGTCTCCCCAGAGTTCCGCCCGCTTCCCTAGGATCAGGACCTCAGTTTTTTTGGCATTTAACTGCAAGCAGTTAGTGCGCATCCAGTTTGCCACGGCTATGAGTCCTGCGCGGAATCTGGGAGCATTCACCTCAGGGTCCCCACTGAGTGTCACCGCCAGCTGCGTGTCATCGGCATACGATGTCATGGTTAAGCCACATTGTCTGACGACTGCAGCCAGCGGTTTCACATATAAGTTGAACAGAGTGGGGCTCAACGCAGAGCCCTGAGGCACTCCCAGCCCCAATGGATGGAAGGAGGACTGACCAGGTGGAATAGCCACTTTAAAAAACCGGTCCGAAAGGAAAGAGCGAAACCATTGGAGAGCCGTCCCCTCAATTCCCACTTCCTCCAAACGCCGCATCAAAATGTCATGAGACACCGTGTCAAACGCGGCGCTCAAATCTAACAAGAGGAGCGCCGCTGTCTGCCCCGCATCCAGCACCTACGCAAGTGCTCAGTCATAAAGAGCAGTGCAGTTTCGGTGCTGTGTTGTGCACGAAAACCATTCTGGCTCTCGTCTAGAATATTATTTCGAGAGAGGTGGGCAGACAAGATGGAGTTCACGTGTGCCTCAGTGACCTTGGCGGTCCAGGGCAGGAGGGAGATGGGACGACAGTTTTCAGGTAACAGGGGATCCAGATTAGGCTTCTTTAAAATGGGGCTGACCACTGCCTGCTTCCAGGAAGAAGGGACCACGCCCGCAGTGAGTGATAGATTAATCAAATCCAATATAGGCTCACGACAAAGGGGCGGGAGAAGTTTAAATAGCTCTGGCTTCAGCGGATCTAATGGAGAGCCAGATTTAATTTTGAGGCTCAGAGTGTCAAAAGCCTCGTCAGACATAACAGGCAAGGAGGACAGAGTTTCGTGGACCGTAGCCATCACACCAATAGGCTCAACACCGGGCACAGATGGCATAAATCCTCGGTAGATTGCCTGCACCTTCTCCATGAAAAAGGATGCCAGACTTTCACAGTGCGAGTCCGTGCAGATTTCTAACGAGGTGGCCCGTTTCCCCACAAGGTCTTTGAGAACCTTAAAGAATAATTTAGATGGGTTAGGGCTGCTCAGAAACTCAGAAGCATAGTATGCGGCCCGGGTTTGGCAGATTGCCCTGTGATAGATCTTAAGCTGGGCAAAATACAGAGATTTTAAAGTGGGATCAAAGGATTTCCTCCAGGCCCTCTCAGCTTGCCGGCACGTTCTCTTGAGCTCGGCAAGAGTATCATTATACCATGGGCTGTGCGTTTTAGCGTGGCATTTCAACCAGCGCATTGGTATAAGAGAATCAAGGGCGGCTAGGACCCAGTTACAGAACTGCTCATATCCTTGTTCCACATTCAACAGATTGCCCAGGGGCTGTGCCTCCAAGATCTTAACAAACTCCTCTAGCTTGAGCTTACGCCAATTTCTTTTAAGGATCAGTCTGTCCACAGGTTTAAATTGTGGGTCATCTAAAGGACAGGAAACTTTAACCAACAGATGATCAGTCCAACCTACCACCATCGGGTCAGACACCCTAGCCCGATCCAGTGTGGTAAAGAAGGGGTCAAGGATGTGACCTCCTATGTGGGTAGGGGAGGTAACTAGTTGGTTCAATTGCATGGCTTCAAGGTCCGCTAACAAGGAACTAATGGGTGAGGATGACGTCTGATCAAGATGTATATTGAGGTCACCTACGATGTTAAAATTAGCACATCTAGGAGCTAAAGAGCTGACCACGTCAGCAAGAGCGGCCTTGAAGACAGTGTCATTCCCTGGTGGGCGGTAGATAAGCAGACCGCTAAGAGTGAACTGATGACTGAAGGTGACCTTAAAAGAAGCGCTCTCGCACATCGGTAGATCAAGAGCTTTCCAATCAACCGTAAAGCAAGATTACTAGTATTTTCAAACAATTCAGATACAAACAATCAATCAAATAGTCAATCAGGTGGATAAAACCATCCTGCCAATCAGACGTATAAAACGTCCTACTTAACCTTACCCGGAACACGAGGACAGTTCTTCACCTTCCCCTTCCAGCGCTCGATCGTCCTCTTACTCCAGTTTTACCACAGCACTCCTGGGGGGTCCCAGTCAGGACAGCAGGTCACTCAAGAGAGGTCCGTTCAGAATCGTTGAAGTTCACTCGATCGGCAGCCAGACGAGGGTCCTCTCCAGGCAGGTATACTCCAATCGTTTAGACGTTCACCCCGTCGTCAGGACCTCTCTTACTGAACCCACATGTCGCTGATGGGCCCCGCGTTGGGAAGCCAATTGAGGAAAAGCAGCCAGTTACTGTCGAATGCCCAGGCTGTTGGCGCGAGGACGCCTCTAATTTCCCATAGCAAATAGTTACCAAATAAAGAGACAGGCGCTGAAAGCTGGAACGCAAGAACAGGGTTTATTTCTCACGAGGAGAGCCTGTCATTTCAGACACGCACACAGAATGTCTTCAGGAGGTTCTCTGACCACATCTCCGAGGCCTGGCCTCTAATACACAGGTTTATTGCTTTATTACATGTGACACATTCTTGTGAAGACTTTGATGTACAGAAAGGCATCCCTTGAATCTTCCGCTTCAGGCTCGGCCCCACACACCCTTACAGTGAGAATCCCCTCCCCAATCACAATACAGGATCGTTATCAGATAGTAGGAACAGCAGGACATTCCGCCGATTCCCGGAATGCGTGTGGTGTGACGGATCTCATGGGGTGGGGGCCTTGATCTATTATAACTCCTTTGAAGAGGGGTGATTCTTTACAGTTGGGGCCATAAACTACATCCGCAGGGCTAGGTGATAGCCTGGGACCGGCCTGGACAATCGGACACAGAGGAAGAGGAGTGTCAGAGGGTGCGGTAGTGAATAGGGTGAAAGGGAGATGTCGGGCGGGCACGGGGTGTGATTCTCAGGGAAGAGCAGCGCAGATGGGGGGAGGTTTATGGCCCATGCATGAGAGAGAGAGCGGGGGTGACCAGTGCGTGGGGGAGATGCTGGTGAGGGTGGGGAGCAGTGCTGAGGATCGGCGGTGTGCAGAGAGTGGGTCTGGTCAAGGCATCGAAAATGGCTGCCGTGCACGACAAAAGTGTGGCATTGGAAAAAAGGCAAGATGGCGCAGACAATGTTTATCAATACGGATTAATTTTCCACAGAGAGAACGGGGGTGGTCAGAGAGGGGGGTGTTCGTAGCGCCAGGGAGACGTGCTGGGGACCGGCGAGGGGCAGAGGGGCCATAGCGCTTTAAAAATGGCTGCGGCTTGCTAGAGCGTACGTGCCTGAGTGGGGACAAGGTGGCGCCGATTATGTTGACATCGCAAACCAGATTTTAACACTTAGACATGGAAGTGAAAACTGCACCATTGCTCCCCCCGCCCGACTGACACCCTCCTTTGCCTCAGCTTGGATCATCATTTGCTAAAGTGTTTGAAGACCCCACCGTGAGTATAAGCACAACCGGGGCCTTACTGCACACCCTGAGAAAAACTACGCAGCAAGTCAATCTCTACCTTCTCCCTTTTCCATGTTCCAACGCTTTGAAATGAACAATATATTTACTCGCAGTGACAAAACGGCGGTCAACACTTCCTGATTTCCTTCGACTCGAACGTTAAGAGACGTCACGCAGCAACAAAAAAAAATTCTGCTCACGCGCAGCCGCTGGAAGACATGTATCCACATATATGAGTTTCCTCAGCCACCCTCAGAAAACCTAGGGGGTCAGGATACGTCTCCCGTGCCCCCTTATACCCATTTCCCACATTGTTTTTCCTCCATCTTGTGATTTAATTAAAACGAAACACAAAATGGCGAACTCCCGTTACGCTACTGGTGAGCGACCCGGTTCGCGAACCGGGAAGCGCTTCTACCGCGAAAAATCAATTATTTGCCCCACGGGACCCTTTAATAACCCCAACATCATTCCTAGGGGGTCAAGAGGGGTCTACCTTGCCCCCTTTCATTAAATTCCCCCTTCGTTTTTCTCCTCCTTTTGTCTCTCGATTCTACCGAGAGACAAGATGGTGGCCGGTCCGGACTGTTTAGAATGTTGACAGACACCGGAGAGCCAATCAGCTTTGCTTCGCGAAGTTCCGTTACGCGTCAGGTACACGAACCGGAGCGCTAACCGGAGCGCTGTCACAGATATATCTGTTTTTTAAAACGTTAATTTCTCAAAATCCTCTGGAGCACATATATTGAGACATAGCAAAGACACGTCGGGCAAACCATATCTACAATTTTGCCAAGTTTCGTGTAAATCCATTCAGCCGTTCGAGCTAAAAGTGCGTCCAACCGCCCTATGGAAAACTCAATGTTAAAAATGCGTTTTGGGACCCCCCTTTTTTCTCGGCCCCCCCTTGACGAAACCCCCCCAAATTTTCAGGGGCTGCTCAGAAACAAAATGTGCTGTTTTCCTGAAAATTTCAGCCAATTCCGTCGCCAGTAGGTATATATAGTTAGGACCTAGTTTCCATAGGAAATCCGCAACATTCTATTGGGAATAACTTTGGCGCCGGTTGATCAATCTATGTGAATTTCTCAAAGAAGATAGCGCGGTACGCTCCGCTCCTTCCTTGAAAGTTTCGGGGGGATTCGTGAAGCGGGGGCCGAGAAAAAAGGGGGGTCCCAAAACGTGTTTTCCCCATGCAATTTTCCGTAGGACCTTTAGACACGGCTACAGCCCAAACGGTTAAACGGAATTACAAGAAATTTGGCAAAATGGTAGAGTCTGGTTCGCAGATCACGCTTTTGCTTAAATGGTGTAAATCCTTCCAGTAGTTGCTGAGAAAATTCAAGTTGAAATCAATGATATATCTATAGGCGCGCACAGTGCGAGCACCGTGCGCGCACCGTGCGCGCACCCCGCAATTTTTTTTAAAAAAAAGAATAATTTTTAGGGGCCTTGGGGGTCCTTGTGGGACCCCCTGAGCAGGCCTAGAGGGTCAGGGTGCTTCTACCCTGCCCCCTTTTTGAGTTCTACACATTTGTTTTCCTGCTTTCCTGTGCCTTAGTCTACTGAGGCACAAGATGGCTGCCAACTGTTTCTGTTTTGGAGTGTTGATAGACAGTAGCAGCCAATCAGCATGCCTTCCAGAGAAAGTTGCATGCTCATTGGCTGTCAACACTACAAACCAGGAAGTGTTGGCATCCATCTTGTGCTAGGTAGACCGAGGCACAAAAGAAGCAGAGCTCACAGCCCACACAGCTCTCACAGCCCACACAGCTCTCACAGCCCACACAGCTCTCACAGCCAACACAGCTCTCACAGCCCACACAGCCCTCACAGCCCACACAGCCCACACAGCCCTCACAGCCCACACAGCTCTCACAGCCAACACAGCCCATACAGTTCTCACAGCCCACACAGCTCTCACAGCCCACACAGCTCTCACAGCCCACATGGCTCACACTCTCACAGCCCAAACAGCTCTCACAGCTCCCACAGCCCACAGAGACCTCACAGCCCACACAGCCCTCACAGCCTACACAGCTCTCACATCCCACACAGCTCTCACAGCCCACACAGCTCTCACAGCCCGCCTAGGTAGACCGAGGCACAAAAGAAGCAGAGCTCACAGCCCACACAGCTCTCACAGCCCAAACAGCTCTCACACCCCACACAGCCCTCACAGCCCACACAGCCCTCACAGCCCTCACAGCACACACAGCTCTCACAGCCAACACAGTTCTCACAGCCCCACAGGTCTCACAGCCCACACAGCTCTCACAGGCCTCACAGCCCACACAGCCCTCACAGCCCACACAGCTCTCACAGCCCACACAGCTCTCACAGCCTTCACAGCCCACACAGCCCACACTCTCACAGCCCAAACAGCTCTCATAGCCCACACAGCTCTCACAGCCCAAACAGCTCTCACAGCCCACACAGCTCTCACAGCCCACACAGCTCCCCCAGCCCACACAGCTCTGGCAAAGATAATACCAGCAGAGAACAAGCACTGGCAAAGACAATAATGGCAGCAAACAAACACTGGCAAAGACAATAACGGCAGAAAAAAAAAGGCAAAGACAATAACGGCAGCAAAAAAAAAACACGGACAAAGGCAATACCAGCAGCGAAACAACACTGGCAAAGATAATACAATCAGGGGGGCAGGGGCACAAAAAACGGCACAATCAGGGGACAGAAGGCCCGACAAACGGCACAATCAGTGGGCAGAAGGTAAGAAAAAAACGGCACAATTAGTGGGCAGCAAATACGGCACAATCAGGGAGTAGAAGGCAAAAAATACAGCACAATTAGGGTGCAGAAGGCAAGAAATATGGCACAATCAGGGTGCATGAGGCAGGAAATACGGCATAATCAGGGGGGGCAGAAGCCAAGAAATACGGCACAATCAGGGGGGCAGAAGGCAAGAAATACGGCCCAATCAGAGAGCATCTTGCTCCGGTCCAAAAATCGGATCCCTAGGGCTGCTCAGGTGGTCCTACAAGGATATTAACATATTTAAACATTTTCCGCTAATAGAATTTGCATTTTCAAAACCTTGCAAATTCACTGAAAAAACCATAGGTTTCAGGCCTTATTCAGGTAGGAATTGGCATTTAAAAAACCTTTGAAATTCACTGAAAAAACCATAGGTCTTAGGCCTTATATAGTTAGGAATTAACATATAAAAAACCATTGAAATTCACTGAAAAAACCATAGGTTTTAGGCCTTATATAGTTAGGAATTAGCATTTAAAAAACCTTGAAAATTCACTGAAAAAACCATAGGTTTCAGGCCCTATATAGTTAGGGATTAACATATAAAAAACCACTGAAATTGCTCCTATATAGTTAGTTGAACTAACTATATATTTCGCGCATTCGCAATCCACTGCTGATGATGTCACATATTACATCATTCATGACATGGTCAGTGACATCACTGATGACATCACTGATGACATCTCAAATGACATCACTGATGACATCACTGATGACATCATCCAGTGTCTGTGTGTTTTTGTAAAGTTTAAATATGTTTTACATATTGAAGAATGAGTGGATGTATAAGAGTATGGATGAAGGATTTGATTGTATAAGTGAGTAAGTATGTGTTAGTATATCTGTGAAAATGTAAGCTGTTCTGTGTTTAACTGTATAGATGTAGAAATCAAAGTGTGATTGATTCTTTACAGGACTGACTAGGTGTGTGAGTAACTCCATGGATGAGTGGCAGTGTGTGAGTGTCTGCATAGGTGTATGAGTGCATATGATAGTGTTGTAATAATGAGTGACTGTATGTACGAGTGATTGTATAGCTGAATGAGTGAATGTGTGTGTAGACGTAGGAATCAGTGAGTGCGTATGCAGTAACTGGTATTCGTGTGTCAATGGTTTCAAAAATGATACTCTATATTTAACACTAGGTGTAACAGAGGTTATATTAGAGTGTAAGGAGGAGCATTGTATTATCACATGAAGTATATCATCAGTGGTGTGATCATTGATGTCAAATTAGATGTCATCAGTGATGTCATCAGTGATGTCATTTGAGATGTCATCAGTGATGTCATCCGTGATGTCACTGACCATGTCATGAATGATGTAATATGTGACATCATCAGCAGTGAATTGCGAATGCGCGAAATATATAGTTAGTTCAACTAACTATATAGGAGCAATTTCAGTAGTTTTTTATATGTTAATTCCTAACTATGTAGGGCCTGAAACCTATGGTTTTTTCAGTGAATTTTCAAGGTTTTTTAAATGCTAATTCCTAACTATATAAGGCCTAAAACCTATGGTTTTTTCAGTGAATTTCAATGGTTTTTTATATGGTAATTCCTAACTATATAAGGCCTAAGACCTATGGTTTTTTCAGTGAATATATATATATATGTATGTATATTACCTACTGGCGGTCGCCAGTAGGTAGTTATAGTTAGGATCTACTTTCCATAGGAAATCCGTTACTGACCAACCTACATCGGGCCCAAAGTGTCTAACCGCAACCCTATGCGCTATTAACTAGTGTTGCTATACTTCTGCAGGTGAGGATGATAACAATAGCCCGATTTAAACTAAGACCCTGGTACGGATGCGGCCTTATAAGGCCCTCTTACTGATAGAATACAGCAGCTTATCCTCCTCCTCGATTGATCTTAAATTGTACATTTGTTTTACTGTACATAAGCCTCAGGAAAGCAGGGAATTTCAAATGAGCAACTGCACCTTACTTTTTAAACTCCTCGAGCTTTTTTCCCAGTTCCCAATGCCTATCCAAAGTTTACCTTGAGAGGTCAGAGTAAACTTCAAAGGAAAAATCTTTAGTCTTCACTGACTTCATTTTCAATGCCAGATTGAGGATTTTTTCTTTTAAGGCATAGGTGAGGAAGTTTATTACAATTTTCCTGGGTTTTGATCTATTTGGATTCTTACAAAAGGGGTCCCTGTGTACCCTCTGTATGTCAAGGTTTTTTGCGTCTTCTGAGTCTTCGAGCTGTCGGGATGACTTAAGCAGTGAGATATTATAGGATCTAAGATCAGAACCTTTGCTTCATTCAGGAACGTTCAAAATGCGTAGGTTGTTACTGTGTGCGTTAATTTCCAATCCCTCCAACCTATCCTGCAAATCCGGCGCTACTTTTTTTAGCGCCATAATGTCTGATTTACCATCCTGAGGTCTTCTTTTAACTCACCCACGTTGTTCTCAAGGGTTGCCATTCTAGAATTCAGAAGATCTACTTTTTTCTCGAGGGATTCACAAAGTCTTCTTATTTCCCCCTGGTTAGCCGCAGAAACCGCGAAGCCCTTCTTTATGTCTTCCGATAATGTGGCAAAGAGGGCTTCTAAGACTGAGGATGAAGAAGCAGCTGCCTCTAGCCCCCCCGATCCACAAACGAGACACCGGAGAGCCAATCAGCTTTGCTTCGCGAAGTTCCGTTACGCGTCAGGTACACGAACCTGAGCGCTAACCGGAGCGCTGTCACAGATATATCTGTTTTTTAAAACGTTAATTTCTCAAAATCCTCTGGAGCACATATATTGAGACATAGCAAAGGCACGTCGGGCAAACCATATCTACAATTTTGCCAAGTTTCGTGTAAATCCATTCAGCCGTTCGAGCTAAAAGTGAGTCCAACCGCCCTATGGAAAACTCAATGTTAAAAATGCATTTTGGGACCCCCCTTTTTTCTCGCCCCCCCCTTGACGAAACCCCCCCAAATTTTCAGGGGCTGCTCAGAAACAAAATGTGCTGTTTTCCTGAAAATTACAGCCAATTCCGTCGCCAGTAGGTATATATAGTTAGGACCTAGTTTCCATAGGAAATCCGCAACATTCTATTGGGAATAACTTTGGCGCCGGTTGATCAATCTATGTGAATTTCTCAAAGAAGATAGCGCGTTACGCTCCGCTCCCTCCTTGAAAGTTTTGGGGGGATTCGTGAAGCGGGGGCCGAGAAAAAAGGGGGGTCCCAAAACGTGTTTTCCCCATGCAATTTTCCATAGGACCTTTAGACACGGCTACAGCCCAAACGGCTGAACGGAATTACAAGAAATTTGGCAAAATGGTAGAGTCTGGTTCGCAGATCACGCTTTTGCTTAAATGGTGTAAATCCCTCCAGTAGTTGCTGAGAAAATTCAAGTTGAAATCAATGATATATCTATAAGCGCGCACCGTGCGCGCACCGTGCGTGCACCGTGCGCACACCCCGCAATTTTTTTTTAAAAAAAGAATAATTTTTAGGGGACTTGGGGGTCCTTGTGAGACCCCCTGAGCAGGCCTAGAGGGTCAGGGTGCTTCTACCCTGCCCCCTTTTTTAGTTCTACACATTTGTTTTCCTGCTTTCCTGTGCCTTAGTCTACTGAGGCACAAGATGGCTGCCAACTGTTTCTGTTTTGGAGTGTTGATAGATAGTAGCAGCCAATCAGCATGCCTTCCAGAGAAAGTTGCATGCTCATTGGCTGTCAACACTACAAACCAGGAAGTGTTGGCATCCATCTTGTGCTAGGTAGACCGAGGCACAAAAGAAGCAGAGCTCACAGCCCACACAGCTCTCTCAGCCCACACAGCACTCACAGCCAACACAGCTCTCACAGCCCACACAGCCCTCACAGCCCACACAGCCCACACAGCCCTCACAGCCCACACAGCTCTCACAGCCAACACAGCCCATACAGTTCTCACAGCCCACACAGCTCTCACAGCCCACACAGCTCTCACAGCCCACATGGCTCACACTCTCACAGCCCAAACAGCTCTCACAGCTCCCACAGCCCACAGAGACCTCACAGCCCACACAGTCCTCACAGCCTACACAGCTCTCACATCCCACACAGCTCTCACAGCCCACACAGCTCTCACAGCCCGCCTAGGTAGACCGAGGCACAAAAGAAGCAGAGCTCACAGCCCACACAGCTCTCACAGCCCAAACAGCTCTCACAGCCCACACAGCCCTCACAGCCCACACAGCCCACACAGCAGAGAACAAGCACTGGCAAAGACAATAACGGCAGCAAACAAACACTGGCAAAGACAATAACGGCAGAAAAAAAAGGCAAAGACAATAACGGCAGCAAAAAAAAAACACGGACAAAGGCAATACCAGCAGCGAAACAACACTGGCAAAGATAATACAATCAGGGGGGCAGGGGCACAAAAAACGGCACAATCAGGGGACAGAAGGCCCGACAAACGGCACAATCAGTGGGCAGAAGGCAAGAAAAAAATGGCACAATTAGTGGGCAGAAGGCAACAAATACGGCACAATCAGGGAGTAGAAGGCAAAAAATACAGCACAATTAGGGTGCAGAAGGCAAGAAATATGGCACAATCAGGGTGCATGAGGCAGGAAATACGGCATAATCAGGGGGGCAGAAGCCAAGAAATACGGCACAATCAGGGGGGCAGAAGGCAAGAAATACGGCCCAATCAGAGAGCATCTTGCTCCGGTCCAAAAATCGGATCCCTAGGGCTGCTCAGGTGGTCCCACAAGGATATTAACATATTTAAACATTATCCGCTAATAGAATTTGCATTTTCAAAACATTGCAAATTCACTGAAAAAACCATAGGTTTCAGGCCTTATTCAGGTAGGAATTGGCATTTAAAAAACCTTTGAAATTCACTGAAAAAACCATAGGTCTTAGGCCTTATATAGTTAGGAATTAACATATAAAAAACCATTGAAATTCACTGAAAAAACCATAGGTTTTAGGCCTTATATAGTTAGGAATTAGCATTTAAAAAACCTTGAAAATTCACTGAAAAAACCATAGGTTTCAGGCCCTATATAGTTAGGAATTAACATATAAAAAACCACTGAAATTGCTCCTATATAGTTAGTTGAACTAACTATATATTTCGCGCATTCGCAATCCACTGCTGATGATGTCACATATTACATCATTCATGACATGGTCAGTGACATCACTGATGACATCACTGATGACATCTCAAATGACATCACTGATGACATCACTGATGACATCATCCAGTGTCTGTGTGTTTTTGTAAAGTTTAAATATGTTTTACATATTGAAGAATGAGTGGATGTATAAGAGTATGGATGAAGGATTTGATTGTATAAGTGAGTAAGTATGTGTTAGTATATCTGTGAAAATGTAAGCTGTTCTGTGTTTAACTGTATAGATGTAGAAATCAAAGTGTGATTGATTCTTTACAGGACTGACTAGGTGTGTGAGTAACTCCATGGATGAGTGGCAGTGTGTGAGTGTCTGCATAGGTGTATGAGTGCATATGATAGTGTTGTAATAATGAGTGACTGTATGTACGTGTGATTGTATGGCTGAATGAGTGAATGTGTGTGTAGACGTAGGAATCAGTGAGTGCGTAAGTAGTAACTGGTATTCGTGTGTCAATGGTTTCAAAAATGATACTCTATATTTAACACTAGGTGTAACAGAGGTTATATTAGAGTGTAAGGAGGAGCATTGTATTATCACATGAAGTATATCATCAGTGGTGTGATCATTGATGTCAAATTAGATGTCATCAGTGATGTCATCAGTGATGTCATTTGAGATGTCATCAGTGATGTCATCCGTGATGTCACTGACCATGTCATGAATGTTGTAATATGTGACATCATCAGCAGTGGATTGCGAATGCGCGAAATATATAGTTAGTTCAACTAACTATATAGGAGCAATTTCAGTAGTTTTTTATATGTTAATTCCTAACTATGTAGGGCCTGAAACCTATGGTTTTTTCAGTGAATTTTCAAGGTTTTTTAAATGCTAATTCCTAACTATATAAGGCCTAAGACCTATGGTTTTTTCAGTGAATTTCAATGTTTTTTTATATGTTAATTCCTAACTATATAAGGCCTAAGACCTATGGTTTTTTCAGTGAATATATATATATGTATGTATATTACCTACTGGCGGTCGCCAGTAGGTAGTTATAGTTAGGATCTACTTTCCATAGGAAATCCGCAACATTCTATTGGGAATAACTTTTGCGCCGGTGGACGAATCTTCGCAAATTTCTCAAAGTTCGTGGCCCGCTCCGCTCCTTCCCTGAAAATGTGGGGGGATTCGTGAAGCGGGGGCCAAGATAAAAGGGAGGTCCCAAAACGTGTTCTCTCCATGTTATTTTCCATAGAGCGGTCAAACTTACTTTTAGCCCAAACGGCTGAATGGATTTCCACCAAACTTGGCAACATAGTAGGGACTGGTACCCCGATGTGCCTTTGCTATATCTCAAGATATATGCTCCAGTGGTTTTTACGAAAATTAACTTTGAAAAAATATATATTGGGATACATTGGGCTATATATATGTTAGAGCCCAAATGTAGCCCAATGTAGCCCAAAGATGGCCACCAGAGACAAAAAAAAACAAATGTAGCCCAAATATCTTCCAGATGTATCCCAACTATAGCCCAATGACAGAATGTCCCAGAGTGTTCTAAAGAACAACTAGAGCGCTAACAGTCTTACTTATGACAAAGGTATTGCACACCTGAAGTCATCTTGATTGGAATAAAGCGTTAACACTTACAACATTTAATTTGCAAAGGAACAAAATGAGGGGGTTCATTTTGCCATGGAAATTATGATTAGTGCTGAAGAAAGAAAAATTAGGGCACATTTTGAGTGACTTCTCAAATCCCCTTATATTTCATTAAAAAAATTCTGATATGCAGTCTCCCAAGATGGCCACCAGAGACAAAAGAGCCCAAATGTAGCCCAAATATCAGCCAGATGTAGCCCAACTATAGCCCAATTACAGAATGTCACAGAGTGTTCTAAAGAACAACTAGAACGCTAACAGTATTACTTATGACAAAGGTATGGCACACCTGAAGTCATCTTGATTGGAATAAAGTGGTAACACTTAATATATTTAATTTGAAAAGGAACACAATGAGGGGTTTCATTTTGCCATAGGAATTTTATATATATATATATATATATATATATATATATATATATATATATATATATATATATATATATATATATATATATATATATATATATATATATGTGAACAAGGGCTGCAAAGCCCGAAACGCGTCATGTTTTGGTTGGAAATTGGGAAAAAGCTGGTGAAATAAAAACACTTACCCGAATGCTGTGGTCTGTCTCCTGCTTCGCTGGTCTTGCTGGACTGGAGGTGGTCGTTTGGAGTTACTGTCGATATATATATATATATATATATTCACCGAAAAAAAACATAGGTTTCACACCAGTTATAGTTAGGTGGAAATTTTACTCGCATAAAACCATTGAAATTCCCACGTTATAGTTAGTTGGACTCACTATAACTTGCGCGTGCAATGCACTGCTGATGATGTCACATATTACATCACTCATGACATGGTCAGTGACATCACTCATGACATCAATGATGACATCTCAAATGACATCACTGATGACATCATCTAGTGAATGTGTATCTTTCTGAAAAATAAATATTTTTTATATATGTATATCTAAAGGTTGATGGAAGAATACATGGGTAAATAAATGTCTAAATGGATTTTTTTATTGTGTAAAATTGATTGGTTAACTGACTTATTAAATGTATCTTAGTGAATACATATATTAGCGAGTAATGTTTAAATATTTAAATATCTGTATCTGTGTCTCACTTTGTGTATAAGTGACTGCATGTGTTGGTGAGTAGCTACATGAGTATGTATATGGGTTATTAGTTGTTTTTTTGAGTATCAGTATCAGTGTCTGTATGGTTCGGTGGGGATATTACTTAGAGCACAGATGCATGAATGAGTGACTCACTATTTGTATGTATTTTGAAGACAGCATGTGTGCAAGACTGTATGGGTGGATGATTGTGTGTATGGGTGGGTTAGTGAGTATGTGTTTTTATAATTGATTGTTTAAGAGAGTAAATATGTTTCCGATTCTGTAGAAGTATGTGTAGTGGTGTGCATATAGCAGTATAATCCCCCAAAAAATTTTTGATAGTTTATTTGCATGTCTGAATTTGTGTGTGAGTAACTATATGGATGATATTAGTGTGTAACAGGATGTATAGGTGTATGAGTACATGTGATCAGTAAGTACATGCATGAGTGACTATATAGAACTGTTGGTGAATGAGTGGATGTGTATGTAGATGTTGGAATTACCTAATAAGTTTGTAAGAAAATGTTAGTTTCTATTTTTGAATGTGTGTGTCAAAGGTTATTTTATGCTGATAGGAGGTCTGCCACTTTGTCACAAGGATGTTGTCATCAGTGATGTCATTTGAGATGTCATCAGTGATGTCATGAGTGATGTCACTGACCATGTCATGAGTGATGTAATATGTGACGTCATCAGCAGTGCATTGCACGCACAAGTTATAGTGAGTCCAACTAACTATAACGTGGGAATTTCAACGGTTTTATGTGAGTAAAATTTCCACCTAAGTATAACTGGTGTGAAACATATGTTTTTTTCAGTGAATATATATATTCCTAAGGGCAGGTCTGCCTGTCACATGGCATAGGTGTGCATGCACACATGTGCATGCACACTGGAATCGGTATTTTACCATCAAATTGGATTTGATGGTAAAATACCAATTCGGTAAGGCTCCTGGGACTCTGAAGAGTCCCACCTACATATGCGTGGCTCAGATTCGGTAAATTTAGCGATTTTTTATTTTACCGAATCTGTAAAATTACTGATTCGGTAATTTTACCGATTCGGTAAAATAATGCCACCTACATACCAATCAGCTATTTACCGATCGGTAACAGCCGAAAATACCGATTTTCGGCCATTACTGACCAACCTACATCGGGCCCAAAGTGTCTAACCGCAACCCTATGCGCTATTAAATAGTGTTGCTATACTTCTGCAGGTGAGGATGATAACAATAGCCCGATTTAAACTAAGACCCTGGTACGGATCCGGCCTTATAAGGCCCTCTTACTGATAGTATACAGCAGCTTATCCTCCTCCTGGATTGATCTTAAATTGTACATTTGTTTTACTGTACATAAGCCTCAGGAAAGCAGGGAATTTCAAGTGAGCAACTGCACCTTACTTTTTAAACTCCTCGAGCTTTTTTCCCAGTTCCCAATGCCTATCCAAAGTTTACCTTGAGAGGTCAGAGTAAACTTCAAAGGAAAAATCTTTAGTCTTCACTGACTTCATTTTCAATGCCAGATTGAGGATTTTTTCTTTTAAGGCATAGGTGAGGAAGTTTATTACAATTTTCCTGGGTTTTGATCTATTTGGATTCTTACAAAAGAGGTCCCTGTGTACCCTCTGTATGTCAAGGTTTTTTGCGTCTTCTGAGTCTTCGAGCTGTCGGGATGACTTAAGCAGTGAGATATTATAAGATCTAAGATCAGAACCTTTGCTTCATTCAGGAACGTTCAAAATGCGTAGGTTGTTACTGTGTGCGTTAATTTCCAATCCCTCCAACCTATCCTGCAAATTCGGCGCTACTTTTTTTAGCGCCATAATGTCTGATTTACCATCCTGAGGTCTTCTTTTAACTCACCCACGTTGTTCTCAAGGGTTGCCATTCTAGAATTCAGAAGATCTACTTTTTTCTCGAGGGATTCACAAAGTCTTCTTATTTCCCCCTGGTTAGCCGCAGAAACCGCAAAGCCCTTCTTTATGTCTTCCGATAATATGGCAAAGAGGGCTTCTAAGACTGAGGATGAAGAAGCAGCTGCCTCTAGCCCCCCCCGATCCACAAATGAGACTAGCCCAAAGATTCATCTGGGACTGTATTGAAGTGCTACCAGGCGGGCTACATGGACTGGAAAGACTTGAAGGTTCTCCCTACAGAACCCCCCCTGTGCGGTTATATGCAGAACCTCAGGTAGCACTCTAAAATATGAGCGCAATGAAGGGGTGATCTTGCCTGTGGTGCTTACAGGGGTATGCTTAGACCTCCTGGGTTTCACAGATCTGGACTTGACTTGGTGGGTCTGAAAGGCAGAAGCGCTAGTTAGAGCTTGCGTTGGTGGAGAGGCACCGGAGACAAAACCTAATGGGTTGCTTACAGCATTAGTGTTATCTGCATTCAAAACAGGATCTTGATGGGACTCAGGGGAATCTTGATTGTTCTCAATGCCTATTTTGGAACTGCTTTTAAGTTCTGTTTGCCAACTTTTGACCGAACTTAGAGTGCCCCCAATGCCCCTCCTACTCCTCTTGGAACGTTTTTTAAAAACCAAGGCAGGCTGTGGGACACTCCAAACAGAAACAGACCCACCCGTGGGGAGCTTGAGATTCCAAAACAGACAACTTCTGCCCAGGCCTTGATTTTGGGCTATCACTCCTCCCTCCTGCAGCCCCTGTACCTGATGACTCCAATAGCTCCAAGGTCTCACCACAACTCTCCACACAAGTCGGAAAGAGACTGCCACTACTGTCTCTGCTGCTACTCCCCCGGAGATGACCCAGAGCAGTCTCTCTGCGTCCCTTGTGGAGCTCCCGGGCAGCCTAAGACCAATGAGGGAGGAGAAAGAGCTGCCCTGCCTCTCCACAGCACATCCCCGGCCAGGAAGTCCGTGACCGAGCCGGCACCTTCACCAAAGAAAACCGCCACGGCCCCCACGACCCAGCGAACAGCAGAGAAGGCAGGAAAGACTCCCAAAGGCCAAGAGCACGGAGCCGTAAGGTGAGCTATACACTTGTATACCACATTAGGACCGGCGGTGGGAGCTGGTGCTCTGAGAGAAGGCGGCCGCTAACACACAGCCGCCATGTACTCCCCATCCCAAAAAATGCATTGGTCATCCATGATTGGCATATTTTAATTTACTGGTAAGTTCCTAGTAAAGTGCACTGTGTGTGCCAAGGGCCTGTAAATCAAATGCGACTATTGGGCCTGCAGCTCTGATTGTGCCATTCACATAAGTGGCTATGCAACCATGTCTCAGACCTGCGTTTGCTGTGTCTATAAGGGCAGTTTAAAATTACCATGTCGACCTGTATATGCACCCACTTGTTAGACCCAAAAACTCTATTTTACTATTTGTAAGGCACTCCTAAGGTATGCCCAAATAAGCCTGTGGGCAGGGTGCAATATATTTCAAAGGTAGGATATGTACTGGTGTGTTTTATATGTCCTGATTGTGAAATACTGATAGTTTTGTTTTTCACAGTTCCAAGGACTAACTTTCCAGTAGGTTACAATCAGAGCTGCCATGTAACCTCATACAAGAGTATCTTACAATTGGGAAGAGATAGAGATTCAGAGTTTGGGGTCCCTGAACTCACAAGTTGAAAATACATCTTTTTGTGAAGTTGTTTTTTAAATTACGTGTTTGAAAATGCCACTTTTAGGAAGTAGGTATTTTCTTGCTTTACCATTCTGTGCCTCTGACTGTCTGTGGAATCCACAGCTGAGGGAGGATGATAGGTTGGGTTGTTTGTGCATTGACCCTAGATAGTCACACAAAGGGAGTTGAGGTGTTCCTTGCACTTCCTGATGGCCCATCACCAGTCTGTTGTGTCTTGTGGAGCTAGTGTGGTGGGAGGAGTAGTTACTGAACCCTGAAGAGGGCTATGCCTGTCCTCACACAAAGCTGTCTCTCACCAAGTAGTGTGCCTTGACCAAGTTCAGGGAATGGAACGGTCTTGTGCACTACAAAGACTTTCCTTTGAAGTTTTCCTACTTCAAAGGCAGAAACTGCTGTAAGTACTGGAGCGGTGATACCATAACTTCAGTACACTTATAGACTAAGAGGAAGAAGAGTTAGTTCTACAGGAGGGACATACACTGTACTTGTTGCTTTGTTGTGCTGGCCTACTGCTTGCTCCTTCTGTCCTGGGAGTGAAAGGACTAGACTTTGCTTTCTATATTCTGCTTCTAAGGTTCTATAAGGGCTTGTGCATGCTTGCCTCCCATTAAGAACTTTCAAGGCCATCAAGACTTCACCTACCGGTGCCTGGGGTCTTTTTCTGAGAGCCATGACTTCCCAAGTAAAGCCAAATCCAGTTGCTGAACTTCTGGAAGTGGAATCTGACAAATCTAAGAAGAAGATCCACACATTGACTCTCATTAACTGATGTGCGACTGAAAGGTTACCGCAACCTGAGTCCCAATCCCTGTGTCACCGGTGTCCATGGCATACCCTCCGAATCTGACACAGGCTCTGCTGCTGAAGAAATCAATGCATCACCTGCTTCTTGGTTGTGAAATCGACACAGAGTCTGTTCTGCTGCCGCCACCACATTGACACATCCTATATGGTTTTTGATGCATAGTCCCTGGGTGCCAAGTTCTTCATCAACGTTGCCCAACAGTAAGGAATGAGGCCGCATGTGAGGAGATCAATGCAGCACCTCCCTTCACTCTGAGTAACAGATGCATCACCGCCCCTCACAGTAAGGAACCAAAGCATCAACTCCCCGGCACTGCAGTAAGGAATAAACGCAACCAACACATCAAGATTAAATGGGAGTAAGGAACAGACGCATTGCTTTGCTTTTATGGGGCCTCACCTTACCTGCGTCTGTTTTCATCTTTGATTTTGAAGCATCCAAGTACTTTGTGATAAAAGTGATCCATTGCCAGAGAGTGGTAAGTCGATAAGCCATACTCTGTTGGTTCTGTGCCTGCGGGCTAAAAGATAGTGGCGTCTCTACTCCAAGAGAGTTCTTCAGTGATTAGCCAAGGGCTGGACCTTCTCTGGGGTTCTAGAGGCTTTCCAACAGCAGGACGAGCCAGCACACCAAGCTGGTCTAGTCTTGGAGCACCCAGCAGGGATTCACAACAAATTTCTGCAGGAGGAACTCCGTTGTCTGGTTAACTAGCTCCTCTTGGTCAATTTCTTCTTTAGTTCAGCTGAATCCGAAGATCTGGGTCAAGGGATGCCACCTAAATACTAAATGTAAGGGTGTTAAAGAGAGTGACAGGTATTAGTCACTGAGCTACATACGTGTATGTGACCACTTCTTGTGGGAAGGGACACAACCTTGATACAATGAATCCTTCCATCAGAAGATGGTGGAAGTTGAAAAGTGGGGTCCACATCAACTGCTCCACCAGGCGGGAGGTACTGGCTGACTGTAGGCACACTTCCTAATTTTACTACTTTTCCTGCCTGCGTTCCCGCCAAAAGTGAGATCTGGATAGGGGAGTTGCCATTCTTCAGTAACTGAAGAGACCTGGGTCACATTTCAAAGGAGGCATGCCCTTTGAGGCTTACTGCCCTGGATGGCAGATCCTGTACGGAGTAGGGGTGAAACACCCCAGAGCAAGCAATGTTCCTGGCCTCTGAGATTGAAGGCTCTCACTCCAAGAGGTCAGAAACGCGTCTAGTGGTTGCAGTCTGGCTAAGACCAGTTTGCAACCCCACTAGTAGTCTGTAGGTTTTCAGGAGATCTCTCTAAGGTGTCCTCTGCGTGCACATATTATTAACCCCAACACTGGCATCAATTAGGATTTATTAAGACAAGATGTTTGGTACCAAACATCTGTGGGTACAGTGAAGCCATTGTGAAGTTGGGAAACTAATACTGGCAAGTATCTAGCCCATGGTATCTTTTTGTCTTCCCTGTGAACTTACGACATACTTGCAGATTGTAGGGTCATATCCACTTAATCAATCAATCATTTGAAGAGCGAGCTACTCACCCATGAGGGTCTCAAGGCGCTAGAGGGAGGGGGAGGAAGAAGCAACTACTGATCAAACAGCCAGGTATTGAGAAGTGTCCTGAAGGTCAGCAGATTCTGGGTCTGTCTCAGCTCCTGGCCACAAGCCAGGGGCCAGCCTTAAATGTGCCTTCAACGCGCCACCGCGCAGCAGTCACCATATGAAGGGGAGGGGGGTGAGAGCAGAGGTAGGGGGGTGGGAGTGGGCTGGATAAGGGGGCGGGCCGCAGGGGCAGTAGCATCAGGAAAATAATGCACAGCACACAGGAGAGCTAAAGTGACGAGAAAATCAAAACGAACACAGAGTAACTAAGCAGGAAAATACAAATGCAGGAACAGAATGCAGACAGACGAGGGTGAGGGCAACTATGAGAGACAGGGCGGGCCTCTGGCAAACAACAAATGAACTGCAGGGGTGGAACAGTGGCACGGTGGCGGGACGCTGGCTCGGACCCCGAACGGAAGTCACAGAGCTGGAGGCTGGAAACCGCAGGCAGACGGAGCTGCCGGGAAGAGTTCTGGCCTTGAACCAGGGATTAAGGTATCACACATGCTCCCCTGCAGCGGTTGCCATATGTAGTGGAGGGAGGTGGAAGAAGAGGTAGGGGGGGAAGAGTGGGCCTGATCGGGGGTGGGGCTGCAGGGGCAGCAGCGGTGAGAAAACAACGCACAGCTCACAGGGGAGAAAAAGTAACAGGAAAATAAAATCTAACAGAGCAATTAAGCATGAAAATACAAACGCAGGAACAGAATCTAGGCACACATGGGCAACGATGAGGGACGGGAGCCATCTGACAAATAACAAATGAACTGCAGGGGTGGAACAGCGCCCCCGGGCGGGCTGCTGGGTCAAACCCTGAACGCACATCGCTGGAGGTTAGAGACCGGCAGACAGGCGAAGCTGCTAGAGAGAGTGCTGGGCTTGATCCAGGGGTCAAGGTATCTCAAGGCAGATATGTCAAAACATGTGATTTAGGGCCCGATGTAGGTGGCAAATACCGGTCGGAAACGGCCAAATTCGGCCGTTTCCGACCGGTATTTGGCATCTTGAGATGTAGGGGGCCAGATTTTACAGATTCTGTAAATTTACCGAATCAGTAAATTTACAGAATCTGTAAAATACCGAATCAGTATTTTTACTGATTCGGTAATTCCCAGATGTAGGTGGGACTCTACTGAGTCCCAAAGGCCCTACAAATTCGGTATTTTACCACCCAATCCAATTGGTTGTTAAAATACCAAATTCAGGTGTGCATTTTCTTTTTTTTTTGTCCTCATCTTGCGATTATTGTATGCTTACGGAGTGTCAGGTGTCTGCATTTTTGATCTTTTCCAACACTGCCCCTTGGTCTCGCTTGGCTGGGGAGTTTTGACCTATTTTTAGTTTGAGCAGTTTCCTTTACTCGTTACATAACAATATTTCTGGTTTGGATCGAGAGGAGCTAGCCAACTTGACTACTCAGCAAGTACCATACTTGTCAACCAGAAAATATATCGCTTTAATCATAGGACATAAGTGTGGTACTTATGTGGGGTTTAAGAAATTTTCGAAACTGTCCCAGAACTTAAATCTCTTACTTACATTACTTAATTTATCCAATTTACTGATTCTTATTGCTGAGTTCAGCCATTCTGCATGTGTCGGACAAGTAGATTCTATCCACTTAATACAGATCTCTCTCCTTGCGAGAACTATTAAGACAAAGAGGAGATTCTCCTGTTCCTTGGTAAGCCCCTCTACATTACTTGAATCTAATATCCCAAAAAGAACAAGAGTAATACTCACAGTTAGTTGTTTTGACAAGATGGTGCACAAGGTCTTACCGACATGATCCCAATATTCTTTCAATTGAGGGCAGCTTTTAAACATGTGGACATCATCTGATTTTTCCTCTCCGCATTTGGGGCATTTCTTTATTCCAGCATTTTTGAATTTGGAGAGTTTTTTTGGTGTCCAATATGCCCTATGAATAGTATATAAATGATTTCTCTTCAACGCCGCAGATTTCAAGTTGGACCAGCATTTGTCCACTGATTTTTCCCAAATTAAATCCAAATCCGTTGTTATGATGTCTTTGCCCCATATTTGATTTTCCATATTGGCGTCAGTATTGTTTGCCATAATCAGAGCCCAGTACCACTTCGCCACTTCCTTTGGTTGTCGTATTGCTTTTATCATGTCATCTTCCAATTTTTCGTTACCGCTTATATTGGGCAAAGTTTTAGACCAGCTTGACATTTGATAATATTTGAATCTGGATATAGTGTTATTTGTTAGTTTTTGCAATTCTGACCATGTTTTTAAATTAGAGCCATTTAGTAATTGCCCCCAATTTTTGATGTTGGTTTTTTTCAATGCCAAAGCAAGAGTGTCCTTTAAGCATTCTGGGGTTCCAGGCGATTCCCAGATTGGGGCCCATTTGCTATAATACGGTATTTTTAGAATGCCTCTGATTTGTGTCCACATGTTTGCTGCATCCCTTAATATCTTAAGCTTTATTTTTTTGAAGAATTTGGGGTGTCCAAACTTAAACAACACATGGTCTTCTGCTTTTGTAATTGCTTTAAAATGGTCAGGGTAATGTATGTGATTTTTTTAGTAATACTTTGATATTTTTGAATTGAAAGGCCCCACAATATTCCATCAGGTCTGGGCTAGCTAGTCCACCATCTTTCTTACTCCTCCTGATCTTTTTCCATGCAATTCTTGATCCTTTTGTTGCCCATATGAAACTTGTTATGTTTCTTTGTGCTCGAACTAATTCAGTCTTTCCAAATTCCATGGGGATCGTGTTAAATAGGAATGTAAACTTTGGGAGGACGGTCATCTTGATTATGTTCGATCTTCCAATCAAGCTCAGAGGTAGAGAGGTCCAAATCTCAAGCAATTTCTTTACTTCTCCGGCAATTTTATTTAGGTTTCTATTGGCAATCTTGGTTAAATCATGATTTATTAAAATTCCTAGATATCTTATTTCGTTTTTTATGAAATTGCTTTGAAAGTTCGTGTTCCATGTCATGAGTTCTGTCTTAGTTTGATTTACCAGGTATCCTGATAATTTCCCGAATGTCTTTAACATTTTCTCAATGCTTAACTTGGCTTTAGGATAGTCTGCAGTAAAAATCATTAGGTCATCCGCGTAAAGAGCGATTTTTTTCTCCCAAGAACCATACTTAAATGGACTGATGTCATGATCACTTCTTAGTTTGTTCGCTAGTGGTTCAATATATAAATTGAACAATAGGGGCGAGAGTGGACATCCCTGTCTCGTTCCTCTAGTTATCTTTATATTTTCTGTTAGGCTCCCATTTATTAAGACCTTTGATCTTGGGTTATTGTAGATCTGTTTTACCATGCTAATAAAGAGGGGTCCAAGGTTGTTCTTGACCAAAACATTCTCAAGAAAGGCCCAGTTGACCCTATCAAAAGCTTTTGCGGCATCAACGGTGAGTATGGTTAGTGGAAATTTCTCGTTTGTTGCGATATCTATTGAGGTTAGAAGTTCTTGAGTTACTTCATGAAGATATCTTCCTTTTATGAAACCTTTTTGATCTTGATGTAATACTTTTGATAGTACTCTCCCTAGTCGTGCTGCCATAATTTTTGTGAATATTTTATAATCTGTGTTTAGTAACGAAATTGGGCGGTATGACTCACATTTAAGAGGGTTCTTGCCGGGTTTCAAAATGATTGTGATGATGGCATCATTCCAGGAGTCTGTTATGGTTTTCTGTTGGGTTAGGATTGAGTTGATTAATCTCGTTATATGCGGAAGAATAGAGTTTTTCAATTTTATGTATAATTCATTCGGTAATGCATCTGGTCCTGCGGCTTTTCCTCTTTTCAAACTTTTAATGGCTTCTGCTACTTCTTCTTCTAGAACTTCCTTATCCAGAGCTTCTTTTTCGTTCTCTTCAAGTTTTAGTAGTGCTGCATCTTTCAAATAGGAATCTATTAATTGAGCTGAGGGATTTATATCTTCAGTATATAGTTCTTTAAAAAATTTCCAAAATTCATACTTGATAGTCTCTTCGTCAGAGGAAGGGATTGTTTGATCTTCCGGAATTATACTTTGCACTTTGTTTTTAGCTAGATCCGATTTAAGCTTCCACGCTAGCCATTTTCCGCAGCCTTCTCCGAACTCATGTTTCGCCAGTTTGCTAGAGTCCCATTTTTTCTGTAACCTATTTTCCAAAATGTGCTCTATTTTTTCTTTTTGAGACCGTCTTTTGTTTAGAAGATCTTGCTTTCTTCCCTCCTCTTGTTCTGTTGAAATATTGATATCTAAGAGTCTGATTTTTGATTCTAAATCCAAGATCTCTTGTTTTGCTTGTTTGTTTTTGTGAGCCCCTAAGCTTAGAAGTTTGCCCCTTATAACCGCTTTATAAGTGTCCCAGGTTATTTGTTCTGTGGTACCTAACGCGTTGAGTTCAAAGAAGATGTTTGTTTCAGATTCCAACTCCTTTATGATCTCTTCATCTTCCAGCAAAACTCTTTCGACCGTGAATCTTCTTTCCGATATGTTGTCTGTAATTTGTAATTCTAGCTGGACTGCTGAGTGGTCTGAGAGGTGGGCAGGTAAGTGAGATACTCTTTTCACTTTCCTTGACAAATCGTTACCAACCAAAAAGAAATCAATTCTAGATTTGTGTCCCAGTTTTTTGTTATACAAAGTGAATGGTTGGGATTTCTCTCCTTTGTTTTTCCAGATGTCTACTAGGTTTAGATCTCTTTTGTAAGTCCCAATCCATTGTCTCATTTTCTTTAGGTTAGTATATCTACCTGGTGGTGATCTATCTAGTTTTAGATCCATAACTAGGTTAAAGTCACCTCCCAGTATTATGGGAGAGGTGGCTAAAAGAAGGTGTGAATACAATTTTCGCAAGGGATCAGCATCATCCAAGTTCGGACCATAGTACCCTGTGATTGTAATGGGAGAATTTCCTATTTTTACATTAGCTGTGGCCCAACGTCCTTTGTTATCAACTTCTGTATTGATTATAGTTGCTTTTAACGACTTTTTGAAAATTATTGCTATTCCTTTTATATTGCATTGTTGCGTTGTGCATATCAGCGCGTCTACCCACCATAAATTCTTGACTATTTGATCCCATTCTTCTTTTAACAGGTGGGTTTCTTGTAGTATTATTATTTCGCTTTTCCCTGTTCTGATATACTCTAGGATTTTATTCCTTCTGCTTTTAGTTCTCAGGCCATTAACATTCCAGGATAGAATATTTACATCTTTACATACACTCCCCATTTATTCTATTCTCTTTTTGTGGATTATGTTTCACTCCCAGTTGTTCTGATTTTTCGCATTTTCGCAGATGAGGACATTTTTTATTTTTTTTCCCTATTTTGCTCCCCACCCTTTTACGTGTGATTTTGTACTTGATAAGTCGTGCTTTAAAGTTACCCTCCCCGGGGAAGCCTCCATCTTCTTCTCCTTCGGTTATCTTCGTAACCCTTTTGGCTTCCCGATTCCTCCCCCGTGAATTTTTATGTACAGTTAAAATTATGATTTTAGTTGGCTGTGTTACTTCTCTTTTTTTTTTTTTTTTTTTTTTTTTTTTATTGTTTATATTCTGTCCAAAAGTGTTTTTAAGTATGATTTAGATCTATTTCTCTCTTACTCTGGTTTATATTTACATAATTACATATTGATATTGATAATCATTACATGTTTTATTATTTTTTCCTCCTTCTTTTCTTTTTTATAAGATTATATGTGCTGTAGCTACATTTAGCTACATTTAGCTCTGAGGTTCTTCTGCACGTTTCTGGTCTTTAATTAACTCTATCAAATTTTTTACTTCCTCCGGATCTCTTATATTACGCATTTTGTTTCTCCACATAATACGTAATGAGGGTGGGAATTTCATTTGTACCGTGGCACCTAATTGATGCAGTTCAGACATTAGATTACCCAACTCCCATTGTCTGGTCTGAGAGGCATTTGACATATCAGATCTTATTTTAAAGTTCCAGCTGTCTTTGTTGTATGTCCCTTTTTTCAATGCTTCTCCCAGAATCCTATCCTTCAGTGTATAGGTTTTGAAGTTTACTAGGATCTTTCTAGGGTTTTTTCGTTCCTTGTTTTTTCCATAGGGATCCCTATGAGCCCTCTGTATGTCATCGTCGAGAGTCACTTTATCTGCCCATGGGAAATGTTCCATCAGTAGTGCCACTACAAATGCTTTAACATCCTTGCCTTCTTGATTTTCTGGCACATTTAGAATCCTTATGTTGTTTTTCCTTGCTTGGTTTTCTAAGGATTCCAGTTTTTCATTTATGGTTTTATTTTCCAGTCTTAGAGAGTTTATCTCTTTTCTGTTTTTCTCCACCCTTTTATCCAAACTGGTAACTTCATTTTCTACTGCTGTAACTCTGTCACCTAGTGCGTTTAGTTTGCTATCCAATTTTTCGCAAACCTCCAGGGCATGTCTGTGTGCCACATGGCGCACATGCCTATTTTTGGGGTGCCAGAGGGTGTCAAAGTGACACCCCCTGCACCCTTGCAAAATTCGGTATTTACCGATTCTGTAATTACAGAATCGGTATTGCCCATTGATTCCTATGGGCTTTAAGGCCCATAGGAATCAATGGGCAATACCGATTCGGTATTTACAGATTCGGTAAATACCGAATCTTAACGATTCGGTATTTACAGAATCAGTAATACCTACATCTCCCCCCTTCATATTTACCGACTCTTAAATACCGAATCGGTAAAATTCGGTATTTAAGAGTCGGTAATTATGAATTACCTACATCTGGCCCTTAGTGCAACCTCCCTTATGGATGTAAGGCCTGCTGTAGGGTTGGCTTACATATATCCCATGTAGTGTCTGAGAGCATGAAACACAGGGATGTATGCCATGTCGACTCTGCCGTGCTACTTACCTGTGACGGTCTTAAGGCGCTGAGGGGGGAGGGGTGGTGGAGCCACTACTGCTCGAAGAGCCAGGTTTTGAGGAGTCTTCTGAAGGCAAGTAGGTCTTGGGTCTGCCGTAGGTGGATAGGGAGGGTGTTCCAGGTCTCGGCGGCAAGGTAAGAGAAGGATCTGCCGTGGGAGGTTGTTCGTTGGATGCGGGGGACAGCGGCGAGGGTGAGACTGGCGGAGCGGAGCTGCCTGGTAGGGGTGTAGAAGTTGAGTCTGCTGTTCAGGTAGGCTGATCCTGCGTTGTGGAGTGCCTTGTGTGCTGGGTGAGGAGCTTGAAGGTTCTCCTCTTGTCGACAGGGAGCCAGTGTAGGTCTCTCATGTGGGGGGTGATGTGGCTGCGGTGGGGGACGTTGAAGATCAGTTGGACGGAGGCGTTTTGGATGCGTTGTAGTCGTCATAGGTGTTTGGCTGGGATTCCTGCATAGAGAGCATTGCCGTAGTCCAGTCTGTTGCTGACGAGGGCCTCTGTCACCGTTCTTCTTGTTTCAGTCAGGATCCACTTGTAGTTCCTGCGAAGCATGCGGAGGGTGTTGTAGCAGAAGGAGGAGACGGCGATAACCGTTTAGACGTGGAGAGTGAGGAGTCGAGGATGAATCCTAGGTTGCGGGCATGGTTGGTGGGTGTCGGTGCTGTTCCCAGTGTTGTCGGCCACCAGGAGTCGTCCCAGGCTGAGGGGGTGGGTCCGAGGATGAGTACCTCTGTCTTGTCCGAGTTCAGCTTCAGACAGCTCTTCTTCATCCAGTCGGTGACGGCCTTCATTCCCTCATGGAGGTTGGTTTTGGCGGTGTGCGGGTCCTTGGTGAAGGAGAGGATGAGCCCGGGTGTCGTCGCCTTAGGAGATGATGTTGAGGTTGTGTTGGCGGGCCACTTGTGCGGGGGGGCCATGTAGACATTGAGCAGCGTCGGGCTGAGAGAAGAGCCCTGGGGAGGCCGCAGATGATGTCGGTGGCCTCAGATCGGGAGGACGGGAGGCAGACTCTCTGGGGTCTACCGGAGAGGAAGGACGTGGTCCAGTCGAGGGCCTTCTCTTTGATTTCGACCTCTAGGAGATGCGTCTTTAGAGTGCGATGGCAGACCGTGTCGAAGGCGGCCGACAGGTCCAGGAGGATGAGGGCTGATGTTTCGCCGTTGTCTAGTTGGCGCCTGATGTCGTCTGTGGCGGCGATGAGGGCTGTCTCGGTGCTGTGGTTACGTCTGAAACCGGACTGGGATGGGTCTAAGATGTTGGGGGCCAGTTGCATGTTGACGATTTTCTCGATGACCTTCGCTGGGATTGGGAGCTGGGAGATGGGCCGGAAGTTCTTGAGGTCCTTGGGGTCCGCTTTGAGTTTTTTGAAGAGGGCGTTGATTTTGGCGTGTTTCCAGCTTCCTGGGAATGTCTCTGTTTCGAAGGAGATGTTGATGACCTTCCGAAGTTGGGTTGCGATGACAGTGTCTGCTTTGTTGAATACGTGGTGCGAGCACAGGTCTGACGGGGATCCTAAGTGGATGGAGTTCATGATCCTACCTGTCTCCTTGTCGTTGACATTGGACCAGGAGGACAGGCGGTTGGTGCTGATGGTGGTCACAGGGGAGGTGGGGTCTGGCGTAGTCGGGCAGTCAAGGTGTTGAAGCTGTCATGGATTTCAGGGATCGTACTGTGGAAGAAGATGGCTAGTGAGTTGCACAGTTCTTGTGAAGGTGGTATGTCGTTGGCGTTGGCGCTGGGGTTGGAGAGTTCCTTTTGGATGCTGAAGATCTCTTTGCTGTTGTGTGCGTTGTTAACCAGGTGGTCTTTGAAGGGGATCTCTTGGCAATTCTAATAAGGTGATGATGTCTGCAAGTGGTGTCCTTGTGGGCTGCGTAGTTGTCTGGTGTGCGTTTGTGGAGCCATATCTTCTCCAGTTTCCTGCAGGCGCGTTTGGAGGTCTGCAGCTCGTCGGTGAATCAGGTGGCTCTCTTGCTGATGTGGTTGTTGGAGGGTTTCTTGAGTGGCGCAAGGGTGTTGGCGCAGTCGTCGATCCACTGTCTGTAGTTGCAGGCCGCGGCGTCTGGGTCGGTGGGGTCGGTGGGTGGGTTCTGGGCGAGGGTGGTGGTCAGCTGGTCTTCGGTGACTTTGCTCCAGCAGCGGCGAGGCATCTGTTGGGTGCGGTGGTGCGTGGTTGGTTTGTTGAAGGTGAAGTGGATGCAGCAGTGGTGGGTCCAGTGGAGTTCGGTGGTGTGGTCGAAGGTGACGTGGGTGCCTGTAGAGAAAATCGGGTCCAGTGTGTGGCCACCGACGTGGGTCGGTGCAGTGACGAGTTGTCTGAGGCCCGAGGTTGGTGAGGTTGTCGATCAGGGTGAAGGAGTTGGCGTTGTTGTTGTTCTCAAGGTGGAAATTCAGGTCCCCGAGGAGGATGTAGTCCATGGAGGCGAGTGCGTCGGTGCTGGCGAGGTCGGCGATGGAGTCACTGAACTGAACCCAGGGTCCAGGGGGTCTAGATCAGTGTTCCTCTGATGGTGGTGTTGGGGGTCGGTGTGGATTAGGAAGTGCATGTGTTCGGCAGTGTTGAGGGTGTCATCTGCATGGGTGGCGACCTTGAGGGTGGACTTGTGGACTTTGGCTATTCCTCCTCCGATTCAGTTGGCACGATCCCTGCGGGTGATCTTGTAGCCGTCCGGGATGGCTATGGCAATGTCAGGCGCCAAGGAGTCGTTCCACCAGGTCTTGGTCAGGAAGGCCACGTCTGGGGAGGAGGTGTTGAGCAGATCCCAGAGCTCGACGGCGTGTTTGCGTGCGGAGCGGGCGTTGAGGAGAATGCAGCGGAGGTGGTTGGGTCCAGTACTTGGAGGTTTGGTGGTTCTGTCGCAGGTGAAGCTGCAGGAGTGGCAGGAGAAGGGGCTGTGTGTCGGTTTCAGGGTGGCCTTGATGCAAGTGTGGTTTTGGCCGGCATTGAGTGCATGGAGGGTGCTGGCATCGTGGCGGAGTCTGGTGTTGTGGTGTTCGCGGGGTCCAGGGGCTCTAGCACTGGGCGCGGTCCAGGCGCAGACAGGAGCAGACAGGCTTGCCTTTGGTGTGCCTTCAGCATGCCAGCAGTGCCCAGGCTGCGCGCACCTGCTGCGCGGCCGCCATATCAAGGCGAGGAGGGAAGGAGGTGCAGCTGGGAGGCAGAAGGGGGCGGCGAGTCGGAGTTGCCGCTGGGGCAGCGGCAGGACAAGCGGGGACCAGGAACAAGCGAGGAGGGGGTTGGGGGGAAGATGCGAGCAAGAGAGCGCAACAAGCGATATGAAATGCACAGAAATACAAGGATGGGTTACAGAATCAAAAAACAAACCACAGACACAGCGGTGATAGTAGGGCACAGAGGGCAGCTGGTGCGAACTCGCGCTCGAGGCAGCAGCGGGCGCTGAACAGGTGGAGCTGTTTAGCGGTAGGGGGTGACCTGGCCTGGGAATCATCTTGATGAATGGGCTCTAGGGTGGCACAATGCATGCTGCATTCCTAGTGGGCCCTTTTCAGGTCCAATTCCCTAGGTACCAGGGGTAAGATTTACTAGGGACTGAAGTTGTGCAATTTGTGGAACAACTGTACAGTTTTAAGGAAAGAGCTCTGGCACTAGGGACCTGGTTATTAGGGACCCCATGCACTTTCAGTTAAATTACATCATGCAGTAGGCAAAAAGTGGGGGTAATCATGACAAAGAGAGGCAATTTCTTACAGATGCTAACTCACCTGTTAGTGTGAAGGTTAGGTAGGCAGGTAAGTCACTATGGGTTAGTCTGGATTCGGGCATATAAGTACTGATGTGGTTTACTGACTAAGTCTCAACATACTGATGTTCTATGATCCCAGGCATAGTTCTGTTTCTAAACAGGATCCCCGCAATAGTTCTTTTTGTGGAACATTTCAATGCTATGATTTCTAAAGAATTTAAAGAATGCAAGCACACGTTGCCCTACAAGGGAGGTTATTCAGCAAGGAAAAGTTGGAATAGTCTTCCCCAAAGCATGATACTCGCCCTTCGTTGGAGATTACAACCCAAGTTCTCAACCATACTCAATGTCCCTAACGTTGGACCCTTCTTGCCAGAAGGGTCCAACAAATAAGCCCTCCTGACAATCCACTTTCTCCAAGCTCTCTGCCACTTGGAGGCAGGATACAACATTTCCACCAGGCTTTGAGGCAGGATGCAATAGGGTCAGTGGGTCCTAGATGTTGTGACAAAGGGGCGTGCAATAGAGTTCATTCAAAGCCCCCCGGATACAGGTATTCGTCACACCTAGGTTTCAATTAATGAAGCAAAATGAGAAGATCTGCTAGATGGAGTCAGAGACTAGTTGTCAAAAGGAGCCCTCTGCAGTTTACCTTCCTGAGTGATGAGGAAAGGTGCCCACTCCATCCTGATCTAAGTCCAAGTGCTAAAGGGGCATTTTGTCCCATTTCGGACTTAAAATGGGTGAATTTATGGATCAAGTTAATACATTTTCGTATGGTAACACTTCAATAGATCCTGCCAATGGGACGACTAGTAGGTTTTTTGGTATCCATGGATCTACAAGATGCCTACCTTTTCATCCAAATCACAGTTTTGTACAGGAAAATTCTTTAGTTTGTAGTGGGACAACCACATTTCCAATTCTGCGTTTTTCCCTTTGCTCTCAAAACTTCTCCAAGGTTTTTCACAAAGGTTTTATTCCCCTGGTTGTGAGTCTTCAATCAGAGGAGGTATTCAGCCATCCTTAGCTGGACAATCTGCTTGTGCAATCCTCAGAAAGATTCCAGTTGATAGAGCAAATAAAAAGGGTCCTACTAGTGTTTTGGGAACACTGGTTCCTGGTAAACTGGGAAAAAACTTTCCCGGTTCAGTTTCAGGGCTTAATGTTCATTGCGCCACATGTACTGACTTACAGTGGAATCGTAGGACTGTCGGAAAGAATGCTGGAGAGTCTGTTTTCTTAGACCCTTGAGACAGGTATCACCTCCACAAGCTTCTCAGATGGATTATTTCCGATTGGTCTCTGGCATTTCACACAGGAATTTTGTCATGGTGTGTTGGAATTGGTCCTTTTTTGAAGGGTCAACCCAGGACTCTTTGCATTTCTTATGTATTTATTGTACCTGTTGTTGGTGGTTTTAGCACTCTGAGTACTTTATCACTTCTGTTCAGCGCTAAACTGCATGTGCTCTCTATGGTTAACTTAGTAAGGTTGGTCTACACCTGTTTGGCATATTTAGTGTTCCTGTCAGTCCATTGTACAGTGGTATGTCATATACCCAGGGCCAGTAAATTAAATGCTAATGGTAGGCTTGCAGCGCTGCTTGCACCACCCACCAAAGTAGCCCTTCAAGCCTGTTTCAGGCCTCTGCCACTGCCGGACCTGTGCGCACAGTTTACTGCCACTGTGATATGCACATAAAGTGGTTGCCACCTCTGTGACACCCTTTTACTACATATCAGTCACCCCTAAGGTAGACCATAGCCAGCCTTCTGGGCAGGGTGCGGTGTAGGTAAAAGGTAGGATATGTGCCTTAACTGTGTGGCATGTCCTGGTAGTGACAAACAACCTATTTGGTTTCTCACTGCAGTGAGGCTGCCCTCTAATGGAATGCATTTGTTATTCCCTGATATGTCCTTCAGTGGTAATTCCTGATATGAGAGGGGTAGCGTGATAAAGTTTGGTATGTTTGGAATAGTGGTAATAAATGCTGTGTATTGGTGGTCGCAGATTTATTATTACTTTTTCAGAAATTCCACTTTTAGAAGTAGGCATTTCTGTGTCCTATGTGTCTTTGGTCCTCTGCTAGGATCTTTATTGACTGTCTGGCTTTGGCGTGACAGGGAATGGGGAGGTACAGTGGCTCCAGAGAGTCTGGATGAGTCAGCGCTATGCTGAATAGGCCTGGTCTGCATTTGGAGTGGTGGGAGGAGTAGCGCCTGCACCTGAATAAGGTTTTGCCTGCCTTCGACAATGATGCCTCTGCCCCACTGGGGTGTGTCTGGTGCCAAGCCTCACACTTTCAATGGAGGTTGTTGTGCACTTGTAAAGTGTCCTCAGACTTGGTTGGGACTGGGCAAAGAGACTGTGCCAGGGAGAGAACAAAGGGCCTGATTCACAGAACTAATTGCGCTAATTTGCGAGCTATATAGCATATTTTTTAAAATCCTGTTATTTGGTATTTATTTTGTTCTACTTTGCCTTCTCCCCTGTTTTTAAATACCTGGCCCACTTGCCTGCACCATAATCAGAAAAACACCGCTTTTTGGCGGGTCCCTTGTCGAACATCCCCTCCTTGGCGGACATCTTGTGTGGAGAGAAGGACGCCTGGCGGCGCCATCTTTGCTGACGGTCTAGTCGTCATAAGGACGCTAGATCTTTACTTAAGGCGAGGGAATTATTTGGTCAGTCTTTAGAACTGACTAGTGGCACGAGCAAGGAACCAATGAGTGCTGCGCTTAATCACGCTAATTTGCGAGCTATATAGCGTATTTTTTAAAATCCTGTTATTTGGTATTTATTTTGTTCTACTTTGCCTTCTCCCCTGTTTTTAAATACCTGGCCCACTTGCCTGCACCATAATTGGAAAAACACTGCTTTTTCGGCGGGTCCCTCGTCGAACATCCCCTCCTCGGCGGACATCTTGTGTGGAGAGAAGGACGCCTGGAGGCGCCATCTTTGCTGACGGTCTAGTCATGATAAGGACGCTAGATATTTACTTAATACGGATATGTTAACGCACAGCGGTCACGCGCAGCGGGCTCGCCGGATTTCCGCCGGAGTTACGCCTGAGTTCAGCCCGTCTGCACCTGTCCGCGCTCGGCCGGGCTCCGGGGCTGGGCCTCTTGGTCGGCGACAGGTATTTTCATCTAGAGAGCTATATCATCTAGATATCGGAGGGCAGACGTTAGATCCCACTATCATGACTAACTTAGAGGATATGAATATCCTTCGACCTCTTAGGGGGAGGACTAGGACTCATCCGCCTTCTCTGAAGCTAACCACTTTGAATACAAGGTCACTTCATAAGCATCATCTAGAAATCTTCACTCTCTTTCAGGATGAGGATATGGATGTTTTAACTCTTATGGAGACATGGTTGGGCGATAACTCACTGCCTGATATTATAGCTGCCCTGCCCAATGAATATGATGCGGTATGGCACAACCGTGCTGATAACGCTCGGGGAGGGGGTAGCAATCTTGTTTAAAAAATATCTAACGGTTGTTAAAATTGCAGCCGAAACTGTAGATCTAGCTGACATACTTGGAGTGAATATTATTTTGAAGAATTCATGTCTCGTGATCTTCACAGTTTACCGTCCTCCTAATTCCACCTCAGCATTTAATGATTTATTCGCCCCTATTATTATACTGACATTTGTACAAGGTACCAAAAAATTGTGGTAACCAGGGACTTTAACGTGCATTGGGAAAAAGCCCATAAAGACCCGGCAACTCGACATTTGGAGACTATGAAGTCCTCACTTGGTATTGAACAGCTTGTAGATGCCCCCACACATATCAAGGGGCATACTCTTGATCTTATCTGGACCTCAGATCCAAAGGTAAACCTTGTGGAATTCTACCCTGTATTTGGTCGGATCATCATTTGGTGAATTGTGAGATTCCCATTGACGGTTATCTGGCCCAAAAACCTCCTAAATTGAAAAAAGTTTGTTATTGGATAAAAGTGGATTCACAATCTTTGACCAATATTCTTCCTGATTATGCCCAATCATTGGTCTCTAGTAGAGATTTAGATCAGGATTATAGGGACATAATGTGTAATCTGAGTCAGGCGATTGATCAGATAGCACCCGAGAAACTACAAAAAGCAAAAGGAGTAGGCAAAGGGGCGCCATGGTTCACTTCATCTCTGAGGGATCACAAAAAGAAGCTTCGTCATCTAGAAAGGAGTTGGAGGAGAACAAAAGACGGTATAGACCGGGAACACTATAAAATTTCACTCAACTCGTATAAAAAGCTTATTCTGGTAGCAAAAGCAGAATATTATGAAACACGCATAAATCAGGCTGAGAATATTCAAAAGGAAGCATTCAAAATCTTAACAGAGTTGAGTAAAAAACCAGAAACAACTGAAACAATAATAAACTGCAACACATTTCAATGTTATTTTCTTGAGAAGGTGGAGACCATTCTTTCTGAGATTAAGAACAGTACCTTGAGTGGTTCTCTTCCGTCACAGGAAGCCCAAATCTCTTCAGAAGTCTCTATCTTAAAGTTCCCAGAGATAGACTCTCTAAGTCTCGAGCAGCTTATGAGTAGAACCAAGTCAGGTTCCCCGGCGGACCCGTGCCCCCCCAGGGTTTTCGGCCTGGCGCGCCCTATTTTAGAAGATCACATTATCTCTCTTCTTAATAGCTCGATGGAGACTGGCCATATACCATCGAGCTTCATGGAGCCACGAGTCAAACCTTTGATAAAGAAACCAGGTGCCGACCCGGCTATTATAAAAAACTATAGGCCGATATCCCAATTGCCTTTTTTGTCTAAAGTTCTGGAACAACATGTGCTGAAGTCCCACTCCTTATTCCTGGAGTCACATCATCTACTCCAGGAGCGTCAGGCAGGATTTCATGCACATCACAGTACCGAGTTGGGGATGCTCTCGGTGCTGGATGAGCTCAGAGGTATGGCTGACAGTAAGAAACCGAGCGCCCTGATACTTTTAGACCTATCAGCGGCGTTCGATACTGTCAGCCATTCCCTGCTTTTGGACAGACTGGCCATTTTTGGGATAAGGGGCATGGCCCATCAATGGCTCCAATCCTTTTTAACGGGCAGGACACACAGGATTCAATTGGGGGATTGCATTTCCAATGCAGGTACCTTGGAGTGCGGAGTCCCTCAGGGCTCTGCATTTTCCCCACTACTGTTTAATTTATATTTGCAACCGTTGATCCACTCTCTAGTGAACATGGGTTGTCGTGTATTTAACTACGCTGATGACACCCAGCTGCTACTGAGTATTGATAATACGGCTTCGGCGCAGATCAACGCCCAAAACATCCTTAGATTTACGGCTGGCTGGATGACTGCAAACCTGTTGAAAATAAACCCGGAAAAAACTGAGGTTTTGGTGGTCTCAACCGTTGCTTCACCCTGGAGGGACCAGTATTGGCCCCAGGAACTAGGTCCCACCCCGACACTGTGTGACAAAGTAAAAAGCCTTGGCATTAAGATTGACCATAAATTGTCAATGGCCAGTCAGATCCCCTCCGTCGTAGGGATGTGTACTGGTTTGATTAGACAGCTGCGTAAGTTAGCTCCCCTCCTCTCTTTGTCCATGCTCCGTATGGTTGTCTCTGCTACAATCATTTCAAGGTTGGATTATGGGAACACTCTCTATTTAGGTCTGACCAAAACTTTGACCAATAGATTGCAGTTTGTCCTGAATGATGCTGCGCGATTAAGATTCAGGCTACCTAGAAGAACCCATGTCTCTCCTTATTGCTTAAGCTACATTGGCTCCCTATGAGAAAGAGGGCGGAGTTCAAGAGCTTATGCACGGCCCACAAGGGAATCTATGGGCAAGCCCCCGCCACATTAAGGAACGTTGGGAGGTCTACAACCCTAAACGAATACTTAGGTCCTCTGATACCAAGCTGTTGGTCTGCCCTCGATATAAGCTAGTAACTAAGAGTGGAAGATCCTTTTTGGTTTTGGTTCCACAGATATGGAATAAACTACCAGAACCACTTCGGGGAGAAGTAAATCTCCTGCGTTTTAGGACGCTGTTAAAAATGCTCCTATTTAGGGAGCCGTTTGGCCCTCTTTAAATAGCTGTACTGTAGGCCTCTTTTATGCCTCCTTCACGTTTTGAATCATTGCTTCTGTCATCAGTGTAGGTGATTGGGCGCTATATAAACCGAAGTTAACAATAACAATAACAAAGGGCCTGATTCACAGAACTAACTTACGACAAAATACTAAACTTACTACTTTTGGTATTCACAGAAGTCATTTAGTAGTCTTAAGTTAGGATTTTGTCTAAAGTTAGGATTTTGTCCTAAGTTAGGATTTTGTCTTAAATTAAACTTAAGTTTTTTGTCTTAAGTTTAACTTAAGACAAAATCCTATTTTAAGACAAAATCCTAATTTAGGACAAAATCCTAACATAAGACAAAATCCTAATTTATGACTACTAGATGCCTTCTGTGAATACCAAAAGTAGTGACTTTAGGATTTTGTCGTAAGTTAGTTCTATGAATCCGCCCCAAAGACTGTAGTACAATAAGTACTGGGGCTGCGACCCCACGTCTCTTGGACTGAGCTTGCTTGGACTTGGGACTAGACACTGCTGGTAATGTATGTTGCCCCAGAGTACTGCTGAGCTGCCAGGGAACTGCCATCTTGTTCTCTGCCATGTGAGCTGGCCTGCCTGCGCTATGGGGTGGTGCTGCCAGTGTTCTCCCAAGAGGCCCGGTGCAGGAGGAGGGCTGGTGGCTGCTCCTGGATTCTGCAACTGGAAAGCATGGTGAGCGTTTGATCTTTGTGCACCAAGCGCGTGGTGAGCGCTGAAAAACCTGTTGCCCAAAGGAGTTGGCCCTGCTGCAGTGGAGTGCTTCCTGATTTCTTTTGTGCCCAGTGTATGCGAGCCCCTTGCGTTGGCTTGAGCTGCGGATTCTGCACTAGGTGGGCCGCAAGGTAGACCTCTAATAAAGAAGCCGCTGGAAGCTAGGCAAAGCCAACAGGGTGCAGGATAAGCCTGGTTGTGGGTGGGGCTCCCGTGATGAAGAGGAGAGGCCCGCGGGGTTGCCTGAGCCTGATGTGGGTGGGCCGGAAGTCTGGTTACAGCAGTTGGGTGATGACAGGAGCCATTGAGAGCTATGGACCCTCAGTGCCCCAATGTAAGGAGGAGTCCCTGGGGGAGGGACTCATTAGGAACCTTTCCCCGAAGCCGGCCAAGGATGCAGCTGTGTCTGGGGGAGCGGGTGAGTGCCATGTGGACCGGAGTGACTTTTGTCTCGAGCTGAGCTGTCTGGAGCGCGCTGGAGACCAATCGAGGTCTATGGGGCTACCGTTCAAGAAAGCTGGCCAGGTTGCTGCTTTCTGGCCCGAGGTGCCCTTGGCAAATCTCACTTGGGTGCTTAGGTAGCACAGATACTATCCCCGCATTTCTGACATTGTGCAGCTGTGCTGCATAGCCTCTGGCAGCTACACATGTGCTTGATGTTTAGCCCAGTCGGGACCCCGGATTCGGACATTGGCATGGCGTTTCTTCACTTCCTTAAGTGGGGAGCGGAGACTCCTGAAAGTAGAGATTTACTGCCTCACAAGCCACGTTGAGTCAAAATTACTTGCTGATGTAAATGTATATGGAGTGTTCTTTTACCAGAGGTGATTCTACTATAATGTGTGTACTACTGCTGATGATGCTGGTTCCTCTATGTGCAATCCTGCCCGTAGTTACTGGTCACCCTGTTGATGTTATGACAGTGGCTCGATTGGCTTAAAGATTTATGTAATCCCTGTAAAGTCATGTCAAGTGCTTGGTGGCAGAGTGGATATATGTGATGGTGTTCTAATGTGTGTTAAGGACAATACAAAAGCTATTTTTATATAACCTTGTGTGGAGTTTTGTTTGTGGTGTGCTTAGTGTGTCACTGCTGTGTTCGTGTGTTGTGCAAAGGCTTCACACATTGCCTCTGGGACAAGCCTGACTGCTTTTCAAAGCTACCAAGGGGGTGAGCAGGGTATATCTTCAGTGTGTAACTCCCTTGCCCTGACTAGAGTGCTGGTTTGTGCCTGGCTTCAGCACATGCCCTCACCAACCAGAAATCCAGTTCCTTACAAGTGAAAGCAGACTTCTTGTCAGGAAACAGGCAGATGTTTTCTGAATCTCATGGCGGTCGGACAGCGTTTAACTGTGTGCACACGAGGCCTGATGCATGAACAGAGTCCCAGCACTCCCCACTCCAACCTTAAACATGACTAATCCACATGCTGTGGCTCTTACTAATGCATGAGGTATGCTGGCCATCAGGGGAGGGCACTGCCTGCCAGTGGCAAGCCTGAACCTGCAGGGAACAGGCAGGACCAGTCCTAACACTAATATTGCAGGCACACACTCACCCAAAGGCGTCCACCCTCGACTACATGCCTGCTATGTGTAGGACTGGACCTTTCAAAAGAAAATGAGGAGACCTAATGTACCACATTCACAATCCCTTCTGATCCTCTTTGAAAATCCTCTTATCTGCCACATTGTATTGTCCGCTTTGTGTCCCTTAAGATCAAACACGCCTAGGGTAGCTGTTCCTGATGGTGTTTTCAACTTTGCCTACCCGCACCATCACAGAGCCCATCGCCACATGTGCACTGTCTGAAGCAGTATATCCTAGTGCTTCCCCTCTGTTGAAGCGGTGCAGCGCTAGGAGGTGGCTGCTACTGCTGTGTATCTTTTAAAGAAGCACACCACATGGCAGGGGGCAGCTTGTGAACCCTTTCCTACCTCTGTACATTCCATGGCACCCCCTACACTGCCCAACAAATGCTTCCAATGGTGGTGCTTGGTCAGTGCAGCTTGCATTATTTCCATATGCAGACAGGGTTGTAACTAGCTCTGCTGCACAGGCTGTACAAAAAAAGCAGAGACGGAGGGTTATCATGCAGGCCACGCACCTCTGTGACCGGAGTCAGATTGGAAGCGAAGGAGAGTGGGAACTAAACTTAGAAGTCTTTTGATTGTTGCGAGCTTGGGTAGTGTGTATGTGTAAGTGTCTCGTTCTCTCTTTTCCAGCTTGGACATGTCCCTGTCTGTCATCTTTGTAACCTAACCCAATACATCTTAACAGACATGTCTAGAAGTACATTGTTGAACAGGAACCCCTTTAAAAAAAACAATTTTTTTCATTTCTCCAGCATGTTTTTTGTACATTGTAAAAGTGCGAAGTACGTACGAGAGTCCTTAATATTAACGCCAGTTGCTTTAAATGGCTTGTTTTTAGGTCAAACCTGGGCACAACACATGTTCCTTATTGCTGTTGTCCATCATGAGATACACCTTCTTTACATTTTGGTATTTCATTTAATAATTAACTAAAATGGAACCACAGCCTCAACAGAATCGCTTTTACATACACTGCATACATGTTTCAACCCTGGCATAAATAAAAATAGCCAGGCTATTCTCAACATACAAGGCAACAAATATTGAAAGCCAGCACTTCAAAGGCATCCTTTTATTAGGTCGAGCTTAGGTAACGATTGCGCTGTCTCGAAGATCTGTTATATGTACGTTGTGGGATTTGGAGATCAGCCCCAGGATTTGTCTGTTTCCGCCTTTGCTTAGGGTCTATTTTTTCTGTTCCACTGCATCTAATTAACTGTCTTGATGGAAAATGACCAGTAGAGGTCAGTAAAATCCCAGAATTGCTTTCTGCTTAGGGACTTTCTTATTTAATTTCTCTGGTTACAATCTCTACTTAACTTTCTTAACAGAAAAAGGCCAGCAAAGGTCTGTAAAATACCAGACTCACTTTAAAATTTCCTACATTCTAGGACATAAAAATGTGTCTTCCACAAGCACCCGTAGGCAATAATATTTTTTTCAAATCTTTTATTTTCAGTGATATGACAGCCGAAGGGGCTGATTTTATATTAAAAACAGAGCTTTGGACAATACAATTCCCCACTGATAGGCAGTATTTCTCTCCATATGTTCCCATACGTGGCGTGTCCAGCAGTTTGATGCTTACTTTCAATCCATGTTAAAGAACAGTAGATGTTTCAGCACCAAAGCTAAGGTGCTGCATAGCTAAATACATATAAGGGGCCAAAGGCGAGACCGGTTGCAGTCAATCCTCGCACAAGGCCACTGCTGACTATCAGTAGAAGCCATTCTGCCACAAACCGCAGCATCCAAACACTGTGGGGCAGATTTACTACTTTTTCACATAGTGCACTGTGAATAGGAGAGAGGAGGAAAGGTCCTATTTACTAAAATAAGGCACTCTCCTCCCCTCTCACTAGTGCTGTGCTTAATTTAGCTGCCGTGCGCAACAGACACACCTTTGCGACACGGTAAAATGGTGTCTCTGTGAAATGAAATGAAAATAGGTTTTGTAAAGCGCATTACTACCCGAAGGCCTCGTAGCATCTAGTATAGGTTTTGTGCTGTAAGAAACCCTTCCAGTACAAAAATTCTATGCACAGAATCACTTTAAATAATTTTCCCACTTTGTGTGTTTGTTGTAAAGTGCAGCAGACGTGCTAAGTTGGAAAAGGAAGAAGAAATTAAAGTATTTCTCCTTCCTTGCGCATAATTGAAAAGGACGCAATTTTCTCATGCTAAACCTAGTGTACTTTATTTAATAAATTGGGTTTAATGTGAAAAACCTTGGGTGGTTGCATGGGAACGCCCCCACCCTTGGTACGCCCCATTGGTGCAAAGTAATGCAAAGCAGCACTAATCGCTGCTTTGCATTACTTTTCTGTTACTTCCAATGATAAACAAGTTTAGTGCTGGAAAGTAAATTTTGAAAAATAGATTTGGAGCGGATTTGTGTAGCTTTTGTAAGGCAAACGCAGCACAAAATCTTAGTAAATCTGCCCCTGTGTATCCAAACTATTATCAGTTATTCTTCATCTGCAACCTGCCTTCGATACAGCTTGCTCTTGCAGAAGACTTCCTTACTGCATTATTACTGGTGCTGGCGGACTACATTTAATTACAATTTATCATAATGCATGTGTTCCTAAGTGCTGCGCCTATGGTGTAACAGTGTGTGGTACTGTGGTAATGCTTCATGGTTTTCTTTTATTGCTTAAACTACTGCTGGGATGTTTGTTTCCCCAACAAATAATCTAAGAATCATTATAATTTGCAACGCCAATAGATCCAACTTTCACTAGTGCGAGACCCATTGCACTGCAAACGCTTGTGACTCTTTATGACCAACAATAGTCACCATTTTGGATTCGGCTGCACTCTAGTCAAGCAGAACCAAAATGAGCAGCCCCCTTAAAAGTAGAGCCACTGCGTGGACGCAGCTGGAGAAAATCAATTGACAGACCAGCGCTACACTGTCACTCACCTATTTGGCTAAAATACTGTGGGCCTCATTTATGAGGCTGAGCATCACTTTTACGCCGCCGGTGCGACACTTTTTGTGACGCACCAGTGGCGTAAAAAATGTGCCTCGTTGCGCCATATTTACAAAGTGACACATGTAGGTAGATGCGTCACTTTGTAAACCCCTGCGCCCCATTATACCTGCGCCAGGTATAATGTATGCAAGGGGGGTGTATTGACGCAAGGAATGGTCGTAAAAGTGACGCAGTGAAATCTATGAGATTTCACTGCGTCACTTTTAGGACGCCGTTGCGTCAAAATCTTGTGCCTGCCTCACACCAGGCGTAAGACTGACGCAGGCCCTTCCACATGTGAAACGACGCATTACTGGAGTTGCGTCACCTTTGTGACACACTCCAGCAATGCTTCACTTTTGCGCTTACAGATACGTCAGAAATACTGACGTATCTGTAACTCCTTGCGGCATGATGAGTCATAATGTAAATATGACGCATCAGGAATGTCGCAAGGAGTGTGCACTGAGATGCGTCATTTCTCATAAATGAGGCCGCGTGAACGTTGTTGAAATGCTGTTTGAGGGTTTTTTGTAACAATTGTTAAGGATTGTTATAGACGCTTCACAGTTTGGGCGCAGGCGATTTAAAAGTTCATTTGAATTTTATTTGAATGTTTTTACTTTATATGAATTATTTGTATTAAATTAATTTGTGGGGCAGGAGGATTTTTGGGAGCTAGTGTTTGTTCAGTGCTTTTCAGTCCCTCCTTTTTTCATTTAGGCCTAGATAGCTCTTTTCCGAGTGCCCTTGTTTACTCTTTGTGGCCAACTAGCCGTGGCATTATGGGTTCGGCTGTGCTCCAGTGAACCTGAAAGTAAATGAGCATCTCCGTTACAAGGAGGGCCATGGTGCAGACGCACACTGGACACATTGTAGGAGTGCCAAATATGCAGCGACGGCAATCCCGTCTGCTCCAGGCCGGGTCCGTTCCCAAATCAGCGCCATGCTGCCCTTTTGCGGAAGGCCCAACAGTGACGCTATTCCTCGAAGAAGCTGTTAAATTTGGGACCACCTAATATATGCACTGGTAAGCATTCTGTACGTAATTGCTGGGGCCCTTTTGTTCTCTCAGTATTGTTCCAGAGTACTACCTTCTGAGAAGGCATCTTCATGTTAAGGGTTGGGAGGCAAGGTAAAAGCCAAAGCTCCGAGGGCCTCATTTATGAAAAGTGACGCATCGCTGCGTGAAAACAGCGATGCGTCACTTTTCACTGCGCACTCCTTGCGACACCAATGATGCGTCATATTTAATGTATGACGCATCATGTCGCAAGGACTTACAGATACGTCAGTATTTCTGACGTATCTGTAAGCGCAAAAGTGACGCATTGCTGGAGTGTGTCACAAAAGTGACGCAACTCCAGCAATGCGTCCTTTCACATGGGGAAAGCCCCATGTGAAAGGGCTTGCGTCAGTCTTACGCCTGCTGTGAGGCAGGCGCAAGATTTTGCCGCAATAGCATCCTAAAAGTGACGCAGTGAAATCTCATAGATTTCACTGCGTCACTATTACGAGGCTTTTTGCGGGGGAACGCCCCCTCTGCATACATTATACCTGACGCAGGTATAATGTGGCGCATATTTTACGCCGCTGGTGCGTCAGAAAAAGTGACGCACCGGCGGCGCAAAACTGGCGCAAGGCCTCATAAATAAGGGCCCGGCGGCGCAAAACTGGCGCAAGGCCTCATAAATAAGGGCCCATGACTGTAAAGGTGCCTTAATTAATGCGTGTTCGCTTCATACAAATGCCCTTTTGATTAATCGCCTCCTTGCTGAAAGGCAAATTGAAATCCTTTTCGTCAGTGTAACACTGATGAATAAAACATCAGCCCAAAACTTGAGCTAGCCTTCACAGAAAATGATGCCTATGTTCATGCCAACAGTACAGATAAAAGAGGAAGGGGTGAGCATTGCCTTTAAAAATAATTGTAAACGTGCCTCATTTAGAGGGCCAGATGTCCTTAGCAGGGGCGCTTATTGATCATCCTTCAGGTTATGCAGAAGAATGTATTCATTCCACCCATGCAGCATTATCCCAGGCACCTCTATAAAACTCACATTTTACACTGGTGGGGAAATTCCATTTACATAGAGACATTGATTCTGATCTTCAGACTTTGCTCCTGGTAAGGTTGGCTGCACTGAATCTTTTCCAAGGGGTTAGTTCCCAGCCACATGAAGCAGGACATGCAAACACTTTGATTTCCCTAAATAATATCTCTTGAGAACTAATTGCGGTATTGTGGTCGGATGATTGTCTGATACATTTTTCCTGATACAATATAGGTAGGGTGGATAGAAAAATGTTTTTCAATTCACCCCGCCTTGGTCCTGGACTAAAGTTGAGCCTGCAGTACTCTGCCACTCAGCAAGTGTACTCTGCGGTGATTTCGAGAGCAATGTAGATGCTATAGATAATTGGTTTTTGGCGGGGCTTAGTAAAGTTGTTCCTTTGACAAGAAGTGTTAAAAAATAATCATAGCTGCTATACACCATGATTCTCCAGGTCATTAGTAGCAGAAAAAAAAGTCGGTAACAAACTCAAAGGAGCTTGTTGAAGCCACTATTAACCTGCTGAGAAGGTCAGAAACAAGGAGGCCTTCAGGAAATATCATGTGGCCATTACAGTTACTCAAACCTCATATTTTGAAAGTAAAATTGCAAGTGCCACGAAAAGGCCATACAGAATCTTAAAAAAAGCTAATAAGTTTGTACACCTGAAGCCTCCGACTCAGTCCATTACTGACTCGTCTCAATTGAGCAATACGTTGACAGTGTTTTTCACTGAGAAAATCACTAAAATCAAAGCCAACATTCAACACCCAAAGTTCCAGGTTTGCATGCTTGAGAGGCGCTTCTTCAATTTAAATATATTTCGATAGAAAATTCTGAAAAGGTTGTTTTGGGTTGTAAATCTGGGTCCTCAGTGGATCAATGTCTACCCTCACTCCTACGGCCTCATTTATGAGGCTATGCATCACTTTTACGCCTTGTTGCGCCATATTTACAAAGTGACGCATCTAGGCAGATGCGTCACTTTGTAAACCCCTGCGCCACATTATACCTGCGCCAGGTATAATGTATGCAAGGGGGCGTATTGACACAAGAAAGGGTCGTAGAAGCGCCAATTCTAGGACACAAATGCGTCAATTTCTTACGCCTGCCTCACAGCAAGCTTAAGTCTGATGCAGGCCCTTTCACATGGAGCTTGCCCCATGTGAAAGGATACATTGCTGGAGTTGCGTCACTTTTGTGACACACTCCAGCAGTGTGCCACTTTTGCGACATACTAATACGTCAGAAATACTGACGAATCTGTAACTCCTTGCGCAATGATGCATCAGACTGTAAATATGACGCATCATTGGTGGTGCAAGGAGGGCGCAGTGAAAAGTGACGCATCACCGTTTTCACGCAGTGATGCGTCACTTTTCATAAATGAGGCCCCAAGTGTCTGTGAGCAAAGTGGTTAACCCTATATTCAAAATTAAAACGTTTCTGCAGATGGTAGAGCTTCCAAATAGATGGAAGGAAGTGACCCTACTTCCAAAAAAGCCCATAGCAGATCTGACTCAGCTGGCCAATTTTTGTCCTGTCCACTCCTGCTGGTAGCCTCTAAAATGTTGAAAAAGGTGATTAACATTGAACTCTCAAATTTTCTTGAAAGATTCTGGTTGCAACGTCAATTTCAATCAGTCTACTACCCAGAGCATAATATGCAGTCAGCTCTGCTTGAGGGTACACAGACAAAATATCGATTTTTAAATATCGATATACAAAAATATCGAAGTTTAAATATCGAAGGTAAGTAATATCGACAGTCTTAAAATCTATATTGGTATGATATCAGTAATATCGAAGTTGTAAATATCGATGTCAATAATATCGAAATTAATAACTTCGATGTTACTAATATCAATTTTTAAATAAATTTAGTGTATATTATATTGCATTTATTATGTTTTATTATTTATTTTTAATGTAATTTAATTAAATATTGTCTTTTACTACTGTAGCGGGTTGTGGGTTTATAGGGGAATAGGGTGGGAAGTAATTTAATTATGTTAAATTAATTTTAATTAGTAGGAATTATTAATTAATTAATTGAGAAATAATTTTTAATTATTTTTAATTAATTGATTAATTGATAAATATGTTCTGTAGTGGGTTATGGGTTTATAGGGGAATAGGGTGGGAAGTAATTTAATAATAATTAATTAATTGATATATGTTTGTACATATTTTAATTAATAATTAATTGGTAATTAATTTCTATTAATTAGTTAAATAATTAATATAATTTTGTACATATTTATAATTATTAATTATTTGGTAAATAATTAATAGTAATTATTTAATTACATTAATTATAGTAATTTGTTATATATAATTTATTGTTATTATTAATTAATTAATTGGGAAAAATAATATTAATTATTAAATTAAATTAATTACAGCAAATGTGGTAATATATTTACTTTATTGTTATTGTTAATTAATAATTAATTGGTAATTAAATAATATTAATTAATTTTGGGTAAAGGAGTATTTTTAGGGTTCAGGGTCAGTTTTCAGTTTTTGGGTAAAGGGGTATTTTTAGGGTTCTGGGTCAGTTTTCAGTTTTTGGGTAAAGTGGTATTTTTAGGGTTCAGGGTCAGTTTTCAGTTCATGGGTAAAGGGGTATTTTTAGGGTTCAGGGTCAGTTTTCAGTTTTTGGGTAAAGTGGTATTTTTAGGGTTCAGGGTCAGTTTTCAGTTTTTGGGTAAAGGGGTATTTTTAGGGTTCTGGGTCAGTTTTCAGTTTTTGGTTAAAGGGGTATTTTTAGGGTTCTGGGTCAGTTTTCAGTTCATGGGTAAAGGGGTATTTTTAGGGTTCAGGGTCAGTTTTCAGTTTTTGGGTAAAGGGGTATTTTTAGAGTTCTGGGTCAGTTTTCAGTTTTTGGGTAAAGGGGTATTTTTAGGGTTCAGGGTCAGTTTTCAGTTTTTGGGTAAAGGGGTATTTTTAGGGATAAGGGTCAGTTTTCAGTTTTTGGGTAAAGGGATATTCTTAGGTTTCAGGGTCAGTTTTGGGTTTTTGGGGTACAGGGATATTTTTAGGGTTCAGGGTCAGTTTTGGGTTTTTGGGGTACAGGCTTACAGGGTAAAAACAAAAAAATATTACATTAAATCAAATAAATTACATGATAAAAATTAAAATTACATTAAATTATTAAGTGTTTTATTTATTTTAAATGTATATGTATTAGTTTTAATTTTGTTTTAATATTTTTATTTAATATTTGTAAAATTATATGTATTTTAAAATTATTTTTACATTATTATTAATACATTTAAAAAACGATATTTTTGATTCCGATATTTTTGTACTACGATATTATTTTTTCGATATTTTTGTACTTACCTTAATGTAGATAGGATTCCTATATTTTTGCTGTCGATATTTTTGCTCCGATATTTTTGCATGTCGATATTCTGTCTGTCGATATTATGTCAGACATTTATGCTTGAGGTAGTCAGCCTTGATCCTATTATTTCTATCTGCAGCATTTGACACGGTCTCTTACCCCATTCTTCTATCGAGAGTGTGATGGAAGGCCAGGCACTTAAGTGGATTTGCTCCACTTTGGGAAATAGAGGTTAAGCTCTCTGCATGTCACCATTTTCATGTGACCCTGAGGGGCACATTTATAATTCTACAGATGGCGCTTTGGCAGTCAGGATGATGGTGTAAGTTATTCCATTGCCTTGGCTGTACCTCTCCCTGCCAAATTAATAAATGACTGCCAAGCTGGCGTTCATTTCTTAAAGCCTTTGCAAGAACCACCAACAAGGCAGTTCCTATAAATACTCTTTGCAATTTGAGGCACAGCTCCATGAATCATGATAGAGCCATACGGCAAACTGTTTTCTTTTTTATTTTCAAAAAGTAAATCCCTAAGCAGGATTTTATTTTAGAAAATAAGAAAGACAATCTCCCCTCGCAATTGAGTGGAGTTGCAAGGTGGCTACTGCTCTGGTGTATAGCTGTCATTCCAGTCCCGGTTTTCCAATTGTCCGTTCCTGGGGGCCATTTGCACCCCCCGCTTCACCCCGCATTTCTCTATCTCCCAGCTAGGGCAGCAAAGCTACAAGTGCTGAGCACCGGGAACACTGTGAGCTCTGCTGGTGGCTTCAAATGGGAAATATCCTTTACAACGCAACTTTTACAACGCACTACCATTACGACGCAACTTTAACAACGCAAGTAATTACAATGAATTGCGCTGGAGGGCTCTCTAGGATATGGAATAGTTTAATTACTATCCAACACCTTCCCTACTATCCACGTGGACTGGAGTTTTTAATAGTAAATTAAACTATTCTCTATCCAGCGCCCCCAACGCAAGTCGTTGTAATGACTTACGTTGTAAAAGTTGCGCCATAATGGCATGCGTTGTAAAAGCATGCGTTGTAATGACATACATCCCTTCAAATGGCCTGCAGCAGACTTGTCATCGGTTCACGTGAGGGTGGCCCTCGCCTGGCCCCACTTGGCCCGCTTGGCCCTCATTGGCCCCCTCTGGCCCCCCGCTCACAGTGTGGCACTTCAAGGGATTCGCGAAAGTGCGTTGAGCAGTGGTCTTCTCCTTGACCCTTGCGCCAGATGCTAGACTTCTTGCCTCAGAGCCACAGAGCCACAGAGCCCTAGAACCACCTGAGGCGCTGTGAGAGCATTGAAGAAGAGAAGAGTGGTGAGCAGGTGTGCTGCGGTGGGGTAGGCCCCAAGGAGGAGGTCCCAAAGTGGTCCTAAGGGTTGAGGAAGGATGCGCCGGGGGTTCCCCGGGGTCTGGAAGAGTGGAGCTGAGTGGAGATGAGGGGCTGTTGAAGTTACCTGGAGAGAGAGTGTTACCACAGCCATTCAAGCCATTTCAGTGGTGAGTGAAGTGCCAGGCGAGTCTGTGACCTGCTTCTGTGCCTCTCTCTCCCCTCTGCCCCCCCCCACTCTGCACTCTGCCCCCACCCCTGCCCTGACTATCTCACCAAAGCCTAATAACTGCGGCCAAAACCCAAATTGAAAAAAAGGGAAAGTAAGCACACAGGCTTCAAGTGACCCTTGATTAGGCCAGTATCTAAAAAAAACAAGTATAGACAGCAACATAGCCAAGAGCAACACCAGCATTTGACCTGGCATAAACGCTTTTACCAATGACGAAGATGTCAGTGGGGTGAGAAGAACAGGAAAAATAATTTCTCTGCAATCAGCTGAGTTGACGGAGCTACCAGGAGCCCAAATCTAACTAGTATTGACAAAGCACCCCAAACGAAAAACCCCTGTACTTTACACAACAATTTCTTTCTTGAAATATCCTGAAACAGTAATTTACTCCAAAATTTAGAACGTAAAAGTGCTACAAACACCTTTACTGCCAGAGAAGTTCAGATCAACTCATCAGCCTTTTACCACGTCCCCTGGAGCCCTATCACAGCATACCTGAGGCTTTGGAGAATCCAGAAAATGAAATCTATTTACGAGGGGTCATCAGGGACCCTCGGGTTTACACCTTGGTCCCAAGCCAGTCAGTAGAACACTTGGGAATGGTCCCCCTTTTGCAGCCAAAAAACAGCTCCCCACTACAGCTGCAAGAATTACAAGCAGGTGCTCAGGCAGATACTGCAGCCTTCAATAACCCACTGGAAAGCAAACTATCTGAGCGCTATATGAAGTCTCCCTATGCAGACTCTCATGCAACAAGTTTGGACATGTCTTTCCTGGCCTCACAGGAATGGGAGGAGCGTGTTGCTTCTTATAATTTAAAACCCGTTCAAAATTATACTCCTCCTGAAACAATGAAAACGCCGTTGTTGGAACGATGCAACCTAAGCAATGCCATGGCCACAGAATCTATCTGGGTGGCAATCTTAAATACAATGCAATATTCAACTACAGCCCTGCAATACCAATCGCATAAAATGGGTTTACAGCTCATGGTCCTTTAGTCCATGGCAGATTTTATGTCAGGGATTGACAAAAAGTTAACAGAGCTCAATAGCCTAATTAGGCAGGGACAAGAAGCACTACACAGAAGCCAAACTGCCCATCTTGAATGCACTTGTGCCTCAATAATTGAAAAGATAATGACATTACCATCTATGTTAGTGAATCAGACTTAAAAGGTAGCGCTTCAACATCCTTCAAATCCATAGATGGCCTGCATAAGCCAGGGCCAGCCCCATTTGTACCTTAAAAAATGGATCCAACAACAACCAACTTATCCAACACTCATACAGGCAGTGATGAAACAGCAATAATGGCCCGACAAAAACAAGTCCTCCCCCCAAAAAAAACACACCTTGGAAAGCCCGTCACAAGCAAAAAAGGAAGGGACAAAATAAGAAGCCACTAGCCTTTGCATTTAGTGCTCTAGCAAACCATATGTCACTGGGGTTGTACCAGATTCTGATGTTGAAGAAATTGGGCCCAACCCCTGCTCGTCCTTGTCAGGCAGGTTGGGACACAGCATCACAGGGCCTCCCATAACCATGGCTGCCACTTTGGGGCTAGCCTTGGTATCATCAAGATGGAACATCTCAAAAGCGGACGACAGATAGGAGTCAACCCTAAAAGATAGGCTCCGTGAAGGGTTTGAGAGGGAGCAGGACAGGTGCACTCAAGCAGGTCATGGGAAATGATAAGGTGGTTGGTTTGAAAAAAACGTGTTTACGGTGTTACCAGTGCAGAGGAAGACCCTAAACCTCTGTGTGAGTTAAGGGCAGAAAGCCCTTAACACTGCAAAATATACAATAGGTACTGAGCACACGTATAGATTAAACTATTTAGATACAGCAAAAGATATAAGAAAGTCGACACCGGCAGTTCAATGTAATTTGTTTATGTAGATGATATTCTTTAGAAGGAAAAAAAACACCAGCCGACACGTGTTTCATCACCAGGTCAATGCCTGTGACTCTTTAGGGCTGGAAATAATGCAATGAAATGAGAACAGAATGATGCAAAGCCACCATTTTTACATGTGTGTGTTGTGCCATGACAGACACAGAAGGGTGATCTCACACAACACCCTGATTAGTAGTGGAAAACATAGAAGCCTTAAAATGAAACACAATTTGTGGTAAAGACGTGAGGCGGTCGCAACACTAAATGACTAAATATAGTGAAGATAGTTGGAAAAACAAAACCATAAATATAAGCCTATATGCGAATAATTCATATGTTAGGTGAAATTTCTTATCTCTAAGTTTAGGAAGTGACTTTTTATAACATTTAAAATGGTCTGATACTAGAAGACGATTAGTGCAATTGTTTTATCAAAAGGTCAGGGCAATTTCATTAATATTCTGTTAACTTTAGGCAAAAGGAAAGAAAAGTCACAAAAGATGATGCAGCCTATCTAGACACAATGACCAGTGAAATCAATATTTTAAACATTTCTGTCTGTCATCAAGAGTGAAATGAAAAGTGACAATTTGAGAGCAAACGTGCTGGATTGGACATCTTAAGTGAGGACTTGATAATTACAAACGGTTTCACGAAGTTAAGTAAACACATCTTATGAGTTACATTTTGAAATCAAGATAGGTTACTAAATAACACCATTATGAGAACGGCGAACAATTGAGTTTGTAGATGTCATACGTCATGGGATAACAGATTACTGCATGTGGTCAATGCAGACTAACTAAAACATGATCATGGTCGGCGCAGATTAAATATAAAAGAAACGAATAGAAAGGGGCGCGGCGAAGAAAACGGTGATTGAAGTCATGCATGGAAAAGTGAAGAGAGTGGAGAAGTAAATGTTGAGACGTGTTACCTGAAATGATGTGGTGCGTTAAATCTAAAAAGTGAGAGATAAGGGACAGGGAACCGCCATGAGTGTAAAAGTAAATCACATGGATCAGTAATGGGCGAAAAATTGCAAACGAGGTTGCTCAGCTACTGGTATCCAGAACTCACTGTCCTACCGGTGATATTTCCGACCCGGTGTACATGTTCAAGGGAGGCCACGGGTGGGGCAGACTTTGATGCAAATGAGGAACAAGAGCTGGTGCGCCCATGTTCGTTTTGGACCTGTACGAAGATGAGTGCAAGGGTCAGCACTTGTGAAAAGTCACAGTCTGGAGCCAACAAAACATAACAATGACGGGAAGAAAGTTACCTCGAGTTGCCGAGTCCTGTCAGTGCTCGTCTTACCTTGGAGAGTCGGAGGCCGAGCATGGAGCGGAGGTCAAATTTAAAAGGGTGCGTGATTAAAAGCTTGGAATGGTAACCAAAATTCCATGGTGTATACAGGAAGTGAGTCAAAGAGCCGGAGTAGGGCATGACCGAGACACTGGAGCGGTAACATAGATGTTCTCTTGTGTACAGGAAGTGAGTAAAATGCTGTGATGAAGGATTGGGGAAGCACGCCTGAAAGAGAGTGGCGAAGAGCCACCACAGGGGGATAGCACCCAGGATACGATACATTAACAAAAGACACAGGATCATGCTTGTACATTGTGTGAGAATATTTCTAAGAGACATGTTATTAATATCAGTGTGAGCGCAATGATCAGGAATAGAATACGATTCAATATTAGAAAAACTTGTTTTTGGGAATAAGAAACATATGCATGTAAACATACTGAAAACTCAATTATCAAATGGGTAAATCACAATTGGAGACAACAAGTGACATTGAAAAATGAGGGCAGTAAAATAAGTCAACATAGCTCACATGAAATGCCGATACTAGATGCTGATGGAATAAATGAGTGTTTCAGATCTGGTGGCATGCGAGTGAGTGACTCTCATAATGTAGTTAAATATTCAAATGATACAAGGGGGTATGTTGAGGCGTGGTATTAAGTATCAGGACACTACCAAGGACTCAGGTGCCCAGGAAGTATTGTAGTTCATGGTCGGTATTCTGGCCATATTTCACAGTGTGTAGGCGCATGATCCAGGTTTCCTCGAGACGTCTAAGTCTGAGCTCAAGGCTACCCCCCTGATATTTGGTTGGGCAATGTCAATTCTAAAAAAGGAAATTCTTTTGTGGGTACCTTGCGAGGGGCATGTAGCCACGTTTATAGCCATCGGATAGCAGGAGTCTTGTCGGTGCAAGGCCCTTGCCCTGCCCACTTACTGGCTCTGGCAGGTCCATTCAAGTGCATACACTACTAATTTAATGTTCACATTGATTTCGTAGTTGCGTTTGTGGTAACTTGTAAAGCTCTTGACAACGTTCTGTGCCCATTTACAAACACCACAGCATCCACATTTGTGAAACCCCTTGGTGTGTGGTGTGAGCCAGAAGGTAGTGTTTGTTGAGTGTGGCACAGTAGGACTTAATCTGGAACGTAGAGTTCTTCCATGTCTGTATGTGATAAGAGGTCTAGGGGTAATGTTTGTACTGAGTGCTTTTTCAGCTAGTAAGATGTTCCAATGTCTGTTGATGTTTTTTCTGATTACTACGCTAAGGTCATTGTAATCAATTATTAGTCTTGTTTGCGCAGTGCAGGGTTCTCTTTAGGTTTTGGGTCGCAAGGTGCTGTCTCAATTCACTTTCTTAATTCTGTTGGCAGCTTTGTTAACTGCATCGCTGCAGCGGTCATTTTTGCGCTGCGCAGCTTTTTTACAAAAGCCGCGTTACATGACGAGCTCAGCTCGTCATCCGCACACGCCCCCGTGACTGACTGAGGACGAGCTGAGCTCGTCATCAGCATCGAAGGGGTTAATGGTTCTGGAATTATAGCCTCGTTTGTGGAATCTGTCTTTCATGTCAGACATGCAGTTGAGAAATTCGGTCTCATCGCTACAATTTCTGCGTGCTCTAACTAGTTAACCATGCGGGGTGGCTTTAATCTGGTGAGCTGGGTGAGAACTGTTCGCTCGGAGAATTGCATTGCAGGCTGTCTCTTTATGTTACAATCTGCTTTGAAGAGGCAAGGTGGCGTCCGCAAGGGTGGACGTGTAAGCTAGCAGCTCCTGCCGGACCTGAATCTAAACCAAAGAAGAGGAGACAGAGCTACACGCTGCCTGTCTGCAACCGTCATCACCAAGCGGATTTCACTGTGTGGTATCCACTGCAGAATTAGTACAAGTAAATTGCTGTGAAATGGAATTTAAAATGCTCCTACCTGTTCCTCCCTTCATGGACTGAATGCTGTGGGTCTTGGCGGCGTTTGAGGCTGGGCTGGACAGGCTTCGACGAAGCCGCTGGGCGTCTGTTCCACGGGAGCTCCACTGCTGGGAGAGCGATCACACCTGGAGGTAGCTTGGTGATTGCTGCAGAAGGCGGGGACGTCCGTTAGTGATGCCGCCAAAATGTGTACGTGGCAGGTCAGGAAGACGCCACAACCGATAGAGGTACCGGTACGGGAGATGTTTCAAAGGCTGACACAGACATGGCGAAGGTGAGAGCGGATGACGGGGGAGCTAAGTCTATTCCAGCAATATTTTCTGATATTAAAGACAAGGGGATAAAGAAAGATAAAAAACAAGATAAAATCCTCCGCAGATACATTGCAAGTTCTGGATGGTGGAACCCTGTTCAGTGTGCATTTATTAAATACGCCACCCATAGCAGTATCCTCGCTATCGACTGTAGAGACATTGGTGGTGCAGAAAGATAAGGGGCAGCAGGCAGCACAAAGTGTGGGGAGTGTTGTGGAGAGAGATGTGGGAGCTGTCGAGCTGGTCACTACTGGAACTGTACATATTGTAAGCATGGACAGAGAGATGCAAGTGCAGGGAGATGTGGAATCTGAGGATTTTTTTTCCCTGTCTGAACAATCCACATCATCATGTGAGGACTTAGGGATTAATATTTATTTGCAGATAGAGGAGGTTGGTGGCAGCAACCATCGTAGCATCTGTTTGGAGGATTCTAGAGATTTTGTCGATAAAAGCCCCACACTGTGCGAAAGAGGTTAGAGCACATGGTGGTCAATGGTGATGTTGGGAAATTCCCACAGCATGCCACGCCACCGGTTCAGCCAGTGGATGACATCTCTCTTTCTTTAATCTATCAATCTATTATGTCCCATCGGGAAGAGACAAGAGATTAAAGTCAGTGCAGAATTTATGCCACAAATTGCAAAACTCTGTACGGCGCCTTGCCAACACATGTACGGATTTTACCTCTCGATTTAATGAAGCAGAAGCTCGCATTTCGAACTTGGAAGTTGAACTGGTCTCGCAGAAGGCACTAACTGCATCATTACTCTCTATTAAGGAAGACACGCAGTGGAAACTGGCCGATATGGAAAAACGGACACGAAGGACAAACCTAAGAGTTTTACAGATTCCAGAGGGTCGGGAAGGCCAAGATCCCCAGAAATTCATAGTGGATCTCCTTACCAACACCTTTCCTGAGTTAACAATATGGGACTGGGACAGGGAGATCAAACGGGCATATTGGTTCACATTTAATATTCGTTTGAGACCAGGGCAAACTGATGTAAAACCAAGGGCCATAATAGTGTCATTTAATAGCTTTTTGGCACAGGAGGAGGTGTTCAGGCTAGCAGAAAGATCTAGTCAAGATTTTGAGTTTTTTGTGAGATCCGATTTTTGCCAGTAGACCGTAGAGAAGCATTGGCAACTATGTCAATTAATAGCACAGTTTCAGGGGAAAGGGGCTCAAGCATTTTTGTTGAAACCAGCAAAGCTCAAAGTGATCTTCCAAGAGCGCAATAGGTTTTTTATAACCAAAGTCGCCACGAAGGAGTATTTAAATTCTATTTAGAGATCTGGGGATGGGGGTAGGTGTATAAGGAGTAATAATCTGGTGTAGAGTATAAGCTGGTAGGATTTGGCTATCTGATGTATATCCATAGTGGCTTTTTTTTGTTTTCCACCCCTCCCTGTTGTTTTTCTCCTTCTCTTTCCTTTTTTTTCCTTTTTTTTTCAGTATCTCTTTTATGCTCCTCTTTTCTTCTCAGTTAAGGGTCAGTATTATAGTTGTAGGCTCAGCCGGTTTGGGGGGTTCCCTCTTTTTGGTCTGGGGGCTTTAGTCACAGATGGCAGGAGGTGTTCAGGAAGCTTGTCATCTATAGGACCATGGGTCCTAAAGCTTGGTTAAGGGGGTGGGGGTTTTCAGAGTGGGTTGGGGGGAGGCTTGGGGGTACAGAGTCACGGGTGGTGAAGGGGTGTTGCAGAAGGCACCTTGGTGGGGAATAAGAGGAAAACTTCACAGATTGGGTTTACTGGTTGGCAGCAGAAGAATGGTTGTTTTAGTTAAAACGTTTGTTAGGCATGGCTTACCAATTACATTTGTGTTTATTTTCCTTGGCTACTAGAGGGCTGAAAATGTGTTCTTTTAATGTGTGTGGCCTCAATAACTGTAATAAAAGAAAGTGGGTATCTGCGGAACTGCGTCTGATCCAACCTGATGTAATATGTATCCAGGAGACGCATGTCCCTTGGGGTAAACGCTCTGTACTGACGGACTTGGGATATGTATTGTTAGTAGCGTCACAGCAAACATCAACGATACTGGGGATTGCAATATTAGCCAAGCCCTCTATTCAAAGCACAGGGCATGTCCTAGCCGACAAAGGAGGGAGATAGGTGATTGTCGAATGTGTCCTTGGCATCTCTAAATTTACAGTCTGTAGTATTTATGGGTCCAATTTTGATGAACCAATTCTTTTAGAAGAATTGAATACTGAACTTGCATTATGGCCAGCTCCCCTAGTTCTTTGTGGAGATTTTAACATTAATTTGGTTAATAACAAATTACAAAGGGGAGGCAACTATACACGGGTCGGAAACCAAGATGCTCCAAGCACTAGTTAATCTGGTTAAGGATCATGGGCTGCTAGATGCATGGGACAGTATACAACCATTAGAACCTGGTTACACGTTTTACTCCTTCCCTCATCAAAAGTTGGTCCGTCTTGACTATTTTTTTATAATGACTGAGTCACTTGTCGGGTCCCAGATAAAGATTTACCGTAGGATCACCTCTGATCACGCACCAATTGCGTTGGAAATTTCGTCACTTTAGGTTGAGTGTGCACCAAGAACTTTTATATTTGATAGGAAACTATTGCTTGATGAAGGGTTTAAGGATCATATGAGAAAGTGGATTGAGGAGTTTTTTTTTGAATAACAAAGATACAGTTTCTGTGCCAGTGCTTTGGGACACCTTTAAGGCTTGTCTTAGAGGGGAAGTGACAGGTTTTGGTATTCATTATCAAAAGAAGGCTAAGGTAGAATTGCTAGATCTTTACTCAAAATTGACGCTTGCAGGGACTAAACTAACACAGAGGATTGCACAGAGTGAACATATTACAGGGCTGGAATCCGATACCACACGAAATCGGGTGAATATTAATATACTTTGGAATAAAGAGAACGACAGGAAATATTTGATTCATAAAAGGGAGTGCCATGAGTATGGAGAGGCTGTAAGGCGTTGTCTTGCACTTTGATTGAGGATGAAAGAATCCTATCAGAAAATCACCAGTCTTAGGGATAGCTCTGGCCTAATTACACGCGATCCCCAGAAAATTCTTGCTATTTATCACCAGTTCTACACTGAGCTTTATACTCAGCAGAAGATCCAGGACGATGTGAACAGTATGGTAGATGTTGGGGTTACACAGTTAGATTGGGAGGAGGTGGAGTGGCTAGAGGGTAGTATTACCACGGATGAGCTGGAGGCGGCAGTCAAGGGATTAGCTAGTGGCAAGGCTGCTGGTCCGGATAAGCTTCCTGTGGAATTGTATAGAATATTCTTTCAGGATCTTAAGAGGGAGCTGCTTGACACGATATGTGTTGCTCAAACTGGTCAGGCTCCTAAAACATGGGACGAACCCACTATCGTTGTTTTTAAAAAGATGGAAAAACCTCCTAAGATGCCGGGTTCATACTGCCCAATCTCATTGCTCAATTGTGACGGCAAAATCTACTCCAAAATACTGGCAAATCGATTGGCAAAAATGACATCCCCATTGGTATTTTTACATCAGCATGGCTTCATTCCCTCTCGTGGGATAGTAGCTCACATTAATAAAGTTGTAACGTTATTTGATGACGCCCAGGTTCAAGGTTGGGATCTCGGATTAATATTATTAGACGCGGAGAAAGCGTTTGATCGCGTCTCATGGGATTACTTATGGAACATTAAGGGCAGAGCAGGGTTCGGACAAGGATTCATTCAAGCGTTACAGGTGTTATATAAATCACCAACAGCTAGGATCTGTGCTGGGGGTAGGGTCTCGGAACCGGTGGAAATAACTAAAGGGACCTGGCAGGGGTGTCTCTGCTCCCCTTTATTATTTGCTATTAATATATCAATCCCTTTGTTAACATGTTGGAGAGGAGCCCCTTAATACGACTGTTTATTGACCGGGAAATAGAGCATTCTGTATTTGCTTATGTGGATGTTATCGCTATTACTACTAGTGATCCAGCAATGGCAGTTATAGAAATAGAATTCAAAACAGGAGGTACCCCTGGTGTGTATAACAGGGTAGGGGGTGTTAGTATCAGCGAAGAGAGAGTCCCTGTTTAAACAATAGTAGGCTAAAGTGGCCAGACGAACAGGTGCTAAACGGGGTAGAAGATGTATAGATGGTTCTCCCTGCGCTCTTTTACTCCTAACAAACTATATAAGCAGGCAAAAATGAACATTCCCATGAAACTATCCAAAAAAATATACTCAAAAGGGTCAGTTGTTGTTGGTTACAAAAATTAATACAATTTATTACCTCCCAACATGAGTTACATTCTAAAACATGATAAAAACATAAAGATTAAAAACCACCAACAGTGGTAAGACAATGAATCTATAGTTGAATCAAAAAGTGAACAAAACAGTCGACGTGGCGTTTCGGTGTTTTCTAAGTCTTCACACCTTCTTCAGGACTTTTGTAACAAATTGACTCAATATCTATAAGGTTAAAAAAATACATTTTACTATGTGATTTAATATTTGTTAAAACAACCAACAACCCTACATGACTATTGCCTTGCTAAAAAGTATATACATTACTAATATTCTAAAGTACATATCTCATCTGTAACCCCGCACCCAGCAGATTTTTCATGGAAAAAGGAGAGACAAAATCTCTTTGTCACTTAATCGCAGCATCTCGTTATCTTACTCTATGAGCATTTTATTTTGATTAAGAAGCTTTGTTCATGAATGATTATACAACCGGCAAATCATTGATATTACCTGATTTAAAATCGCAAAAGTATTATAATTTCCTTCCATCAAGAATAGGATAACTTGTGTTATTGGTCTTATCGCAGGCTGTTTAAAGATAAGTATAAAGTACTACTTAGTGATAGTGCTCTATTATAACGTTGTTCAAACAAAACATTTTTATTATACATCTGTGGCCAGAGATTACCTTCACGGTCGATGAAATGAAGCCTACAGGTGCACGGAGGAACCACCGTAAATATCAGGGCTAGGTCCTTTGTCTCTATGGATCTAAAGAGGCCATATAGATCCAATATTATTTATTTAGCTAAGCACATGGGCTACATTTTCATCTTTATCAATATCATGCCCAGAATGTACTGACCTGTTTGTGTTAATTCAATGGATCTTGAGAGTATGGATCAAGAGGGCGACACTCTCTTTATCACAGACTCCACCTTCTTACTTTAGTGAAAAAATCTATAGAGAAAGGAATATTGCTTAGAGTCCTAACTGTTGTATAGTCATATTTTAAATAGTATTTCTAAGTCTTTGGAGTGGTATCTTGGTGGTAAAGGGATATCTAATTTCATGCAGTGAAAAGATTTTATCCTTATTATTTTGGCTATGGGCTATTTTACCATTCAATACCGTGTTTTAACTTTACTTAACGGATCATTATCGAAATCCCGGCAGTATTACGATGTCTCAAGTACCCAGGTTCTAATATTACAGCGTTTATCGCCCACCCTTCTTGGCTGGTTTGAGTTAGTTATTCAAGATACCAATAACCCCATAGGACCTTAGTCTGGAAACGATCTATACACCATAATTAGGGCACCTAAGTTATTGGAGGGGATTATCGATATCCTAATTTTTGCGAGCATTTTGCCTACCTTGTTATTAAAATCCGGCCTCCCTGCTCCTCCGTGCTGCAACCTTCATGGCGATTCGAAGTGGAATGACCCTAAATTCGGCCCGACTTTTTATGCTACCGCTGCCTGTGTTCACCCGGAAGTAGTACCGGTGATGTAAAAAGTCGATGTGTATTTTTTATCCCTCGAAGGGTAGCAACATAAACATGTATTGTTGCTATTTAAATTCACCAAACTTGTTTTTATAGGGACGTTTTTGTGGGAGTAGGGGCCCGATATTCGTTGGTTTAACGGGAAGCTAACCCGGAAGTGCATTTATTTGCTTTTTAATTTAGCGCAATTAAACTCCTTCCTTTCCGTAAACGGACGGTAGGTCCCATTTGTCGAGATAACAGTGACGATTTTTTCAAGACTGTTAAATCTATATGCATGATGTAACTTATTTTTGGGACCCCCTGGTTACGTGTCGGCCATATTGGATTGGGACACGTCGCATTGGGATGTATCGGCCATTTTGCATTGGGACGCGTAGAATGAAAGGTCTCGGCCATTTTGATTAGGGATAGATATGAACCTCACTAGGTGTTCTTTTACGAATATCTTCCTCAACAACATAATTTCCATATATTTTTGAACAATAGAGAATATATAGCGCAGTAAACACCAATAACATTCTATGACATATTTTTTAATAACTTATGGTGTGTACAGTATATTTGGCTAACGATGGATCAGAGACTCACATTTCTCTTGCTAGTTTCTTCTTACAAATACCTAATATCGACATATTATTAAACAATAGACACTGTATTGCTTGGTCAAAAACTACAATGACATGTTCTAACATTTTAAGCGTCTAGTCGTATGAATATCGTATTGATTACCAAAAGCTTACTTCTCGTCATTGATCCAAACGTACCAAGACGATGCTACCAAACTATACGATATAGTGTTATTCATACATCTCCAATTAAATAGTTCTAGTGTAGCATACAGTACATAAAATTCTTCAGTGCATTTACATATCTATAGTTTGACTACAAAAATAAGCAGATATACATGCCGTCCTACTTGAAGGAACCCAACAAGCTTTAGTTCTTTATTCAGATTTAGACTGGCACAGGTCTAGCATATCTGTCGCCTTAAGTGTCATCAGTTATTATCATCAAACTATTTGTATAATATTATCAACAGTATTGGAAATCAAAAATGAATTTATTCTGCCACTTGCTTGTGCCATTTTTTGTGGGAAATGGAAGATTGTCTGACTTTTCTGTGATTTTCAGATTGAAAATAAGAGGAGAAATAACTGTCTGGTCCTGTATTGTAATTATAGGATAATTCTTTCCCACTCCTCTCTATTGTTAAGACCAGTTCGAAAAGTGTCAAATAAAGACATAAAAAATTGTTCTCTCTTTTTCCTTTTATTATTGAGATTTCCACCTCTTGAGCTATGCGCTATTACTTCAACCACACACCACTTCAGGTCTTCTAATTTGTGGTTGTGTGTTGTCCAATGTTCTACAAGTGGAGCAGATTTCTTATTTGTCCTAATGGCGGACCTATGTTCAGTTATTCGAGTTTTGATCTCTCTGGCTGTTTTGCCTATGTTGGCCTTCTCGCAGGGACATCTTATCATGTAAATTAGATCTTTTGTTTTGCAATTAGCAAAATTTCTTACATTATGTGATATGCCATTATAAGATATCAAGTTTCCTTTGATCATGGATGCACAATTAGAACATGTATTGCACGTAAAGTTGCCAGTAGGAAGAGAAGTTCTATTGATCGTATTAGAGATGTTACGAGTCTTTTCTTTGAGGCCCTCTAACATAGTAATGGTATCATCCTGTGGGATGTTGGTGTAGAGGGCCTCTATGTCCAAAGTCACCAGCCATTGAGTAGCAGTATTAAATGATAAGCCTTCTATTTTCTCAATCATGCACGTAGTGTCTTTTATGTATGCTTTTTGATCTATTTCTATTGGTTGTAAAAACCTGTCTATATACTTACTGAGGGGTTCTGTGATTGAATCAATAGAAGATACAATAGGACGCATGGGAGGATCCACTATATTCTTATGGACTTTGGGGAGTCCATATAAGGCAGGGATAATGGGTGTCTCATTTTTAAAAAAAATGTATTCGTCCTGACAGATTATTTCATCTCCAAAGGCAAAATTAACAAGTGTATGCACCTTTTGAATAAGGGCATTCCACTCCGGTCTACTAGAAGAACAGTAGTGTTCAGAGTTGTTTAGTAATGACATCATTCTTTTGTCATAATCTTCAGTTTGCATGAGAACTATGCTCCCTCCCTTATCACCAGGTTTAATGGTTAAGGATTCATTCTTTTCTAAATTTTTTAAGGCAGCTCTTTCCGCTCCAGTTAAATTGTTGGGACCTCTTAAAGGGTGCACTAATAGTTCAGCAATATTATTTTCTACTACCTTTTCAAAAAGGTCTATTTGCTTGTTAACCATACCAACATGGGGTGTCAAAGTGGAGTTGGGTTTGAGACCCGATTTGTTCGCCTGACTTTCTCTTGGGGGTTTATCTTTAAAAAAATCCTGCAGCCATATCTTTCTAAAGAAACCCTGTAGGTCCCTTTCTAAGTTATATTTGTCGACCCTATTGCTGATGGCAAATCCTAAGCCCTTTTCTAAGACATCTATTTCTGCTTTCTTTAAAGTGATGTTTGAGAGATTTATGATAGCTGCTTTTTGTTTTATTCCCATTTCGGTTGACTCCTTGTATAATATCTCCGCGTCGACTGTTTTGTTCACTTTTTGATTCAACTATAGATTCATTGTCTTACCACTGTTGGTGGTTTTTAATCTTTATGTTTTTATCATGTTTTAGAATGTAACCCATGTTGGGAGGTAATAAATTGTATTAATTTTTGTAACCAACAACAACTGACCCTTTTGAGTATATTTTTTTGGATAATTTCATGGGAATGTTCATTTTTTGCCTGCTTATATAGTTTGTTAGGAGTAAAAAAGCGCAGGGAGAACCATCTATACATCTCCTACCCCGTTTAGCACCTGTTCGTCTGGCCACTTTAGCCTACTATTGTTTAAACAGGGACTCTCTCTTGAGTGCCTGTTGAAAATAAGAGGAGAAATAACTGGCTGGTCCTGTATTGTAATTATAGGATAATTCTTTCCCACTCCTCTCTATTGTTAAGACCAGTTCGAAAAGTGTCAAATAAAGACATAAAAAATTGTTCTCTCTTTTTCCTTTTATTATTGAGATTTCCACCTCTTGAGCTATGCGCTATTACTTCAACCACACACCACTTCAGGTCTTCTAATTTGTGGTTGTGTGTTGTCCAATGTTCTACAAGTGGAGCAGATTTCTTATTTGTCCTAATGGCGGACCTATGTTCAGTTATTCGAGTTTTGATCTCTCTGGCTGTTTCGCCTATGTAGGCCTTCTCGCAGGGACATCTTATCATGTAAATTAGATCTTTTGTTTTGCAATTAGCAAAATTTCTTACATTATGTGATATGCCATTATAAGATATCAAGTTTCCTTTGATCATGGATGCACAATTAGAACATGTATTGCACGTAAAGTTACCAGTAGGAAGAGGAGTTCTATTGATCATATTAGAGATCTTACGAGTCTTTTCTTTGAATGTGTGCACAAGACAATTTTTAATTGTTTTGTTGCGACGAAAACTAAACATAGGTTTTGGGATTTTATCTCCAGGTCTACTGTTTAATAAAGACCAATTACGATTGATAATATTTTTTATTTTATTACTCGCTATACTGTAGTTAGTTACAAAGATGAGTCTGTCATTAGTTTTATCACTTTTTTCTTTCTCTTTATTGAATAGTGTTTCTCTGTTGTAGTACTTCGCACGTTTGTATGCGCGTTTGATGAGTTTTTCGGGATATCCCCGGTTTCTAAGTTTTATGGACAGTGCATCTGCATGTTTGTTGATGTCACGCAGGTTAGTACAATTGCGTCTAATGCGCAAATATTGTCCAAAAGGTATGTTGTCCTTTTGACTATTCGGGTGGTTACTTTTATAATGTAACAGTGTGTTACGGTCACTCGGTTTGGTATACAAATCAACCCCTAGTGTCGCGTTTTCAACTCTGATTTTAATGTCTAAAAATTCAATTGCTTGTTTGTTAAAATTGGAGGTGAATTTGAGATTTGTATCTCCCAAGTTCAACCAAAGTAAAAAATCGTTAAGTAATTCTACTGTACCAGTCCAAATGAAAAAAATGTCATCGATATATCTCGACCAACATGTAATATTCTCGCTGAAAGGTGCTATGTTATTGAAAATGTGCTTGTCTTCGAAGGCCGCTACATACAAGCAGGCTAGACTTGGGGCACAGGTCGCCCCCATGCTGGTCCCTTTTAACTGCTTGAAGAAATTATTTTTAAACAAAAAAATATTATTTTTCAAAATGATTTCTGCACATTCAACAATGAATGTTGCGTGTCGGCTCAGGTCGTCAGTCCCATTTTTTAAGAGGCCCTCTAACATAGTAATGGTATCATCCTGTGGGATGTTGGTGTAGAGGGCCTCTATGTCCAAAGTCACCAGCCATTGAGTAGCAGTATTAAATGATAAGCCTTCTATTTTCTCAATCATGCACGTAGTGTCTTTTATGTATGCTTTTTGATCTATTACTATTGGTTGTAAAAACCTGTCTATATACTTACTGAGGGGTTCTGTGATTGAATCAATAGAAGATACAATAGGATGCATGGGAGGATCCACTATATTCTTATGGACTTTGGGGAGTCCATATAAGGCAGGGATAATGGGTGTCTCATTTTTAAAAAAATTGTATTCGTCCTGACAGATTATTTCATCTTCAAAGGCAAAATTAACAAGTGTATGCACCTTTTGAATAAGGGCATTCCACTCCGGTCTACTAGAAGAACAGTAGTGTTCAGAGTTGTTTAGTAATAACATCATTCTTTTGTCATAATCTTCAGTTTGCATGAGAACTATGCTCCCTCCCTTATCACCAGGTTTAATGGTTAAGGATTCATTCTTTTCTAAATTTTTTAAGGCAGCTCTTTCCGCTCCAGTTAAATTGTTGGGACCTCTTAAAGGGTGCACTAATAGTTCAGCAATATTATTTTCTACTACCTTTTCAAAAAGGTCTATTTGCTTGTTAACCATACCAACATGGGGTGTCCAGGTGGATTTGGTGCAGCCTGATCTTTCTAAAGAAACCCTGTAGGTCCCTTTCTAAGTTATATTTGTCGACCCTATTGCTGATGGCAAATCCTAAGCCCTTTTCTAAGACATCTATTTCTGCTTTCTTTAAAGTGATGTTTGAGAGATTTATGATAGCTGCTTTTTGTTTTAATCCCATTTCGGTTGACTCCTTGTATAATATCTCCTCTGTTGAGGTTGAGCGAAACATTTCCCTCTCCCATTGCCTCTCGGATGGTTGTGGTGGTTTTGGTGGTTGCCCCGTCCCCGTTGTCCTAAAAAAGGCAAGGATTCTCTATTGGGGGTAGATGTCGTCTCGCCACCTCTATTTTTATCTATTGTTTTGTCTTGTTCGGAGTCATTGCTTGTATATGAGGAATCTGAAAAAGTCACCCGTTTTTTGGGGTATGTATGCCAGGGTTGTTGTCCTTGATTTCTATTAGGAAAACTGTCTCTAGGGCGGTCAAAGAAATCTTTTTGGGTATAGGGATAAACTATCTCGGTGTAATAATTGGATACGTCTTTATTAAATTTGTTTGATTTTTTGTTGAAAAGGTAATCCCTGTACCCGGAAACATCCCTTTGGATGTCTTCTAACTTTTTCTTTGCGTCTTCCAAAACAGAATTATCTAGCTTGGTTTCTAATTCAGCTATTTCTTTTCTTTCAATTATTAGGATGGCGTTTGCTGTCTCGATTATTAGCAACATCCAATCCCTGCTACATCTATTTGCAATCAGGGTCCAGTTTTCTATAAATCCTGCATGTCGTATAAAGACCCCAGGTTCATTCTTAACTTGTAAACCACTGGGAATTATGCCTTTCTTAAGGTAATCGATTAAAAAGTCTGCATCTAACTCAGTGCGAACTAACTTCTTCTTATTATTCCACAGTTCACGCCACTGGTTTTCATCGTTATTGGTGTTTGAAGTGGAAGTATAATTTTTAGAAGTGCCATTGACAATTTTATTAGATTCTTCTTCTGAAAAACCTTTGGTTTTCAGAGTGTCCGTATTCAATTGGATACACTTGTTGGGTCGATGCCCTTAATAAATTTATTGTGACGAAAAACGCCTCCCAGCTCAAGAGCTGTGCAATTACTAAAATTCAAAACAGGAGGTACCCCTGGTGTGTATAACAGGGAAGGGGGTGTTAGTATCAGTGAAGAGAGAGTCCCTGTTTAAACAATAGTAGGCTAAAGTGGCCAGACGAACAGGTGCTAAACGGGGTAGGAGATGTATAGATGGTTCTCCCTGCGCTCTTTTACTCCTAACTATATAAGCAGGCAAAAAATGAACATTCCCATGAAATTATCCAAAAAAATATACTCAAAAGGGTCAGTTGTTGTTGGTTACAAAAATTAATACAATTTAATACCTCCCAACATAGGTTACATTCTAAAACATGATAAAAACATAAAGATTAAAAACCACCAACAGTGGTAAGACAATGAATCTATAGTTGAATCAAAAAGTGAACAAAACAGTCGACGCGGAGATATTATACAAGGAGTCAACCGAAATGGGATTAAAACAAAAAGCAGCTATCATAAATCTCTCAAACATCACTTTAAAGAAAGCAGAAATAGATGTCTTAGAAAAGGGCTTAGGATTTGCCATCAGCAATAGGGTCGACAAATATAACTTAGAAAGGGACCTACAGGGTTTCTTTAGAAAGATCAGGCTGCAGGATTTTTTTAAAGATAAACCCCCAAAAGAAAGTCAGGCGAACAAATCGGGTCTCAAACCCAAATCCACCTGGACACCCCATGTTGGTATGGTTAACAAGCAAATAGACCTTTTTGAAAAGGTAGTAGAAAATAATATTGCTGAACTATTAGTGCACCCTTTAAGAGGTCCCAACAATTTAACTGGAGCGGAAAGAGCTGCCTTAAAATTTTTTTAGAAAAGAATGAATCCTTAACCATTAAACCTGGTGATAAGGGAGGGAGCATAGTTCTCATGCAAACTGAAGATTATGACAAAAGAATGATGTTATTACTAAACAACTCTGAACACTACTGTTCTTCTAGTAGACCGGAGTGGAATGCCCTTATTCAAAAGGTGCATACACTTGTTAATTTTGCCTTTCAAGATGAAATAATCTGTCAGGACGAATACAATTTTTTAAAAAATGAGACACCCATTATCCCTGCCTTATATGGACTCCCCAAAGTCCATAAGAATATAGTGGATCCTCCCATGCGTCCTATTGTATCTTCTATTGATTCAATCACAGTACCCCTCAGTAAGTATATAGACAGGTTTTTACAACCAATAGTAATAGATCAAAAAGCATACATAAAAGACACTACGTGCATGATTGAGAAAATAGAAGGCTTATCATTTAATACTGCTACTCAATGGCTGGTGACTTTGGACATAGAGGCCCTCTACACCAACATCCCACAGGATGATACCATTACTATGTTAGAGGGCCTCTTAAAAAATGGGACTGACGACCTGAGCCGACACGCAACATTCATTGTTGAATGTGCAGAAATCATTTCGAAAAATAATATTTTTTTGTTTAAAAATAATTTCTTCAAGCAGATAAAAGGGACCAGCATGGGGGCGACCTGTGCCCCAAGTCTAGCCTGCTTGTATGTAGCGGCCTTCGAAGACAAGCACATTTTCAATAACATAGCACCTTTCAGCGAGAATATTACATGTTGGTCGAGATATATCGACGACATTTTTTTCATTTGGACTGGTACAGTAGAATTACTTAACGATTTTTTACTTTGGTTGAACTTGGGAGATAAAAATCTCAAATTCACCTCCAATTTTAACAAACAAGCAATTGAATTTTTAGACATTAAAATCAGAGTTGAAAACGCGACACTAGGGGTTGATTTGTATACCAAACCGAGTGACCGTAACACACTGTTACATTATAAAAGTAACCACCCGAATAGTCAAAAGGACAACATACCTTTTGGACAATATTTGCGCATTAGACGCAATTGTACTAACTTGCGTGACTTCAACAAACATGCAGATGCACTGTCCATAAAACTTAGAAACCGGGGATATCCCAAAAAACTCATCAAACGCGCATACAAACGTGCGAAGTACTACAATAGAGAAACACTATTCAATAAAGAGAAAGAAAAAAGTGATAAAACTAATGACAGACTCATCTTTGTAACTAACTACAGTATAGCGAGTAATAAAATAAAAAATATTATCAATCGTAATTGGTCTTTATTAAACAGTAGACCTGGAGATAAAATCCCGAAACATATGTTTAGTTTTCGTCGCAACAAAACAATAAAAAATTGTCTTGTGCACACATTCAAAGAAAAGACTCGTAACATCTCTAATATGATCAATAGAACTCCTCTTCCTACTGGTAACTTTACGTGCAATACATGTTCTAATTGTGCATCCATGATCAAAGGAAACTTGATATCTTATAATGGCATATCACATAATGTAAGAAATTTTGCTAATTGCAAAACAAAAGATCTAATTTACATGATAAGATGTCCCTGCGAGAAGGCCTACATAGGCGAAACAGCCAGATAGATCAAAACTCGAATAACTGAACATAGGTCTGCCATTAGGACAAATAAGAAATCTGCTCCACTTGTAGAACATTGGACAACACACAACCACAAATTAGAAGACCTGAAGTGGTGTGTGGTTGAAGTAATAGCGCATAGCTCAAGAGGTGGAAATCTCAATAATAAAAGGAAAAAGAGAGAACAATTTTTTATGTCTTTATTTGACACTTTTCAAACTGGTCTTAACAATAGAGAGGAGTGGGAAAGAATTATCCTATAATTACAATACAGGACCAGCCAGTTATTTCTCCTCTTATTTTCAATCTGAAAATCACAGAAAAGTCAGACAATCTTCCATTTCCCACAAAAAATGGGACAAGCAAGTGGCAGAATAAATTCATTTTTGATTTTCAATACTGTTGATAATATTATACAAATAGTTTGATGATAATAACTGATGACACTTAAGGCGACAGATATGCTAGACCTGTGCCAGTCAAAATCTGAATAAAGAACTAAAGCTTGTTGGGTTCCTTCAAGTAGGACGGCATGTATATCTGCTTATTTTTGTAGTCAAACTGTAGATATGTAAATGCACCGAAGAATTTTATGTACTGTATGCTACACTAGAACTATTTAATTGGAGATGTATGAATAACACTATATCGTATAGTTTGGTAGCATCGTCTTGGTACGTTTGGATCAATGACGAGAAGTAAGCTTTTGGTAATCAATACGATATTCATACGACTAGACGCTTAAAATGTTAGAACATGTCATTGTAGTTTTTGACCATGTAATACAGTGTCTATTGTTTAATAATATGTCGATATTAGGTATTTGTAAGAAGAAACTAGCAAGAGAAATGTGAGTCTCTGATCCATCGTTAGCCAAATATACTGTACACACCATAAGTTATTAAAAAATATGTCATAGAATGTTATTGGTGTTTACTGCGCTATATATTCTCTATTGTTCAAAAATATATGGAAATAATGTTGTTGAGGAAGTTATTCGTAAAAGAACACCTAGTGAGGTTCATATCTATCCCTAATCAAAATGGCAGAGACCTTTCATTCTACGCGTCCCAATGCAAAATGGCCGATACATCCCAATGCGACGTGTCCCAATCCAATATGGCCGACACATAATCAGGGGGTCCCAAAAATAAGTTACATCATGCATATAGATTTAACAGTCTTGAAAAAATCGTCACTGTTATCTCGACAAATGGGACCTACCGTCCATTTACGGAAAGGAAGGGGTTTAATTGCGCTAAATTAAAAAGCGAATAAATGCACTTCCGGGTTAGCTTCCCGTTAAACCAACGAATATCGGGCCCCTACTCCCACAAAAACGTCCCTATAAAAACAAGTTTGGTGAATTTAAATAGCAACAATACATGTTTATGTTGCTACCCTTCGAGGGATAAAAAATACACATCGACTTTTTACATCACCGGTACTACTTCCGGGTGAACACAGGCAGCGGTAGCATAAAAAGTCGGGCCGAATTTAGGGTCATTCCACTTCGAATCGCCATGAAGGTTGCAGCACGGAGGAGCAGGGAGGCCGGATTTTAATAACAAGGTAGGCAAAATGCTCGCAAAAATTAGGATATCGATAATCCCCTCCAATACCTTAGGTGCCCTAATTATGGTGTATAGATCGTTTCCAGACTAAGGTCCTATGGGGTTATTGGTATCTTGAATAACTAACTCAAACCAGCCAAGAAGGGTGGGCGATAAACGCTGTAATATTAGAACCTGGGTACTTGAGACATCGTAATACTGCCAGGATTTAGATAATGATCCGTTAAGTAAAGTTAAAACACGGTATTGAATGGTAAATTAGCCCATAGCCAAAATAATAAGGATAAAATCTTTTCACTGCATGAAATTAGATATCCCTTTACCACCAAAATACCACTCCAAAGACTTAGAAATACTATTTAAAATATGACTATACAACAGTTAGGACTCTAAGCAATATTCCTTTCTCTATAGATTTCTTCACTAAAGTAAGAAGGTGAAGTCTGTGATAAAGAAAGTGTCGCCCTCTTGATCCATACTCTCAAGATCCATTGAATTAACACAAACAGGTCAGTACATTCTGGGCATGATATTGATAAAGATGAAAATGTAGCCCATGTGCTTAGCTAAATAAATAATATTGGATCTATATGACCTCTTTAGATCCATAGAGACAAAGGACCTAGCCCTGATATTTACGGTGGTTCCGCCGTGCACCTGTAGGCTTCATTTCATCGACTGTGAAGGTAATCTCTGGCCACAGATGTATAATAAAAATGTTTTGTTTGAACAACGTTATAATAGAGCACTATCACTAAGTAGTACTTTATACTTATCTTTAAACAGCCTGCGATAAGACCAATAACACAAGTTATCCTATTCTTGATGGAAGGAAATTATAATCCTTTTGCGATTTGAAATCAGGTAATATCAATGATTTGCCGGTTGTATAATCATTCATGAACAAAGCTTCTTAATCAAAATAGAATGCTCATAGAGTAAGATAACGAGATGCTGCGATTAAGTGACAAAGAGATTTTGTCTCTCCTTTTTCCATGAAAAATCTGCTGGGTGCGGGGTTACAGATGAGATATGTACTTTAGAATATTAGTAATGTATATACTTTTTAGCAAGGCAATAGTCATGTAGGGTTGTTGGTTGTTTAAACAAATATTAAATCACATAGTAAAATGTATTTTTTTTAACCTTATAGATATTGAGTCAATTTGTTACAAAAGTCCTGAAGAAGGTGTGAAGACTTAGAAAACACCGAAACGCCGCGTCAACTGTTTTGTTCACTTTTTGATTCAACTATAGATTCATTGTCTTACCACTGTTGGTGGTTTTTAATCTTTATGTTTTTATCATGTTTTAGAATGTAACCAATGTTGGGAGGTAATAAATTGTATTAATTTTTGTAACCAACAACAACTGACCCTTTTGAGTATATTTTTTTGGATAATTTCATGGGAATGTTCATTTTTTGCCTGCTTATATAGTTTGTTAGGAGTAAAAGAGCGCAGGGAGAACCATCTATACATCTCCTACCCCGTTTAGCACCTGTTCGTCTGGCCACTTTAGCCTACTATTGTTTTAACAGGGACTCTCTCTTCGCTGAGTTATAGAAATAGAACAGCTAGCACAAGAATTTGGACATGTTTCAGGGTACAAGTTCCATAAGACAAAAACACAAATATTATGTACACTTAATATGATGTCTGAGGATCCAAGATGTGTCAAGGAGGTACCATATCTAGGGATAAAAATCAGGACATCTATGAGAGAAGTTGTAGAAGTTATTTGGATAGATATCATGTCCAAGATCAAAGAATCTCTAGCAGGATGGGCCTGTCTCCAACTCACGTTGGTGGGTAGAGGTAATATTTTAAAAATGAATATTTTACCCAGGGTTTTATACTTCTTCAGATCTGTTTCTTTAGAGGTGACTAAGGAGCAACTTCAGCAACTGCAAACTACAAGTTCCAAATTTCAATGGGCCCCAGGTAGACCTAGAAGAGCAATGCGGTTTATGACATTGCCAAGAGAAAGGGGGGTTGGTCGATACCAGACTTCACATTCTAATATTATGCTTGTTTTCTGGTCAAAATGCGTGTATTGTTGACCGGGGAAGAGGTCAGCAATCCAGTGGAAGCTCCGTCAATCTTTCAAGTATTACTCGGGGCAGAAGTAAAAAATTGTTTGTTTAAGGAAGTTGATGGTAGCTATCACAAACGCACACTTTTCAGGACCCTTGAGGCCACCTTCAAGGTTTGGAAAGCCATTTGGAGAAAATTTTCTTTCACTAGGATCATATATTATACCCCCACTAATGCCGAACGCATCTTGCCTTCTATTTTTTGGGATGTGCCGGCCAGAGATTGGAGATGCAAAGGTATTTGGCAAATAGTTAAGGGATGGTGAAGGGATTTATTCATCATTTTCAGATTTTGCAAGGCAATATGATGTACCCAGGATGCAGTTTTTTAAGTTTCTTCAAATTCTGGATTTTTTATGTAAGAAAAAGCTGGTAATAGTACGTAATTAATTAGTTGAGTTAATTAAGCATCAGGAGAAAATTGGAGTTATATATAAAATAGTATTATCATTAAAGGCAGACGATTTGGAGAAAAACAACCCAAAATGGGTGAATGCGCTGGGTGAAAACGGGGTGTCTTTAGAGAAGGTTATTACTATGGCTCAAAAAACATTCCTCTCTGCAAATTTGAAAGCTCAGTTTTTTAAAACTGCCTTCAATCTCTATTATACACCTGCAAAAATGTGGAAATGGGGTGGGAGGCATGATGGCAAGTGTTTTCGCTGTGGGAGTGACAATGTGGATCATGTACACGTATTTTATGCTTGTAGTAAGCTGTCTTTATACATCAGCAATTTTGAAAGGTTTTTGTCTGTTATAACTGGGACACCTATTAGTGTATCCCCAGCCATGATGATGTTAGGTACCGGATCTGAGTTAGAGCTCGGGAAACCAATGTATAAACATCGTTATCTATTGTTTTTGGCTATGACTATAGCCCGGCTGTGTATTGCTGCCGCTTGGTTGCAATCTGAGGCTCCCGCTTTTTAAGTGTGACGAGCTAGAATGTATAATATATATAATTTAGAATTTCGTTTGTTTTCTGCTAAAGGCTCAAGGAAACATAAGATGGGTATTTATATTTGGGGGGCCTTTCACGACTTCATGAGTATATGACTGTGTAAACTATGCTGATAAAATCTGATGCTGTGAAACAATAAAAAAAAAAACAATCTGCTTTGAAGAGAATTGTCTTTGACATATAGTTTCAGATCTAAGAAAGTGACCAGTGATATGCTGTGGTTACATGTGAACTTCATGTCCATATCGTTAGTGTTAAGGTGATTACATTTTTTCTTTAACTCTGTCTGTGTGCCGGCCCAGAGGAGAATGCAAACACAACAGGTGATGGACCGAGTGTGGATCAATGTCACACACTCACCCCAGTCCAAGGATCTGGGCCCAAATCCATCGTTTTTTTGCACTCCACACCACCCCGGGTTAGACAATGGCGATATGCAAATCAGCTCTGACCCTGTGCCCCATGGGAACAGTCCAGTCCGAACTACAAAAGCCATGTCCTTCCCAGAACGGAATCAAGCATCCGAGGACCGGACCGGTTTCGAGGTAACACCTCTCATCAGCCCGACTAGCTTGACTCCAGTGGTGTGGAGTGCCTGGGACCCACGTCTGGGCATCCCCAGCGCACTTAGGGCGGAATATGCAAACACAACAGGTGATGGACCGAGTGTGGATCAATGTCACACACTCACCCCAGTCCAAGGATCTGGGCCCAAATCCATCGTTTTTTTGCACTCCACACCACCCCGGGTTAGACAATGGCGATATGCAAATCAGCTCTGACCCTGTGCCCCATGGGAACAGTCCAGTCCGAACTACAAAAGCCATGTCCTTCCCAGAACGGAATCAAGCATCCGAGGACCGGACCGGTTTTGAGGTAACACCTCTCATCAGCCCGGCTAGCTTGACTCCAGTGGTGTGGAGTGCCTGGGACCCACGTCTGGGCATCCCCAGCGCACTTAGGGCGGAATATGCAAACACAACAGGTGATGGACCGAGTGTGGATCAATGTCACACACTCACCCCAGTCCAAGGATCTGGGCCCAAATCAATCGTTTTTTTGCACTCCACACTACCCCGGGTTAGACAATGGCGATATGCAAATCAGCTCTGACCCTGTGCCCCATGGGAACAGTCCAGTTCGAACTACAAAAGCCATGTCCTTCCCAGAACGGAATCAAGCATCCGAGGACCGGACCGGTTTCGAGGTAACACCTCTCATCAGCCCGACTAGCTTGACTCCAGTGGTGTGGAGTGCCTGGGACCCACGTCTGGGCATCCCCAGCGCACCTAGGGCGGAATATGCAAACACAACAGGTGATGGACCGAGTGTGGATCAATGTCACACACTCACCCCAGTCCAAGGATCTGGGCCCAAATCCAACGTTTTTTTGCACTCCACACCACCCCGGGTTAGACAATGGCGATATGCAAATCAGCTCTGACCCTGTGCCCCATGGGAACAGTCCAGTCCGAACTATAAAAGCCATGTCCTTCCCAGAACGGAATCAAGCATCCGAGGACCGGACCGGTTTCGAGGTAACACCTCTCATCAGCCCGGCTAGCTTGACTCCAGTGGTGTGGAGTGCCTGGGACCCACGTCTGGGCATCCCCAGCACACTTAGGGCGGAATATGCAAACACAACAGGTGATGGACCGAGTGTGGATCAATGTCACACACTCACCCCAGTCCAAGGATCTGGGCCCAAATCCATCGTTTTTTTGCACTCCACACCACCCCGGGTTAAACAATGGCGATATGCAAATCAGCTCTGACCTGTGCCCCATGGGAACAGTCCAGTCCGAACTACAAAAGCCATGTCCTTCCCAGAACGGAATCAAGCATCCGAGGACCGGACCGGTTTCGAGGTAACACCTCTCATCAGCCCGGCTAGCTTGACTCCAGTGGTGTGGAGTGCCTGGGACCCACGTCTGGGCATCCCCAGCGCACTTAGGGCGGAATATGCAAACACAACAGGTGATGGACCGAGTGTGGATCAATGTCACACACTCACCCCAGTCCAAGGATCTGGGCCCAAATCCATCGTTTTTTTGCACTCCACACCACCTCGGGTTAGACAATGGCGATATGCAAATCAGCTCTGACCCTGTGCCCCATGGGAACAGTCCAGTCCGAACTACAAAAGCCATGTCCTTCCCAGAACGGAATCAAGCATCCGAGGACCGGACCGGTTTCGAGGTAACACCTCTCATCAGCCCGGCTAGCTTGACTCCAGTGGTGTGGAGTGCCTGGGACCCACGTCTGGGCATCCCCAGCGCACTTAGGGCGGAATATGCAAACACAACAGGTGATGGACCGAGTGTGGATCAATGTCACACACTCACCCCAGTCCAAGGATCTGGGCCCAAATCCATCGTTTTTTTGCACTCCACACCACCCCGGGTTAGACAATGGCGATATGCAAATCAGCTCTGTCCCTGTGCCCCATGGGAACAGTCCAGTCCGAACTACAAAAGCCATGTCCTTCCCAGAACGGAATCAAGCTTCCGAGGACCGGACCGGTTTCGAGGTAACACCTCTCATCAGCCCAGCTAGCTTGACTCCAGTGCAAAAAAACGATGGATTTGGGCCCAGATCCTTGGACTGGGGTGAGTGTGTGACATTGATCCACACTCGGTCCATCACCTGTTGTGTTTGCATATTCCGCCCTAAGTGCGCTGGGGATGCCCAGACGTGGGTCCCAGGCACTCCACACCACTGGAGTCAAGCTAGCCGGGCTGATGTGAGGTGTTACCTCAAAACCGGTCCGGTCCTCGGATGCTTGATTCCGTTCTGGGAAGGACATGGCTTTTGTAGTTCGGACTGGACTGTTCCCATGGGGCACAGGGTCAGAGCTGATTTGCATATTGCCATTGTCTAACCCGGGGTGGTGTGGAGTGCAAAAAAACGATGGATTTGGGCCCAGATCTTTGGACTGGGGTGAGTGTGTGACATTGATCCACATTCGGTCCATCACCTGTTGTGTTTGCATATTCCGCCCTAAGTGCGCTGGGGATGCCCAGACGTGGGTCCCAGGCACTCCACACCACTGGAGTCAAGCTAGCCGGGCTGATGAGAGGTGTTACCTCGAAACCGGTCCGGTCCTCGGATGCTTGATTCCGTTCTGGGAAGGACATGGCTTTTGTAGTTCGGACTGGACTGTTCCCATGGGGCACAGGTTCAGAGCTGATTTGCATATCGCCATTGTCTAACCCAGGGTGGTGTGGAGTGCAAAAAAACGATGGATTTGGGCCCAGATCTTTGGACTGGGGTGAGTGTGTGACATTGATCCACATTCGGTCCATCACCTGTTGTGTTTGCATATTCCGCCCTAAGTGCGCTGGGGATGCCCAGACGTGGGTCCCAGGCACTCCACACCACTGGAATCAAGCTAGCCGGGCTGATGAGAGGTGTTACCTCGAAACCGGTCCGGTCCTCGGATGCTTCATTCCGTTCTGGGAAGGACATGGCTTTTGTACTTCGGACTGGACTGTTCCCATGGGGCACAGGTTCAGAGCTGATTTGCATATCACCATTGTCTAAACCAGGGTGGTGTGGAGTGCAAAAAAACGATGGATTTGGGCCCAGATCTTTGGACTGGGGTGAGTGTGTGACATTGATCCACATTCGGTCCATCACCTGTTGTGTTTGCATATTCCGCCCTAAGTGCGCTGGGGATGCCCAGACGTGGGTCCCAGGCACTCCACACCACTGGAGTCAAGCTAGCCGGGCTGATGAGAGGTGTTACCTCGAAACCGGTCCGGTCCTCAGATGCTTGATTCCGTTCTGGGAAGGACATGGCTTTTGTAGTTCGGACTGGACTATTCCCATGGGGCACAGGTTCAGAGCTGATTTGCATATCGCCATTGTCTAACCCAGGGTGGTGTGGAGTGCAAAAAAACGATGGATTTGGGCCCAGATCTTTGGACTGGGGTGAGTGTGTGACATTGATCCACATTCGGTCCATCACCTGTTGTGTTTGCATATTCCGCCCTAAGTGCGCTGGGGATGCCCAGACGTGGGTCCCAGGCACTCCACACCACTGGAGTCAAGCTAGCCGGGCTGATGAGAGGTGTTACCTCGAAACCGGTCCGGTCCTCGGATGCTTGATTCCGTTCTGGGAAGGACATGGCTTTTGTAGTTCGGACTGGACTGTTCCCATGGGGCACAGGTTCAGAGCTGATTTGCATATCGCCATTGTCTAACCCAGGGTGGTGTGGAGTGCAAAAAAACGATGGATTTGGGCCCAGATCTTTGGACTGGGGTGAGTGTGTGACATTGATCCACATTCGGTCCATCACCTGTTGTGTTTGCATATTCCGCCCTAAGTGCGCTGGGGATGCCCAGACGTGGGTCCCAGGCACTCCACACCACTGGAGTCAAGCTAGCCGGGCTGATGAGAGGTGTTACCTCGAAACCGGTCCAGTCCTCGGATGCTTGATTCCGTTCTGGGAAGGACATGGCTTTTGTAGTTCGGACTGGACTGTTCCCATGGGGCACAGGTTCAGAGCTGATTTGCATATCGCCATTGTCTAACCCAGGGTGGTGTGGAGTGCAAAAAAACGATGGATTTGGGCCCAGATCTTTGGACTGGGTTGAGTGTGTGACATTGATCCACATTCGGTCCATCACCTGTTGTGTTTGCATATTCGGCTCAGAGGAGAAGGCAGTCATCTACATAGCGACCCCAGTAAACGATAGAGTCTATCCAGTGTGATCCTTGTTTGCCCCAGATCTAGGTTGCCTCTAATGAGCCCATGTAAAGGTTAGCAAAAGAAGGAGAGAACCTTGAGCCCATGGCAACTCCTTTCATTTGCATGTACCATTTTTTATCATACATGAAGTAGTTGTTTTTAAGTATGATGTCCTACATGGATATTAACATGTTCGTGTGTTGACACAATGTGGCGGGCCTCATGTCCAGATATTTAGTCATGGCCTCTATGCCTGTGTCAGGTTTGATAGAAGTGTACAGGGACACCACATCAAGAGTTGCCATGATCATGCCTGGTTGCCATTGAATGTCATTGAGGATGCCCAGAATGTGTTTCGTATCTTGGATAAATGATGGAAGGTTTTTGACCATGGGGTTAAGAAAAAGGTCAACATATTCAGCCAGTCTCTCTGTGGGTCCACCTAGACCCGACACGTAGGGTCTGCCGGGGGGGAAGGTGGATGGTTTATGAATTTTGGGGACTGTGTAAAGCCATGGTGAGGTTGGTCTTTCAACTCTCATATAGAGAACCTCCTCGTCATTTAATAGACCTGCAGTATGCCAATCTTTAAGGTGGTTATTGATCAGACTTGTCAGAGTTTTTGTAGGCTTGTTCCCAATATGTATATAGCAAGTGGGATCATTGAGTTGAGAAAAAATCTCATTGTGGTAGTCCATTCTGTCCATAACATTGACGTTTCCACCTTTGTCAGCCTCTCTTACTATTATGTCATGATCAGAAGAAAGAGTTCAAAGGGCCATGCGTTCATTCCTGGTGAGATTGTCACTTCCCCTGTGTTTCTTTTTGTCGAGTCTAATTTCATGTTTGTCAATATCTTCCAGGAACAAATTGTAAAAGGTGTCGACTGGATTTCCGCCTGGTAAAGTGGGAGTCCATTTGGATTTACATTTGAGATTACTGGCCACCGTGGTGTCATCATCAATGTCTAGTTCATGTAGAAGCTGTTCGGCCATGTAGAATTACCATTCCAGCCTTTTAATTACACCCCTTTTCAAATTCGACCTCCGCTACCTGCTCGGCCTCCCACTCTCCAAAGCGAGACGAGCACTGACAGAACTTTCAAACTCGAGGTAACTTTCTTCCCGCCATTGTTACGTTTTTCTGGCCCCAAACTGTGGCTTTTCACAAGCGCTGACCCTCGCACTCATCTTCTTTCAGGTCCCAAATGAACTCGGACACATCCACTCATGTTCCTCATTCGCATCAAAGTCTGCCCCACCCGCGGCCTCCCTTGAACCTGTACACCAGGTCAGAATTATCACCGGTACAATGGTGAGTTCCGGTGAGTTCCGGTGAGCAACCTTGTTTGTAATTTTCGCCCATTACTGATCCACGTGTATTACTTTTACACTCATGGTGGTTCCCCATCCCTTATCTCTCCATTTTTAGATTTAACACACCACGCCCTTGCATGTAACAGGTCTCTACATTTACGTCTCCACTCTCTTCACTTTTCCGTGCATGACTTCATTCACCGTTTTCTTTGCTGCACCACCTTCTATTTGTTTCTTTTATATTAAATCTGCTCTGACCAGGATCATGTTTTAGTTAGTCTGCATTGACCACATGCAGTAATCTGTTATCTCATGATGTATGAGATCTATGTACTCAATTGTTTGCCGTTCTCACAATGGTGTTATTTAGTAATCTATATAGATTCCACAAATGTAACTCATAAGATGTGCTTACATAACTTTGTGAAACCATTTGTAATTATCAAGTCTTCACTTAAGATGTCCAATCCAGCACGTTTGATCTCAAATTGTCATTTTTTATTTCACTCTTGATGACAGTCATTGTCTCTAGATACACTGCATCAACTTTCATGACGTTTTCTTTCCTTTTGCCTAAGTTAACAGAATATTATTGGCATTGTCCTGACCTTTTGGTAAAACATTTGCACTAATCGTCTTCTGGTATCAGACCATTTTAAGTGTTATAAAAAGTCGCTTCCTAAACTTAGAGATAAGAAATTTCACCGAACATATGATTTATCTGCATCCAGGCTGATATTTATGGTGTTGTTTTTTCAACTATCTACACTGTATTTAGTCAGGTGGCACATTTAGTTTTGCGACGGCTTCACGTTTTCACCACAAATTTTGTTTCATTTGAATGTTTCTAGGGTATCCAGTACTAATCAGGGTGTCGTGTGAGATCACCCTTCTGTGTCTGTCATGGCAAAACACGCACATGTAAATATTGTGGCTTTGCATCATCCTGTTCTCCTTTCATTGTATTGTTTCCATCCCTGAAGAGTCACAGGCATTGATCTGGTGACAAAACACATGTCGGCTAACCCTATTAGTAAAAGAGCCAGTAAAAAGGAGAGTTGGCCTAACAGCTAAGGCGCTAGACCTCTGACCTGGAAATCTGGGTTCGAGTTTTGGTAATGACACCAAAACATCCTGTGATTCTGGGCAAATCACTTAATCTCCCCTTGCCTAACAAAGATGAATGTGTGTCCTCATGTAACGTAACTGGTGCTATGTAAAGTGCTCTGATACCCGATTCGGGTCAAGTTCGCGCTATACAAAACTTAAACTCTACAGCCACCATCCCAGAATCTTGGAAAGGATCAATTATCAGACCAATATTTAAACAAGGCAATATAAACGATCCAAACTATTGACTAATCGCTCTCATCAATCTAGACGCAAAATACTACGCAGGAACAATCTTGGATGAGTTAACTTCTTGAGCCTCAGAAAACTCCATTATTCCCACCAATCAAACTGGGTTTTGCAGTGGCCAAGGAACAACAACTAACATATTGGCCCTAACATTGTTAATGGATGCAGGTAAGGAATCAAAAAACCCTCTCTTCCTTTGTTTTATTGACTTTACAGCCACCTTCGACCATGTGGACTGTGATGAACTCTGGGGAAAACTTAAAAGCTGGGGTTTACCAAATTCACTCTTAGATCGGCTGAAAGAGTTACACACAGATACCTGGATCAGGATTAAGTTAGGCGCAGGGACACATGTCTCAAAATGAATTATGACCTTGAAAGGGCTCAAGCAGGAGTGTGTCCTTCCCCCTCTTCTGTTTAATCTCTGTTTAGCTGATATGCCAGGGGAGCTGGATAGTTGCGTATCCCACGCTCCAAAATTGGGAAATAAGTTTTTGTTAAACCTGCTATATGCTGACAACCTGGTTTTAATTAGTCGGACTCCCATTGAACTTCAGCATCTTTTAAATACGACAAGTAGTTTCCCACATCAGAACGCCCTCCAAATAAATCTCAAGAAAACTAAAATTATGGCAGTTAACTATCATAAAATGAAGAATAACAGCTGTGTAGTATCAGCACTCGTACACAGAAAGATGTTGAAGAAGAGCTTTAATGATACACAGGTGATGCGCAGCAGCTCACACTTAAACAGCTCAAGAACATCGTTAACATTTCGAAACCAGTTCTATTTTGAACCAGGAGTCAGAACACAGACAGAGCATTCTAAAAAGACTAGAACATAACATTACATTATCCTCCCTTCTTAAATGAAATGAAAATAAAAGCAAACCTAAAAGAACGAAACTAGAAGGGAAAACAATATGCACAAACTTAAAAGAAATACAAAACGCATTAGCAGGATAAATAGCTAACAAACTTAACGATACCTTGCTGGAATAGAACGCTGACGACTGCTCCTGCGTAGACCCACTTGATCAGAAGAGTGAGAAGGAGATAAATCATCACCGCCCACAGCGTCTGAAGACACAGAATCTCTTCCGCTAGAAGCGGAACTTAAAGCAGAACTAGTATTCTTTTTGACACTACCATTAGCTTTGATAGGAGTCAGAACACAGACAGAGCATTCTAAAAAGACTAGAACATAACATTACAAGCTGGTTCTTAGATGGTCAACATTTGGATCAGGTAACAAGTCATAAATATCTGGGAATACTAATTGACCATTAAAGCTCCTTCTAACCTCAGCTAGAGTCCATGCAGACAAAGGGAACTACAACCTATTTAGCACTAAAGTAACTGAAGAGACGGCTTCACGACCTTACACTTGATCCCTTCCTACAGGTCCTAAGGGCCAAACTGTTGCCGACACTAACATAGCAGAGTGAGGCTCTTAAAGGCAAATCTGCGGCAGTCCTTGGCGTAGTGATAGCCAATTCTTAAAGAGCAATTTTCTATCTTCCAACATATGTCGAATGCTCAAATATGCATGAATTTGGGGTCCAAAGACAAACGGATTAAAGAAGGTGTGCTCATGTAAAAAGTTGGCATAAAATCAAGTGCAGAGGCAGGATTTCTAAACTACCACCTCTGGATCGCCTTACTTCGTCAAGGATAATGCTCAGCCAGGGATTACTTGTTTGACTTCATTGAGCTACTTGGTCTGTCTGAACTCTGGGCCATACCAACAGATCATCTTTCCTTGAAAAAAGGAGTGAAAAAGACAATGTCCATGTTATCTTCTTTGGAAGACAAAGCAATTCTTACTAAAAAGGCACACGGCTGGATAGTGCTCAGTGATTACGCAAGGCCCAAACCCCAAGCCTACTAGAGTGCAGCAGTCAAATAAGAATGAATGAACATTTTCTAAGGCTGCGACTGGGGGTAATTGTGATTAATCCCCGCCTCCCACCATGGAAAGGAGAGGAGGTACACCGACTTGCCGTTTATGCAGAAGCGGGAAGGAGGACATTATTCAGGTAATCTGTAACTACCCCAACTTAAAGTACATAAGATGCACCTTGTTATGTCCCATTTTTAGGTATTACGTCACCCGGTCCCGTAGGCAGGCGGTGAAGCTATGCTTCAACCATGTTGATGTTCAGCTTAACTGTCGGCTAACAAACATTCTTTGAGACAGTCACCAAGAGACTTAAAAATGTGTCGTTAACTGAAGTACGTTAAAAATAAGACCACAAGGGCATCAGAAGGGACTTTCCAAAATGAAAAATGAAAAATTACATTTCACAGTGGTACCAGTATTTTTACTTATTGCCTAAAGGTTAAGAAAATGATTTATATATGTAAAATGAACTTAAACCTCCCTTTAGTTGCACTAGCATTTTAAATTATTAATGCCCACTAGTTTGAACAATGTACTTGGTTATGCAGTGTCATGCGGCATGTAAATCAATGGTAGGTATGGCTAGCTCAGCACTATTTGAAGTATAAAAATGTATGTGTATTGTCTTTCAGAACAGCCAATTGCACAAACTATGAATATTGTATTGATGATATTTTTAATGCTGTTTTTCAGCTTAATATTTTGGGTAAAATGGGAATATTTTATGTTATGTATTTGTAGACATTGAAATAAATCAAGCAAAAATAAATATTGCCTACCTACTTAAATTACCTACCCTCACAATTGGACCCCTATACCATGGAAAGGGGAGCATTTTGTAGTTTTCACAGCCCCTTACAACAAGGGATTTGCCAGGCTTTGATGGGCAGTGAAAACTGACCTTGAATTCTGTCCATCGAAATGAGATGAGCAGAGCTAGTGGTCAATCCCTAATAGCCCTTACTCTGTTGGGCTGTGGGAGGGGTTTAACCACAGTGGAGACAGAGTGGTCTCCACCGTGATTAAACCAAAGGTCCACATGCATTTAAATTGGATGGGCTGGCCACAGTCTCAGCAGTATAGATACTATGCCTCAGTTGCAAGGTAGCATGCATACCCTCTGGTTTTAAATCAGGGCCTAAGTGCCTTAACATCGGGCTGTCGTAGATCTCATCTTTGAGCCCCACGTTGTTTCACATCTACAAGTCACCTTTGGGCCTCTTTGTCTAAGACATTTGGGGTAAAATTATCTGACATGCAGATAATAAACAGCTGTATCTCTCGGTTGAAAATGAGTCTTCAGAAGCCCTGGAGACTTTCAAACTTTGACTGAGACTTTCAAACTTTGACTTTCAAACTTTGACGGGCCCATATCCAGTCCAGGATCGGATATGGGCGAGTGATCTATAATTTTAATCAAATAAGATTCTTTTTTCTGGGGCCTCCTAATCCTTAAGGTGGGCGAACTGTTGGCTGGCTATATTCCCTCCTTCCCTACGAGCCACTGAGGCAAGGAATGTGAGAGTTAAACTAGACTGCCTGCTGTCATTTAAGGTCAGATAACTGCAGTGATGGTTTTGAGATGCTATGGTTCTTAAAGAAATGTATTTTCCTCCTTCCATTACATTGCAAGAAAATGGGGGTCCATGCTTTGATTACTTCAAGATTGGACTTTCAAAGGTTCTTTAACTGGGCCTACCATTGTCACTCATTAAACATCTGCAGATGTTAATGTTAATGTTAATAACATTTGTACAGCGCACGAATACCCTCTGGCGTCTTGTCTCAAAATGCAGCTGCTTGTCTACAGCTTAAAATTGCTCTCCGTGACGATATCTCTCATCACCTCTTAACTGGTTGCCAATTAACAAAAGGATTCTGTTTAAGTCCTAGATGTTGCTCCCCGGGACTTTTATGGCTCTGCTCTGCAATACCTTACAGAGAGAGCTATATACTACTACACCCTGTGGGACTAACGCTCCTATTTACAGCTTCCTTTTAGTGATACCTAGAACTAAGTGTACCAGGAACGGTGACACTTCCTTCTCTTTTCTTGGCAGCATAAGATCGGAATCACCTTCCTGTCAAGGTGTGCAGCATCAAAGATCACTCTGCTTACCGCACATCTCTCAAGACTGGGATTTTTAGGTTGTTGTGTGGTGTGCAGTTAGTTTCCTTGATCCTCACTCAGGAACACTTGTGAGAGTACCCGTGTGTGGTATAAATATCATAGTTCATTCATTCATTCATTCAAAGACCAACACATTTACTTATATAAGCAGAGTTCATGAGTGGTCACAGTACATGCCCATGGATAACTGACAGAATATCGAGGAGAAGAATATCGAGTTGCCAGAGTATCAATGAAGAAATATCGAGTGACAGAATATCGAATTCCTATCTACAAACAGGTAAGTACAAAAATATTGAATCCTAAATATTGTTGTCAATAATATAGTTTGCTAAAATATCGACTTTTTAAAATTAATTAAACAATAAATATAATTAAGTAAAACATACTTAAAAATAATAAAAAAGTTAACATTTATAAATAATAAATTTAATGTAAAAAAAATAAACATGCATTTTTATTTTTTATTATATATATTACCTTAATATTATTAAAAAATATTTCATATTTTTAATCATAAAATGTAGAATACAAATTAAAATATAATTACATATATATATATAAATATATTACCTACTGGCGGTCGCCAGTAGGTATATATAGTTAGGATTTTTTTCCAATGGGATTTCTGAAAATTCTGTGTCGAATAACTTTGTCGTTTGTGGACGGAATTGGCTTACATTTTCAGGAAAATGGCACATTCTGTTTCTGAGCAGCCCCTGTTTCGTCAAGGGGGGGCCGAGAAAAAAGGGGGGTCCCAAGACGCGTTTTTCCCATTCATTTTTCCATAGGGCGGTTGGAATCACTTTTAGCTCGAACGGCTGAATGAATTTACACGAAACTTGGCAAAATTGTAGATATGGTTTGCCCGACGTGCCTTTGCTATGTCTCAATATATGTGCTCCAGTGGATTTTGAGAAATTAACGTTTTAATAAACAGATATATCTGTGATAGCGCTCCGGTTAGGGCCCCGGTTCGCATACCTGACGCGTAACGGAATTTTACGAAGCGAAGCTGATTGGCACTCCGGTGTCTGTCAACATTCTAAACAGTCCGGAACGGCCGCCATCTTGTCTCTCGGTAGGATCGAGAGACAAGAGGTGGAGAAAAACGAAGGGGGAAATGAAGGAAAGGGGGCAAGGTAGACCCCTCCTGACCCCCTAGGATTGATGAGGGGGATATTAAAGTGCCGCGCAGGGCAAAAAATTTTTGTAAAAAAAATTTGCGATTTTTCGCCGTAGAGGCGCGTCCCGGTACGCGAACCGGGCAGCTAACCGGCAGCGTAACGGGAGTCTGAGGAGAAGCTGATTGGCTGTCAACATTGTAAACAGTCCGGATCGGCCGCCATCTTGTCTCTCGGTAGGATCGAGAGACAAGAGGTGGAAAAAAAAAGGTTTAAATGAAGGAAAGGGGGTAAGGTAGACCCCTCCTGACCCCCTAGGATTGATGAGGAGCTAATAATGTGCCCCGCGGGGCAAAAAATAAAAAATAAAAATTGTTTGCAATTTTTCGCGGTAGAGGCGCTTCCCGGTACGTGAACCGGGCAGCTAACCGGCAGCGTAACAGGAGTCCGCCATCTTGTGTTTTTGGAGCATCCGGTTCGCGTACCGGGTAGCGTTCCGGTGAGCATAACAAGGGGAAAACCAAGAGAAACAGTAAAATTAAATTAAAGGGAATAGATTTCCACCAAACTTGGCAAAATTGTAGGGACTGTTTGTTTGATGTGCCTTTGCAAGGCCTCAAGATATGTGCACGTGTGGATTTTGTCTAATTAAGGTTAAAAAAAATATATATATCTGTAAGCGTGCTCCGGCGCGCTTATGTTACGGGTTTTGTTTGCGCTGCAGAGCCGATACGTCACGGGTATGCGACGCGTCATGAGGCGTCTCACATGGCTACGTGATACGTCACGTAATAAAGAATATATTTTACAGCTATAGATATTAGCTTTTAAAAAACCAATGAAATTCACTGAAAAAACCATAGGTTATAGACCATATATAGTTAGGAATTTGCATTTACAAAACCTTGAAAATTCACTGAAAAACCATAGGTTAGAGACCATATATAGTTAGCTGGACATTTTATTGATATAAAACCAATGAAATTCCATATGTAGTTAGTTGCACTAACTATATATTTCACGCATCCGCAATCCAATGCTGATGATGTCACATATTACATCATTCATGACATGGTCAGTGACATCACTGATGACATCACTGATGACATCTCAAATGATATCACTGATGACATCACTGATGACATCTCAAATGACATCACTGATGACATCTCAAATGACATCACTGATGACATCACTGATGACATCTCATTTGACATTACTGATCACATCACTGATGACATCATTCATGTGAATATACAATGAACCTCTTCAGACTCTAATATAACCTTAGATACACTCAGTGTAAACAGACACTCACAGACTGTCACTCATCCATGGAGTTACTCACACACCTAGTCAGTCATGCAAAGAATCAATCACACCTCCATTTCCTCAACTATACAGTTATACACACCTTACTTATCCAAACACATACTAACACATATTTACTCTCTTATACAATCCCTGATACAAGTTCACAATGATCCATACAGCCACTCACACGTTCACTGGCTCTTATGCACAGTTATTTATATATGTCAACTCTCACATGTACTGTGTTTTACATATGTACTTACTTTGACATGTAGCACTGAGATATCCATTCACTCACCAATACACTCATGCACACAGTGAACCACCCATACAGCTGTTTCCACATGCACTTTTGAACCCATACATCTAGTGAATCAACTGCTCACACATCTATGCACAGAGTCATACACCTCCCAGCCACCCACACACACACTCAACCAATCAATAACCCATATAGTTACTCATATAACTACTGATCAACACATGCAGCAGTTTACAGAAAAACAGACATAATGATGCACAAATTAAGACAGTTTAGTCACTAACCCATGCACTCAGTGAGACACATTTAATCACTCACTCATACAGTCAGTCATGCACCTACTAAATCCTTCATCCAGACACTTATACATCCACTCATTCTTCAATATGTAAGACATATTTTAACTTTACAGAAACATACAGTCACTAGATGTTGTCATCAGTGATGTCATCAGTGATGTCATTTGAGATGTCATCAGCGATGTCATCAGTGATGTCACTGACCATGTCATGAATGATGTAATATGTGACATCATCAGCATTGGATTGCGGATGCGCGAAATATATATATATATATATATATATATATATATATATATATATATATATATATGAACAAGCGGCGTTCGCGCTGCGAAACGCGTCTCAGACATCTGGCTGAAATAAACATTTAAGGCACAAAAGAGAATTGGGTCCGTGTCCTGTTTTGGATTCTGCGTGGAGTGAACCAGGCTTCTAAATACAGGATTTGGAATATATATATATATATATATTCACTGAAAAAACCATAGGTTATAGGCCATATATAGTTAGGAATTTGCATTTACAAAACCTTGAAAATTCAATGGAAAAACCATTGGTTATAGAACATATATAGTTACGAATTTGCATTTACAAAACCTTATTTTACTCGCATAAAACCATTGAAATTCCATATATAGTTAGATGCGCTAACTATATATCGCGCACCCGCAATCCACTGCTGATGATGTCACATATTACATCATTCATGACATGGTCAGTGACATCACTGATGACATCACTGATGACATCTCAAATGACATCACTGATGACATCACTGATGACATATCAAATGACATCACTGATGATATCATTCATGTGATAATACGATGAACCTCTTCAGACTCTAATATAACCTTAGATACAATCAGTGTAAACAGACACTCACAGACTGTCACTCATTCATGGAGTTACTCACACAACTAGTCAGTCATGCAAACAATCAATCACACCTCCATTTCCTCAACTATACAGTTATACAAACTTTACTTATTCAAACATATACTAACACATATTTTCTCTCTTATACAATCACTGATACAAGTTGTCAATGATCCATGCAACCACTGACACATTCCCTAGCTCTTATACAGTTATTTATATATGTCAACTCTCACATGTACTGTGTTTTACATATGTACTTACTTTGACATGTAGCACTGAGATATCCATTCACTCACCAATACACTCATGCACACAGTCAACCACCCATACAGCTGTTTCCACATGCAATTTTTAACCCATACATTTAGTGAATCAGCTGTTCACACATCTATGCACAGAGTCACACACCTCCCAGCCACTCACACACATACTCAGTCTCCCATACAAATACTTGGGCAACCAATCAATAACCCATATAGTTACTCATATAGCTACTGATCAACACATGCAGCAGTTTACAGAACAACAGATATAATGATGCACAAATTATTACAGTTTAATCACTAACCCATGCACTCAGTGAGACACATTTAATCACTCCCTCATACAATCAGTCATGCACCTACTAAATCCTTCATTCAGACATTTATACATCCACTCATTCTTCAATATGTAAGACATATTTTAACTTTACAGAAACATACAGTCACTGGATGTTGTCATCAGTGATGTCATTTGAGATGTCATCAGTGATGTCATCAGTGATGTCACTGACCATGTCATGAATGATGTAATATGTGACATCATCAGCAGTGGATTGCGGGTGCGCGATATATAGTTAGCGCATCTAACTATATATGGAATTTCAATGGTTTTATGCGAGTAAAATAAGGTTTTGTAAATGCAAATTCCTAACTATATATGTTCTATAACCAATGGTTTTTTCATTGAATTTTCAAGGTTTTGTAAATGCAAATTCCTAACTATATATGGCCTATAACCTATGGTTTTTTCAGTGAATTTCATTGGTTTTTTAATAGCAAATATCAAAAGCTGTAAAATGTCAAGTACGTGATAGGTAAAAACGTTTTCGTGTTCATGCACGCTGATGTGCTTTGAACGCTGCCCCCCTCCCCTCTTTTCTCTTAGTAGTACTCTCTCTTTGCAGATAGTGAAGAGTAGTTAACGCAGGCCTTTACCCCCGTTGCAATCCGTCGTGCCTGCTTGTCTCTCCATTTGATTGATTGTTATCCAAGCATTTACTGTTTTACAATTGATTCTCTTTGGTTCATTCTCTATTTACAAACAAGCACAAAGTCGCAATACTCTGTTTAGTCTTTGCAGATAGTGAAAAATCGTGAAAAAAAATACAATTAATCGAGCAAAATCAGTAGGCCACTAATTGGATCTCTTTTTGACCTCGCTAAAATAGAAATATTAGGAACAACCCTTCATGAGAAATACGAAAATAGTGAGATGAACTGAGCTCCACACCATGAGGGCTGCAAGACAGCTCGGCTCCGTCACCCACCCCGCCCAAAATAACGACAAACCCTATGCAAATATTAAAAATATAGACAACACACCAGCAAAGTAACAGGGTAAAACATTTTATTAAATAACTATTTACATTACGTTGGTTTATGAGATGATGTCAGTAGTGGACCGATGTGTGAATAGGTCGGAAGCAGCACAAGGCGCCAAGATCCGGATGGCAAGTCCTGGATGTTGGGTGCCATAGTTCAGAGTTCTGAGTTTGAGCCTTTTTCAATGCCTGTGCTTTGTTGTTTCCCCTCCATCAAAAACAAAAAAAAAAATATAAAACTGTGCAAAAATACAAAAAAATCAAAAAATGTTTAGAAAAGCAGTGCTTGTAAGACTGTCTGAAGCTTATTTCCACCTACTGCAGCTTCACTATTCTCAAAGTAAGTGAGGGTCGTTTGTGGACCTGACTGCATTTGAAAACAATGTTATATGGTACCTCCCTAAACAGCTTGACGGAGGCCCCCGAGGGGCGGTGTGATGGCACGGACTCGGAGAAGACGCTTGGCTCCGACCCCCTCCCCAAGTCTTATAGCACTGGTGTAGCCTGAGATCGCCCCCGACATAGGCGGCCGGCTCCCGGGGTCCGGCGGAACTTTTTGCCTTTTGATGACTCTTCTATTCTGGACTTTGTCCCAGAATCCGTTTGACCTGAAGACACGCTGTAGTGGGGCGCCCCTTTACCGTTTTAGTTGCCATTCCGCCCGCTTTTGCTACACTGTGCCTCTTCCGCCATTCAGCTGTTTACCGCCCGCTCTTGCGACTACAGCGTCTCGCTCACCATGTAGTTGAGTTGCTCCCGCTCTTGCGGTGCAGCGATAGGCGGGTGCCACAGGACCCTCAAAATGGCGGCCGGCTCTTCAGTTTTGGGCCTGGTCCACTAAAATGGCCCTGGGACACCTTGGAACTCGGACGCTTGCCTGCTAGGGCTTGTGCTCCATTCTCGTAAGCGTCCCCTCAGCCGTGAAGATTCTACAAAAGTCTTGGGGGCCCCCGACTCCCGCAGGCTTCTGGTGGGGAGCGGCTGCCATGTCTGCTCGTGGAATGGCCACGACGGAGCTACGAGATGGTAGTGCTCTCATGCTGACGCCAGCTTTAGTCTGAAACATCCAGAAACACTGTAGACTACCAATTCGATCAGTTCCGGTAGCGCCCCAACATGACCCGGTAGAGAAGAACTTGCCCTCCCCTCTTTGACTGATGGTTCTTGTTGCCTGTCCCCTCTGTTGTCATTTTACAGAACTTTTTGGACTGCTGAAAGGGGTTGTGTTCCGAACGCTGGTTGGTGGAGACATTTTGACTATATTCTTGACCTACGTTGTCGCGTAATGCGTTATATGACACGCCGCATTAGCGCACCCGGAAGTGATCCGGGGCGCGGCGCGCAGCGCGTAACGTAAGCATAACAGGTCATGTGACTTGTTAATAAAACTTTTTATTGGTTCATTTTACTTTTGTTATTTTAATAATGAAAAGCTTGGTCATATGACCTAAAAATTACGCTTTTTATTGGTTTCGAACTTTTTTTTTTATAACATATATGTTATAATATTCCAGGCTAATGTACTTTCCCGGAAAATTTACAACTGTCCTGCAAGTAAAATATATTCCTTTTTCGAGAAAAAGGGCGTTTCTTCGTTCCATGACGGAGCCGTTGAGTAAAAGAGACTCGGCCTGCTGTCTTACTCGCCGATACGCCTGATTATCAGATTCTTATCGATCACTTTATGTTGCAGGAGTAGAAAACACAACTGCCCTTGACCATTTATCTTTACTGCGTTCCTACATATTATACCTTTTATCCGTCATGTAATTGGACTGCTTTATTTCACTTGCCTTTTATTGATTCGAAAACAGTGACTAAAAGTAAAAACTTTACCAATGTAAATACTACTACCATGTTTTGTTTTAAAAACCTTTATTGTGAAAATGTCAGTATACAAATACGGGCCTATAACCACGTGGGCCGGCCACGGAGCAAACTGAAATCGTATATGATGAGGAGACATTTACATTATAGAGGAACGTAACGAACGAGCCATTAGGTTGCAAGAACTAAGGTGTCTAACAGTTGCGGAATCGGTGGACGTACATTTTGTAATTAAAATACGACAGGGCCACTTACAAAAAAGTTATCTAGATATACATTTGCGTGCAAAAACCATGGGTGACGTTAATTCGAACTTTCAATAGTACAGTAATCAATAACACATCAGAACTTAATATCAATAGGGATGTCGAAATATTCAATCAATTCTCGTCCCCGCCCGCCATGAGCATCAAAACTGCATTCATATCTCGTGATATCAAGGTTGTTCAACCAGTACACAACAATGAGTTACGAGTCCCATTTATACCGGCGCCATTTTGGGCGAGGCCGGGCAGGTCCAAGATATAGTCAAAATGTCTCCACCAACCATCGTCCAGACCAGAACCCCTTTCGGCCCTTTATGCTACAAGATGGTGTCTTCCATTCAGAAAATATTGTTGGCAGCATTTTGAAAGGAAACATAAACAGCCGTTCTCCTAGTGAGTCTCACATTGTTACATTTAGGAAGAATGTTGAAGAGTAGTATGTGGAAAATCTGAAGCCATTTTTCTACAAACTCTCAATCAGCCTTGGATGGAAAAAAAATCCTGAAGAATGTACAAACTGAAAACCAATTTTTGTCTGTATAGCATCAACAGCAACGCTTGAGTCAGCTTTGTGTCAAGCCGCCATTTTGATTCAATCAATAACGTCCCCCTGCACACATTCAGGGACCTGGTCATGTCTTCAGATGAAACGGATTGTGGGACAAGAAGCAAAAAGGAAAAGGAAAAAAGTTCCGTCGGACCTCGGGAGCCGGCCGCCTATGTCATGTGCGACCTTTGGCCACACCAGGGCAATAGTGAAGCTGCAGCAGGTGCAAATAAGCTTCAGACAGTCTTACAAGCACTGCTCAGAACTCTCAACTATGGCACTGAACATCCAGGACTTGCCATTCGGATCTTGGCGCCTTGTGCTGGTTCCGACCTATTCACACATCGGTCCACTATTGACATCACCTCATAAGCCAACGGGGCACCCCACGCCGACTTTCGGCGCAGCATTGTAGGATGGCCACACCAGTGCAGCAACTTGCTGGACACCACCTCGGTGCCATCTGGATCTCGGCGCGTTCGAGTCACTGTACCGCAAGAGTGACCGGAACTCAGCTGGACACGCCGTCTTTCGGCGCAGCATTGTAGGATGGCCACACCAGTGCGGCAACTTGCTGGACACCACCTCGGTGCCATCCGGATCTCGGCGCGTTCGAGTCACTGTACCACAAGAGTGACCGCAACTCAGCTGGACACGCCGTCTTTCGGCGCAGCATTGTAGGATGGCCACACCAGTGCGGCAATTTGCTGGACACCACCTCGGTGCCATCCGGATCTCTGCGCGTTCGAGTCACTGTACCGCAAGAGTGACCGCAACTCAGCTGGACACGCCATCTTTCGGCGCAGCATTGTAGGATGGCCACACCAGTGCGGCAATTTGCTGGACACCACCTCGGAGCCATCCGGATCTCGGCGCGTTGTGCTGCCTTTGGCCTACTGTAGCCGCAAGTGCGGACACAACTCAGTTGGACGGCGAGTGAAACGCTAAGGGGCGCCGCACTGCAGCCGAGGAGCCTCCATCTTGGGGGAGACGCACAGCCCCCACTGACTGACGCGACCTCACAGGCCAACGGGGCGCCCCACGCCGACTTTCGGCGCAGCATTGTAGGATAGCCACACCAGTGCAGCAACTTGCTGGACACTAACTCGGTGCCATCCGGATCTCGGCGCGTTGTGCTGCCTTCGGCCTATTCGCACATCGGTCCGCTACTGACGCCGCCTCACGTGCCAACGGATTTTCTACGCTTTTTGTAGCCCTATGCTGCATAACAGGTCATGTGACTTGTTTATAAAACTTTTCATTGGTTCATTTTACTTTTGGTTTCCGAAAGATGGAAGGCTTGGTCATATGACCTAAAAATAACACTTTTCATTGGTTTAGAACATTTTTTTTTCCCAAACGATGAAAGCCCCACCTTGTTTCTGGATGATTCAGACTGAAGCTGGCGTCAGCATGAGAGCACCACCATCTCGTGGCTCCGTCGTGGTCATTCCGCGAGCAATCATGGCAGCCGCTCCCCACCGGAAGCCTGCAGGAGTCGAGGGCCCCCAAGACTTTTGTAGAATCTTCACGGCTGAGGGGACGCTTTCGAGAATGGAGCCCAAGCCCTAGCAGGCAAGCGTCCGAGTTCCAAGGTGTCCCAGGGCCATTTTAGTGGACCAGGCCCAAAACCGAAGAGCCGTCCGCCATTTTAAGAGTCATGTGGCAGCCGCCTATCGCTGCACTGCAAGAGTGGGAGCAACTCAACAACATGGTGAGCGAGACGCTGTAGCCGCAAGAGCGGGCGCAACTCAGCTGGATGGCCGCCACCTGGGGAGGCCCTTTCACGCCGCCTCCCCCACGCCCCCCCCCGGGCCGCCCCACGACAATTTTCGGAGCAGCATTGTAGGATACCAAAACCAGTGCAGCAGTTTACTGGACATCACCTGGGTGCCATCAACATCTCAGCGCGTTCTGCTGCCTTGGAACTATTCGCACAACAGACCGCTACTGACGAGGCCTCCTCCGCACCACCCGGGACGCCCCACGCTGTTTTTCTTTGCTGCATTGTAGGATCCCAAAAACCAGTGCGGCACCCAGGTGACATCACCTGGATGCGGTCCAGAACTCAGCACGTTGTGCTGCCTTGGGACTATTCGCACAAAAGACAGCTTCTGACCATTGTTGCTTTTTTTGTCAAAAATGTTTAAATGTTTGTTACAGTTTTTGTTCCGTTCGTTATATTTAAAAGTTAATAAAGTTTTATAATCCCACTTTGTTGGAGTGCTATATATTTTTAAAAAATCGGGTGAATGGGGCCTTGAATCGGGTTATTGTCATGTGTGGGCTTTGCAAGTGTACTGCTACAGGATCGGACATTTCAAACTCAAATGCACGTTCTTTTTCTTACCTTTCCGAAGCATGGAGCGCAATAGCAGGCAGAGAAAGGGTGATGCAAGTGTTGAACACTGCCTGGCCTGGAAGTTGCTGGCAGTGCCCCCCCACCCCGCCCGCTCCTGAAAGAGGACACACACACACCGCCGCCCCTAGTACTTCACAGATCATTAAAAGACCATGCGCTTGTTCATGAGGCTTAAATGGTTTATCACCCCTTCTAGAACCCCTGCATCGACCCTCTGACGTTTCCTGGAAAAATTACCACGTAACACAATACCAAGCCCTGTCAGCTGAAACCCCCGAGGAATCGTGGGGCATATTATCAAGGGGGTTTATCTCCGCTTTTTTGGCTTTAAAAGCCAAGAAAGCGGAGATAAAATTATCTCCCTATTACCAAGCTGTCGCTAACACCAGTTAGTGACAGCTAAAAGGAGATAGCGACCATCTTTGGCCCCTCTTTGCATGTCAGTGATATTTATCACTAATGACATGCAAAGTGGGCGTGCCAAGATGTTACCGACTGGAAACAGTCCCTAACATCGCTATCTCCTATTACCAACTTTTGGAGATATTCGCGCTAAGCGCGAATATCTCCAAAAGCTAACACCTGACCTGAGCAGTTCTTAGCCATGTTATCCAATGGGAGGTGGATAACATGGCTAAGAGCATTTGCTCGATAATGCATGAATATCGCTGACTTTTCAGCGATATTCATGCATTGCGGCCGTTTTTTATCGCATTTGCGATAAACCTTGCTAATAGCAAGGTTTATCTGCGATAAAAATCGCCGATGTGCGGCGATAATTTTTGTCTCTAAACAAGTTAGAGACAAAAATTATCGCTAGTTGTTGGTAATATGCCCCAGGGTTTTTGCTTGCAGAAATCGGGAGGCGGGAGACTAGCACTGAAATCAGTAGTCTCACGCCTGAATCGGGAGGGTTGGTATGTCTGGATTCTCTACAGCTGGGGCCATAAACTACATCCGCAGGGCTAGGTGATAGCCTGGGTCCGGCCTGGACAATCGGACACAGAGGAAGAGGAGTGTCAGAGGGTGCGGTAGTGAATAGGGTGAAAGGGAGGTGTCGGGCGGGCACAGGGTGTGATTCTCAGGGAAGAGCAGCGCAGATGGGGAGAAGTATATGGCCCATGCATGAGAGAGAGAGCGGGGGTGACCAGTGCGTGAGGGAGATGCTTGCGAGGGTGGGGAGCCGTGCTGAGAATCGACAGCGTGCAGAGAGTGGGTCTGGTCAAGGCATCTAAAATGGCTGCCGTGCACGACAAAAGTGTGGCATTGGAAAAAAAGCAAGATGGCGCAGACAATGTTTATCAATACGAATTAATTTATAACAATTATTTTTAACAATATATTTACTCGCAGTGTCAAAATGGCGGTCAACACTTCCTGATTTCCATCGAATCGAACGTTAACAGACGTCACGCAGCAAAAAAAAAAAAAAAGCTCACGCACAGCCGCTGGAAGACATGTATCAACATATATGAGCCTCCTCAGCCACCCTCAGAAAACATAAGGGGTCAGGATACGTCTCCCGCACCCCCTTATACCTAGTAATTTAATTAAAACGAAACACAAAATGGCGAATTCCCGTTTCGCTACCAGTTTGCGGCCCAGTTCGCGGCCCGGGAATCGCTTCTACCGTGAAAAATATTTTTTTTTTATTTTCCCCACGGGACCCTTTAATAACCCCAACATCATTCCTAGGGGGTCAAGAGAGGTATACCTTGCCCCCTTTCATTAAATTCCCCCTTCCTTTTTCACCTCTTCTTCTCTCTCGATCCTACCGAGAGATAAGATGGCGGCCGCTCCGGACTGTTTAGAATGTTGACAGACACCGGAGAGCCAATCAGCTTTCTGCGCGCAAAGTTCCGTTTCGCGAAAAGTAAGCGGACCGGAGCGCAGCCCGGAGCGCTGTTACAGATATATATCTTGTTTTGAACGTTAATTTCTCAAAATCCACTGGAGCACATATATTGAGACCTAGCAAAGGCACATCGGGCTAACAGTCCCTACAATTTTGCCAAGTTTCGTGCAAATCCATTCAGCCGTTCGAGCTAAAAGTGAGGCCAAAGGCCCTATGGAAATTAACATGGGAAAAACGTGTTTTGGGCCCCCCCTTTTTTCTTGGCCCCCCCTTGACGAAACCCCCCCAAAGTTTCGGGGGCTGCTCAGAAACAAAATGTGCCATTTTCCTGAAAATTTCAGCCGATTCCGTCCACAAACGCCAAAGTTATTAGACATAGAATTTTCAAAAGTTCCATAGACAAATAATCCTGACTATATATACCTACTGGCGATAGCCAGTAGGTAATATATATATATATATATATATATATATATATATATATATATATATATATATATATATATATATATATATTCGTTTCACAACAAAACTCTTTCCGGGTCCCTTGACCCATGAAAGGTGGCGTGGACGTCGGCGGAGTGAATCCGACACAAGTATGCTCTCAATAACCAAAGTCCATAACCCACGCTCTCAGGAAACAACACGTGATCAAGCCGTTTGTCGGCGAAACGCGTTGTGAATTAAAACAGCACTGGCTTCATCTTGGTGTCTCCGTGTTGTTTCCTGAGAGCGTGGGTTATGGACTTTGGTTATTGAGAGCATATATATATATATATATATATATATATATATATATATATATATCACGCCTCAAAGATTCCGGTCGTGACAATGCCGACTGCTAGGGTGGTCCGTAACCCTGTATTTTTCAAACCCCAATTCCAATTATCCAGAAGATATACGAACACAAACAGGATTCGTTTTGTAGCCAATTGATTTATTCAGCCACACACAAGCGAATCCTGTTTGTGTCCGTATATCTTTTGGATGATTGGAGTTGCGGTTTAAAATAATACAGGGTTGCTGGTACCCTGGTTACGGACCGCCCTAACACTCGAGCGATTTGTTCTATATCGAAGGAATCAGAGTGGAATTTACAAGGGGGTCGCAACCCCGCTCAGAGCCCGCCACCATCAAGAGGCAAACGAGACCCTCGATTGTAGTGGTTGATTATATATATATATATATATATATATATATATATATATATATATATATATATATATACTAAATACGTTGCATAGAGTAAAGTATAACATTATTATTTCCACTACAACAAGTGGTACAGCAGGGAAAGTGTTGGAGAAAAATTACTATTGTCACTCCAGTGAGTGCAACAGTAGGGAAAGTGTTGGATAGCAGGTGTGAATAATGTTCCACTCCACCGAGTGTAACAGTAGGGAAAGTGTGAATAGCGTGAGGGTAAAATTACTATTCCCACTCTAGTAAGTGCAACAGTAGGGAAAGAGTTGGATAGCAGGTGTAAATAATCTAATATTCCCACTTAGCCGAATGTAACAGTAGGGAAAGTGTTGGATAGCGGGATGGTAAAAAATACTATTACCACTCCAGTGAGTGCAACAGTAGGGAGAGTGTTGGATAGTGGGTGGGTAAAAATTACTATTCCCACTCCAGTGAGTGCAACAATGAGGAAAGTGTTGGATAGCGTGAGGGTAAAAATTACTAGTCCCACTCCAGTGAGTTCACCAGTAGGGAAAGTGTTAGATAGCGGGTGGGTAAAAGTTACTATTCCCACTCCAGTGAATGCAACGGTAGGGAAAGTGTTGGATAGCGGGAGGGTAAAAATTACTATTCCCACTCCAGTGAGTGCAACAGTAGAGAAAGTGTTGGATAGCAGTAGGGTAAAAATTACTATTTGAACTCCAGCAAATGCAAAAGTAGGGAAAGTGTTGGATAGCGGGTGGGAATAATTTAATATTCCCACTCCACCAAGTGTAACAGTAGGGAAAGTGTTGGATAGCGTAGGGGAATAATTTAGGATACCAACTCCTGCAATATAATAAACAATAATGAATTTTCCTCCCACCATTTTCATCTATAAACATCACCTACAATATTGTAAAATATTAATAAATTAACATAATTAATTAACAATTAATTAATTAACTAAAAACAATTACAAATTCAATTATTAACCATCAAATCTAAATCAATTCACACAATTAACGCAATAAAAAACTTTTAATAAATATAACAAATAATAAAAATTACATTAAAACTAAATTACTTCCTACCCTACTCCCCTATCAACCCCAACCCACTCTCAAAAAAGTACACAATTAACATATTTACAAACTAATTATTAATAAATAATATCTAATCAATTAGTAACTAATAAAAACACTCAATAAACATTATTACCAAATAATTATGAATTGTTAATAATCAATTTATAATTAATTAATAATACATTAATTAACTTAGTTAACTATATACATTTTGAAATACTAAATTATTAATGAATAAAAATAATTAATTAATTCATTACAATGAAATTACTTCCCCCCAGTCCAATATAAACCCATAACCCGCTACAGAATTAAATTACGCAAAAAATAAATAACATAAAATTCATTACTTTAAAAAATTTCAAACATACATTACAACAATAATACTTTTAACACGCATACTAACAATAAAATGCAAAATAGATCAATATTTTTAACAACTATAATATGACTGTCGATATTATTAACTTTGATATTATGACAATTGGTATTTCTTACCTGCATTTCGATATTTGGCACCACTATATTTTTGAAAGTGTATATTATGTCCACCTGATATTTTAAACTCAATATTTTGCCATATCGATATTTAAAATCCGATATATTGACTGTTCACCATGTCTAGCACAAGACCAAGTTTTAAATGTTAATTTTGCCCATCGTTTATTTTTTTCTTTAAATTAAATTGAAGTCTCCTTTGAGGCAGTGTAATATATTAATATTTTACTTTAGGGCATGTTTTCCTTTTTTTGTAAGGAACAGGCGTCTTACTTAAGTATTTAATGTATTCGTGTTTGATTCTCCATCTAGAACACCTTCAATGGGATAAGTCCTAGTTTTTGACCTCCTTTCATACTGCCAACGGCAAACAAATCGGCGCTGTATTGGCCGACACCGATCAGACCCAGGGACCCTCTTTGAGGCATTATTCATCCAAGGTTACTGAACGCATTTTGCAATCTCCTCTAGCGTGCACATACTTTTTGTTTGCTTTAAAGTACATCATTCCAACTATGACTCAAATACAAAAAAAATCGAAATTATTATCAGAAGGCAAACTGAAAAGCGGTATTCACATTGGAAGTGAAAAGAAACTGGTCCAGAACAAATCCTCAATTTAAGGTTTTTTCTTCTATTTATGGTGTCACGTGCAAGACATGCTGCAACTGTCTTTTTTCAACCTTGTCCTTAGACTTTACAGATACCGAATACGGAGCAGACTGGATAATGATTCTGTTTTCTACTTTGACAAATTGCCTTCTGTTTCTGATACTTGTTATCAGTGCAGCTGGGGACCAAATAAGGAAAAAGCCCAGTGGTAATGTAAGATAGCAAAGTGTAAATTACAGTGTGCGATCGCTTGCAGTCGGTTTGTACCCTTCACTTCGGCGGTAGATGGAAAAAAACATAAAGTTTGGTCGGCTAATAATTGTTTTATAAACTCCCAATATTTACCAGCTTACCTGCTACTAAAAACCACCGAGTTTGACACTGACTGACATCGGAACAGCCATTCTATGTGACCAGCACAGTGAATGAAAAGACTTCATTCCTGTGAAACAAGGTTTAATTCGTGGGAGACGCTTGTGGAGAGAACGTTCACATAAAGGGATATTTTCTTTAACAATTTGCACATATATATAAGTCTCTGATAAGATATTACTTCATGGGTGGCATGCATAAAATGAACACTGGAAATGTTATTTGAGCGCATTAGCCCGGATCACAAAACATTTTGGACTGGCACTATTTCATGCCCTTCCTTGATGGTAAAGTAAGGCACTGCTTGGTGCGACCACCCTTTACCATTGTATTGCTAAAGCACATTTCTGGAGGAGTTAATATGTGACAAAATAATTGTGCATACTTGTTGTGTGACATTTTAGTTGATGTGATACTGTGTTCTGTTATTTGTATGTGCTGTAGTGTTTTTGTGCTCTATTATTGCAACGTGGATTTATTGTTCTGTGGTTGTTGTATTGCATGCTATTTTGAGTATTTGCTGTGCTGTGCCATGTTATGCTTTAAATGTGTTGCTATGTTGTTTTGTGTATGCTTCTCTGTGCTGTTATGTTGTTTATCAAACTATAAAATCTTGCATGTCAGATCTGTCCGAAGCACATGTATACGTTTTTGCACCCTTCAAAGGGAACACCAGGATGCCTGGAAAAAGCTTGTGTATCCCCTCTATGGTTACTGAATGACCCTGCAGTTTCCTTCAAGACTTCTACCTCTGTGTTGGGGGTGCCTTGCCTGCTTCAAACTCGAATATAGAGTTAGATGTAGAATCACACTGGGATTGTCACAGTATACTTCTATGAGAAAGTGGATTAGTAGGCTGAGTGGATAGTAGACCAACGCAATAATGAAGTCACAATTGTTGTTAGGTTCAGTAAAGGGCTTAGAGGCATATTTACAAGCCCCATGCGTCGCTGGGGCATCACCTTTTGGGATGTTCCGTGGCGCAGATTACGAAATCATATCCATAAGGTCAGGTAAAGCAACAATGCATGGCTTTTGGATGGCCTCATAGATATGAAATGAGGCATGGTAGCGGAAAGCGCTTTGTTGCTTTACTCTGCCCTCAGGAGGCATTCCATGGACGTTGATGTGGGTTTTCCCATGGAATAACTGGCCTCAGAAACAGGAGGTGCAGCACATCCCATCACTAATAAAAGAGAGAGGGACCCCAAGACCAAAGGGATAGGGTTCCACAGTTGACGCAAGTCAAAAATTAATTCCCTTTGGGCGAATTAACATTAATACATAAGTACTTACAGACATATAATAAACTTACCAATACCAAACAAATAACAAGGAAGCAATGAAAATAGGTGATAAATTCAATACACGTGAAAACACTATGGTGAAAAAAAGTATTCAAACAATTTATTAGCATACATTACATTTGTTAAAAATTGGGAAACACATACAGGACGGAACAATAATCAATAAAATCAACATTCCAATAAAAAGGAGCTACAGGGAGAAAGGACTAAACTCAAACACAAAACAGTAATTTTGAATTTTCCTTAGTTTCTATTCCCAGATTTACTCCTTGAGCATCGACGCGTTTCGGCGGTATAATCAATCTAAAACCGCCTTCATCAGGACAATTTGTACAAATGTTTCCCAATACTTCTCAGGTAAGCAAAGGGTCTGTCAGTGTATCATAAGGGGTATACTGCCTCCTTATCGTTTGTTGGAGATATTCATCCAGCGAATTATCTTCTTGATATACATAGAATTCTAGATTAAAATGATGACGGAGTCTTTATCATAGTTTCACTATTAGTGACGCATCCAGCATAATGGCTGGGGAAAAAGAGTTAAAATCACTGCGTCCAACGCACGCGGTAGTTCTGTTCTCAATACCGACTCCCACCTATAAATAGAGCGGTTTACGACGTTTGAAGGGTTCAGGGTTCCAGAAAGATACCCACGGCACGAGGTGATTTCCTCCGTGTTAATCCTCTTTTATTAACTCACGAACGTCCCGCGTGGATGTCTGCTCGTCCTACCGGCTACACGACAGGACGAGCAGACATCCACGCGGGACGTTCGTGAGTTAATAAAAGAGGGTTAACACGGAGGAAATCACCTCGTGCCGTGGGTATCTTTCTGGAACCCTGAACCCTTCAAACGTCGTAAACCGCTCTATTTATAGGTGGGAGTCGGTATTGAGAACAGAACTACCGCGTGCGTTGGACGCAGTGATTTTAACTCTTTTTCCCCAGCCATTATGCTGGATGCGTCACTAATAGTGAAACTATGATAAAGACTCCGTCATCATTTTAATCTAGAATTCTGTGTATATCAAGAAGATAATTCGCTGGACGAATATCTCCAACAAATGATAAGGAGGCAGTATACCCCTTATGATACACTGACAGACCCTTTGCTTACCTGAGAAGTATTGGGAAACATTTGTACAAATTGTCCAGATGAAGGCGGTTTTAGATTGATTATACCGCCGAAACGCGTCGATGCTCAAGGAGTAAATCTGGGAATAGAAACTAAGGAAAATTCAAAATTACTGTTTTGTGTTTGAGTTTAGTCCTTTCTCCCTGTAGCTCCTTTTTATTGGAATGTTGATTTTATTGATTATTGTTCCGTCCTGTATGTGTTTCCCAATTTTTAACAAATGTAATGTATGCTAATAAATTGTTTGAATACTTTTTTTCACCATAGTGTTTTCACGTGTATTGAATTTATCACCTATTTTCATTGCTTCCTTGTTATTTGTTTGGTATTGGTAAGTTTATTATATGTCTGTAAGTACTTATGTATTAATGTTAATTCGCCCAAAGGGAATTAATTTTTGACTTGCACATCCCATCACACCACCATTACCGGGGGCCTGTCCCCAAGATGGCGGCTCTCCACCCCTAACCACTAATCATCGGAAATCTCACTGGACCCTTTAGCACTCCTACCCTCTCCCTGGAAACTAGGGTATAACAATCTCAGACACACAGGCTTCAGAAATGGGAGGCACAGCGCACACCATCACTCTGCCACTTTATCTCCATTCTGAACGTCCTGGAGAACCTATGCGTGCTCCCTCTGACATAGGTGTCCTCTACAGAGAACCCTGCGGTCCTCGAGTTGGCCTTCTTTGGGTTCATGATCTTCTCCCTCAGCCTCATGGCTCTGAACTATCTCCCCTGGATGGTGACTGGGTTAAACACTGTTAGTTCTGAGCATCATCCTCTGCACCCAAGAACTTAGTATAAAAACATCTGGATTGCTGATGTGCAGTGTAAGATAAACTTCTGTGAAGTGTGAAAAATAAATCAAATTACAAACTGTGTGCTTCATGTCCTGGATGGCGAAGCTTATAGAATGGCCTGTGCTAGGTTTTTACCTTTAGAGATGGGGCAAACTCATGGCCACAGAGAGAAAACAGTCTGTCTCCCAAACTGATGCTGACTGTTCCCATTTAGTATTCTTTCTTTCTTTGTCTACTTTCTTTGCTCCTATCCCCTCTCACCTGAATATCTCCCCTTGCCTGCAACACCGCCTAGCCCCCCGACCCTTTGTGCCCTTTGACTAAGCACTCCTTTTCCCCTTGTAGGGGAAAGATCCAATTTTTATATTCTGGAGTCTCAGCCAACCCGCTGAGAGAGTCCACAGCGCCAAGGGTGCCACTCACAGTTGAGGTCTGGTATGGTACCCCTTGCCAAAGCACTCCCTGTCCCCTTTTTGGGGAAGGATTCAGTAGGTAGCCTTGGAGTTTCAGAGACCCCTCTGAGAGAGTCCACTGCGTATAGGGAGCCTCTTGCGACAGAGATGGGGAAATGATACCACTTCCCCTGGGATCACAGATTACTCGACTTTGGACGCAGCGTTGACTACCGGTTTGAGTCCCCGTCACCCTCCCCCTCTTCCTTCCATGCTGTGTCTCTCACCCTCCCCTCCTATTTCCATCCTCCATTCTCTGTCAACTTCCCCTGCTCCTACTCCCTCCCCTGAATCTCTCCCCATGCCTGCTTTTACCCTTACGTATATGTCCTTTTTGTTTGTCTCGACCTTACATGTAATTATGTTGCCAGGTTCTAATAACTGTGTAACCTTTGTAACGATGTACCTGCAACTATGGTCTGATGTAAAGAGCTCTGATACCTCCGGGTCTAGCCAGCGCTATATAAAACCTTTAAAATATAATAAATAAATACAATTAAAATGGCTCCTTTTGCTCAATTGGTCTGGCAACCTGATTGTTACATGTTGAGGTCTACTTCTAGTTCAGAATATTTGAGCGACTTGATGGTTACAGAGTGTGTGATGAAGTAGCCAACATAATAAATGAGTTCATACATTTATTTTTATGTTAAATATTTTAGTGGTATTCAGACATTTGGCCCATCACACAGCAAAGAGATTAAGAACAGAAATTTTGCACAATATTATCATGTTGCCGCTGATCAGCCATTATAAGGTGGATCTACCCTCCATCCTCTGCTTACTCCATTGGAATATCAACTTCATGGTCTAAGTCCCATGGACCATTATAACGCACACATATGTTGTGGGGGATGCCGCATACTAGAATTCTTTTGCACAGCATATAAGGCTAGTATGGCAGTCTCCCCCTGACATGTCCAGGCCTCGGAACCTGGACTTCAGAACTCCAAAAGTATGTTCAACCATATTTCAGGTCTTGAAAAGTGCCTGATTATACTGTTGTTCCTGCTTTATTTGGGGATATGCAAGTGTGGTCCAAGGCCCATGGCTGAACACCATATCCCTGGTCATCTGAAAGTAGAAAAAATATACAACTGTTAATGATGAAGCACTTAGTTACATAAACATTCATGCCCATCCATGTGTGTTATGTGTACTGAGCCACTCATGCACATTTCCTACAATATCAAAAGAAAAAAGAAGGACTGACAGTGGAGCCTCTTATCTAACAGCACCTAACCCGATGTATCTACTCTATTTTTAATTTACCACTATTTCTGGTGGGAGCTGTGTGCACACGGTACAGTACCCACCGCCACAGTACTAGTTTCCAGCCGGGACCATAATCAATGGTCTCAAAGCGGGGACCATCTTTAACGGAGTGAGTTACCAAATAATTAAAAGACTACGAGAAGAAAGGCAAACACCAACCACAGAGAGGGGCAATAAAGTGATAACAACAAACATTGCATATCCTACATTTGCTGCCAATTTGAAAATCTAACTAACAGGCTCTAGAGTCTAATGTGATTCTTGCTGATCTAAGAGGTTAAAATTAGGGAACCTAACATTCACGTAATTTAGAATTCATGTAGTAGGAAGCATCCCACACTGGATGCTCCTGTATACATGGCCCGGAGACAGAGGGGATGTGCCCTATAGGATATGTAGAAGGGCAAACAGCTTATTAATAAAAAACCCTTTTCTTTTAAGAAATTTCAAGTCCGGCAAGTGAGCCTATTTTAGTAACAAGTGGGGGTATGGGGAACACCCCTGTCTGAACGGCCAAGAGTATGATAAAGTCTAGTATCGTGAGAGAAAGGAGGGACAGAGTGGTAAGGTTACCCAAAAGTGACCTAGACCAATAAAGTTTGCACAAGCCTACATATTCAATATCAAATCCTTAGGAATAGCAGGAGTGAGGTATCAAGAGTGGGTTAAAGGTACCAGGATTCTCAGTCCGTGAGGGCTTCTTGCAATCTAAGATAGAAGACATATCGTCTAATAAATGGGTCCAAGTGATGGAATGACAGTGAGAGGAGAAAGGGAGGGAGCGAGGCCCCAGCCATATCTATTCATTTGATGGAACTAGGATGTCCATTTGATCTTAAACCTAAGGATACAACATCTTATTGTTTATAACAGAGTAACAACATGTCGTTGTTTACAACACAGTAACACATGGCCATAATACTATAAAAAATAATGTATTTCATCATCATTATTGTGCCCTAACTCAATGCTACGTAGTCTACAGATCCAACCACGCCTTTATATATGGACGAGGCCCAGTAGATTAATTCCATTTTCAATTACAAGGATACAGGATCACTACTCATGTAATGCAAGTGATCATTCTAAAGGATGAAAAGATTCACTTGATATTCTCTTACTTATTGTTTAAGTTGCACTTAACTATTGCTTCGTATCTCTTAGATTGCCCTTGACGGGGAACGTCAACCATTAAGAAATATATTGAATATACCTGCTTGTGCCTGATCCCACCTTACTTTTACGATGGGTACCACTCCCCTCTCTTTTCCTTGGCTTAGAGGTTGCAAGAATATCCATTGAGTGTATTTTTTGGTGACTTGCACTCTCTACATTCTATAGTATATTAGTATGCCTCACCGATCCCACTCACGGGTGTATGTTTCTCATACTCTTCTATTTTGTTTCTTTTCATTTTTTTTTGGTCGTTTATATTATCCTAATCTGTTTTCTCACTTCTTCTGACCGCTTCCCATGGGTCTTTTAGCAGTTCTCCTTTTGGCTATTTCTTTCTTTCATTTGGAATTATTGAGATTCGTTTTTTACGTCTCTTTAATGTGGTATGTTGCCCTAGGAGACATGTACATGTGATGTTCGCATGTATGAACACAGTCCCGGCTGGGCTTTCTCTTTCTATATATATTCCTGCCCTATATTGGTAAACATGAAGTATTTATGAATCATTGCCTACATGACAATTTTGTAAATATTTTAAATCCCCTGTTAGTCTGTCTTTGTTGTGTCCTTAGACAACCTAAATCATGTCTTGTCTTTTTTTAAAAAGAGGATCATATTTTTGTTGTATGTTTGTCCTTATATTTGTATTCTTATTTGTTTGTGAAAAAAAGAAACATCGAAGACTTCTTTATTCTTTTTGATTATGGACAATTGATTTGCTTTTACTGTCAGAATCTTTGGGTGGTGCACCTTTACTTTGTTTAACATTTCTTACAGTATTTGACGATATGTGTTACATATACAGTTGGCCATTCATTTAGATATGCTGACCATGCCCTGATACTTTGGATACTCCTACATGCTGACTTTCATGTTTAGACAGTAGCTTACTGGGATTGGCATTTTGAAAAGTTCTTGAACTCTCTATGTTATGTGAAACTAATCATTGTGCAAAGTGACAAAATAATGATCACATTTACTACCATTTGTTCATCCTTACATATTGTGTGGCACTGCCAACATGTTGACACTCTCACATACATATGTCCCTGTGTAACCTCTGATGCAGGCATACATGACATTTACACAGCCTTTGATTTATTCACTTTCTTCATCATGTGATTTGGCTGCTTACATGCGATGGTTTCAATCTTGTAACATTGATAACTTTTAGTATTTGTTGTCAGCCTTCAGCTATTGCTCTTTTTTCAGACACATTCTCATGGTGCACTTGGATTGACACATAGATCTTGCAACGTGGACCAACTTTATGTATGACACACTGATGTTGCTGCAAGTAGCTATTCAGTGCAGACCAGGACAGAATATTTAGGGTTTTCACATGTATATATATATGACTCTAACTTGTAAGGGAATCATTTATTCTATGCTTTGATTCTGTCACCATTGCTGTGGCCAGGGAATGTTGAGATCAGCATCATGAGTACACTGTGATACCCTCTTCTGTTTGCATTTTATTCTATGTTCATAGCTGATGTACGACATGCATTGTGTTTGGCTTTGTGAGTTAAAAATGTTGGATTCATATGACTTTCATTTGGCCAACTTACATCACAAAACTGGTGATCAATCACATTAGTCACATATGTCAATGTGCCTTAAGACTTATGTTTATGTGTATACCGAGACTATCGGTATGGCTGGAACATATGTGTGTCTTGTACGGTCTGTATCACATTGTTACCATTATTAAAATTTACACATGTCTGGGGCTGACACTTACATTGCATGACACACAAGGACTTTTCAACAACTTCTTCCAGTGTTGCTCATGAAACTTCAGTCAACATACAAGTATACTTCCAGGTGTGACACACTTACTCATTTACATAGGATTTGTTCTGACACAATTCAATATGTTGACCTTAACCTGATACCAAGACTAGGTAAGCCATTGAGGAGACACTCATCTCAAAATTATCTATTGTGTATACTTTATACTCATATTGACTTTTCTGACGTAACACATGTTTTATGTTATGATTTGTTGATCTGTGCAGGTGATGTGATTCCGTCCATTCACACCATGTAGAATGACCCATTACTGCTCACAGATGTTCTGTAGCTACTGTCATTGTTGGATTAGTGGGGGAAAGACAGAATCAGAAATCATTGTCTAGATGTTGCAATACATTGTTCCCACTTTGTGCACATGACCTTAGGGGCCAGATATTTGGCAAAGTGGCACACTGGAGTGCTGCAAATCAACTAGCAGCATTTGTAGAGGGCTGTATTGCACAGTGATTAGAACATACAGCACATTCCTTTCCTTTCACCCTGCTTGGGCACAGCATGGGCTGCCTTGCAAAAAAACAAGCAGTATTGCACCATGCACAATAGTATGCATGCGTTGCATGCAGGATTATCTTTATGCAGGAAGGTGTGCCTTCCTGCACATAAACAATCTTTTGAAGCATGGTACTTTATGTATGTTGACGTATAATGCAGCCCACATGGAGGCGGGAGAGACTTAGATGACTTAAGTTAGTAAACCTTGTTACACATCAACTGGGGAGGTCTATTTATTTAATGCATTCCCAGGCTGATGTGGTTTGATATGCCTGACATTCGTCATTAACCATGGAAGTTGCATGGAAACTCCTAAACAACGCCCATGGGACACCTCCCTAGCACACAGTGATGCAACACAGCATTTTGCACAGTGTTGCATTACTCCAAATTGTTACACCATTTATCATCACGCTGAGTAGCTTCTCATGTCTACACATATCTGACTTTGGGGTTTGCATTATGCATGTACCATGATGCATGGTGCTAGTATGAGGCATACCTCACTTACATATGACCCGAGCTCAGTCGACAGACACAGAGATAGCTATTGAGTAATACATTTCTGATATTTTATTGGTCTCTTGTATATTTCAGATTTCCTTACAAACAAGTTTGGTATTCCCCAAATGTCCTTTCTAGAAGTGCTTGTTGATGATGCTGTGCCTGAAGCTGTAGGCATCATGCGAGGTTCTAGGGTACTTTGTCATCACATTGGTGAACAATGACCTTGATGTTGATTGAGTTGGTGTGCTTCCAGTTCCTGTACAGGTGTAATGGTTTTGCAGGGGAAACCAATTGCATATGTGTCCAGTCAATGGCCCCTAATACATGGCAAACCCCTGCAATGGCATAGAAGTCGTGCTTGGTCTCCAACTGCTGTGGGGATAACAGACACCATATCTGTCTTTGGTTTTGAATAAAGCATTTTTTTTAATGCAGCCAATTTTCCTTAAAGGAAAAATTAAACATTTCTGCTTCAGTTTTTAAGGGTATGCAGTGGTCCGTGGGACCACTGCCTGCTTTTAAAAAAACGTGTTTGCCACAATTTATGAAGGGGAAGGGGTCCCCCTCTGGACCCATTCCTATTTGTGACTGGCTTACTACCTAATTGCAGTCGGTGGTAAACCCGCCCCTTCCTAATAGCGACTTTCAAACCCTATTTGCGAGTCAGTAATGGGTTATGACTCATAAAATAGGGTGTGTATATAGAAAAAATGCATTTTACGAGTCGCAAATGGCCTGATCGGCCATTTTTAACCAGTAAAATTCATTGTACATCTGACCCTTGGCTTTTTTATACTTGGACTCCTGCCTGTCCGTGCTAGTCTTAGTGAATGTATAAACAGTGAAATCGTTTCTATTGTATGGATGGTATACAATGCCTGCTTCTCAGAAGGAAAGTGGAATACTTTATGCTCTTAGAGAGTTTTAATAATATCACTGGGTATATCTATCTGTGTTTTATGCTCCTTCTTGCTTTGTAATGTCATTTGTTGATGTAAAAAAATATCATTGTTATTCTCCTTTGCAATTGGGGAAACTATTGTTCTTGAAATGCTGGTATGAAACACAAAGGATTTATTTTAATGTTAAATGTGGTGCTACTATCAGGCACTGCATATTTATTGTCGACACATTCAATTTACTCATGAAAAAAGTGGCCTCTTGCTTCATCTCTTGTGAACAATCTATGAGATAATACTGGTGGCATGGTTACATAAATGGTTTCTATAGGTCTTAGATGAGTGTGCAAGTAAAACATTGTCCTAAATATGTCAGTTGATTATGTTATCACTGATCCATATAGCCTTGATATACACTAATTAGCTATACCTATTGACATTCAACAGGTTTTTCAAGTGTGTTTATAGTTCTACTCGAACAGGGCTGTAGAGGAATTGATTTATGAAGGGCATGGATGCTGGTAACAATGCATCTGGATACTTGGAAGCAGATTTTTATGCAAAACATGTATGCAGGACACTGAGGAGATTGGAAGAGGCAAATATAAAGCTATCATGTCTCCTCATTTCTTACTTTTAATGCTGAAATATCAATCCTACAGCACATGCTACTGAAAGGGATGGGCCAATTAGTTCTAGACCTGTTCTAGAGTCACACTCCAATGGTTATTTTTCACAATATGTAAGAGTAAAGGGGAGTAAATCGTTAATATATAGTCAATTAACCAATAACTCTCCTTGATAAATAATAACTGAAAGACTACTGCCTAAGGATAGTTTGTTTATTACAAAGTCAAAAATTACTGGACATAGCGACAGCAGAGTATATAAATGGAAAGGAGTTAACATGAAGCCAAAGCAGCGCTTCCAATTTAGGCGATGCAGCATAAGCAAAACAAATAATGAAAGAAGTAGGATACAGAAAATCATGAAGCATGAGTCCAAATTTCCTTGCATCGAGGGTTGATGAGTAAAAGTATTACATCTATCCATACTCCAGCTGTAATGTGGCACCACTATTTAACCCTTTTGGTGCTCATGACAGAATGGTTCTGTCATGAACACCGGTGCTCCTGTGCTCATGACAAAATCATTCTGTCATGAGGACAGGGGCAGGAAATCCCTCTGCTGTAAACAGCAGAGGGATTTCCCTTTTTTTATTAGTGTCAGGAGGTTGGGGAAGAGCTTCCCCAACCTCCTGAGGACAATTTACAGTTTCTTTGCAACTCCAATCAATGATGTCATTGCAATGAAAATGAAACTGAAATTAGCCAAGAGGCTATCTCAGCCCCCTAAGCACGTAGAAAGTCAGTAGAGGTATTGTTGGAAAGGGGAGAATCTCCCCTTACCAATGGTACCGCTCCTTAGTGTATATCGGCTTGGGGATCACCACAAGAGGGCGATTCCCAAGCAGGGGGGGGCAGAAAGACCACTTGACACCAGGGATTTTTTTGGGGCATATATAATTAGGGTGGAGGCTGCCCAAAACGGGCAAGCCAATGCCCCCACCCCCGCCACCATTACTGCCTTTCTTCCCCCCAAGAGGGCAGAAAGCACACTTGACACCAGGGATTTTTTCTTGCATGTGCTATTAGGGTGGGGGCTCAATATGGGCATGTCAATGCCCTCTCTCCCACAACATTCAAGTCTTTCTGCCCCTAAGGGGGACAGAAAGAACAATAAAAACCAGGGATTTATTTTAATATGTAAATTAGGAGTGGGGGCTGCCCATTATGCGCATGCCAAAGCCCCCAACCCCCTGCACAATAACAGTCTTTCTGCCCCCCAGGTGCCCAGGGGGCAGTAAGTCCACTGGAGCCACAGTTTTTTACGATTAAGTTAGGGTGGGGGCTGCCAAAGATGGGCCTGTCAAAGACCCCGCCCTTCCCCCTTCCATATTCCAGTCTTTCTGCCCCAGTGGGAGGACAAAGCACCCTAGACACAAGGGATTATATGTTTTTATACGCCCAGGGTGGGGGATGCCTAGAATGGGCATGCAAATGCCCCCATACTACCCCCAAAAGAAAACTAAAGACTTGCTGCCCCTCCAGGAGTAAGATGGGGCAATAGCATTGATCTGCCCCCTTGGGGGCAGAAAACCCAATAAGCACCAGGGATTTTTTTAATATAGTTAGGGGTGGGGGTTGCCCAGAATAGGCATGTCAAGGACCCCACTCCCAAAAAAATTAAGTCATTCTGCCCCTCCCCTGGGAGGAAGATGGGGCAATACCCCCTTATCTGCCCCCACCCGGGGTGGAACAGGAAGCCCTCTAGCCACCAGGGATCTTTTCTTCCCAAAGTTCGGGCTGGGGGTTGCCCAGAATGGGCATGCCAATGCGCCCCCCCCCCAAAAAAAAGATGCCATGGTCTTTCTGCCACCAAGGAGGCAGATGGAGGCAGTAGCCCCTGATCCACCCCAGCAGAAAGTCCACTAAGTGACAGCAATTATGCCAGCATTTCTATTAGTAGGGGTGGGGGCTTCCCAGAATGGGCATCCCAATGCCCCTACCCCCAAAAGAATAGCCACAGTCTTCCTGCCCCCCCTTGGGGGCATATTAGGGCAATAGCCTTGATTTCCCCCCTCCCCAGGGTGGTGGAAAGCCCACTAGGCACTGAATTTTCAATAAGTTTTGGGCCCTTGCCTGTCGCGGGAACTTCGTCCTCCTACACGAGTGAGGCACCATTTGTATTGGGAGACCCGGAGGGTACGCTGGGTGGTAGGAAGTTTGTGTCAGCCCGGTGATGCCACATCTTTCCCACACAAATGTGTAAAAATTGATTTTTTCAGCTAAATTTGAGGTTTGCAGTGATTCTGGGTAAGAAAACATTGCGGAATCCACGCAAGCCATACCTCCCTGGAATCCCTTGGGTGTCTAGTTTTCAGGAATGTGTGTGCTTGGTAGGCTTTCCTAGATAGCTGCCGAGCATGGGGCCAAAAACCCCGGTGACCCTCATTGGAAAACCAGGACAATTTGTGATAGGCAATTGTGATGTTGCTTCAATATGTTTTGGTGTTTTGGGCCCTGCCTGTCGCGGGTACTTGGGCCTCCTACATGAGCGAGTCACCATTGTTATCCATTTTTATCGGGAGACCCGGGGGAACGCTGGGTGGTAGGAAATTTGTGTCAGTCCGGCGATGCTACAACTTTCCCACACGAAAATATGTGAAAACAGTGATTTTTTCAGCTAAATGTGAGGTGTGCAGGGGATTCTTGTTGAAAGTGAGCCCATATTACTATCGATGCCCGGGCGGCTGGCACAAGACGCCTCTTAGTTCCCATTCTGAATAGTTACCAAATAAAGAGACGGGCGCTGGAAACAGGAATCACAAGAACAGGATTTATTACTCATGAGGAGAGCCTGTCATTTCGGACACGAAACACAGTGTCTTTCGGGAGGTGCTCTAACAAGTGCTCTGAGACATTGTCTTTTATACCTTACAAAACACTCCTTATTACAACAACGACATTGTGAAACAAGGAAAAGACATCCCTAAAATCCTCGTGTCAATCCCACCCCACATATATCCACAATAGAGGCCCTTGAACTGCCGACAAGAGGAGGGGGCAATCACGCAGCTGAGTGTTCCGCTGATACTTAGGATGTGTGCGCCTGATCGTACCCCAGGAGGTAGGGAGGCCAGGATCAATAGTGGGTCCTTTGAAGAGGAGTGACTCCATACAATAAGGGGCAGTAAACAGTATCTCCCAGCTTAGGCGATGGCCTCGGACATGTGTGGACAGTCAATCGCGGAGGGAGGGTTTACCAACAGAGGGGTTATTCATGAAAGGATAGGAGGTGTTGGTCAGGCGCGGCCATGACTCCCAAGGACAGGGTCATGCGGACCTGTGCATGTGAGGGAAGGGCAGCCAGGGTGCGCGGAGGGAGAGGGTCATTTGAGAGTGGGGGGGTGTTCAAATGCGCGCAGGAGGGAAGCCGGGGATTTTCAATGAGCGGGCAAAGAGGCCATGGTGCCTAAAATGGCTGTCAGGTACATGCAGGCATGGGCCTTTACTGGCGGAGTGATGCGGTCAGCGTCTCACGACAGTCGTGATGCGTAGGGAGGGGAATGGAGAAAGACAAATGAACGCCGCTTATGTACATCAACTTTGTGAATTTCCACAGTCGCCGCTTTTTACATAACAAAGTTCATTTCCTAATTGATGGGCGTACATATAAACATGTGTGGTTGATGAAATAGCATTTGTCAATACTAACATATTGCATATAACCATGAACAGTCGATGCGATTGGCAGAATGCAGCACATAGGAAATTGCATTTGTTGCGTTCCTAACGTTCAAACGTACTACATAGCATAAATGCTTCTGACTTTCCCAAAAAAGGTGACCAATGAACATTTTGACCAAGTAGTTGAGGGTGGAATTCAGTCCAATACATAAGATCTCTTCGTCACAGTGTCTTTTTAGCAGTGAGCCATCACTGGTAAGCTCTAGTCCGTGTCCTTTCGTTGGCGCTGTTGAGAACCGGCGGTGGAGCTATAGGTCCAGCTCGGATTTAACCTTTCGCGTTGCAAGGTGCGGTCTGTCCTCTGCTGTTAGACCACAGTCCTGTTCCCTAACCAATCCTTTTAGTGGCGCCTTATGCTCGGCACCTATATTTCCGTGGCATAACCCCATTTCCACCTAAATGCTGTTCTTCCTTTCGGCAAAAAGTCACGTGGAAAAGAGGGTGTGTGGTTCAATAGTCGATGGGAGAGAGGGCGGAGTGGGGTCAGATTTCCTGGGACACACCAAAGGGACCAAGGGAGCAAAGGATAACAAGCAAGCAGGCCCATCAATCGGGCTTTAAAAGGGGGACGGAGGCTTCAGGCACACGTGGGTTAGCGGACAGAGAGCTTCAGGACAGCCCTTCATCCTTTCCTTTACCGCGTTTGAGAGTGCTGCCTCGTCCCATATCTTGTTGCGCTGCGGCTCCACCTTTGGTCGAGGTCGCATGTGTCTCATGATCTGCAGCCAGGCTGTGCGTCACGTCCGACCCTTCTCCTCCGGTGATCGTATATCTTTGAATGGGTAAAAACATGTTTTAGAGAACTGACAGGAGAAGAGATTTTTACATTTGAATTCCACTCGCAATCCTAACACCTGGGTGTTATGCTCATTGGTCATAGTCAGAAGTCTATTACCATGAAGTAAGTATGTGGGTATTTCTACTGTGTTCGCACCAAGTCTAATCGGCGTTCATTCATGACACATATGGACAGAGGTCAGACTCCTATCACTTCCGTATTTCATCAAAAACTCCAAAATTGGCAACATTCAGGGGAGACTCGTCCTTCTAACCTGAGCCTTAACAGTCTTACATTTCCCTTTAGAGCTGGCTAACTCTTTCAAACAGAGCGGGGGTGCAATCATTGGAGGGGATCACTGAAATAATATCGAGGGACAAAATATCGACTTGCCAAAATATCGTGGACAAAATATCGACAGTCAAAATATCGAGTTTGTATCTACAAACAGGTAAGTACAAAAATATCGAGTACAAAATATCGTTAACAATAATATAGATGTAAAAAATATCGACTTTATTAAAAACAGTGTTAAATTAAATTAATATTAAATTTTAATTACTAAAATATACTTAAAAATACTTAAATTAAATTATAATAATTAAATAATAAATGAAAATAATAAAAATAATTTTTTACAATCTTATTTGTTGACCCTGAACCCTAAAAATACCCCTTTACCCAAAACCCAAAACTGACCCTGAACCCTAAAAATATCCCTTTACCCAAAAACTGAAAACTGACCCTGAACCCTAAAAATGCCCCTTTACCCAAAAACTGAAAACTGACCCTGAACCCTAAAAATACCCCTTTACCCAAGAACTGAAAACTGACCCTGAACCCTAAAAATAGCCCTTTACCCATGAACTGAAAACTGACCCTGAACCCTAAAAATACCCCTTTACCCATGAACTGAAAACTGACCCTGAACCCTAAAAATACCCCTTTACCCTAAAACTGAAAACTGACCCTGAACCCTAAAAATGCCCCTTTACCCAAAAACTGAAAACTGACCCTGAACCCCAAAAATACCCCTTTACCCTAAAACTGAAAACTGACCCTGAACCCTAAAAATGCTCCTTTACCCAAAATGTATCAATATTATTTAATTACCAATTAATTATTAATTAACAATAACAATAAAGTAAATATATTAGCACATTAGCTGTAATTATTTTAATAATTAATATTATTTTTTCCCAATTAATTACTTAAAAATAACACAAAATTATATATATTAAAAATTTACTCTAATTAATGTAATTAACTAATTACAATTAATTGATTACCAATTAATTACTAATACAAAATATGTTCAAAATTATATTAATTAATTAACTAATTAATATTAATTAATTATCAATTAATTATTAACTAAAAATATTAACAAACATATATTAATTAATTAATTATTATTAAATTACTTCCCACCCTATTCCCCTATAAACCCACAACCCGCTACAGAATTACATTACGCAATTATTATAAAAACAAAATTCATTTAATAAAATAGTTTATAACATTAAGACACACTTTTCACACATATTATTACATAAAAATACACTATAAAATATGATATATTATTAAAAATTCGATATTTTTGCTATCTATATTTTATACTGTCGATATTACTTCACTTACCTGAAAAACGATATTTTTGTAGTCGATATTATGTCCAGTCGATATTTTGTCCAGTCTATATTTAAAACTCGATATTATGTCCAGTCGATATTTTGGAGTCGATATTTTGTCTGTACACCCATTGGAGGATAGGGTTAAACAACTTTTTTTTCTCGAGGGGCGACAGTTACTCATGGTCACTAGTTATATATCAGGGACAGCAGCTGGGGTCAATCAAGTGGGGCGGGGACGCTTCGGGCATTCGCGCTTGGGTGCAAAGGGGGGTGGGGCAATCTAGGCATTGGGAGTCAATCTGGACGTTGGCGCTTGTCTCTAACGAACTGAAAAATAGGGTGCCATTGACATATAGTTCCCCTATAAAAGGCCAGATTAGGGGACCTTAGTCGTCTTACCTGTCCTTTCTTTCTTAGCCAATTCGAGTTCATTCATTTTGCAGAAAGGAGAGGTAGTAATATGGCGAGATACAATCATTTTAGTTTTTGTCAATTTCGCTGAACACCTTCGTGTTCAATAAGTATCCAATCAGACTGGTGCCGGCGGGGCATAATTTTACCACAAAAAGGTAGATGGAACAGGGGGACTCTCGTAGAGGGTGAGAGTCGTCCGCAACTTAAACAAGCCATTCGGTACACGTATGACATGTAGAGAGAGGAGGGAGAGAGAGAGAGAGAGAAAGAGAGACGTGTACGGAAATAGCTTATTTAGTGCGCTCACAACACAGAACAGCAGGAGTCAGGTAACAAAGAGACGCATACAGAGGGGAGACATAAACCCATACAGTACATACACACAAACTCAGACGAAGGAAGACAGTACATGTATTACATACAAAGATATTCACGACAAAACATGGAACAGTTATTGGCCAAAAAGATCTCTTTTTGCATGCTGCGTATCTTTAATATCCTGTTTATCTACGGGCTGAGCTCTTTTTACCTTTTTCCTCCTTTTTCCTCTCGCTTGCTATCTTTGCGAGCGTTCTCTATGGCTAATACTTACACCTCGGTCGGCCGGTCAGAAATTAACCTTGTCGGGCTATTGCCCACGGTTGGATCCTAAATCACTTTTGAGTTTCTTCTTTTGGTGAGAAGTTCTCCAGGCTGAGGCCAGGCAATGAAGATGGGGGGGGGGGGTCGGAGGCAGCAAGACATCCCCCCTGTCATGTGGCGGGACTACCTGCAACTCAAGCGTTGCCGCTGAAGGGGCTACCTGCAACTATCTTGTGTTATCGCTGCCGGGCGCTGCCAACCTCGGCTCCGGTTTCGTTTTTCTGACGGCCGGAGCAGGCGATAGAGAGAGGGGGGGGGTCGGAGGCTGAGGCAAGACATCCCTCCCCGTGGCCCGCAGGGCAGAAGGAAAGAAGGGAATGGGGAGACCATAACAACTTTTCGGGCCGGCCGCCCCACGGTCTCCCCTTCCGATGGCGGCCAGCCGAGCCCTGCTCTGCACGCATCGAGGCCTCGCCTTCCGGATGGGCGTAACCGCGGACCTGTTGCACTTCGGGAGCTTCCGGAATGGGGGTAGGTATCCATTGATTTGTATCTATTTCATGTTACCGTTATTTGGGCGTGGTGGGCAATGAGGCAGACATGTTTGGAGCAGGAATAGGCAGCGGAACCTAGCTACCTCGTGGCTGTCTTGCTGTGAGGCTTTCGCCATTTTATATTTCTTATTACGAACTATTCCTACTGTTTCTTATTTTTAGTGAAGTCGAAAGCTCATCAGGGGGTTACTGACTTAGCCCGATTTCTTTTATTTTTCCTTCCTTTCCTTAGCGTGTTTCAAGCTAAAGTTTCTGTTAACAGGGTACGGTGATCACTTCATATTTTTATATGTCCTTTTTCATTAGGGGTACTCCTGGACGGACCAGATGTGTTACCTCCAATAAATGGTCCGGGGTGGAACTAGATTATCAATCAGTGGGGAACACATGTCCCTTCATTAGGGTATCATCCTGGACGGACCAAATGATGTACCTCCAATTACTAGGGTAGCCTCCTGGACGGACCAGATGGCCTACCTCCAATAAATGGTCAATGAGTGGGGAGCATATGTCCCTCCTTTAGGGTAGCCTCCTGGGCGGACCAGGTGAGCTACCCCCAATAAATAGTCAATCAGTGGGGAGTGGGTAGGCCTGACGAATCATAAAGGGGCATAACCTACCCTTTACTACTTGCAAAGACTAGACAGAATATTCCTATTCCACGTTATTTGCAAACAGAAAATACCTCAAACAAACAATTCCTTGGACAACAATGTCCAGTCAATCAATCAATCAGTGGGGAGAAAAACAGGCATGACGGATTACAACGGGGACAAACGTCTGCATTACCTGCCCATCGCTATCTGCAAAGGGAGACAGAATATTCCTATTCATCTCTGTTTGTGGACAGGGAAGATCTCAAAGAGCAACAATCAATTATTAATCGATATCAAACAATCAGTGGGGAGAAAGGTAGGCATGACGAATCATAAAGGGGCATTACCTACCCTTCTCTGCTTGCAAAGGGAGACGGAATATTCCTATTCCTCTTGTTTGCAGACAGAGAATATCTCAAAGAGCAACAATCGATGAAAATCGATAACAAACAATCAGTGGGGAGAAAGGTAGGCATGACGAATCATAAAGGGGCATTACCTACCCTTCTCCATCTGCAAAGAGAGACGAACGTTCCTATTCGCCGCTGTTTGCAAACAGAGAATGTCTCGTTCTCAAGAAGAGAACCAATATTTCAAGTAGCAACCAAAGCTAAATGAACCAATAACAACAATATCAGTATTTAAATACCGATTCCAATACAATCAATCAATCAATCAGATGGATAAAACCATCCTACCAATCAGGTGTAAAAACACCCTACTTAATCTTACCCGGACCGGACCATGCGGATAGTTCTTTGTCTTCCCCTTCCAGCGCCCAATCGTTCTCTTACTCTGTGCAGCATTCCTGTGGGATTCCAGTCAGGACAATAGGTCACTCGAGAGAGGTCCGTTCAGAATCGGTGAAGTTCATTCAATCGGCAGCCGGACGAGGGCCCTCTCAAGGCAGGTATACTCCGATCATTTAGATGTTCACCTCATCGTCTGGATCTCTCTTACTGGACCTTATGTCACTGATGGACCCCGCGTTGGGACGCCAATTGTTGAAAGTGAGCCCATATTACTATCGATGCCCGGGCGGCTGGCGCAAGACGCCTCTTAGTTCCCATTCTGAATAGTTACCAAATAAAGAGACGGGCGCTGGAAACAGGAATCACAAGAACAGGATTTATTACTCATGAGGAGAGCCTGTCATTTCGGACACGAAACACAGTGTCTTTCGGGAGGTGCTCTAACAAGTGCTCTGAGACATCGTCTTTTATACCTTACAAAACACTCCTTATTACAACAACGACATTGTGAAACAAGGAAAAGACATCCCTGTAATCCTCGTGTCAATCCCACCCCACATATATCCACAATAGAGGCCCTCGAACTGCCGATAAGAGGAGGGGGCAATCACGCAGCTGAGTGTTCCGCTGATTCTTAGGATGTGTGCGCCTGATCGTACCCCAGGGGGTGGGGAGGCCAGAATCAATAGTGGGTCCTTTGAAGAGGAGTGACTCCATACAATAAGGGGCAGTAAACAGTATCTCCCGGCTTAGGCGATGGCCTCGGACATGTGTCGACAGTCAATCGCGGAGGGAGGGTTTACCAACAGAGGGGTTATTCATGAAAGGAAAGGAGGTATGGTCAGGCGCGGCCGTGACTCCCAAGGACAGGGTCATGCGGACCTGTGCATGTGAGGGAAGGGCAGCCAGGGTGCGCGGAGGGAGAGGGTCATTTGAGAGTGGGGTGTGTTCAAATGCGTGCAGGAGGGAAGCCGGGGATTTTCAATGAGCGGGCAAAGAGGCCATGGTGCCTAAAATGGCTGTCAGGTACATGCAGGCATGGGCCTTTACTGGCGGAGTGATGCGGTCAGCGTCTCACGACAGTCGTGATGCGTAGGGAGGGGAATGGAGAAAGACAAATGAACGCCGCTTATGTACATCAATTTTGTGAATTTCCACATTCTGGGTAAGAAAACGTTGGGCGATCCACCCAAGCTATACCTCCCTGGAATCCCCCCGGTGTCTAGTTTTCAGAAATGTGTGGGTTTGGTAGGTTTCCCTAGAAGGCCACCGAGCACAGGGCCAAAAACCCAGGTGACCCCCTTTGAAAAACCAGGTCATTTCGGGATAGGCAATTATGATGTTGCCTCAATGCATTTTGGGCCCTTGCCTGTCGAGTGTACTTGAACCTCCCAAATGGGTGAGGCACAATTTTTATCATCAGAGCCGGGGATACACTGGGTGGTAGTTAATTTGTGTCAGCCCAGTGATGCCAAAACTTTCCCACACAAAAATGTGTGAAAAAAGTGATTTTTTCAGCTAAACTTTAGGCGTGCAGGGGATTCTGGGTAAGAAAACATTGGGGGATACATGCAAGCCATACCTCCCTGGAATCCCCCGGTTGTCTACTTTTCAGAAATGTGTAGGTTTGGTAGGTTTCCATAGAATGCCACTGAGCACAGGGCCAAAAACCGAGGTGACCCCCTTTGCAAAATGAGGGAATTTCGGGATAGGCAATTATAATGTTGCCTCAATACTTTTTGGGCCCTTGCCTTTTGCGGGCACTTGGGCCTCCCACTTGAGTGAGGCACCATTTTTATTGGGAGAGCTGGGTGGTCTATGCTTCATTGATTACAAAGCTGCCTCGATCATGTCAACCGCACCAGACTCTGGTCAAAACTACACAGCTGGAGGCTTCCACAGTCTTAACTCAAAATAATAATGAACCTACATACGAACACGTGGCTACAGGTGAATTTGGGATATGGAACGCATCTGTCAAGGCGCATACCCACGCAAAAAGGATTAAAATAGGGCTGTGTTTTAGCACCCACCCTTATCAATCTGTACATTGCTGATTTAGTCCCGCTACTAACCAGCTGCAACTCACATGACACGAAATTAGGAAATATTTTTCATTACCTCGTCTCCTCTATGCAGATGACATAGTCCTGATCAGCAAAACAAAAGTAGGGCTACAACATCTCTTAAACACGATACGGGATTTCTCTCGAACAAATGATCTGACGATCAACCTTGGTAAAACAAGAACTATGACAGTCAGGAAAAAAAGGCGTCAAACTGCTGCCTGGTTCTGGGGTGAGACCAGAAGAGAGGACACAACCGAATACAAACATCTAGGCGTGAAACTGTATTTAGGTGGCCGGTTTGTGGCACAGAAGAACAGCATAAGGCACAAAGGTCTAGCACTAGCAATTCCCCTAAAAACACTAAACTCTAAATTAACAAGCCCATCAATCCTACCACTCGTCGAGGTTGTGCAGGCAAAACTCCTGCCAACAATCACCTACGGCAGTGAGGCACAAAAAGGGAAGGACACAAAAACACTCGATGCCACAGTAACAACGGCATATAGGGTCATCTTTGGGCTGCCGAAATACACTTCACCCGCCCAAATCAGACTTGAGTTTGGCGTTCCGAAACAATCACTTGCTAAACAAGGGGCCTTTATCATCACTTGGGACAAAGTGCGAAGAGCAGAATGTGGTACGCTAAATGAACAGATGTTGAAGGAGCTACAATCGCACCCCACATTACCAGCCGCGGAATTTCTATATAGCAGTCTACATAATTTGGGGCTAAACCAGCTTTGGGAAACACCGACAACCACCCCCACTTTCCAAAAATTAGTGTGGAAGACTGTGAAACTCCTTTCATGGCTGGAGTATAAGGATGCACTATCAAAGAGATCCCACGGCTGGATAATCCTGAATACATATACGAAGCCGGGCACACAAACCTACTTCAATTTGTTTTTATGAAATATAGGCTAGGACTGCTCCCTTGTGCCGAGCATCTCCCTCTCTGGGTTTGGATCCAAGCTGGCTCTGCGTGCCGTCTATATGGATCGGCTCAGGAAGACATGCTGCACCTACTATGCTCCTGTAGAGAACTTATAATGGAACAAAAGAAATTTCTGAAACAACCTTTCAATTAACGAGGGATCCGCACCAGGAGGCAAGCTCTGCTAGCATGTTTCGAACCGAGCGACTCACAATTGAACTGCAGAACAGTAAAATATCTGAAACTGTGCGGCAGCAAGATGCCAGAAATACCGACAACAGGAACCTAACCAGAAATATCACTTGTATAGTTGCAAGGGGTCTGCGAACACTCTGAGTATATGATTTGGGAACTCACACTATATGACTTTTTAAATACAAGAGTTTTTTAATGTATATGACAGATTTTAAATGAGTATATTTTTTTGTATTGCAATGGTTTTAATTAACTATGCAAATAAATTAAACTTGAAGGGTGGTAGGAACTTTGTGTCAGCCCAGTGATGCCACAACTTCCCCACACACACATTTGTGGAAAAGGTGATTTTTCAGCTAAATTAGAGGTTTGCAGAATATTCTGGGTAAGAAAACGTTGGGGGAAGCACACAAGCCATACCTCCCTGGAATCCCCCTTGTGTATAGTTTTCAGAAATATGTGGGTTTGGTAGGTTTCCCCAGATGGCCGCTGAGCACGGGGCCAAAAACCCAGGTGACCCCTCACAAAACCCGGTTGTTTTGTGATAGGCAATTTTGATGTTGCCTCAACAAGTTTTGGGCCCTTACCTGTTGCAGGTACTTGGGCCTCCTACATGAGTGAGGTGCGATTTTTATCAGGAGACCCGGGTGAACGCTGGGTGGTAGGAAATTTGTGAAAAGGTGATTTTTTCAGCGAAATTTGAGGTTTGCAGGGAATTCTGGATAAGAAAACTTTGGGGATCCATGCAGGCCATACCTCCCTGAAATTCCCCTGGTGTATAGTTTTCAGAAATGTGTGGGTTTGGTAGGGTTCCTGTTATATTCTCCCCTGTCCTCAACATGCATCTCGTGCTGCCCTCGAGCTGCTTGTTTCCTTGACGTGGCCAGTGTTCCATGCTAACGGCCGTTATTGCCCGTTTGATCCCGGTCCTGTTGGTCGGGTCTTTCTGCGCTCTACTTGAATAAACTCCTTACTGCCTTGACGCCCTGTGTACCTTCTTCATTTACCCTTTACAACATTTTGGCGACTCTTGACGGAGAACGAAGAAGGGAAAAGGCAACTGACGACGGACATCCGTGTAATGGAAGGGAAGTAGCGGAAGACCCGACCGAGGAAGAATCCCTGCGATCCAGTGAGAGGAATCGCCCTGAGGGTTGAAAATACCGTAAGCCTAATCCAAAGGTATGTGGAAAGTAACTCACCGGGGATAAATCCAGCCTTGAGTGAAGCGTGACGGAGCACCAGTAACTGTAAGCTCTTAGCCCGTCAACGCGAGCAGCAGCGCCCCAGTGTCGTCGTGGTTAAAAAGGGAAATCACTTGCTGTAGCGAAAGGCAGCATTGGTGAGCCCCACCACTGAGAAAGACAGTTTAAAAGGGCAACGCGCTCAAGGAAGCAGTGGATAACTTAGACGATTAAAAAGGTAGCGCACTCGGGGTGAAGTGCATTTTGAACCAGCACAAAGAAGTGACGTACTTTGGCTAACTAAAAAAGGTAGCGCACTCGAGGTGAAGTGCATTTTGAACCAGCACAAAGAAGTGACGTACTTTGGCTAACTAGAAAAGGTAGCGCACTCGAGGTGAAGTGCATTTTGGACCAGCACAGTCAACTATTTTTAAATGACATTCGCAAATACAGGCAACAGTGACACACTCACTTCAAAATACAGTGTGTCATACATTTGTGGTTGAAACAGCAGTGACACACACACTTATATGAAGGATCACATGAAAACCAGATAACAGTGACAGATACAGGCAACAGTGACACACTCACTTTAAAATACAGTGTGTCATACACTTTACCAGTCAAAACTGCAGTGGCACACACACTTTTATCGGGGTAACTTATACCGTTTAGTGTGTGAATTGTTTATCTTGCTATAATCTGAGTTTAGCCATGAATGTGAGCAATACCATCCAAGCCCCTGTCCCTTTCTTAAGTGCCCCAGGTGAGCCATCCATGGAATGGGATGATTGGTGTGAAGCATTTGAGAATTACATCATAGCCCTAGATGGCACAAAGTTTTCTGCCATCAGGAAAAAGGCCTTGTTACTAGGTGCCTTAGGGAAGGAGGGGCAAAGAATTTTCAAATATTTACCGGATCCCCCCTTAGATATTGATGATGTGTATAAGGATGCTTTATTTAGATTGTACACTAGATTTGCAAAACAAGAAAATGTTGTAATGCGCAGACATAAGTTTTATACTGCTCCCCAGAGAGAAAGTGAGACTATTGATGAATTCGTGTCCAGGTTGAGGGAGCTTTCTGTAAAGTGCCAGTTTGGCAATATTCAGGATGAGATGATCCGTGACCAGTTGATTGTGCAGTGTCTTAGCAAAAAAACACAAGAAAAGTTATGGGCAGCTAAGAACCCCACTCTCACAGAGGCAATCACTATTGCTAAGGTTGCTGAAGAGAGCGACAGATGTATGAAAGAACTTAAAAGAATACAACATGGGCACGCCAGCGGGCAAGATGTTGCAGTCCTGCTAACTGATAATTCAGAGAGCGTTAACCTACTACAAGGGAGACAGACAAATAGAGGGGGGAAGGCTACAACCTCGTTTAATAGGGGTGGGCAGACAAACAAATTCAGACAGGTCACACGCTCATGCAACAGGTGTGGTAGCCCTTTTCACTTGGCTGACTCAAAGAATTGTACAGCTTTGTCCAGAGATTGTTTGAAGTGTGGGAAGAAAGGACATTATGCACGTATGTGTAGAACAAACAGTGCAAAAAAGGTTGCCATAGTGGAGAGTGAAACCACTGATGATGAGGCGGAGGTAATGATGATTTCTGCAGGGAGTCAGGAATTGATGGAGGGTGTTATTTTGTCTCGCCCAAAAGCAGACTTTGTATTAAATGGGTGTGTAATAAATTTGATGGTGGATACTGGGTCATTGTACACAATTATTCCAAAGAGCTTGTTTAACTCCTCTTGCAGAGAGTCGACTCTTGTCGAATCCGACATCACCTTGAGAGGTTATCAAGGGGTGAGCATTGGTGTCCTTGGGTTCTTTGAGGCCACTATCAAGTTTAAAGGAAGAATTACTCAAGGGAAGGTTTATGTATCACCACACGGCCCAGCTATATTGGGATGGTTACATCAGTACGAGTTAAACATAAGGGTGAACCCGAGAGCAGACCCACCTGTGATGTGTATAGATAGTGACAACGAGTGTAATAGCATTCATGAAGATTTAGAAGCTATTCTTAAAAGGCATGAGAACATCTTCAGTGAGAAATTGGGGGAAGCTGTTGGCTATCAGCATGTTATCAAAATAAAGAGGGGTGTTGCACCTGTAAAACACACTGCGAGGAAAATACCTTTGTCCGCCAGAGATGAAGTCAGGAAAATTATCAAGCAGTTATTAGATGATAACATAATAGAACCTGTGGAGGCCACACAATGGTTAAGTCCTGTAGTTATCACACAGAAACCGGACAATTCTTTGCGTTTTTGTGTAGACATGCGAAGTCTTAACAGGGCTGTGATAATGGACAATTTTCCACTCCCCAATACAAATGAAATTGTGCTAAGTTTGGGTGGAGGCAAGGTTTTTTCGAAGTTGGATCTTCGCAGTGCATACCACCAGGTAAAACTTCACCCGGACTCAAAGCAGTTCACATCATTCATCACCCCGGAAGGAACATACCAATTCAAAAGACTTCCCTTCGGCCTTTGCTCTGCGGCAAGTGCATTTCAAAGAATCATCACTGACGTCCTGAAAGACATTAAAAGAGTGGTATTTTTTCAGGACGATATCCTGATTTATGGGTTAGATGTTGATGACCATAATGCAATTCTTGACAAAGTTCTCACTGTTCTTTCAAGGGCTGGTATGACTTTGCGCAAGGAGAAATGTGTTTTTGCTGTTGGGGAGGTAGACTATTTGGGGTATCATGTGTCTAGCCTGGGGATTCAGCCAAAGAAGGATCTAGTAAGTGCAATATGCAATGTGGCTGAACCTGATGACAAAGACAAGCTAAGATCCTTCATGGGCATGGTAGAATACTACGCTAAATTTGTTAAAAATTTTGCAGAAAAGGTAGAACCCTTGCGTGCCATCATGAGAAAAGGAAAAGGTTTTACATGGGAAGCTGACCAAAGGAACGCCTTTTTAATGATCAAACAAAATATTGTGGATGCTAACATTCTCTCAAGTTTTGTACAGTCATTTCACACCATTCTCACTGTAGACGCCAGCTCGGTGGGCATTGGGGCTGTTCTTACACAAAAAGGTGATGGTGGGCAGAACACTGTTGCGTTTGCTTCGCGTTCCTTGACCGAGACTGAAAGGAACTACTCGGTCATAGAGCGTGAAGCATTGGCGGCTGCATGGGCCACTCGGTACTTCCGGGTGTACCTGTGGGGGATCACATTCACACTCAGAACGGACCACAAGCCACTCTTGAAAGTTTTGGCCCCTGGGGGTATTAGGAATTGCTCAGGGCGGTTAGCAAGGTTAGCCGTCTGCGTCCAAGAGTTTATGTGCAATGTGGAATATCTACCTGGTTGGTGCAACAGTGTTGCTGATTGCTTGTCGAGGTTGCCTGACACTAAAGTACTACCCAGAGAGTTGGTCACTGAGAGTGTGGTCGCGTTCTTAGATGATCTAGAGAGTGACTTACCTTCTTCCATATCCAAGGCGGAATGGATGCAAGAAATGAAAAAGGATCTTGTGATGGAGAGTTTGATCAAGATGTGCAAGGAGGGTGTATCTAGGCAAAGTACGGTCTCTCCCGCACTCAGACCTTACGTGCAGTTACAGGATGAAATTTCTTTGCTTACTGAGTTCATCCTTGTGCGGGGTGAGAAGTACATACCACCTGTTTCCCTTAGACCCCGTATCATTGCGTTAGCGCATGAGGGCCACCTAGGACAGACCCTTACTGGCAAACGTGTTAAGGCTGACTTCTGGTGGCCGGGAGTTGATGCACAGGTGAAGAGTTGGGTGGAGCAATGTCACTCATGTAAAGAGTCGGAAAAGAGACTACAGGTTCGTGCCAGCAAGGGTACTACGGGACAGATCGTCTCGGATGATGGTGCGTGGCAGAAAGTCTGTGTTGACTTCATAGGACCTTTTCATGACCTGCTGGATTCTGAAAGGTTTGCTCTGGTATTAGTGGACTCGTCTTCTAGGTGGGTAGAGGTGGCCTTTATGAAGAGCATCACTGCTGAATCCACAGTTAAGGTTCTAGATGAGATATTTAGGCGTGAAGGGATCCCTTCGGCAGTTTTGACAGATAATGGCACACAACTTACCTCGGCAAACATGGAGAATTATTTTGTGTTTTTGGGTTTAAAGCATCTGCGCACGTCACTCTACAACCCTCAAGGGAACGGATTGTGCGAGAGGGTGAACAGACTTGTAAAAGGCACTATGCAACTGGCTTTGGCCGCTGGTCGGTCTGTGCAGAGGGAGATCAAAGAAATGTTATGGGCATACCGTACAACCATTCATAGTAACATGTCTGTCACACCTTTTGAACTCATGAGAGGGAGGCCTGCGGGTACCAAGTTGATTCCCACTTGGCTACATGGGAAAGTAGAGAACGGTAGTCACTGTAAGTCAAGGAATTGTGCTCCCAGTAACATTGCTGAAGGGGATTTGGTAAAGGTAAAACCTGGCGGGAATCAGAGTATGTTTAACAAGTTTAGAGGGCCTTACCAGGTGAAGTCCGTGGCTGGTAATTACGTTAGGCTGCAGAATGGGCAAACCTGGAATTTGCGCAGAGTTGCGCTTTACCAGAAAAAGACCAAGCCAACCACTCATGTGCCTGTCACCAAAGAGGTTATTGCTGAAGAGGCTTGCAGACCAGCCCGCAAAAGAGTTGCTCCTGCTTACTTAAAAGATTTTGTGTAATGTTGCTCATCCAAGGAAAGGAGTGGGGTTACATAGCTTTATGTTACTTGGAAAGCTTATATTCTGAGCAGTGCTATTCACAATGCTATTTACATGGTCATGATATATTTGTTCTGAGCAGTGCTATTCACAATGCTATTTACATGGTCATGGTATATTTGTTTCTTTTGCTCTTAAACTGAGAACTATGTGTTATAAGCAATATCTTTACTTTTGTATTGTGCTGTGTTTTATTTAATTTACTGTAAGGTGCTTTCTCTTTCCACTGTTTAAGGAAAGGAGATGTGTTATATTCTCCCCTGTCCTCAACATGCATCTCGTGCTGCCCTCGAGCTGCTTGTTTCCTTGACGTGGCCAGTGTTCCATGCTAACGGCCGTTATTGCCCGTTTGATCCCGGTCCTGTTGGTCGGGTCTTTCTGCGCTCTACTTGAATAAACTCCTTACTGCCTTGACGCCCTGTGTACCTTCTTCATTTACCCTTTACAACAGTTCCCTAGATGGCCGCAGAGCACAGGGCCAAAAACCCAGGTGACCCCTCTTTGCAAGACCAGGTACTTTTGTGATAGGCAATTTTGATGTTGCCTCTTTTTGGACCCTTGCTTCTCGCGGGTACTTGGGCCAACCACATGAGTGAAGCACCATTTTTATCAAATTTCCTACCACCCAGCGTTTCCCCGGGAAAACGCTGGGTGGTAGGAAATTTGTATCAGCCCGGTGATTCCACAACTTTCCCACACAATAATGTGTGAAAAAAGTGATTATTTCAGGGATTATGCAGGGGATTCTGGGTAAGAAAATGTTGAGGATCCACGTAAGCCATGCCTCCCTGGAATTCCCTGGCTGTCTAGTTTTCAGAAATATTTGGGTTTGGTATGTTTCCCTAGTTGGCCGCCAAGCACGGGGCTAAAAACCCAGGTGACCCCCCCTTGCAAACTGAGGTCTTTTTGAGATAGGCAATAGTGATGTTGCCTCAATACGCTTTGGGCCCTTGCCAATCCCGGGTACTTAAGCCTCCTACATGAGTGAGGCACCCTTTTTATTGGGAGACCAGGGGGAATGCTGGTTGGTAGTACATTTGTGTGAGCTCGGTTATGCCACAACTTTCCCACACACAAATGCTAAATTTGAGGTTTGCAGGAGATTCTGGGTAAGAAAACATTGGGGAATCCACACAAGCCATACCTCCCTAGAATACTCCAGTTGTCTAGTTCTTTTAAAAAATGCATGGGTTTGCTAGGTTTCTTAGATGCAGGCAGAGCTAGGGGTCAATAACTATAGCAAGACACTTTGCAAAAAATGGGTTATTTTTCACTGTGAAAATGTGGTGTGTCCCCCTTGCATTTTGGGCCATTTTCTTTCGCGGGCACTAGGTCTACCCACACAAGTGAGGTACCATTTTTCTTGAAAAATTTTGGGGAAGACGGGCTGGGTGGAATTTTGTGGATCCACGCAGATTGCAGAACTTTCCACCACAGAAATGTGAGGAAAATGTGTTTTTTTTTTGGACAATTTTTTAGCTTTGCAAGGGATTCTGGGTAACAGAACCTGGTGAGAGCCAGTCAAGTCACCACATCATGGATTTCCCGGGGTGTCTAATTTTCAAAAATGTATACGTTTGCTAGGTTTTCTAGGTGCAGGCAGAGCTAGGGTTAGAAAACTTCAGGTAGGCACTTTGCAAAAAAAGGGTACTTTTTCACTGTGAAAATGTGGTGTGTCCACCTTGCATTTTGGTCCATTTCCTGTTGCGGGCACTAGGCCTACCCACACAAGTGAGGTACCATTTTTCTCAGAAGACTTTGGGGTACGCGGGGTGTGTGGATTTTTGTGGATCTACACAGATTCCAGAACTTTCTGCCACAGAAATTTGAGGAAAATGTTTTTATTTTACAATTCTTTAGGTTTGCAAGGGATTTTGGGTAACAGAACTTGGTGAGAGCCAGTCAAGTCACCCTATACTAGATTTCCCTGGGTCTCTAATATTACCAATGTATAGGTTTGCTAGGTTTCCTTATGTGCCGGTAGAGCTAGGGTTCAAAAACTACAGCTAGGCACTTTGCAAAAAAAGGGTCATTTTCACTGTGAAAATATGGTGTGCCCACCTTGCATTTTGGGCAGTTTCCTGTTGAGGGCACTAGGCCTACCCACACAAGTGAGGTGCGATTTTTCTTGGAAGACTTTGGGGAATGTGGGTAGGTGGAATTATGTGGATTTGCACGGATTCCAGAACTTTCCACCACAGAAATGTGAGGAATTTTTTTTTTTAAAACCATTTTTTAGGTTTGTAAGGGATTCTAGTTAACAGAACCTAGTGAAAGCCAGTCAGGTCACCCGATCCTAGATTCCCCTTGGTGTTTAGTTTTCAAAAATGTATAGGTTTTCTAGGTTTCCATAAGTCCAGGCAGAGGTAGCGTTCAAAAACTACAGCTAGGCACTTTGCAAAAAAAGGGTCATTTTTCATTGTGAAAATGTGGTGTGTCTGCATTGCGTTTTGAGCTGTTTCCTGTTGTGGGCACAAGGCCTACCCACACAAGTGAGGTACCATTTTTATCGGGAGACTTAGGGTAACAGAGAATTATGGAACAACTGTTGTTACCTGTTGAATTTTGATGCATTTCTGCCTTCTAGTTGAAAGTCAATGTGTAAAAAAGAAATCATTTTGAAAAATGACCTCTAATTCTCATGCTAGTATGGGTACTCCAAATTTTGGAATTGTGCAAATATCTACTGTTTCTAAATTGTATATTTTGTTCCCATTTCAGAAATACATAGGTGTCTTTCATACCAATGTTTCAATGTATACATTTTCCCAAAATAATTGCTATGTACCCGGTACATAATAAAATACCATTGCATGACGCTGCCCAGTTATTGGCTCTGGGTTTGTTGGGTTCTTGGTGAACCTACAAGTCCTATATTTCCCCACAACCAGAAAGGTCCATCAAATGTAACAATATATTGATTTCAAACAGTTTATTTCAACTAATTTTTAATGAGTCCTATATTTACTGATTGGTTTCTATGTAGACACCTTGAAGGAAATACACAAATGACCCCTTTCTGAATTTAAAATGTCTACTTTTTTTAAATGTATATCTTTCCAGGATCCTTTATTGCTTTCATACCCATTTCTACCATTAACTGGAAGCAGGTTGAAAGTACAAAAAATTTCAAAAATAGGCTCTGTTCCAGAAAAATGCCAAAACTGTGTAAACAAATTTGGTTTTCTGACAAAAGTATGCTTGTCCCTTAAACCTGGGTAATTTCAGCACCACAACCCCTTTTTGATACAGGTTTCAGGAGAAAAACCAGATGCTTTCATCTGGAGCCCTTTTTTCCCATTTTTCAAATAAATAAATACATATAGGTGCATTTTGGCTAATTACTGGGTCTCCTCCAATAGAATCCACAAACCCTTAATACCTTTAGAATCCCCATGATGTTGGAAAAAAGGACGCAAATTTGGCTTGGATACCTTATGTGGTCAAAAAGTTACAGGGGCCTAAGCTCAAACTATGCCAAATAGCCAGAAAAAGGCTTAGACCAGGGGGGGGGGGTGGGGGGGAAGGCCTAGCAACAAAGGGGTTAAGCCTTTCTCTGATCCTAGTGTACCCTCTTTTTAGGCAGCAGTGGTGCAATAGTACCATATTCCCCCAGTGTATGTTCCTCACTTTCTGTCTTCACTTAAAAGTGACTCTACAATGACTACAGCTATTACTATAATTATTCATACAATGAGTGCACCTATAATACATTTGTGCTTACGATTCAAATTTCCAGACTCCATCTTTGAGTAGCTCGGATAACAGTTTGAAAGAGGATCAGTACAGAGAGTCTCTTTTCTCCATCGCTCTCCATGTATGATAAAGTTCTCAAACAACTTTTGAAATCTTAGAAGTTCTTTCAACAGTCTCTGGTTTGCAGTATTTACACAATTTGCAAGACCTCCGTAGCCCTCTTTCTCTTTTTCTTCTGGATGGTACCCTAAATGTATTCTTCTTCCACTCGGGCCTAGGTTATCTTCTGCAAGCAGAATTATTTACAGTTCAAAGTTCAGTTCACATCCCATAGTAGGTCAGAGCCAATCTCCTCAATGACTCATTGTAAAAGTTCAGATCTCAATGCTACAATCTCTTGAGGAGATTGTGGAGCTCCAAAGCTCGGGAATTCGATGTCCTCCAGAATCAAAGTAACAGAACCTTCAATGACAGAAGTGCATTTGCTTCAATACACAGAACTTTCAGTAAGAACACGACAACCAGTATCACAATCTCAGACCTCACGCTCTCCAGCATTTGCAACCAGATATTTCCACTTGGGATAGGAATATCTCCCGCATGGCTCTCAAGCTCTCCGTGACCTTCTCTGTTTTGCTCAGTTTAACTCATCAGATTCCAAAGATCCATCTATTGCTGCAGGTTCTCTTTCAGATGCAAATCTCAGAATTCTCCTTTTCTGCCTCAAAAGCCACGTTTAACCTAAAGCATCTTTCTTCCTTAACTGCACATAGCCAATTGTCACACCAGCCTCTTACAATATGTCAGATTCTCTGTCACTATCAACGGTACCATCTCCCTCAGAGTCTGTACCAGGGTCTTGCTTAGCTTGACGCCCCTCAGATTGACTTAGTGTGTGCCCAGCCTCTTCAGTTACTTTTACAGCATAGCATTTCACCTCCTGTGACCCCTATGTCTGCTGGAAATACTTCTGTGAGAAGAGCTGTTTCATTAGAGGGACCTGAGACTCATCGGGTGGGAGAAGCGTTGTCCTAGTGTGATATTCCGCCACAGTTCAAAACAGTGTTTGTCACCATATCACTTGATATGGCCCGCCTCAAAGAGAGTCCAGACTCATGTGTGATCTCATGAGAACTCAATTCCCTGGGTTCAGGTCGTGATAGAGTTCCTTTGAAGTATGTGCAGTCGCTGCTTCAACCTGATGAGAAACATAACAAACCATATCAGCCAATCCTTTACAGTAGTCAAGTACCAAATTATCTGTGATGTTTATTATCACGTTGGTGGCCACAGCAGGTAAACACATTGCTCTTCCCATGAGTATCTCATGTGGCGACAACCCACTTCTCCTGTCAGGAATGCTGCACAAAGTCATTAGCAGTAGAGGCAACGCATCTGGCCATTTCAAAGATGATGAAGCACACACTTTCGCCAACCTCGCTTTTAAGGTACCGTTGACCTGCTCCACCACTCTACATGCTTCTGGCCTGTAGTTACAATTCAGTCTCTGGTCCATATTCAAGGTGGTGCACAGCAATTTCATGATCTCATTGTGACGTGTGTACCTTTAATTGAGTCCAATGTAGTTGGAAATCCGAGTCTAGGAATGAGTTCCCTTAACAACAACTGTGCCACTATGAGGCTATCACCTCTCCTGGTCGGGTAATATTCGACGGATCTTGAAAAAATGCACACAACCACCGAAATGTAACAGTTAACTTCACACAAGCATCTAAAAAAAATACGTTTGGATCCGATTAAAGGAACCTCCTGATCTGCCAATATGACTCAACCCAACAACAATATTTTTTCCTTGATTCATTTGTTGACACGTGACACACCGATGACACACAGCTTACACATTCTTTTGAAACCTCGGATTGAACCAAGCCTGTCTGAACACTCTCATTATTGCATCCCTTCCTATCTGAGCTGCTCCATGAATTTGCCTTGCCATTGGATGTAACAGGCAATCTGGCAACATTGCCCTGCCATCAACTGACACCCAAATATCATCTTTGTCTGTGTTCTCAAATTGCAACTGTCTCACTTCATTCCACATGTCAGCAACAGCTATCGTCATGCTGAGTTTGGTGCATTCTGTACTCTCGCCAGTATATTTCCCATTGAAAACACATGCATGAAAGGCACAATGACTTTGAAAGTGACTTAGCCTGCATATCTAATTTTGATGGTAACAAAATAATTTCCCTTCAATGGACATTGCATTTAGCGACATTAACTTCTCTAGGCAATTGTAAAGCTTCCAGTAGTTGTCTCGCATACTCCCAATTCTGTATCTGGGACCCAGATAATATTAGGAACCCTCTCTGCGACTATAACTGGCCAAAGTCATGCACCACACCGAAACAGTAATGGCTATACGTATAAATAGAGACTCAGATCTGTTCAGAAACTTTGACATGAGCGGGACATGGCAGAGACGGTACTGTCAGCAACGGCTGCTCTCAAGTTACCTTCCTTGACTCTTAGGCATGAAACATCAATACAATTGACTTCATCAGGATCAGGCAATGGCTCATAGACAATGTTAGATCTTGCATTTGTACAAAGCTCAGTGACATCCAGACAGTCCTGATCTTCACATTCTTTACCGGCAGCACTTGGAATAGGTATTAAGGTAGCATGATTAAACACAGAACACCACTTCAGAGTGACATTTTCATCAGAGAGCAACACCTGCTCATACCTCGTCAGCCTGTTTTTTGACAAATGCTGCATTTTGGTTCAACTGAATGTGCTACATATATGGTAAGAGGTTGGCCCATCATAATCCTCTCACATCCTTCAATACTGACATCAGGCATTCCTAAAGCTGAGGCCGCAACATAGGCACTCTTTCAAATCCAGGAAGGCAAGCACACAGCCATTGTCCTAAGGCACCAGATCCACACATCCATGTGGGCCAGCATCTACAAAGGCTTCTCCTCTCCAGCAAGAAGAACATAGGAACCCACTGTCAACAGTAACCAAGAACATTCTGACCTCCTTTGGGGTATAAGGCGGACACATTTTCATGATCACCCCCATTCTTTCTGATGACACCTTCCTTTTGCCTTTCTCAATTCTATGACCCAAATACTGTACTTTGCTTAGACATTGCTGAAGCTTACTGAAAGACATCTTATGCCCATTGTCAGCCAGATGGTCCAGTAAGGAGAAAGTATCGTACCTGTAAACATTTCGTGTTTCAGACGTGATGAGGTCATCAATATGTTGTACCAAGATTGAGTTCCGGGGCAGTATCAGACTCTCAAGGTTCTTTTTCAGAATCTGGATGAATATGGATATACTTACAGTATACCCCTGAGGGATACAACACCATGTTAAGACATGATTCTCCAGACAGAAAGCAAACAAAAAGTGGCATTCCTTGTACAATGGAATGGAGAAAAATGCCTGGCAGAGATCAATCATTGTGAGCCATTCAGCTTTGTAAGGAATCTGACATAAGATTACAGATTAATTTGGTACCACAGAACAAAATGGAATCACTATGTTGTTGACCTTTCAAAGGTTCTGGACAATGCAATATTTCCAACTTGGTTTCTGCAAAGTCATAATAGGAGAAATGAACAGACTTCAAATGATCTCCTTTATGATGCCCTGCACAATCATTGATTCAATTACAGGGGGTCAGCTTGTACTTGGACTTTCTCAGAAATGTTGCATTTGGCTTCACCTGTATGAGGACAGGCTTGACTCCTCGAATCAGTCCGATTTCTTCCCCTGTGTAGTCCCATACCACTAAAGAGACAATGTATCTGAGATCCAGCTGCATGTCTTTAACTGTCAGTAAAGGCAACAAGATGGAGAAAAAATTCAGGTTTGCAAATTTGAAGGCAACATCCTCATTATCAGTCTGTAATTCAATTCCCTTCAGTGTGCAATCGATGTTACAAATCAATTTGCACAACAAGCCATGCCCAAACAAACAAAAGGGACTAGAATCACACACCACAAACTGACGATGATACTGAAAGGTTCCAATTTTCACTGACACCTCTGTCGGCAAAGTGTTTGTCATTCTCTTGTTTGTAACTCCTACAACTTGGATCGATTTTCCCAAGAGACACAGGTTTAAGGCTACTGGAGCTCTCACAGTAGAAAGGGTAGCACCAGTGTCAAACAAGAATGTAATGGGGTGATCATCTACATCTGATTCAATGTTTGGTCCACTCTGGTCTACCTGTAAGACTGCTCCAAGAGTACAGTCTTCCTCAGGGACTGTGATAAGAAGGGGTCCAGATCAAATCCATGTAGGTCTTCTGTTAAGGGCATCTGATGATAAATTTGATTGCCTTGTGAGACTCTCGGAGGCTGAGGCACTTGTACTAACTGGTTCTAATTTCCTTCTACATTAAATGATCTTGACCTCATCACTGTCGGAAACTAATTTACTCCATCTGCCTCCTTCATAAGTTCTCCTCCCTGCGTTTGATGTGCAGGATTAAGGCAACACTCTCACTTCCAATGTCCGATCTTGTGACAACAATAAAGCAGAAGTCTTTTACAGTGTCGCAACTCCTGTCTTCTGATCAATAAGGATATCTCTTACTCTTCCCTGTCCAGTTGACACAGAGCATTATGATACCTGAACACCTGTGAAGAACAAAGAGAGAGAGAAGGGGATTTCCACTAAGTGGAGGGGAATACTCCTGATCCCCTTAATGGTCAAATAAACAAACAAATGGAGAAGTACCACCCTAAGACCGGAAGAGGTCTCAGTTGAGTGGGAGAGGGGAGAAGAAGCAAACGAAAAAGAAAAGGGAATTGTCCTTTTCTAAGAAGACCCCTCACTCACCAACCTGGTTGGTGACATGCCTCATCATCGGGGTCCCACCCGAACAGCTGAGTGCCGTCCGGGTATGCTGCGACACCTGACTACAGTGGAGTATTTTTTTTGGGTGTGGAATTGTGAGTGTAAAAAAGTGAGTTAAAAATTGTCCTGGTATAACTCAGTATGTTAACGTAATTTGTTATGCGCACAGCTGCTCCAGCTAAGGAGCGTCCCGGCGCAGTGACAAGGCAGGACATAACATAACAGGAACAGAATGGAAAGTGATTAAGAATAACTAAATTAAAACAAAAAAGTTTTGATGGCTTTCCGAAAGAGCGTGAGGTCCACCATCAGGCGGATTTCAACCGGAAGAGAGTTCCAGATGGTAGCAGCTTTGACGCTAAAAGAGTGTCCTCCGGCACGGCAAAGCCTAAATCTAGGAACCACAGCAAGGGCCTGACCTTGAGAACGAAGTGTACGCGTGGGTACATAAAAGGACAGGAAATTGGACATAATCTGGGGGCCTATACCTTTCAGAATTTTAAAGGTCAAACAGAGAACCTTGAAATGAATTTGCTTCCTCACTGGAAGCCAGTGCAAGGAGCTAAGGACGCTTGACACGGAAAAAATCTGGGCAGGCCAACAATCGCTCTGGCCGCAGCATTTTGTACCCGTTGTAAACGGGCGATTTCTGCCTGATTAGCTCCAACCAGGAGAGAGCTGGCATAGTCCAGGCGGGAGATGACAGTAGCCTGGATTACCAGCTGCCTGGTTGGAGCATCAAAGTATTTGAGGACAGGTCTTAGACCTCTCAACAGGCCAAAACAGCACGCGGCTGTCTTCTTAGTGTGGCCAATGAAGGTAAGGCCAGCATCCAACCGGACTCTCAAGTAAAAAAGTTTTTTATTCTTGAGCTACTGGACAATATTAAAAATGGTTATCCGATACATGTATGGATATTATTGGTCCATTGTTATCTATAAATAGTGAAAAAAAAGTGCAAAGTGACGGTCTACATGTTTCAACCTGTAACGGGAAATTGCCAGGTTTTCGTCAGTACCAGAGTGTATGACCTGGGTGGTATACACATGCTAAGGTGTACCCTGCCCTTGAGCACCAGATAACAACTGTATACTTACAGTTGGCGCCCTTTCATCCAGTGTAAGAAAGAGAGAAAAACAGGGATTTCCAGATAAGTGTGCCTAATGTGAGTCGGGATCGTATCGCTAACCCTATTGACACGATTGTGCCCTAGTTGAACGACCACTACTTGCCCTATTAAGCGACCTCCGCTCCCCGTGGAGCCTGAACACATCCTGGGGCATTTCCTTGACCTCGAGCTACTGTTCCCGATATTGGCTGGGCCTGCTCTGCCTTTTTCAAAAATAACAGTTGATGGACAGAATGCAGAACAATGTCATACATTTACCCCAGTACAAAATCTGGGCCTAAATCCATTATTTTCTTTTGCTCTTGACACCTACCCATTTCAGACATGGCCATATGCAAATCAGTCTTGACCCAGTGCCTCATGGGAACAGTCCAGCCTGAACTGCCAAGCCATGACTTCCCTGGACCAGAATCAAGCATCCTAGGACCGGTTTCTGGCTATCAGCTGTCTTCAGCCAGGATAACTTGACTCCAGTTGCGTGGAGAGCACGGGACTCACGTCTGAGCATACCCGTCCCACTCTGGGTGACAAATGCAAAAACAACAGTTGATGGACAGAATGCAGAACAATGTCATACATTCACCCCAGTACAGAGATCTGGGCCTAAATCCATTGTTTTTTTGCTCACGACACCACCCCAGTTCAGACATGGCCATATGCATATCAGCTTTGAGCCTGTGCCTCATGAGAACAGTGCAGCCAGAACTGCCAAGCCATGACTTCCCTGGACCGGAATCAAGCATCCTAGGACCGGTTTCTGGCTATCAGCCGTCTTCAGCCAGGATAGCTTGACTCCAGTGGCGTGATGAGCATAGGACTCACTTCTAAGCTCTCCCTTTTGAGCATTTTGCATTTGGACCAGCATACATTTCTCCTCTTATCATCCTGTATTTAGAGTCCACCTCATCACTGCAGTACCTGGATTTAGTCTACAGGTTTGTTTTGCAGATTAGGTGATGTTGGATCATTCGGACAATCTATGGCCTCAGTCCAGTCATGAATGTGGATACAAATTGTTCCACGTCTTTAGGATTGAGTGTGTCTAACCTATGTACTGCTTAAAGTCTTGTAACAGCCTCTCATATTAAGCGTCTACCAATTCACTAGGTTCCTGGGTCGTTCAATCTATCTTAACCCAATTGATGTCCTATGGGGCTATTTTTGACTGCAGTCATATGATCACCCAATTGTTTTTCCTCATAACCATTGGCGAAGTCCCTCTCTGGTTTGGCAGTAGGCTACTCAGTAGCTACCTTAAAACCAGACCATAGATCACTGGGAACCACAATTTTGAGAAAATTTGCTAAATCAATCCACAACACTTAGGGCGTGGCTTGGAAATCTAAGATGTCAGACACGTGAGCCTGAGCTCCGTGCCGGCCTGCCAATTATCCTGCTTCATCGGTGACGGTCGGTGCTCAGGCAAACATTGGAGGGGGCCTTGTGCACCCAGGGAGCCTCGGTGACTGTCATTGGATTGCCTGATGCCTGGGGGAGACCGGAGCGCTGAATCTTGGGATTGCAAGTGTAGGCTGTGCCCCAGTAAGATGGCAGCCTGGGTCCCAGAAGTGCCCAGAAAGCTGAGACGGCTCTGGTCTGCAGGGCTTTAACGGAGTGACCTTCTGGCTGGGTGCCAGTCTGGAGGCGGGTGCAGAGAGACCTGGGCAGTCATTGGAGGGTCTGTGCCAAGGGGCGCATGACAGAGGACTGGTAGATGCTGTGACAGGGCCATGCTGGGACAGGTGCCTGGTTGTGGGCCTCCCCGAAGAGGGAGGAGAAAGAGGTGTCCTGCGACTGAGAGGCGCCATCGAAAAGATACTGTGGGCAAAAGCAGGCCAGAGGCTAGAACCCGGAGTGACTAGCTGAGGCCTTGGCCATACTGTGGCAGCGCTCCGCCAAGATGACGGCCCTGAACATCGGGCTGACTGTGGACATACAAGGCAGACGGAGCTGCCGTAGAGATCAGCAGTGATTTCTCAGGGCCTGAATCGAGACCTGGTGAAGAGGGCAGCTGGAGAGAGTGCTGAGGACGTGCGTGGTATACGAGGCAGTCCTGGGGACACCGACACATGAAGAGCCACTTGCTAGGCCTGCCAAGGCGGAGCCAGGTACTGGGAAAAGTCCCAGAAGAGAGACCTGGCTGTAGGGGGGAGGCCCTGAGAGCCTGAGCCCCAGGGGGTCAACAGAAGTCTGGCCCGTACTTCAGAGACACTGGGACTGGCCTGTGTGGGAGGCAACTTACTGGGATAATCCTGGTTACAGGGGAGAACACACTTGTACCATAGTTGACATAGGCGGAAGAGTGCCCTGCCTAACTGCTGAGGCCAGAACCCACACATTGGGCACCGAACAGGCCCCTCGAGCGTGAGATCAGGAGAGGCTAGATGGACTGGTATGCCCCTGCAAGCTACTAGACGCTAGCTAAAGAGGTGGGAGTGTTCAGCCCCATGGCAAGCCTAGAGCGAGGCAGACGGGGATTACTCCGGATAAAGAGGAAAATGCCCAGGCGCAGAAAGACTTGGGGGCGGCCCCCTGAGGACCCAGTACTGCAGCAACTGTCCAGAACATTGGAAGCCATTGCTTACACTAAGGCAATGCTACATCAAGACATAAGCAGCGTGTCAGTGGGGTTGGGCCTGTTGAGAGCAGAACATGCCAAACTGGCAGACAGAGTGAAACAGACTGAATCCTCCATTGCGCACATTACACTTGCACAACAGGAGCTGAGGCTCTAGGTAGGGGACTTATCTAATAGGGTCAGCCTGCTAGAACTGAGAGCAGAAGATGTGGAAGGGAGTAACAGAAGAAACAATATGAGGGTCCTGGGGCTACCTGAACGAGCGGAGAGGGATAACATGATCGTTTCCTGGAGAGCTTGCTTTGAACGGTGGTCACACCAGAGGGCCTGTCAATATTTTATACTTTGTAGAGAGTCAACCAGGTCCCTGCTAGGCTGTCGGCTCTGGGGAGACCTCCACAACTTGTGGTGGCCAGGGTCCTTCTTCTCAAGGACAGATACAGATTGTTACAAAATGCACGGGCTGAAGGACCCTATGTGGTGAACAATAGCAAAGTTTTGCTCTTTCCTGATTACACACTAGAGGTCCAGAGGGGTCGTGCTTCCCTTCTCAAAGCCAAGAAAACCCTGTGAAAAGGGGGGGCTCTACTATTCATTAATATTCTGAGCCTGGCTGCGTATACTTGTGGATGGGAAGGCACACTTCTGTGAGGACCCCAAAGTGGAGTGGGAATGGATTGAGTCCTATAAGACAAAGGGCCCACAAGCAGCACGAAGGATTGCGGCACCTTCCCGGGAACGAAAACTCAGGAAACGACTCAAGAGGTGGCAGGGGCGTGGTGCCCCAAAGAAACCAAGCTCCTCATAGATGGAGAAAGAGAGAGCTGAGGCGCTGCAAGCTGTGGCAGCAATTATGCAAGATAGATCATCATCAGATGGGGGATCCCTATCCCAGAGAGGGACCGAGGGGTCAGAATCAGACTCATCACGCAGGGTAGTGTCAATCTGCCTGTGGTGACCCCGAAGACAGCTGATGAGATTATCTGAGTTTGTTGTTTGACAATATTGATTGGGGGTCTCGGGTGTAGGGGGATACCCAATGGGTTCCCGGGCTTCAGCCGGATCAGCCAACTAGGGCTGGTGCGCTATATACCACCTTCTGTGCTTTTGGTTACTTGCAGTGACTGCTGCAACCCCCTAAGGTCCTTACCACAGTGGGTCTGGACCTCAGCTAGTTGATGAAGTTCCATTTAAGGTTTGGAAGGCTAGCCATTGCTAGATTGTCATGGGATCGAAGAGTTGTCTACCATGGGTTTTTTGTTAACGGTTTCTCCTATTCAGATTGTAGAGGGGGGTGGGAAGGCATGACTAGGGGACTTGCAAGCTGGGAGGGCCACAGGAATGGGCTGGGGGTTGTGCTTCATCAATATGACGCCTACACAAAATGTAAAAGTTCATAATGTGGAACATAAGAGGGATGGGGACTAAGTCTAAACGAGACAATGTGTACACCTATTTAAAGCTGAGAGATGTCCATATAGCTCTCCTACAGGAAACTCATTTAAATTGGCAGTGAAGTTCAGAAGCTGCACAGGAGATAGAGGAGGCAGGTCTATGCAAGTACTTTCTCTGCGTATGCTCAAAGAGTTATTATATGGGTAAGGCCCGGGGTCCCCTTTGACCATACCCGCACTGAAATAGATAGCGAAGGCTGATATGTACTTATTGCAGGGAGACTGGCATGTCATGAGGTGATGCTGGGTAGTGTGCTTGCACCTAATATAGATCAAGTGGCATTCCCTTCTGCTCTCGGCTCAGATGGCTGGCTATATGGGAGGGTTATTCTGTGATTGGGGGAGACTTTAATTGTGTAGCAGATACTGCTGCGGACCGCTCCCACCCCCTCTCCCAGGAGCCCAGGCCAACCACATAGCATCAGGGTTCTGTGGCTGGATAAATCACTGTGGCTTGGAGATGTCTGGAGGGTGCAGCACACGGTCGACAGAGAATGCTCATACTTCTCCTCAATACACCAGGTGCACACCAGATTAGATACCATTCTGTGCACACCAACTTTTAGTGCCTACATCACACACAGAATACCTGAGAAGGACATTTTCGGCTGTAGGGGCAATGCCCCCGATCCCTTAATGGATTCTGAACCCATTGATGTTGGAAGATGTGCCCTTCCAGGTTTCCCTGGCTACCCTTATTGACACATTTTTCCCAGCTAACGCTTATACAGCGTCCTTTATATTAGTGGAGTGGGAAGCATTTAAGGTTGTGGTAAGGGGACACTGCCTGAGTCAGTTGATTGGAGCACAGCGGGAAATTCAACTAGAGTTACTAGACCTGGAGGCTAAGATTCGACAACTGGATTACACCCAGGGTCACAAAGCTGCCTCCACGTTGTGGCTGAAAGAGGCTCGCGCATGTTATAACAATGCTTTACAAAGGCTGAGATGCCATAGCCACAGGGAGTACATAGACAAGGTGCAGAGGGAGGAGGGAAGGCCCTGTCTCCTGCTGGCATGGTTGATCAAACCTGAAATTAGGGGGTCACTGATCACGCAAGCCCAGACAGAAACAGGTAAATTGATTTATAACCCCGAAGCCATTAATGGCTTGTTCAAAAAATGTTATGAGAAACTGTACACTGCCCCCGTGTCGGTTCCTCACTCCACTATCAGGGATTTTCTAAACACTTTATTTTATTATTATTTATTTTATTTAGCGATTTGTAAAGCGCCTGGTGACCCGAAGGCATCCCCGCGCTAATGAAACATGAGCTTTATGAAACTTTATCGCTTTGGACACTGGATAGTCAAACACAGGAGGAGCTGGGAGGACCAGTGACCCTGCAGGAAGTCCTAATGGCCATCGAGGGCATGGCGTCTAGCAAAACGCCGGGGCCAGATGGACTCCCTGCAGAATTTTCTGCAAGATTTGTTGCCCAGATGGTGCCGCAGCTAGTGACCCTGTAAGCGGAATCTCTACGACTTGGTGGTCTCCCCGAGTCCACTCAGAGTGCACTGGTGATCCCTCTATCCAAAACTAAAGAGATTAGTGCCACAGTTAGAGAGTATAGTCCATGCTCAACTTGGACTTCAAGATTCTCTGAAAAATAATGCCCTAGTTACCGCATCCCTCACCCCGCTTGGGGAACTCCGGAGAAAATGGGAGAGGGTGGTGGATAGGGAATTTACTGACAGAGTGGAGCAAGATTCTTCGGTGCCCCAAGAAGATCTCCTGTAATACTCGCCTTAAATACACGCAATTCAACTTTGTACATATGGCCTACATGACACCCATTACCTCAATGTTACATATAGTGGGGAAATGAGAAATTGCCTGTGTTGCGCAGATGCTGATTTTTTTACACATGAAATGGGACTGCGGTAATCTCCGCACATACTGGGGGATTCTAGCCAAGATTAAAGACTCACTGTGGAGAGAATTGGCCCTCACCATAGAGGTCTGCTTGTTGGGACTCTTTCCCCGACCACATAAGCAGAAAGTTGGGTATAGACTATTAGATCAAGCATTGGGCCTAGTCAAGAGAAGGCTAGTACTATCTTGGAAGTCTGCTGCTGGATCAAAGGTTGCTTGGTGGAACCGAAATGCAATTCGCTGGGCTGGAGCCGACGGCAGAGCACTGAGCTGGGAGGAAATGTAGGGGAATACAGAGGTGCCCTATAGCGGACCAATGGAAAGAATCACTGGCGGCCTGGGAATACTTGTTACAAGAGAGTAACGCAGGAGAGGAGACTGGAAGTGATAGCGAGTAATCAGCACACTATAACACAACCACACCACACTATTTCCCCACCGAAGAGACAGAGATAGTCATCTGATAACACATGTGCACCTGTCTGCTGAATAGACAAGCGATCTGGAAAGGGCTGGAGAGTGACAAAAGACCCCTAATGATGCCCATAATACACTTATTAGCCGATACCACCACATGCACCCTCAAGAACCACACCTCATCATCCCCTCTACATAAGGTTTTGTTAGTAGTTTAGTTCAATAAACTGATCCTGCAGATATTGATGACATTACCAATCCCCTGTCTGTTGCTGGAGGCCGACTACCGAGAAGGGGCCAGAAGACAATTAGGTATTATTTGGAGTATGCAGACATGTGAATCATTGGTTGATCATTATCTACAGCACATGTACTTTCTTGAAAATGGCCATACATTCACGCTCTTCTATGACACTCACACGCCGAGGGCTTACCGGCGTTTCCCTGTGGTCGCTGTTGATACTGCTTTTTGCCAACAACTAGCCGCACCCGCTCCGCGGGTGCCGCGTCGCAGTTTTGGGCTTGTCTGGCTGTTGGGAGCACGTTTGCTCACAGCCCACTTGAAGAACTTGAGGGAGCAGAGATCACGCTCGCACCATCAGCGCCGCTGCAGGGACTCTCCTAACCAGGAGCCCCTGCTTCCCGGCACACCTGCTGACCTGTTGCCCCTCCCACCCCTCGCTCAGAGGGTGAAAAGCATCGGAACTCTTCACTCCAGCGGGACACTCACACGCCGAGGGCTTACCGGCGTTTCCCTGTGGTCGCTGTTGATACTGCTTTTTGCCAACAACTAGCCGCACCCGCTCCGCGGGTGCCGCGTCGCAGTTTTGGGCTTGTCTGGCTGTTGGGAGCACGTTTGCTCACAGCCCACTTGAAGAACTTGAGGGAGCAGGGATCACGCTCGCACCATCAGCGCCGCTGCAGGGACTCTCCTAACCAGGAGCCCCTGCTTCCCGGCACACCTGCTGACCTGTTGCCCCTCCCACCCCTCGCTTCACGCCCCCATAAAGGGACGCCCCTTTCCCGCTGTGCGGGAGCACGCGGGAGTATCGCGGGAGAAGCCCGGGACAAGGGCGGGACCATCTTTGGCCATCAGCGGCCAGAAGAGGCCGGGCCGGGCCACATCTCTTGGCTCTGCTAAGCGGGCACGGGATTTGCAAGAGCATGGCCACAGGCACTAGAGCAAGCAAATCTAGAAAAGCTGCGGGAGACGTAGTTATAGGTACAATGGATCAATTTATAACTCGGGCTGTCTCCATTGTAGAAAAGGAGATAATCTTAGCTGAACGAAGACTATCCCGGGACTCCAAGGGCCTGTCACACAAGCGCTCATCCTTGGGCGCCCTTGCCCTAGCACCTAGCCCAGTAAATGTACCACTTACACCACTTGTGGTAATTGACTCTCCGGACATTGATGAGAGGGTGAGTCGGATCAGGGCAAGCTTAGAAAGGGTATCGACCATTGCACTGGACATTGCCCATGACTCAACACATCCTAACCCACCCGATCCAATTGATCCTTTGCTGGGGGCCCAAAATCATGATCTCGATCGTGATATCAACAACGCCCAAAGTCCTTCTGTCACGCCCAATGAAACATTACATCCTCCCCCCACAGCTGCACCTACTGAAGTCAGTACTTCCCTAGTAGCGGCTTCAGTAACTTCCACATCAGGGAAATCAGCATCAGGACTTGCTGCACCCAGGAAAAGAAAGCGCCCTGTTAGCCCTCGCAGGGGGGGGCTCTCTAAAACCACACAGCAAAGTAAGTAGGCAGAATGCGACTAAAGGGGTTTATTCCTTCAAATCACATCCTACACCCAAAAACAACTCACACCCACACTAGAGTCACACTACCTAAGGGTCCTGCTTGCCCGCCAGGCATAACAGGCCCGTTAGCGTCTCTTAGTCCCACCCCAATTCCCCAGGCTGTGCACACCGACACTGCCACTCTACCCCTAGATGTTGAGAGCCTAATCAAGTCTGTGGTGATGCCCCTTGCAGATAAGATCGATTGTCTCACACGAAAATTAGCCACCCTTGAGCAATCAATGCTGGATAATTTTTACGCTGTGAAGTCATTGGTTACATTTCACTCCAAGATGCAGGGAGAAGACAATGGAGGGTCAAGGAGTGGTACTGCTACACTAGTACCCTCGGAGCCAATGGCTCGTCAAAAAGTGCCTGTACTGGGGGAGGCCCCACAGACACTACAGTCTAATATAGGAACCAGCCCCGCTCCACAAACATCAAATCTTAGTCCGAGCTCGGGCCCTCCAAGGGAAAAATCCAATACCCAAGCACTGTAGGCCCCCAAGGTTAACTTTGCTCCTAACCCTGAGCCTATAGCGTCAACCTCTAAAGTAGCTGAAAATGTGCCAACCACGCCAAATGGAAATATAACTCCATCTATTCCCATTCCTGGTAGTCAGGTTGCGCCTAAAGCTTTAGCTAAATCTCCAGCTAAATTATCATCAGATAGGGCAAAAACAAATACACCCAATGCTAGCCACCCCCCTGGGTGCCAACCGTATGTGGTAATTCTCACGGGGGTACCGGAGCTTGAAGAGGGTTCTTGTGAGTTGTACTCTGACCTCAAACACAAGACCCTCTCCTGGCTCAGAGCAAATAGACCCCTCCCAGGGCATATTGATGGTAGAATAGCCTATGTCCGTCGTGTGGGGTTGATTGGCAATAGACGCAAGGATTTAACTGGGGACTGCGTGCTGATAAACTTCAACGATCCTAGAGCAGCAGGTATGATCTGCAGCCAGCAGTCGGTACACAACTTTTGCGACATCCAAACTAGGGACCTGGGGTACTCCTATCGTCCTCTCCCGTCATCTGGGTCTAAGAAGTTTTTGCCGGATGGGGGTAGAGGTGCATGGTACCCCACTATCCAACCTTGAATGTTAGGGCAAGGGCTTGGACGCCGACCCAAGCGGCTCCACCCCAGGGATGGGGTTGGTGACTTGACGATCAAGTGGAGTCAAACGCCCCCCCACCTAAGGCTAATGTATCATACTCAGTCGAGAGGGTCTCTTCGATACTAGTTACCCCCCCTGCGTCCCAACCCTCGCCCACCTCCCCCACTCCCTCCCCCTCAGGCTGTGGGACTGTGTTTACTGAGCCCACGGAAGGAGCAGAAAACCTGGGGGTTCCGAGTAGGGGTGCTGGATGTGCTGGGTCTTCGTCTAGCTCTACCCTGAAGACTGTCAGCTGGAACGTGGCAGGTTTAAATAATAAATTGGATGTCCCGGAATGGGTGGTGCTTACTGAGCCCCACGCAGTCTGCGCATTCCAAGAAACGTGGTGTGTGGAACCAAGGCACAGAGTAGGGCATGCTACCTTCTCTGTCCCGGCAGGTATCCCAGCATCAGGAAGAGGGCCCCCATTTGGAGGTCTTTTAGTCTGGGTTGATATATCACTAGGATGGCGGGTGCACCATCATCCCCAAAAATCACCAGACTTGATGTGGCTCACTGTAAAATGCCCAAACAAAGCTGAGAAGCTGGAGATTTTTAATATTTACACACGAGGGGCTTCAGGGAGGGCCTCGTCACCAACCCTCCTGGCTCTAGAAGCAGCCTTGGGGGAGTGCCGTGGAGACTCTCTAATTTTGGTGATGGGGGACTTCAACTGCACATTCGAGCCACTGATGGCCGATGAATCCTTGGACCTGTATGACGAAGACTCAAGGAGAGGCGTTCCGTACCTCGATCTCCCAATTGTCAAAAGATGGACACCCAAAATCGTCCAATTAAATTCCCTCACACTAGAGTATGGCTTGAGAGCAGCCAACGGGAGAACACGGTCAGACCTAGAGGGGGCACACACGTATAATAGGGTGGGTCACTCATCCAGGATAGATTACATCCTCTTAAACTTTCCTTTGTGGGCTTACATGGAGGACATGATAGTTCTGCCTTCCTTGGAAAGTGACCACAATGCACTTTCATTATCCCTAACTCATTGGTGGAGGGACAGCGGTTCATCTCCTGGAGCTCCTGACACATCTGAGCAGAGGTCATTGGGGGGGGTGGTCCCCTCAAATTGCCTCAGACGCCTAAAATGGGACAAAGTGGCTATTGATGAAGAAAAACTATCCTGCATCAGAGCCGTTATTGCTGCAGCTTCTGAAATTCTGGAAAATCATCCCCCTAGCCCGCCCAAGATTTCAGCCATGTTTAGCGAGGTTTCGACATCGATAGGGGACTTGTTCTTGGTTAAACTAAACACTAAGGAAAACAAAAACCATGATAAGCGACAGGGCAAATCAGGCTGGTACTCATCGGCGTGCCGTACTGGGAAGAGAGCCCTAATCACGGCAGTAAAGAGTGGTGATGCATCAGCAATAGCTGCTAAACGCAAGTCCTACAAATCTGTAATAAAGACAGCCAGGAGAGACTGGGAAGACGCCTTCTGGCAGGAGCTTCGTACAGCTTGCGCAGAAAAAAATGCAAAGGGCTTTTGGGACTTGTTACGAAGAAAAAACAGACCTTTGGACACTGTCATCACATGTAATATAACCGAAGATCTGTGGCACTCACACTTCTCAAAATTGTATACTGCACCTGCTGTAGAAGCGATGGACTTTCCATTACCTCTGATCCACCAAGGTGATGGCAGCCATGAGGAAATCTTATTTTCCAGGAAAGAGGCTGAAATCGCCATAAAATCCCTGGTACCCCGCAAAGCAGCTGGACCTGATGGTCTACCTGGCGACCTTCTCCGTATGGACACAAGTGAATGGGGTACGCTGATTGCATCGCTACTGAACGCAGCTATGGCAGGCGCCCCCCTCCCTGCTTCCTGGATGGCAGCTGAGGTGGTCCCCCTGCACAAGAAAGGCTCAAGAGACGACCCAGCTAATTATAGACCAATTAGCTTAATAGATTGTTCCCAAAAAGTGGCGGGGAAGGTCCTCTTATCTAGGGTCCAGCAGTGGGCAGACGAAAATAAGATACTTTCGGACTTTCAGGCTGGGTTCAGGGCCGGTACAGGGACGATAGAACAATCGCTAAGGCTACTCATGATCTACTGGAAGGTCGTCACGATTGGGAAGGGTACCTTATATCTGGCCTTCATCGACCTCCGGACGGCCTTCGATTTGGTGCCTAGAAACAACTTGTGGAAGGTGCTGTGTGACCTCGGCATGCCACCCTACCTGCTCCATCTGATCATGAGGTTCCACGAAAATAACTACGCCCAAATACGCTAGGGGCCAAATGGACAAAAGACCTCAAGAATAGAGGTGAACAGAGGTGTGCGACAAGGCTGTGTACTTGCCCCAACCCTATTCTCCCTATATGTAAATGGGGTGGTGGACTTCTTGACTCAGACAGCAGCAGACGCGCCCCGTCTGGCAGGCCGCTTAATCCCCACCTTGCTCTTTGCTGATGATACTTTACTTTTATCAAAATCTCCTATGGGCCTCCAGCAGCTTCTTTCAGGATTTGGCAACTTCTGCAAGCAGAGAGGTCTCTGTATCAACACAGACAAAACTAAGTATCTCATTTTGAACCCCCCACAAAAGCCCGGCCCCCCTCCAACATTGGGGCCAGTTGCACTAGAAAGAACTAAGGTGTTTGATTATTTGGGCATTCGCTTGGTGGACTCCATGAAATGGGACTGCCATTTGACTAAAATGTTGTTGAGCCTAAAAAGAGTGACTGGGGCCCTGTTGAAAGAGCAGAGAGCAGCATCTACAAAACCAATAGCGGCAGTAATGGACATCTACTCCGCCAGAGGAGTGAGCGCAGCACTTTATGGGGCGGAGCTCTGGGGGATGTCAAACATGAAGGAGCTAACCCGAGCCAAGAACACCTTCTTGAGAAGCCTAATGTCTCTTGGTCCTTCTGTCCCTATTCTACCCTTGCAACTGGACATGGGCTGCCGGGCGATCGAAGATCAAGCAAAATTACGCCCCCTGCTACTGTGGGCCCGCATCTGGAGAGTGCCAGAGCTCTCAAGCTATGCGGATGGCCTACGGGAGATAATTAATTCTACTAGTTGGGCAAAAATAAAATGGCTTAGGGACATCAAGGCTCTACTTGCCAATCTAGGGCTGGAAGAAGCATGGCACCAACAGTCAGCCCCACCTAAATCCATGCTAAAAAAACTCTACTGGTCATGGGTGGCAAGCAAAAGAAACTCTTCCTCCATGTCTTGTAAGTCTACCAGAAATTTCGTGGAGTTTAAAGATGTCCCCATCAGAGAATTGTATCTGGACATTATTACTGCCCCATGGGATAGATCCCTGTACTTCAAATTTAGAGTGGGTCTTCTCCCCGTAATGGAGCTTACATGCCATTGGAAAATTCCATACCAGACTGCGCCATGGTGCCCATTCTGCCCTAAGCGTCGTGAATCTGTCCCCCATCTGGTATTCGAGTGCCCTGCCTATAAGGTCCCTCGCAAAAAATGGATTAAACCAATGTGTCTCACCTTGGGTACCAGACATTGTAACGTGGCACTACGAATTTTAATCACAGACACTCGTTCACTCTTCGCATGCGCCACCTCGAAGTACCTAGGTTGGGCATGGCGAATAAGGTCAAAAAGACTTAGGCAAATTGTTTAATCATGATTTTAACATATGATCTGCTTCTGACCCATTACCCTTTTTAGCTAATTTAAATAATTTCCCCTTCAGAAATTGCAGAAAAAACGTTGAGTCGTAGTATATTAAGGGTTTTTTATGTTTTTTAACTAGTAATGTTTTAAATGAATTTATCATGTATGTATGCTTTTTAAGATATTTCTATGTCGAAATAAAGCCTATTTGACTTGACTTGACATGACTTGAATTGTACCACAAGTATTTATACTTTGCACTATGCGCATTTGCACTTTTATTTAATGCTGCTAATTATAACCTATCCAAGATTTAATGACCTGCCCATTTGAGCTGTTCTTCTGTGAAACTTTGCACTTTGCACATTGTCACTTTAACATTATTGACAATATCAAAGATGCAGATAATTTAGCAATATTTTAACCAAATACTTTTAATGCTAAGTTTTATTTTTAATGATGATGGACTATGTTTGTGATTATGTGTAATGTTTGTACTTTTATGGATAATGCACATCCGAATAAAGATTATTATATCTATCTATCTACAGCACATGCTATATATATGCTCTAAAAGAAATGCATGTAACACCAAGTAGCGATATCAGATTGAAATATATGTCCGGCTACCCCAGCACTGAAGAAGAAATGTAAGTTATAGGTGTATACTGATGATATAAATTACAAAATGTCAATAAAGATATGTTTTAAAAAAACGAAACAATCCACAACACTTTTGAGATCTTAAAAAAGCGATCAACTTGCTGGTACCATTCTGCAGGTTTCTCCTTCATTCTGGGGAAATCATTTGTAAACATATTCTTCATTAGGCACCTCCCATAATGGATATGCCTCTCCTTCCTGCATTCCCACACCTGGAGGTGGCATTTCTCCTTTCAAATTTCTTACTCTCTTCTTCTTTGACCATCTGTCTTCCCACTTATCCATAACATTCCAAGCTCTTATTCCTTTTACCAACTCTCGTATGTGTATCCTCAACCCAGTCACTCTCTTTTCCTCTAGCTCTTGGGCACTGTGTGTAAGCCTATGGATTTCCTGTAGTGTCTTCCTTTGGGACAAGTCTACTCCATACCTCTGAGCCAACTCCAACAACTTCTCATGTACCTGTCTTGCCCTTAGGGTAACATCCTTAGCCACAAACAACAAGTCATCTGGCTCATAGGTCCCTATCCTATCTAAAGGTAGACTCCAGTTGATGATTTCCTCTAACTTAGCCTTCATCCTCAGCACATCCACTGACTTCACTTTAAACACAGCTTTGAGGGTACCCTGACTCAACCTACTAGTCTAGCTCTCCTTGCTGTTATTATGGTCTCTTAACCACAACTCTAAGTCTACAGCTTCTAGGACATGCAGATTGTAAGGAGTTCTCTGATTTGTTATTGTTATTGGTATTATGAGTTTTATATAGCGCTCAGCTACTCCGAGGAGTGTCCCGGCGCTAGAAACCCAAGGAGGTACAGAGCGGGAGAGAGCAGACAGAACTTACTGAACAAAAAGCCACAACTTAAGGTCCTTCCTGAAAGCTAAAAGATTGACACTCATCCTCAAAGGCAAGGCAGTCCACACTTGTGCTGCCAAAAGTTTGAAAGAGCGGCTGCCGCAGCGGGCACGTCTGATAGCTGGTACAGAGGCCAGGGCCAGGGAAGATGACCTGAGTGACCTAGAAGGCTGATAAAATTCCATCCGTTTTCTGATTTATTTAGAGCCAATACCATGAAGTGCCTTACAGGCCAGAGTGAGTGCTTTAAAGACAATGCGCTTCCGAATTGGAAGCCAATGGAGGGTCTTTAAAAGGTCTCTTGCACTGGATCTCCGATGAAGACCAAAAATGGCGCACGCGGCAGAGTTTTGAACAATTTGCTGACGCGTTGGGAGGAATTTCCGGAAGGCCAAGAGACAGCACGTTGGCCTAGTCCAGGCGAGAACCTATCAATGCCTGCACAGTGATTCTTCGGTGGGCCAAGGATATTAATGGCAAGAATTTACTAAGCATTTTTAGGAGGCCAAAACATTTGCCCACTAGCCCCAATATCTGAGGTTTCAGGGTGAGACCGTTGTCAACCTGTACTCCAAGATTCTTGGGCATCGGAGAGGCGGCTAAGGGAGGAAACATAGCCGCAGGCCACCAAGATTTCCACCTCGGTTCAGAAGGGCACCCGAAGAAAAGCACCTCGGATTTATCGGAATTGCACTTGAGGCTGTTCTGCTGAAACCAGTCAAATACAGCCCCCAGACAACTTCTGATACTCTCTCCAATAAAGTCAGAGTTCTTGTCACAGGAGAAGAGGAGCTGGGTATCATCTGCGTATGACATGATCTGGGCACCATGGGACTCTGCCAGTGCCGCCAGAGGGGTCATGTAGAAGTTAAAAAGAGTAGGGCTCAAGATTGAGCCCTGGGGAACTCCTACCTCCAATGACGGCACTGCAGTAGAGAACGGGGGTCTCAGACCGTTTGTTGGCGGTCGGCTAGAAAAAGACTCAAACCAACTGTACACCGTCCCCCTCAGACCAATCTCCCAGAGTCTTAAAAGGAGACGGCTGTGGGGGACGGTGTCAAAGGCCACCGAGAGATCTAGCATCACCAGCATCGCCTTGCCCCCAGAGTCCAAGATTTGCTCTTCCTTCTTGAGTCACGCGATTAGGTCCTCTCACAGGAGTTTCCCACATTTTCAGATCTGAGTTAGTTCTAACTATGGGTATAGTACTGGAGCCAATACATGCTCCGGTAGGGTCGACAGTCGTCGCTAAAGGGGTACAAGATTCCATATTTATTTATATTTATTTATTTATTTTTGATATTTCTAAAGCGCAAACAAAGGCCCGTGGGCGTCTTGGTGCTGAGTATCTGTAGTATTTAACCTGAGAGGAGGGAGCAGGATCTATTGATTAAAAAGCTAGGTCTTAAGTTGCTTACGAAAAGACCAGAGAGAAGGGCTGGCTTTGATCAAGTGGGGCAAAGTGTTCCACAGCTTTGGAGCTGACACCAGAAATCTTCTGTCACCCCATGAGACAGTTTTAGTGCGGGGAACCACAAGATCAATTAGACTTGAGGAACATAATGTTCTGGACGGACAATAGGGAATCAGATTGTGGACGAGATAGGCTGGTCCTAGATTATGCAAGGCCTTATACACAATGCATGGAGTCTTAAACCTTATTCTGTTTCTGATGGATAGCCAGTGTAACTCTCTGATGGTGTTCGAGGCAGATTGATGTTTGGGGATTTTTCCCAGAAGCCTGGCAGCTGCGTTCTGTATTATTTGCAATTTATTTAAGACTCCCTCTTGTGCATTGAGGAATAAAGCATTGCAGTAGTCCAAAGTGGACAGCACAAGGGAAGTGACCAGGGTTTTACCAGCTGTGTCTGGAAGAAAAGGGAGGATTTTTTTAATGAGTCTCAATTTGTAGAAGGCTGAGGAGGTGATCTGGTTGGCGTGTGGGTGAAAAGTGAGGCGGTCATCAAAAATGACACCCAGATTCCTCACCTTGCTAACAGGCTCGGGAGGGGGGCCTAGTGACGATGGCCACCAATTGGTCGACCACTCAGGAGTTAGCGGTCCGAAGATGACTTCTTCCGTCTAATCGGAGTTTAACTTTAAACAATTGGAGGCCATCCAACTCCCAATTGCTACCATGCCTCATTTAAGATCTTCCGCTATTTTGTGGCCATTGTTCTTAATGGCTAGGACCAGCTGTGTGTCATCTGCATAGGAGGTAAGGCTCATCCCATAAGCCCGAATGACATTGGCTAAGTCCGACACATAGATGTTAAAAAGTGTTGGACTTAGGGATGAGCCTTGAGGTACTCCACATGGCAAAGACAAGGTGGACGAGTGAAAGGGTCCCATTGTGACCACCTGGGTTCTATCGGCCAGAAAAGAAGCCAGAAGTTTGCTGGCATTCCTCTGGACACCCATGTTTTCGACACGGTCGATCAAAGTAGCATGATCGACCGTGTCGAAGGCTGCTGATAAATCAAGCAGTATCAAGACTGCTGTGCCCCCAGCATCTCGGATGGATCTAATGTCATCTGCTGCTTTAATCAGAGCCGTCTCCGTCCCATGGAGTTGGCGGAAGCCAAACTGGGATTCATCAAGTAAATGATGTTGCTCTAAAAAGGCGGAGAGCTGTTGATTCAGAGCTTTTTCTGCTATTTTAGCCAGAACAGGTAGGCTGGCAATAGGCCAGTAGCTCTTATGTTCGTCCATATCAAGGTGTGGTTTCTTTAAGAGTGGTTTAATGAGAGTTTTTTTAAGATATCAGGGTAAATACCTGTGCTAAACATAGCATTGCAGATGGAGGAAATAGCAGGAAGAACCACTTCAATAACCGGTAGTAGTACTTTGAATGGACAGGGGTCAAGTGCCGAACCGGATCTGATGGTGGATATTATATCCATAATCTGAGAACTGGAAATTTGTGCGAATTGAGAGAGAATAGGTCCAGTATGGATGGCGGTCGACATGTCAGAGGGACAATTGGCATTTTTAGCAAAGGCAGAATAAATATCGTTGACTTTACTAAAGAAGAAGCTCGCTAATGCGTCACAAAGGGGTTGTGAGGGAGGTGGAGTCAAATTGGGGGAGTACCCAGCTAACTGCTTAGCGGTTTCATACAGGGCTTTGTTGGAGTTTTTGGCTATCTCAATTCTATGACTAAAGAATTTTTTCTTGGCCTCATCAATCATGGTTTTGTATTTGGCAACCATTTCTTTATAATTAATTTTAGCCTCCTCTGAGTAGTCTTTCCGCCAGTGCCTCTCCCTATTCCTACACTGTTGTTTTTGTTTTCTTAAGGCTGCGGAATACCAAGGGGCCGACGGAATGGATCTATTACGTGACCGTTGTTTAACCTGAACCAGAGAGGATGCCGCCGAACCCACCCACTCATAGAATTGAGTGGTGGCGGTATTAGGGTCGGTTGATAGAGAAGGGATGGAAGTGATTAAGGAAATTTCCAGGCTGGAGCTATCAATGTCGTTCCACGCCTGGAATGCCTGATGGGAGTTGGAGGAAAGTATGGAGGCACCAGTGTCATGGGTAGTTAGTGACGCCATGATAACATGGTGGTCAGACCAGGTGACAGGGAGAATTTGAGAGACATGTAGATTTTGTGAGTTAGTAAAGATACCGTCCAGTGTGTGGCCCCCATCATGCGTGAAAGATTTGACCAGTAGTGGTAGACCAAAAGTGGTCATATCCCCTAGAAGCGCGGCAGTGTCTTTGTCCTCCATTTTATCAAAATGAAAATTAAAATCACCGAGGACAGTGAGGGAACTATCGAGAGCTGATGATTCCAGAATGGACCTAAGGTCAGAGATAAATCCGGTCCTTGATCCCGGTGGACGATACAAAAGGATCCCTTTAAAATTATAGGAGGGGGTCAGCTTAACAGAGAATTGCAGGGCTTCACAGTATGGTAGAGGGATAATATTGGTTCTGACAGTGAAAGTGTCACGTACAATGATGGCGATCCCACCACCTTTCCTGCGTTGTCTGTCCAGTCTGTGGATGGAGAAGCCTTTAGGGACTGCAATTACTATATCTGGCTCGGACGAACTATCCATCCAGTTTTCTGTCATAAATAGCATATCTAAATTGTTGTCCTCCATCAGGTCAGCTATGTCCTGTCGGAGTTTCCCGAACGAACGGACATTTATGAGGGCAAGTGAGAAAGATTTGGGTGAATTGGACTTGGTGGAGGGGGAGGAATTGAGATAAAAGGGTATCCGTGTTTTACAACAGGGACAGATTTGGGGAGAGTCCACAGCAAGTAACAGCGGATCCAGTACGAGACATGACTGATGTTGAGGGGGTCGCAAAAGCCTGAGCATATTGGACGTGTATGGTCTAGATGAATCTGGGCCAAGGAGATTCGGGAGACCAGGGGGACTGGTCCTCGGCCCGGTCCAGGCGCGGACGTGCGCAGACGGGCTCGCCTTCGGCGCGCCGGCGCGCCCGCTACGCCCGCCCCCTGCGTGGACGGGCGGGTCTGGTGTTTTTATCCATGGACAGGGGTGGGAGAAGCGAGCAGGTAGACTGCCAGCCTTCCCCTGCCCAAGATGGCGACTAAAGTGGCTCAAGTAAGTGACTAGCGCCTAATAGCGGCGGCGCTATGTCAGCTAGGCAGGTGGGGAAGCAGCCTTGGGCGACGTAAATCTCGCGCCAAGGTAGGGGCTCAATTTAGGATCAGCGAATTAAAATATTTACATGTTTTAATTTTTTTTTTAACTCAATAACAGGCGCACAATTCTTATAAATCTCAAGAGAGTGCAAAGAGCGCAAAGAACACCCGGCTTCCGCCTCAAGGGTGAAATTGACAAATACCTCGAGGAGAGAGGGAGGCACCCTTTTGTATCCTGGGGGGGCGGGAGAAGCGAGCAGCTAGACCGCCAGCCTTCCCCTGCCCAAGATGGCGACTAAAGTGGCTCAAGTAAGTGACTAGCGCCTGATAGCGGCGGCGCTAAGTCAGCTAGGCAGGTGGGGAAGCAGCCTTGGGCGACGCAAATCTCGCGCCAAGGTAGGGGCTCAATTTAAGATCAGCGAATTAAAATATTTACATGTTTTAAAAATTCGTTATTTTTAACTCAATAACAGGCGCACGATTCTTATAAATCTCAAGAGAGTGCAAAGAGCGCAAAGAACCCCCGGCTTCCGCCTCAAGGGTGAAATTGACAAATACCTCGAGGAGAGAGGGAGGCACCCTTTTGTATCCTGGGAGGGCGGGAGAAGCGAGCAGCTAGACCGCCAGCCTTCCCCTGCCCAAGATAGCGACTAAAGTGGTTCAAGTAAGTGACTAGCGCCTGATAGCGGCGGCGCTATGTCAGCAAGGCAGGTGGGGAAGCAGCCTTGGCACTGAGAAATAGCAATTCCCAATCATGCTCCCTGTTCTTCCTAACACAGTAGTTCCTTCAACATGTATAGGTTGTCTCAGACTAAAATATCCAATTGAGCTTGGGTCATAACCAGGTACAACAGGATTAATGGTAACTGGTACTGTAAGAGCTTCTGGCAACCATGAAGCAGCATTGACACCATTCTGCTCCATACCTCCCAAGGCAGACACTGCTGTGCCCCTACTCCTACTGATATCCTTCCCATGACCCCTGGATCAGGACCCACTTGAGCCGCTATCCTCTCCACATTCTCTGCACTTTCTGTGTTTCATCCCTCTTCACCCGATTGAGGTCTATACAGTGGAGGACACTCAGCCAACAACCCATCCGACAAGCTGTTTTCATGATCACTACTGTCACTCCCATTTGTCCTTCTACTCCTATCCTGTGGTCCTGTGGCTCACTGGTTAATGGCGGCAGACCCGAGAGCAGAGGACGGCCCGGGACCAGGGTTCGATTCCCGGCGCGGCAGGTTTCTGGACCAGGGTCAGCGGACTCAATAATTCTCTCGCCTCGGTGCCCACTCTGATCAGCGATCACACTCGGCAACTCTGGGCATTAGCTTGCCTCATCTTCACTAACGGCCCCACCAGACCGCCGGGGATGCCTGGTCTCACCCTGGAGATACCCATTAAGGGACCATCTCTCAGGGAAGCCAGGAAGGGTTTCGCAGCGGTCGAAGCGCCTTGGGACCCTACGGGTAAGTAGTGCGCTATATAAATGCCAATACATACATACAATACATACCAGCACTTGGGTACAACCTGTCGCCCTCAATGGCATGTACTCTCAACATCTTAAGCCTTACATCCCAGTGTGCATCCTGGTATGCCTTCACAATTTTCTCCATCCTCCCTTGATATTTTTCTCTCTGCTTAGCATGAGCTGCACGAATCCAGGGATCTAAGGCTGCAAACTGTGTGGGTCCAGGCAAAGGTTGCAGTGCAAACATGGTTTCTCTAAGCTGACTCAACACATCAAACCGGAATCAACCAAAGTGTGGAAATGACAATTCACCCTACTTCTCAGAGAACTTAAGCTAATTTTGGAGCCATAATATAGTGTGGAGCCCAACGTTTGTCAACAATACCATAGAATCCGCGGGTCCCTAGAAATTTTTTTTGTAAACAGACAAGCACAACTCAACAGGACACAAAACCTTGGAGAAAGTCCTCTTTAAGAGGACAGAATCCCATCACCGACTGAGGTGGCATGCTTCATCATTTGGGATCTCCTCTTGGCTGCAACCTAATGCAGCCAAGGAACTGCAACTCCGGGGGCTAGATCTACTAAGATCGATAAAGCAAAACACAGTGTGGTGAGAGTATGTGGTGCAATGTAAAAAGAGATGGTGTGTTAAAATTGACTACCAGGAGAAAAATAAATATATTAAGTATCCTGTGATGTCAAGAGGTAAATGCAGTTGGGGCGCGGTCTGAAAAAATATGCAAAAGCGCAGGTGAAGAATATATGAAAGATCTATATGTTTCGGCCAATCATGATCATGAATTGATCATGGCTTTCTTCTGTACCTAGTTGTTACTACTGCAAGATCAGGTGAGTGAAAGTTGTCACAAATCAAAACAAAATTGTTAAGGAACTATACAACCAACAGTATACCTGTGTACTACTTGTTGTGGAAACTATAGGGATACGTGGTGAACGTTGGTCGCCATATAGTGTGCTGGAGTATCCTCGGGTGGCGCCTCTTTGCCCACTCGAGTAACAATCACTTCATCACCTCTGAAGAGATCCTTTAACACAGTAAAGCATTGCATGATTTCAGAAAAGCAACTTGTTCTATTGATTATGATAGAGCAACCACACCTTCCCAATGACTACCAACCAATCCAAGAGTAGCGTTACACCAACCAACCTATTGCAGAGCGGCAAACTCTTGCTCCTCGCAATGGTTCACCATTCTTTACAATTTCCTTGTGCGCATTCACTCACACAATCGTCATAAATCCGTATTGTTTGCTTTCTAAAAGATTCAATCACTCAAGTACATTCAGACATGGTAACCCTCGACCAGAATGGATCACCTGAATCAGTATTGTTATTGAACCCCTGTACACAAGGTCCACTAGACGATTCCCATGCATCCCATTCATACAAAGTTCCCTATCATAGGTGAAACTGCTGATGATGTCTTATGTAAATGTAAATGTGTTTGTATTTATATAGCGCCTTCTACTCAGAGGTCTCGTAGCGCTGTATTCATACCACTGTGGAACTCTTCCTGGCTTTCCTGTAAGATGTCCACTCCTGGGCACCCCAAGGTGTAGCCAGTCATCCAAGCGCTGCTGGGGCCGTTGTGGAGATTGAGCAAGCTATTGCCCAGAGTCACAGAGTGGGACCCATGATCAGACTAGGCACCGAGGCGAGAATTATCAGGTCCGGGGAGATTAAGTCCAAGAGCCGCCGAGGCGGGAATTGAACCCTGGTCCTGGGCCAGACCTCTGCATCAGGGTCTGCCACTCTAACCATTGAGCCACACTTCTCCACTGACAGCTCCTCAATTCTTCGGTCAACAATCACAACCTTGGTATCTTCTACACTATTTAATATATACTGGGATCTTAGACCACTTCGGGACCTGCAACTCAAATCTCAATCCTAGGAACTCATCCAGCTCAAGACCACATTCCCTTGACTCTCACTCCAACTCCACAAGACGTCACACGATCAAATCATTCCCACAATCTAACATACTACATACACCCTATTAACACTCGCTCCTCCTTCCACCGCTGATCTCGCCACACCATCAAATTCCGTTCGGTCTCTGCTAGATTTCGTTGACTTCCGTCCTCGTTCATTGGGCTCTAGTTTTGGGCTTTGAGGTCCATCTATTCTAGAGTACTTCTAGATTCTTCCCTTGCTTTATGTGCGAACCATTCTACCCTACTACCAACTGAAAGGGCTAGGCTTATTAGTTCAAGCCCGGTTCTAGAGTCACACTCTTACGGTACTTTTTTGCAGCATGTAAGCGTAAAGGGGAGTAAAGCACTAATACATAGTCAATTAGCCAATAACTCTTCTTGATAAATAATAACTCCCAGACTACTACTTAAGGGTAGTTAGTTTATTATAAAGCCAAAAATAACTGGACATAAAGACACCTCAACACCAGGGTATACAAATACACAGGAATTAGCATGAAGCCAAATCGGTGCATCCAATTTAAACGGTGCACCATAATCAAGACAATTAATTGAAGAAGTAGGATAAAGAAAATCACGGAGCATGAGTCTAAATTACTCTAAATCTAGGGTTGATGAGTATAAACATTACTGCCCACATGCATCAAAGTTAATTGCATTCGCAAACAGGGCGAATCGCAATTTTCGGCCGTTTGCGCATGCAATTGACTAATTTGGAATGCATTATGCATTTCGCAATTTTAGGAATCGCAACCATGTTGCGATTTCTAAAATTGCGACTGCATTTAAGAAATCGCAATTTCAGATTTCTTAAATGCAATGCATGATTATTTTGAAATTGCGAATTCGCACTTTGGAAGGGGTAAATTAGCATGAAGTTGAACTTAATGCTAATTTACCTAAAACTTTCAAACATGCACTAGTTGCATATTTGAAAGTTTTACTTTACACCCACACATGTCCTTGGTTCATGTGTGTGTGTAAATTGCACTTAAAGTTAAATTTCAGGGGTGCAGGGAGGGGTTCTTTGGACTCTCCAGTAAGTCCAGTCCCCGGCAGGCTAGCCCCTGGTACGACAGCGCGCTGCGTGCAATGAAGTCCTCTTGTAGACGGGCAGAAAGGGAGTGGCGTAAGTCGTATGATGCAGATAAGAAATCTATCTACCTGGCCTTAGTTAAGCTCTACCATCGAGCCATATGTAGGGCCCGGGCGGCGTTTTACGCAGCCGAATTCCGTAATAGCCCCAATCCTACCAAAACCATCTTTAAGACTATAAAAGATCTGATGGCAAAGAGAGTTCCTCCTCAGTTGGACAGTTCCACCTCTCACTAGCCACTTTCTTTCTGGACAAAGTTAAGAAAATCTACCAGGCGTTTCCGAGCACACTGTCGCCAGTGATTCCCTGGAGCGGCTCTAGTAACTGTCCATCACTGCACTCCCTTCCCACTCTCTCTAATGAGGAGTTTGCTAAATGGGCCCTGCGAGTCAAGTCTGGCTCGCCTGCAGACCCGGTAAGATCTGCTCTTTTCAGGGATGTCGCTTTTCAGGGACGCACAGTAGTATGCTCGCTAATTAACCTCTCCCTGACTTCCGGCCTGGTCCCTGCCAAGTGGAAGCAAGCGGTGGTTTCCCCGATCCTAAAAAAACCATCTTTGGATCCGTCGAGACCTGAAAACTACCGCCCTATATCCTTGCTCCCGTGGCCGGCCAAGGTCATGGAGGCCCATGTAAATCTGGCCCTCACGGAGCATATGACCCAAGTTAATGTCCTGGATCCCACGCAGAATGGGTTTCGTGCTGGCCACAGCACTGAGACGGCCCTTCTGGCAATGGTTGAGCATTTGCGGAGTGTGCTTGATGCAGGTCAAACGGCAGCGCTTATTTTATTAGACCTGAGCGCTGCCTTTGACACTGTTTCCCATCGCATCCTGCTGCACCGCTTGCAGGACATTGGCATTCGTGGTTCAGCTCTGCAGTGGTTCCGCTCCTTCCTCAGTGATCGCTCCTTCTGCGTTGCCACCCCTCCATTTCAGTCCAAGTACCATCCTTTGGACCTGGGGGTCCCTCAGGGCTCCTCGCTGAGTCCTACGCTTTTCAACCTGTACGTGCAGCCGCTGGCTGAGGTCGCCAGGCAATGGGGCCTAACCATGGTCTCCTATGCCGACGACACACAGTTGGCGGTCACGATCAGCGGGGATGCCAAGCAGGATGCCCTCAGGTTCCGAAGTGGACTGAGAGAGGTGGCCAGCTGGATGAATAACAACTGTCTCCAGCTGAACGCGACAAAAACGGAGGTGATGATCGTTGGAAGGGAAGCGGATCACTGGGGGGACGGATGGTGGCCTCCGGAGTTGGGATCAGCGCCGGCCCCTGTCCTGGAACTCAGGAATCTGGGAGTATGGCTTGACCACACGCTAAGCTTTGTGACGCACACGAAGAGAGTGGCGGCCTGCTGTTTTGGAGTATTACGCGGGCTCAGACCCCTGCTCAGATTTTTCGATGCTCCTACAAGACAGCTGGTCATTCAAGCAATGATTATCTCCCGGCTGGACTATGCTAGTTCACTCCTTTTAGGAGCGAACCAAGCCGAGATTCTTCGTCTACAGCGAGTCCAGAACGCTGCGGCCAGGGCGGTGGTAGGTTTGCCCCGAACCTGCCCCACCTCTAACACTCTACGGTCCCTGCACTGGCTCCCGATAAGCAAGCGAATCCAATTCAAGGCTCTTTGCCTGGTTTTTAAAATTCTTAGAGAGTTGGCACCCGTGATCCTAAACGAACTGATCTCTCCCTACGTTCCCACCCGCTCACTCCGATCCCTTGGACAAGCCTTGGTGGTTGTCCCCCGTTTTAGACTTAGTCGGATGGGGGGTCGCTCCTTCCGTGTGAAAGCTGCAACCCTCTGGAATGCGCTCCCCTTGGAAATCCGCCTCTTGAATGATTTAATATCCTTTCGTAGGGCTTTGAAAACCTTCCTGTTTTAAATTGTTCCCTGTTTTAATGCTTCTGCTTTTTGTTACTGGATCTAGTGTTGTGTTGTGTCTACCTTTCCCTGCGCCAGGACGCTCCTTCGCTGGAGCAGCTGTGCGCATTAAAATGCAAATAACATAACATAACATAACATAACCCCCCTGCACCCTTGAAATTGCATTCACATTTTGCGAATCGCAATTTGAAATTCGCAAAATGTAAATGCCTTCCCATTCATTCCTATGGGCCTTTTGGCCCCTAGGAATCAATGGGAAGGGTTTTCCTTAATTGCGATTCACAAATTGTGAATCGCAATTAAGGAAAAATACCGAATCGCAAAAAATATAGCGATTTTTTAATGCATAGCATTTTGCGATTTCTTAATTGCGATTCCTTAATTTTCGCAATTAAGAAATCGCAAAATGTTACAATGATGCATGTGGGCTTACATCTTTTCCTACTCTAGCTGTAACGTAACATCCCTATTTAAGCATTTTCCGTAGACAGGAGAGAAATGTGTCAGTACGTGGAGTCTTCCTAAGAAGTCTCTTCACCAACAATATGCCACGTAACATAAAGCCACTATCCTTAGAAAGAGCTTGTTCCAAGATGCTCTCTCTCTGAAAGCAAGAAAGATGTGGGGCTCTTTCCCTAATTCCAACAACCAGTTATCCACAGGTAACCATCCCATGATGCACTGTGTTCACACCATCCATGTTCCCTAATTCCAGCAACCAGTTATCCACAGGTAACCTTCCCAGGATGCACTGTGTTCACACCATCCATGTTCCCTAATTCCAGCAACCAGTTATCCACAAGTAACCTTCCAATGATGTTCCGTGTTCACACCATCCATGTTGGGTACAGTCCTAAATGTAATTTTCCACTATTTCGCATGTGTACCTTCCTTGCAACAATTTGTTCTTGATTCCTTGACCTTCTCCTGTGTGAACCCTATTGGCTTTTCTTTATTGGCTTAAGTCACAGGATTGTAACTTCTTCTCTCCTTGTCTAGCTACTTAAACAAATATATTACTTTTCATAAAGAATGCTTCTCCACATGCAATGAAAACATGAGAAAGAACAGATTCTACTGAACACTCTTAAATGAATTCAAAAGAGTGAGTTTTCAGGGACTCATATTTCAGGCCTATGATTTAAGCTAACATAAGAAGTTTCACTTTCAGCAGTACATTTTGCAGAATCAAAATAGCATTTTAATTAATACAAGTACCTACTAATAAGAAATATCATTTATCAGGCACATTAAATAAGTGAGTAGTGTCAGCGTTACAGCACAAGTTTTACATGTTAACATTTTCTGTTAGTTAATTCATTTTCCATGTTTAATTCTCCATGCTACTGGTCCACAAACTAAAGCACATCACATAATTGCGTTAATACATTTCACAATTCTACCACCTCATTTTAACTAAATTGCAAAATGATATGTGGATGCATTATACTTGTGATTATAATGCACCCTTCAAATAAAATGAAATTTCCGCTTCATCACTACTTCTACTGCAATATCCCTTAACCCAAAACATTTAAGTTTCCCAACCTTGATTTATGAAGACGATGTAGAAATGATTTCCAGGAATCAATCGAGCATGAAAATGGTAACTCATTTTATGCTGACATATTTAGGTATTTATTATAAGACATGTTACATATGTAGGACGTTAGTCTCTGATACAAACTCGTAGTGCTTAGACAAAATCGGACTCTATTTCGTCTAGTCCTGACGTGTGTACGCCGATTTGGTCTCCAGGTCACTGCTTGTGTTTTTTCTTTACAATTGTAGTGTTTTTATAAGGTGACGTCAACACTATTTCACAAAACGTACCTGACTGCTCTGTCTCATTTTTCAAACGCTTCAGTGAATTAATTACCTGACCTAGATGTGGCTAACAAAATTAAACGTCTGCTGTGCTTTTTTCACAAGACTGCATTGATTCTTCTGTAACTCTGAATCACTGCACTTATCACCATTTAAACGGCTTTGCTGCCTTTTTATCCAAGTGTAAGCTGACTGGTTACTCACGTGCACGCACTGTGCTTAACACGTTTTAAATGGCTGATTGGTCTGCCTCTTTAACTGGAAATGGTTTACTTCACGTAATGTGTTTCAAATACTGTGGATTGTAGCGGCAGAATCGTCTTGTCCTAGCACGTTTTTTTTTTAAAAAAAAACATTCTTTATTGCTGCTGTTGGGGGGGGGGGGGGAATTGTTCTTTTTAAAAAGGGTTGAATTATGTTGTGTTTTTGAATTCAATTATACCACAAAAAGAGGGTCCCAGGGAATATTTAATATTTAATGACCTGCCAATACTACAGCCCTGACAATTACTGATATACCAACCTACGAGTAGTAAGGGGTCAAGAAAAGTTAGTGTATGTGTATCTGAAATTGTGATGAAATCTAATCAGCTAGCGAAATCTGTCACCAGGTCTCTCCAAATGTTCAAAGAGATCCCATCAGACTGCCATCCTGTACCGCCCTACATCATTTGGGAACCTTCAAAATGCACCTGGGAGTTAGAGTACCCAGTGCAAGACTTGGCCAAACTTCACCAAGAACCTCGTATCGATCCCCAATAGTTAGTAAAGTAATCAATAGTCAGTATCAGGTGGTAGTTGAAAAAGCAGTGCACAATAAAATAAACCAAAAACTGTGTGAGGTGTTATGACTAAAATTGAGTACGGGGAGGAAAATGTGTTTAATGGATACCTCCCGTTTCTCAATGTTAAAAACAGTGCAAACGGTAGATTTAGCAAATAACTACACAGATGTTAAATCGGTCGACATGTTCCTGCAGACTATTACTGTGCCCATGGGTCACTTCGCTGCTTCCTCAGGACCTATACATGCTACTGCTGTGTGAAGTAATGTGAATCCAATTATAAAATAAAGTGACAAACAAAGTAGATATCACCTGAATGTTCTCCTGTGTTCAAGTAGTAGGAGTACGTCAAACAGACAAACATACACAAAAGAGAAAAATGTACATCCCATTAGTGACAATGTCTTCTTATTGGAAGAATCAACTGCTGGATAATCATGTCCAGTCAGGAAAGCGTACTGTAAGATATCATGTCACCTAGATATGGTGTACTATGAGAGCTAGACTTTCAATATGTCTCATCATCATATGTACAAATAACATATAATTGAACACTCACCTAAATTGTAGGAGAATGTCGCCCCCCCTCACCTGGCCACAGCTCAGGTAACACGGAGCACCGCTCTGTCCAAGCCAAACACAAATAGAGGGTATCAGAGGAAGCACCTTGAAGCTGCGCCACATAACTACTTGTCTTCACTAGAAAACCATGTCTGTGTAAATCCTGCCTTTCCTGTTAGTCAACATGATGGTCATTGCCCCATTGTGTCAACTATCGTCATTTCTCTTGAGAGGGACCCCCGAGTGTATATACATGGTTAATAGATTCAGAAATATGTATCAAGTAGTATTTCTAGAACACTGTCTTCCGGCAAGTGTATGATAGATAAGGTTCCCACTTACTTTCCAAAGCCTTTGTTTCCTTGGTGGAATGGTGTCTGGGGTATTAGCAAACAGTCGCTGCCAACCCCACTACAGTAGGAACAATTATTGTGAAGAAGTGTCTGTTAACTGTGAAATCGCTGTGTTTTTGAATTCTCCTCAGTGGAACGCTTGTCATTTTCTAATGTTTACTGTGGATGGGAGCAATAAGGCCATGGGGTGGGCAGCCAACCGTAGGGAGGTCCCCCACCCCCGGGCAGTTTGGGAGGGGCGGGGGAGAGGGTTTGTAGGCAGCAAGCGGGCATTATGAATTTGGGCTTGTTTTTTGTAGCCCAATTATAGCCCAAGCATAAAGGCTTTGGGCTTCTGCTCCCTGCCACCATGTCTGGTTTGGTGATCTGGTGGCTGAGAAGTTTAGTCAGAAAAATGTTTTGAAGTGAGATTTTTGGTGCTGAATTACCGTATTTTAGTAGAGTGGTAGGTGACTTTTGCAGCGATTTAATTATGGAAAACTATAGAGTGCTCAAAGCCCTCTGGCTTTTGAGCGAGGCAGGGTGCATGGATTTAGTTGGGGACGTGGCTTGGCCGGCGGCCGGGTGCGGCAGGCCTCAGTGGGCGTGGCAGCTGCGGTTGCTGCCTGTACTTAGCCCAAGCGTCCAAGGATGACCTCAGTAGTTCGTATGCAGCCCATCGGAGGGGATATGGATGCGGAGGTAAGCGCTGTGGTGTGGGAGAGCGGGAGGAGTTAAGTGGGGGTGAGCGCTGCGGCGTTGTTGGCAGAGGAGCTGTTTGCTGCTCCGGTTGCTGTAAGGAGAATGCGCGGGGGAGATCAGAGGGGCAAGAGGCGTTCTACCTCTGTCTTGGCCGCCCCTGAGTTTATTACGGTGGGCCTTCTGTGGGTAGCAGCTCGGTTGGGGAGTGGGAATGGGCACAGATGGGAGGGTGGGGAGGGTCTCACACTCATGAAGTTAGACATGATTTTGAGTTTGCTAATGCACCTTTCTTGCATGGGATAGAGAAGCAGGGTACTAGCATCGGTGGAACTGAGGTTGGGGGCGGCTGGAGGGGGTAATGCTTGGATATTTTTCCATCTTGGGTGGAAGGAGTGTGTGGCATCAGCGCAAGGGACTGCAGAGAACTTATTAGCCCCCCCCCCTGGAGCAGTAACACCATGGAGGGGTGCTGGGAGAACAGTTGGAGAGGTGAGGGCAGGAATTGGAGCCTCAGGGGGCATTCCATGGCTATGGTACAGGCAATGTTAGAGTGGAGTGGGGATGAGGAGGGGGGACCTTCGCCCTTGCCACCCCTCGGTTAAGTATGGTGAGATCTTGGCATGTAGGGCAGAGCAGTGATAGGCGGGTCGAGATGATGCCTTGAGCAGGCAGGAGAGTAGGGTAGCAAGCATTTTTGAGGACCGCAGCACACCAATCCAAACTTTTTCTTTACAGGGCAGGGAGCATTCCAGGACAGCGGATTTGATAGGGCAGGGTGCGGCCCAAATGCAATGATGTGAAAGGAGGGTGGAGCCTGACGTGGCAGATTCCTTACCATTGGGGGACCTCGGTGATGCCAGCATACAAAGGTCCGGCGCAACCTCGCTGGCCCCAACGTCAAGCAGGACACAGTAGTCAGCATTGCCAGTGGACAAAGATTTTCAGGATGGTCAGTGCATGGGGGAGTATTGGCATGTACAGTCGGCTCCCCCATCAGGATTGAATACAGTGGCCGTTAGGGCCAGTGCGAGCAATATTGGGTCTGGTAAGGCCCGTGGTGTGGATTTTGCTGCAGGTCCTCTACAGAGGGAGGAGCTGATTGTGCTTGATTATGATGAGGACAGCCCCGAGGAAGGGGAATGGAAGGATAATGAGGATGCGGGGGGCCTTGTCATGTGTCTTCTAGTTTTTCACAGGCATCAGAGGCTGTGCAGCCCAGGAGGGCAGTGTCTTTGGGACCCAGAAGAGAGCATTGCCCCTTGGTGAGGGCTCCTCGGACAGTTGAACACACGGAGCAAAAGGCATTGAGGTCGGCGCACGGCCAGGCAGCCTTGTTAGAGCCAGGTGCGATTATTCAACCACGGGCCGAACCAAAAATGGTGTCTGTGGGGACACAGGGTGAAGGGGAGGGGGAGTTTTGGAGGGTAAGCTGCATAAAGGTAAATATGTTAAGGATCATGGGGTAGGGCCGGCAGATGTGGGAGGGATATTGAGCGCTAAGATGGAGAGTGGTTTGAACACTGAGGCAAATGTGTCAGTTAAAGAGCCTTTACATAGTAAAGAATTAAAGATAAAAGACTAAAGAACATATTGGGAAGAGGGAATATGTGAAAATACTGAAGCTACTACACAGGGAGGTGAGGTTGGAAGAAGGCTCTAAAGAGGAGGAGTATGAGTTAGTTAAGCAGCCTAAGTTACCTTTGACAATTGAAAATTGGACAGCAGCATTTTTAATATATGCCAGCGTGTATTGGGGAAAGTTCCCTGAGCCCTGCATGGCCATTTTAAAATATATGGATGTCATTCGTATGGCTCAGATCACGGGTAGTGGATACGCATGGGCACAATATGATGAGGCGTTTCAGGCCTGTATGGCTTGTTACTCAGAGGCAAAGTGGGGGGGAATTGGATACTGATTTATTACAACACACTATGGGTGCACCAGAAGGGGGTAAGACCATATTCACTTTGAGTGGGTTGCCATTGGTATACCAGCCCTTTCAGGGAAAACCCACACGGGGGAGGATTGGGGAGCACAACAGCTACACAATCGGGGTCTGGGGCTTGCTGGGATTTCAATAAAGGCCTGTGCATGAGGGAGTACTGTAGATTCTGACATGCATGTTCTCAGTGTGGGAAGAATAATCTCTAGGTCAAATGTTGGGGAGTTAAGCCACAGGGAAGCCAACAGTGGCAGTAGGTAGGTACCAACACTCCTGGGCCCTCTCAACAATTCCAAAGTTGTAGGGGAGGTAGGGGGTCTCAGGGGTCTGGGCCCAAAAACTCCTATGCCAGTTAAGCTGCCAGCGCTGGCGACAGGTTTGAGGGAGTATGGGGATATGGGGGCAAGATAGGTGCTATTGGATGGTTTTCAAGAGGGGTTTCATCTGGGATACAGGGGGCCAGAGCAGAGGCGGTGGGCAAATTATTTGAATTCAGCGACGGAACATAAGTCAGTGGTACAAGAAAAATTATTGAATGAAGAGGTGCGAGAGGGAAGGATGACAGGTCTATTTGATGACTGGCCAGTGGAAAACCTGATTGTTTCTCCGATCGGGGTAGTCCCCAAAAAAGAAGTCGGGCAGTACAGGTTGACACAACACCTATCATGGCCCGTTAATGATTTTATTGATGAGGCATCCTTGGTTACATATTCCTCAGTTGACGTTGCTATGTCATTAGTCGTGACCGTGGGCGCAACTGCAGAGATGGCAAAGTGGGATATAAAATCTGCATTTCGGTTGCTTCCAGTCCATCCAGATGATTGGAATCTTCTGGGTATCCATCTTGAAGGTAAATGGTACGTCGACAAAGTATTACCGATGGGTTGTTCAATGCCTTGTGCTCTCTTTGAGTGTTTTAGCACCTTCCTTTAGTGGTATTTCACACAGCACACTGGTCACGAGTTGGTAACACACTACTTGGATGACTTCTTTTTTGTCGGTTCCCGGGCTTCACAGAGTGCTAGGTAGCACTGAAACCGTTCCATGAGCTCATGAAGGAGTTGGGGGTGCTGCCGGCACCAGAGAAAACATTGGGACCATGTACGATTATGTCTTTTCGGGGAATTGAAATTGACTCTGTGGAAATGCAGGCTCGCTTACCTGCCGATAAGAAGGTGAAAATGTTGGACTTATTGGAAGAAATGCTAGTAAAACAGAAAGTGAGGGTGAGGGACATTCAGGTCTTGCTGGGCCACCTTAATTTTGCCTGTAGGGTGGTCAGCGCAGGGAGAACTTTTTGTAGGAGACTGGGACGAACACTGGCAGGACATCATTTGCCTCACCACAATGTTCGCTCGTCGGCCGGGGTGAAGGAGGACTTGCGTATGTGGACAGTGATTCTACACTCATTTAATGGAGTCCCTTTAGCCAGGGAGGATGACTTTCAGTGGGATGTTCAAATGTTTTGGGATGCAGCAGGCAGTAATGGTTTGGTATACATTGGCAGGGCAGATGGTGTGCTGAGAAATGGCCTATGCATTGGAAGGATGGTTGGAGGAGCATTGCCTTTTTGGAACCTTTCCCGGGACTAGTGGCATTGACACTGTGGGGTAAAGAGCTGACTCATAAGAAAGTGCTGTTTCAGATAGACAACACGGCAGTGATGGAAATCATCAATAGGCAGTCAATCTTTGGTATGTAGGCAACGTAGGGTTTTACAACTTGTGGTAGGTTCTTTGTCAATGGCAACTCGAGCAGCATACGCCCTGGCCTGGAGGGACTTCCTAGCATCAGGACCCTGTCGCCGGGATGAGGGATGGAGGTGGGCGGAGGATGTGGTATAGTTTATTCTGGGCTTCATTGAGAAGGGTCTTTCTAGGGTCACCATTGCAGGGAAATTGGCGGGTATTTCTTTCATGGGGAAACTCCTTTGGGGTTACTCTCCTTCCACGGGGGAAGTATGTAGGAGGATGTTGGAAGGTTGGGCTAGGGAGTGGGTGGGGAGCGCTTGGCACGAAGGTCTTTGTCATAGCAGACGTTGGCGCATTTGTTAAAAGTGTTACTAGTTGTTTGTAGAGATGGTTTTGAAGCATGTTTGTTTTCTACCTTTATGGTATGGATGTTTTTTGGGGCTTTTAGAGTCTCCGAGCTTTTAGCACTAGGTTAAAAAGGGAGTCAGTTGGCAGGAGGTATTTTTCACTGGGAGGGGGATTCATATTTGGCTGGCCAGCGCAAAAACGGACCAGAGAAGCATGGGGAAAGGCGTCTGGGTGGAAGCAGCTTCACCTTTGTCGACATGTCCATTGCATTGGGCCAGGCGTTGGTGGACTCTGTCTGGAGGGGAGGGGGGTAAAGTGGTCTTTCGACACACTGATGGGGGTCGGGTATCGGAGTATCAGTTGCGCATGGTGCTGCGTAAGGCCTTGAGGAATATTGGTTTGGACGGGGCACAGTTTGGGACGCATTCTTTGAGGATCAGGGCAGCAGCAGAAGCTTGCAATCGAGGCTGTTCCAGAGGGGATATTATGGGACTAGGGCGCTAGTCATCAAACTGTTTCCAACGCTATGTGAGAAGGAACGCGGAGGAGCCACTTGCGTCATTCTCCTTACCATGAGTCTCATAATATTTTTCTTGTTACAGGTTCAGTAGCAAGCCCTCGCTCGTCGGAACAGATCATCTGGATAGTGGGGCATTCATTCGTCAAATGGGTTCAAGTCCAGGAGTGCCATTGTTATTTCGGAGAAATGTTGGGTTTTAATGAGCGTTTGCTTAAAATTGTTTTTAAAGGGAAGGGAGGGATGTTGTGGGAGGAGTTGAAATCGTTGAACCTGCTTTGAGTAAGTGGTTAATTGGGCAATGAAGAGGGACCTGGCACTTGAGAAGGAGCAGTGGTCTGATTGCCATGTTTTGTGGACAGAGCTAGTGCTGCGCAGATTTTGAAGGGGCGCCATGAATCCTAGGGGGATTGATAGGGCACGTAAGAAGGTGAACCTGTAGATTTTGCAGGAGTCTAGGTTTTGGGAGAGTGTATCCCAGGGACATTCGGTTTGAGGCGGTGGAGTTTTTCAGGAGAAATGGGTTCCACCCATCCAGGATGGGTATGGACCTTTATTTGCTGAAGATTAGAGAGGTTTTAGACAGGTGTCTGAATGTACAGGAGTGTGCAAGAGAGGCCTAGATAATTTTCTGTTTGTGTATGGGGGGCAGAAAGGGGGGGACGTTTTCTCCCCCCCGGCTTTCTGGTTGGTGGGGATTAGTGGAAGTTTGCCAGGGTTGGCAGAGTTTTTGTTGTTAATTTTAAAGTTGGGTCATCAACAGGGATTGTTTAGGCAGGTTGATTGTTGGGGTGGATACAGAGGTTGGGTGACAGTAAGTGGTAAAAGGGCAGGCAAGGGAGCTTGTGTAACAGATGATTTGGATTTATAGGTTTATATGTTTATGCATTGATGTATTGTGTTTGTAATTTTGTAATGTTGTAATGTACGGGTGGGGGCGGGTTCGAGAAAATGTTATGGGCGGGAGGGGTGACGGGGTTAGGTGAGTGTGTTTATGTAGTGAGTTTAAGTTTTGTAAGGCATTGGCCGAGGAGTATAATTGTTATGTGCCCCTGTTCCAATAAAGCGGTGTTTTATACACAAAAGCTGGTTTGTGGTCTGCTCCCTCCCAAGGGGGGCTTGGGGGGGTAGTTGACCGCAGGGAGGTCCCCCGGGAAGTTTGGGAGGGTGGGGGGAGGGGGTTTGAAAGCAGCAAGCGGGCATTTTAAATTTGGGCTTGTTTTTTGTAGCCCAATTATATCCCAAGCATAAAGGCTTTGGGCTCCTTCTCCATCCACCATTTTGGGTTTGGTGACCTGGAGGCTGGGAGCTTTAGTCAGAAAAAATAATTAACTCCCTCCCTCCCTCCCTCCCTATACTTGTTTCTTTTTTTAATGGTTTCTTTAGGTTTCCTTTTTTTAGTTTGGTGGCTTTGTTGGTTTTGGTGGGCAGGTTATGGTGTGCGGGCATTAGAGGAAGTTTGCCAGGGTTGGCAGAGTTTTTGTTGTTTATTTTAAAGTTGGGTAATCGACAGGGATTGTTTAGGCAGGTTGATTGTTGGGGTGGTTGCAGAGGTTGGGTGATAGTAAGTGGTAAAGGAGCAGGCAGGGGAGCTTGTGTGACAGCTGATTTGGATTTATAGGTTTATATGTTTATGCATTGATTTATAGTGTTTGTATTTTTGTAATGTTGTAATGTACGGGTGGGGGCGGGTTCTAGAAAAAGTTAGGGGTGAGGGAGGGGTAGTGGGTTAGGTAAGTGCTTTTATTTAGGGAGTTTTCGTTTTGTATGGCATTGGCCGAGGAGTATAATTGTTATGTGCACCTTTTCCAATAAAGAAGCGGATTTTCCGACGATAAGTGCCAGAAATGTGGCGCTCCAACAGTTGATAATATACCTCAATATTCTTTAATTGCTGCTGTTTCGGAGAAATTGTTCTTTTTAAAAAAGGGCAGATTGTGTTTTTTTAATTCACCGTAAAGATTCCCTCCAAATGCTTGTCATTTTCTTATTTTTATGTGGTTGATGGGAGCAGTAGGCATTTCTACCAGTCACCACCTTTTCAGAGAAGAGGTGCTATTTTGTTTTTGATGTGCTCCAGTGGTTGGAGTTTTCTAATGACCAACCTAACGTGTCCATAAAATGTAGGCCATGCCACAGATGCTCAGAGGCTGAATAATCTGGCACTATCACATTTTTTAAACAATATTTTTAATTGCTCCTTTTTGGGGGAAAATCGTTCCTTTAAAAAAATGTGGAATTGTGTTCACATTTTATACTTGTTTTGAGAGCAGTACCTATTTCTACAAGTCACAGCCTGTCTACCGCAGACTTGCTATCTTGTTTTTGGCACACTCCAGTGGTTTTAGTGTGCTAACCACCCAAATTAAAAAAAGTAGGCCATGCCATCGATATTTTCTAGGGAAGAATTGATCCTACTAGAAAGTAAAATCTGTATTCCTGAACCAAAACGTAATCTGGATCATGATCATGATGGTAGTTATAAGCACATGTGCTCAACCAGCAGGTTTACTCTCTACTGTCATGATTTTGGTCAAAACTCATGTGCTGAAAAAACTTAATGTAAATGTCAATACCATGACAAACAAGTCTAATAATACTGACTCTTCTGGAATTGTTCCTTTTGAGGTTGAGCATTCGAGACCTCTTGTATATACTTTAGTATATACTTATGTATTTTAGTATATACTTATATGTGTATGTACTTTGTGGGCTCTGGAGATCAGCGCTAGGACGTGTTTGCTTCCGCTTAGGGACTTTTTTTTGTTCAACTGCCTCTATTTAACTGTCTTGATAGAAAACGACTTGCAGAGGTCAGTAAAATACCAGAATCACTTTAGCCTTCTCTAGATTCCAGTCCATAGAAATTGTCTACCACGAGCACCTGCAGACAATAATATTTTTTTCAAGTCTTGTATTTTCAGTGATATGACCACCAAAGGTCCTGAATCTATATTAAAAACAGAGCTTTGGACTGCACCATTTCCCGCTGAAAGGCAATATTTCTCTCCAGGTGTTCCCTTACCTGGTGTGTCATGCAGTTTGGTACATACTTTCCCTCCATGTCAAAGAACAGTAGATGTTTCAGCACCCAGGCTAATGTGCTGCATAGCTAAATACATAGAAGGTCCCTAAGGGAGACCAATTGTATTGCAAATGCTTGTTTCTTACGTCTCATTAACTGCAGATCACTCCCAAAACATGATTTACACATATGTAATTTGCTTCTCGAAGACAAATGGGTCTTTATGTTCTTTATGGTCTCAGTGAAACCTGGTTGAAAAATACAAATACTCTGGATATTGCGTCAATGATCCCCCAGGTTTCCTAAGTCAACATCAACAGAGAATAAGCAAAGTTGGGATGGAACTGAACTGTTGTGGTATATCAATCTAATTTAATCTGCTCCTTGATGAAAATTAATGCAGTAGGGAGCTTATCTTCAGAATTGCAGTGGCACTATATTTTTCCTTAAGTCCAACTATGGACACGAGAGCAGCAAAGAGCAGTCTTTCTTTTACTTTCATTTTTATCTTATTTCCGTCAGTACACCTCCAGCTTTAAGCCGATCTCGGTCTAGTGGTTGGCTTACTCTCGTTCCGGCCCCCACTTACGACGTCATCATTTCCAGACGACGTCCTTTGACGCTGGTGAGTTCGCGCCTCTTTTAGGTATTTAGAGGGTCCCGGAAACTTTCAGCATTCTCTGCCTCGGGACCCTTAAATCGTGAATCCTATTATCCTGTGTTGATGTAAGTATTCCTTCAGACTTGCACATTTTTATTTATAAGCTAGCGGTCTACTTATTTATAGAATTAACGGTTAGTTCAGCATCGCGCTAGGTATTTAAGATGCGAGTAAACGCGGTTAGTTATTATTCTTCGTGTACTTGTCTATTACTCCTCAAACGACTATGGCTGGGTGGAGTTTGAATTCAATGTTCATTAATTCTTCCGTTGATTAGAATGTTGGCATTTTCGTTAAAGACAGAATGAAATTCCTGTAGGGAAGGTTTGTTGAGATTGTACTCATTTGCACACAGATCTTTAGTTGTCCTTTTGATGTGACTTAAGCAATATCTATTATTCCATAGACCACAGCGAGCGACAGACCATTTAATCTGTTTTGTCTTTTTCCAAACTTCTCTTTTTTAGTTGTTCCATAATTTAACCAATTGGTAAACTTATCCAATGATACATCCAGATCATCGTTACTTGGAAAATGATTTAAGGTACTTATTATAACTCGAGATATTACACTTGGTGTCACATTTCTACCCTTCAATAAGCTTTACATTGGGCTTTATTTTCTCTTGGCCGTAGGTCGCTAGGGGTCGCGAGGGCTACCCTGCAACCAGGAGCACATCATTTCTGCTGAATATTAAAGTGCCCCATAATTGGGCCATTTGTTAAAGTTCCATTCAATTGCAGAATCTCAACTTCCATTTTATCAGGTATTGCAACAAGCTACCAACTAAACGACCTGTGGCCATTGCATAACATGGAGTGATACTATAATATCTCTACCTTTGTTCCCATATGGTAATTATACATTAAAGGAAGACATTTTTAATCAACTACTGCAGGCACCATCTATCATTGGTTCATGCAATCTAGTGCACACCTGTAAGTAACTCAGAAAATTACTAATCAAATTAATCCCCCCTCTCCCTTCCCCCCTTCCCCCTCCTCCTTTTTTCCCCGTCCCCTCTTCTCCTTTTCCAAACCTCCCCCCTTTCCCTGTCCATTCCCCTCCATTTCAATCCAGCTGTTTAGACACGTAAGTGCATCATTCACCTCCATTAAGTTTAAGCAATCCCCTCTCAGATCTTTTTATTTTGTTATTTCAGTTCAGAATTCCCTTCATCCATCTATAACTCTTCTTTTGCGTCACCTTGTGCTTATGCTTCATTGTTCTTTAGGTAAGAACTCCTAGTTCCCCTGTTTTTACCTTGATACATCACTAATGAAGTTTACTGTCACATTGGGAAAATGTAGGATATTTGGATGTCTTATTCTTCCCTTCCCTTTTTTCTTCGGCACAAATTCACCCTATGCACAATGCTTCGGTTTGGCGGTTAGATTATGCACTTGATCCTAAATCCTAATCCATCTCACTCTTTTTGTTATCTAAACCAGCTTTCTTTATCCTAAAGCCTCCACCTACAAGTAGTTTTTTTTATCTATGACAGTGTACTTGAAAGGCAATATGTGTATTTTGTTTGTAATTGTAATGTACAAAATTGTTTTTCTAGAATCTTCCAGTGGTTCTCCAGAAGAAGGCGTGTGTAATGCCGAAATGCGCATAGAGATTACCTTTTACCCACTGTTTTGTTGTTTTGTCTTTTCATTTAATTGTACATATGTATTATATTTACATTATTTGATGTCCTATATTGTACTAGACATTATTGTCATTCATTGTATTCTTGCTACCTTATATGGCTTTTAAATTTTCATGTGTATATGTTTTTTTTAAATAAATGAACAATATATTTTTTTAATTGATTTGCCGTCATTTGTTCAGTACACTGTCAGATTGATCCAATGTGTGTTGATGTACCTGACAATTTTCAGGACCCTCAAGTTGCCTAGGATTTGTTATATTTGAAATACTATATTTTTCTTTTTCAGGTGCATTAATTTATTGACCTTAAGATTGCCACTTTGACTACTTGTAACAGCTTGCTGTTGTAGTTGTTAAATGTTCTCTTTACAATTCCAACTTTACTGTCTTGGATGCTTGTAACTTACACATGAAGGATCCTAATTGTACAACAGCCAATCAGGTTAAGGCAGTGAAGTTGCCAATCAATACAATTAGTTTCTGGCCTTTCAGATAAGGCATGTCACAACTTGGATAATTTGTTTTCTAATCTTTCAATTTTCAAGATAAGCCTGCTTTTAAAATTGTTTAGATTACCATTGTTGGTGCCTTATCACAATGAATCAACCTTTTAATGAAGTGACACAAAACCTTTAAATGGCCCGGCATAAAATCTCTGAACCTCTTCTCAATGATGCTCTTCAGTCCACCATACTAAAAGTAACGTGCTCTCTTAATACCTATGTGGAAAATGTTAACAAATGGCTGAGACTTTAGATCATATTGCCACAGAAAAAAACACATCTGAAGAAGGTCTAAACCTTTTGCTCCTTGGTCTTCAGTTTCCCTGAAAGGGAAAAAAGTCTCTCTAAAACAGTAGAAGAAAATGGAGAAAGTCCTGTGATGATGATAGTAAAACTGACTTAAAAGACATGCCATAAATCGATATTTAAAGCTCAAATTGAACACATTCCTGTTCAAATTTTCGCAGTATCTAATATGCCTTGTGGAACTCTCAAAAATGATTTGCCTTTTTTTTATCTCCCATGGCAATGGAAAATAAAGTCACTCCTGCAGCTAAATTATGAAATGATCTCTCTTATTTCTTCTACGAGCAAATTAAAATAAATTGTGATGAAATCTCAGGCGAACGTCCATTTATTAGCTTTAATATTTCAATTTCTGCTACTGGACCATCTTTCTCAGTTTTGTATCCCATATCTCTTGAGGACTTGGTCAGGGAACTATCCAAGTGTAAAATTACATCCGCTCTTCTTCCTTGTCCCCTGTTACAATTTTAGTATGGCATCCACTTGCATTAACTCATGGTTGATAAATATTATGAACAATTTCCTGGCAACTACAGAAGTCTTTAAGAATTGGAAAGAGGCCTTACTGCTTCCCTTATTGCTTCCCGTACTAAAGAAGCTAAAAGCTGACCCAACTATTTCAAGTAATTTTAGATCATTCTCACTGCTGCTAGGTGCTTCTAATGTCTAGAAAAAAGATAATAAGCAACTAACTCACTTAGAATCTATTAACCTTCTGCATGATTTTCAAAATCAGGTTTCGTCTGGGCTTTAGCACCCAATCTGTCATGTTAGAAATTAAAGAATCCATTAGAGACACTTAGATCATGGCTTCTTGGCTATGATGTTTTACTTGATCTAAAATCTGCATTTGATACAGTATCACATCATATTTTAATAAACAGGCGAAGAAAAATTGGGATGTAAGAATAAGCTCTGGCCTGCCTGAAATTGTTCCTTGAGGATAGGACTCAGGCGGTCTATCTTTCACTGTTAACATCTATCCCAAACCTTCCTTGTTATGGGGGGCCACAGGGCTCTGCCTTAAACCTTACCCTATTCAACATAGGGATGGAGCCATTTTCTATCCTCATTAAATCTTGGGACATACAAATACTTTTATACGCAGATGACATACAACTTTTTTTATGTTTTCGGGGTAAAATATAAGGATGCACGACTGGCACAAAAAGAGGCCTACCTCATTTTGAAATTCGACACTGCTATGTCGGGACTTAATGACCTTAATGAATTCAGCAATCTGCAACAATTTTTCTATGAACCTGTATTTTGCAACGTGTACCTGCCTTTGCTTGCTGCTGCCCATGTGACCGTATCTTACGAACTTTAAGATAACCCCCGTAAAAAGATGTTGTCTAAAAATAAACCCTATGAAACTACGTCGCCATAGACATTGGGACGCTAGTTTCTCCAAATACGAGTCCCAGGATTTGGAATATAGCCTTCTTCCAAGTATAAAGACATTGTCTAATAAACTACGTCTCCCAACAAACACCGGGACGTTAATTTCTTTAAATACGAGAAGACACGCCCCTTCGGGTTCACGTGTTTGTCTTTCAGAAGTAGATGGGTGCCGGACCGATGCGTTTACAACCCCGCTGAAAAAGTAGGTTATATACCAGGCACAATCTGTATACCCAGATGATCGAACACCATTAGATTCCTAACCGCACGTTCCTTGTGTTAACAGCTGACAAGCCTGTGCGACGGCCGCCGCTTCCACACGCGTGCAGTTAGAACGAACTATGCTTAAACACGAAGGTAGGACTCGGTATCTTAACGAACGGTTAAGCAATTGTAGTGCACAATAAATGGGCAATAACGTAAGGTCCCTTTCTTCCTCGTAGTAACCAAGATCTGAACATTGAAAAACTAACGTGTACCGGCACCCGCCTCCCGCATGTTATGCGCATTAATGAGGTATGTCTTGGAAATAGGGGCTAACAAGCTTAGTACAACTGGGACAGTGAAGCAACATCCTAAACAGACATTTTCACCTTATCTGTTTACAGGGAGCAACCCGAACCCTTCATCAATAAGGTACATTTACCATAAGAGTGTATGAGTCTGAGAGAGGAGGTCCCTAGAGGTAGTTTCCTCACTGACACCCACTTTTTAATTATCATTTCACAGTGACAGCGACCCCCAGTCCGTGTCCTGAGGAGAACCCGCAGAATCATATTGGGTTCGAAACGCGTCGACGTTCTTCCCTCCAAGATACAAAATAGATGGGGCTTGATAGGAATTAATTAATACACTTGCAAATTACCTAGGAGTTTATATGTCATTCCTAGTCATAGCACTCTTTCATCAATTTCACTATGTATCTTGTGTCGGTGTTAACAAGTAGGCCAATTCAACAATCCGCTAGTCCACTTGTTTATTATTATTCAGGACTGGTGCCTCAACAATTGATCTATCTGAGGCATAGTACAGTTGTCTTTGTGAATATTTATGTGACAATTCTTTTGTTTAACTACTTTGTTTGACATGTTTATTGCAGTGGATTGAATGTATTTATGTATTTGTGTAAATATCGTGTTGTGTTTTGATGTCAAAAAACTTTTTCAAAAAAAACTTTATAAAATAAGAATTAACTCAATACAAATGGTTGTCCAACCTAGCAATTGATTTCACTAGGTGGTGTATTGTTGTAATAACTTAATCTGCCCGGCCACTGTTTTTGTTTACTTCATAGTAGTGGTCCAGGCCGGACAGTGACAGGACCCAAGCCTTTCCTTGTTTTCCTTTGATTTCTTTTAAGCTATGTAAGAGAAGATTAGCTGAGTAGATTGACAACAATTGTTTCAAATTAAACTCATATGAAGTGGAAATTATTTTATTTGGGACAAGGTGCATCCAATATCCCAGCATATGATTGGCAAGTAAGCTAGGGCCTTCCCCATACCTGCTTCTTCAGTAAGAAATCTGGGCATCAACTATGATACCAATAATTCACATAGCCCTAATCCAGAATGTCAACTCTCTTTGCAATGCAAAATATTAAGTCCTTAAAAAGAATGTTGCATTTAGTCCCAGAATATACCCGAAAGATCATTGTCCTTACTATTTCAAATTCCATACTGACCATACCAATATCCTGTACTTAGATCTTTCAGCTTATTTGGTCCATCGGCTTGAGAATTTCCAGTACACAACTGTACGACTGATCCTGAGAATTTCTCTTCAGCAATTGGTTACTCCTTATTTGAAACTTTTGCACTGGTTGCCAGTGACTAGCGTATTCAGTTTAAGGAACTAAACCTGGCCTGTACAGACTTTGCCCAGACAGATCCTCTGTATCAAAGGAACTGACTCAACCACACTATCAATCTAGGGAGCTTTGTAGTCTCCAAAGTTCATAAAGCCAAAAGGGCGGGGCAGATCCTTTCATATCTTACATCCAAACTGTGCTTATCTCCCTCTAAATCAATCTTTAAAAATAAACCTAAGATGTTTCTTTTTAATTCATTGCTGAGAATCTGACAAGTCTGTGTTCGTGTTTGGAACACAGGCTCCCATTGAAGTCAATGTGAGTCCAACCGAACGATGTTGGGCAGCATCATAATCGGTCATCCCGACTCATAGGACCCTATTCGTTTGGAAACAAGTCAGAGACTGATTTGTTCAGAACAGTTTCCTAACAACAATATAAGTGTTGAAAAAAGAAATATTGACAATGAGTAGGAAAAAGTAGCCATTTATGACAATGTTTTCATCTCTACCTTTTTGTCATGATGGTTGATTTAAAAAAGTAATACACCATTATGTGTGTTGGACCTTTTTGGTTGTGAGGATATATAGGGTTTGTATGTTCTCCAAGAACCCGAGGTACCCAGAGCTGGCAACTGAGCTGCATTGTACAAAGGTTTTGCATTGTGTACTGAGTATAGACCAATTCATGTGGTGAAATATGTAGAGTGAAACAAAGGTATGAAGATAAACTATGGATCTCTGAAATGGGCATAAGATATGGAATTTAGGAGCAGTGGTTATTTGTACATCTCTAACTTTGTGGTTTCCTGTAGGAGTATATTATTTAGAGGGCTTTTTTCAAAATGTCATCTTTCTCACACACTGGCTTACATTTGTATGACAGGAATGTAGTAAAATCCAATGGGTAATAACAAATATCCTACAAATCTACACTCCCTCATGCCTTCTGGATTGGGAAATAAATCTCCCTAATATAAAAGAGCAAGAAACAGTATATCATGTGTATTAGGTTCAGCTGTTGTATGAGAAATGTGCAAGGTACAACTAATAGCATCAGGGAAAGGATGAGGCACAACAGAGGCAAGAAAGGGGAAAGAGTAGTGGGAAACCCCAGTCCATAAGCGGTACTTTGTATAATGCCATGAATGTGATAGAGATAAGTGCAAATGCTTACTTTTGTGCAGACCTTTGAATCTTTCTGGAGAGTGTGAGATAGCATGGAAATTTGGAGATGTTTTGGTTGGTTGGATTATGACTTGTGTGCCCCTCTCAGGTATGAGACCCAAGCCCATAATGTATGAAAAGAGAGATTATTTAAGGATTTCCACTCAGCCAAGATGACCATTACATCACTCATCAGAAGGAGATCAACCAGTGTCATGTCTATGGAACAACGGTTAATTTTAGTCCAAGAAACCCAAGGGGTGTGATTCACTGTTGGAAAATCCCAACAGAATTGGGGTCTTGAAAATAGCTGATAAATGAGTATGAATTTGGTCACAATACTGAGTAAGGAGAGGGCAATGGAAAAATATGTGTTGGTGAGATCCAATCCCCACATTCCAATGACAACAAATATCACTTTCTCACAAGTTTAGTTTATGTAATATAGCTGGGGTCTAATGTAGTAGGTTCATCAAGAAGAATTTTGATTGAAGGAGAGAAGGGGTTGTTTTATGGTAAAAGATAGTTTAATAGTATTCAGCCAGTATTCTTCTGAGATGTATTGAAACATTGCTAAGTCATATGTATGGCTCATTCTCTCTAGAGTAGCAACTGTTGAGATTAAAGAGAATTGGAAAGTATTTAGTAAATTTTAGAAGCAATGTGGCCTACATGAAGCCAAGTTGTCAGACGTGCAGGAAGGGACAGGTATTCGAGCTATAAAAGTCTAAGGCAGAGGAGTATTATTGTCATAAAATAAGTCTCAATTCTGAGTAATGCCATTGGAAGCCCCTGTATCAGGAACATAACTGTCCACATCAGCCCTTATTTTAGGATTGTACCAAAGTGAGACTAACATGGAATTGTGTCATAGGACTAGCATGTGCTTATCCAGGAAGTTTAAAGCATTCATAGTATCTGAGATTAACATCTGAGTGTGTGAAACTTTAAACTTAGACATTGTGGTGACGGCGGCAAGATTAAAAGGAGCACAAAGGGTACTTTCTATCTCCACCCATCTCGGAGAGCTCAGGGAAATAGGGGTGCACGATAAGGCTCCTTGCGCTGCTAGAAAGGCTGATTGGAATAGGCTCAGGTTAGGTAAATTGCACCCTCACAAATAAAAGTTCGTCCTTTGAAATCTGTATGCGATCCTCACTCTTTTATCTCTCCATAGAAACTTAGAGGCAATATCCTGGGAAAGTGTGTTAGACAGCTTCCATGGGAGCACAGAGGAGACAATATTCACAATGGGTGTTGTCATCGTTTTGAGTGCTTTTTAAAGACTACCCCACCATGAATTGAACTTAGGCGACCAGGAGGAAAGCAGGTCCTTAATTTTGCAAATGGTCTGGAATTTATAATATTTTAGTGTTTCCAGACAAGTCCTTAGACCCTAGATATTTGAGTCATTCGGGCTGCCACTTAAGACCAGAGTCACCTTAATGAGAGGAAAAGTATAAGGGATTTAAAGAGAAGACTTCAGTGAGAAAACCTCTCAATATTACTGGTGGATATGTGAGAAAACCTCTCAATAATACTGGTGATGCTAGGAATCGCATGCTCCATATCCTCACTAAAGGTGAGGATATCATCCGCATATGCTGCAGTTTTATCAGTTTTAGAACCAATTTGGAGACCTTTTGTATCTGTTGACGAATTAGGTAGAGTATGTAATGGATCAACGATGCGTAAGAATAACTAAGGGGAAAGATGGCAACCCTGTCTCATGCCTTGATGGAAGTTGAAAAAGGTAGAAGTTGAGCCGTTAATTCTAATGTTAGATTTAGGATTAGCATATAAGGCCATACCTATATTAATGAAAGAAGTGCAAAGGTTGTGAGATTCAAGAACTGCATGAAGGAAAGCATGAGAGTCTTTGTCGAAAGCCTTTTCAGTATCAAGAGCAATTGCGGCTATTGGTGTCTAAGAGAGATGGCTTTTTCAATTATATGACAAAATTTACTTATATTGCTCTAGCAAGTCTTCCCCCAATTAACCCCATTTGAGATTTATGGGTTAGCGCATGGATATATGGTTCCAGTCTTTTAACAAGTATTTTAGTAAAAAATGTTGCCTTCAAATTTAATGATAATATGGGGTAAAAACTATTTGGATCAGAGTGGTACTTACCTTCTTTGGGGATTAAAACAATCGTGGCCTCAGAGGCCGTTCCTGATACCTTTCCACTAAGCACAAAGTGATCTATGGTATTTTTGAGGTGATTGATGATCACATGTGTGAAGGTCCTATTAAAAACTAATGGTGAACCCATCAGGTCCTGGAGCCTTTCCAGAGTGAGTTAATTTTTATTGTTTCGATAATCTCATCCTAAGTAATCAGTTTAATCAGGCGTTCTTTATCCTTGTCTGAAACAGAAGCCATAAAGAGGGATTTTAAAAACTCCAGACATCCACTTGTACTCAATGTACTCTGAGGAGTATATAGATTCTTGTAGAAATAACTACAAAAGCTCTAATATATCTTTGGTTTCAACTTTGTGTGATGCATCTTGAGCTTTGATATAGTTGATTTGATTGTTTATGTTTTTGAATGTAAGTGTATTGGCAAGCGCTTTACCCACTGGAAGAGGAGCTGTTTTGATTTTTGGGCCTGCACAAAAAGATAAGGGGCCAGATGTAGGTAATTCTATTTTACTGATTTTAAAATACCAAATTTTACCGGTTCGGTATTTCAGAATCGGTAAATGGGATGTAGCTAATTATTCAGTAAATTTTACCGAATCAGTAGGAGTCGATATTACCGATTCAGTATTTATCGAATCGGTAAATACCGATTCTGTATTTACCAAATCAGTAATTCCCATTCATTCCTATGGGCCTGGAGGCCCATAGGAATGATTGGGAATTACCGATTTGGTATTTACTGAATCGGTAAATACCGATTCGGTAATAGGGGGACCATGTTCAACGGTGGCAGGGTGTCACATTGACACCCTGTTGCACCACTGAATAGTGCAGGGGTGCACATGTGGCACACATACATGCCCTAAGGGCATGTATGTCTGCCACAAGGCACAGTAAAAAAAACACAAATATGCTTTTTATTAAGGTTTTCAATATTTACCACCAACCTTTATTTGGTGGTAAATACTGAATCCTTAACTGTGCAATGCACTCAATGCAATGCAGTCAATGCAATGCATTCCTTAAGGAATCGGTAATTTACCGATTCCTTAAATTACTGAATCTGAAAAGTAGCCACCTACATCCCAAAGGCCCAATACTGGTCGGTAACGGCCGAAATTCGGTAATTTCGGCCGTTATCGACCGGTATTGGGCCACCTACTTCTGGCCCAAGATGTTTTACTAACAATAGTGTGAAAATTTTACTTTAGAAGTTTAATTTCCTCTAGTAGGACCTCATTGTTAGTATGACTAAAAGCTTCCTCTTTCATTTTTATTTCTGCACCCAAGGATTGTAAAGAATCCTTGATATATCGGTTCTTTTTTGCCATATTTTTGATAATTTGGCCTCTCATGACACATTTAATTGTGTCCCAAAGTGTCACTGGGAAGACACTGAACTTTTAGTTTCTCAGCAAAAATGTTCAATTGCCTTTTGGGGCTCATCAACATCTGTCTCATTTTCTCAAATGTCTGAATTTAGTCACCACACTCAGTTTTCAACTTTATGAGCTTAAAATCGATAATGATATTGCAGCATGATCCGAGTCAAGCATGGGATAGATCATTTGGTCACTTTGAGTAGTGAGGCATTTGCCAAGATGTAACCAATGTGAGAAAAACTTGAATGGGGGGAGAAAAGAAGGTAAAATTGTTATCTTTAGGATTATTCAATCTCCAAGGTGATGATGGGTGCATCATAAATTAATCATCTGTTTGTGAGCCCTGGAAGATCTCAATTTGAAAGTGAAATGCCAGTTTAAAATTGGATCCATTGGGAAGGTGAAGTCAACTCCCACAATCAATCTTTTTTGCCCTGAGCCTCAGAGCAAGCTAAATTATCCACCCAGCTTTCCCTCATCAGTAGAGGCTATTTAAAACCTTGTTTGGTTTCTTGTAAGTGTACTTATATCACCCACAAAATGTTTGCATTTGTCAAGAATTTTGGTTCTCTTTACTGGGTGAGCTAGTCCCTTAGTATTGAGGTAAACTATGTTTAAAGAAGACATCGGTGAGGACGTCAGTTAGCTGATAGACAATCTAGGTTATGAGACCAAGGAGTCAAGCCATATCTGAGTACATTGTATGCATGGTACAGAGCCCTTTCATTAGAATAATCCCACTTGGACAGGGTGACTGGTGGAAAGCGGAGTGGTAAGCGGACTGGGGAAAAAAAAAAAAAAATGTTTAGGACCTGCAGACTTAGGGAAAGCCCGAATATAGGGAGCCCATCCACAAATGCCGGGACCTTGCCTGAATGAAAGAATGAATGAATGAATGAATGAATGAATGAATGAATGAATGAATGAATGAAAGCAGTCTTATATTGCGCAACTTAGCCTCGCGGGCATCAAGGCGCCTAACATAAATGTAAGCATATTTTGAGAGCCGAATACCAGATTACAGATAAGCCTCTGCAAAGAGCCACGTCTTTAATGCTTTCCTGAAGAGCACCATAGAGGGTTGTGCTTTCAGTTCCGGGGGGTTTTGTTCCACAGCTTAGGGGCCAGATAAGAAAAGGCCCTTCCTCTCCACCTGACTCTACGAACCCGGGGAACAGACAGGAGATTCTTGCTGGAGGAGCACAGGGTTCTGCTGGGGGTGTATGAAAACAACAGAGATCCTATGCCTTCAGAACCATCTCCAAACAGGGCCCCATGGACAAGGTACAGGATCTTAAAGGAGATCCTGGCCTGAATCGGGAGCCAATGCAAACTCTTCCTAGCTGATGTGGCAGGAGAGAGACTGGGGACATAAAGGACAAACCTAGCTGCCGCGTTTTGGACAATCTGCAGGCGTTGTATCATGCCTTTGTTGATGCCCGAGTAGAGCACATTGCAGTAGTCTGACCGTGATATGAGGACCTGAGGATCTCATGAGGGGGTATCTTGGAGAGCCTACCTATTCCTTGACAGGGCTTAAACTAAAGGATTGGGTAATTTTGACCCCACAGCTGAACATGGTTCCAGCAGTGTCACGAGAATCACCCAGACCTATACTACCCACAAATTTTGTCTCCACTAATAGCAACAAATCTAGGGGCAATAAATTCAATTACGCTCTTGCTGGCCCTACCCCTACCTTACCTGAATGATTATCTACACCTGACTCTCATTTCCTTGTCATCCCTAAGGAATCTTATTATATAGGGAAAAAGCTTAAGGTCCTCGTGTGGCATGTGGCAGGTCTTGAAAACAAACTGTCCTACCCCGATTGGGGGGGTTTGTTGACCAGTTTGACATTTGCATGTTCCAAGAAACTTGGGAAAGGGAAGACCTGACAAGGGAGGGCTTTGCTTCATTTAGCATTGCAGCTACTATGCGAGACAGGGGCAGGCCGTCCGGGGGGCTAGGCATTTGTGTTGGCTCTCATTTGGGTCGCAAAGTCAATCAGCTAAATTCCTCCCCCAACGATATTCAAGGTATAACCCTTGTTTTTTCTCCAAATCTGAAGTTCGCATTTATTAATGTTTGCTCCCGGCCTGTAAGAATGGCAAAAGAGTTGCCAACCTTTGATATTCTGAACTCCTTTATCTCCCTTCGGATGTGAGGCTGATTATTGGGGGTGATTTTAACTGTCAATTTGTGCCCCTCCCTGGTATCCCTGATTCAAGCTCCAATGAGGAGGATTCCCAATGGTCTTTTTCTGATCTCCAAATCCCTCCAATCAAGGCGTGGTCTAACTTGGCAATTCAAATGAATGCAATAACACTGACTCATTCCCTGTGAGCCTGAAATGGCCGTACGATCTTGTATCTACCAGGGAACCCAACATTTTATTGAATTGGCCATGCTTCTCATCTGTTGAGACTAGTTTATGGCCAAGGGTTATTGATTTCGCTGTCATGCCCCCCTACGACAGTGATCACAATGCCCTGGAATTGAAGATGGCGGATCTGGGTATTGTTTTGACTAGCAGCCCTTACTTTGATAATAGAATAATCCTCTCTAACAATAGGAGAAGAGTAAATTGGGGGTAATTAAGCACTCTCCGGATAAACTGAGTTCTATTTATGCAGCTGTCATACCAGCCCTCCTGGAAATTTGTGACAATGCCACTGACTTGGGCACTCCAGAGATACAACACTCCTGAGGCGGAAGCCGGGAGCACGCTCGAATTTTTAAAATACCTACTTGTCACAAAATACTTTGTTTTTACTTGTCTTGCACTTACCTAGTGCATTCTCCCACTCTAATCTCTGGCAAAATCGCCGCGCAGCTGATATTAACGCTGCCACGGCACAGTGATTTTTGCCGCCATTCCTCCTCCTCAGCCCACAGGCCAAGGCCCTGAGGCCACGCCCCCCTCGTACCAGCTATATAAGTCGAGCTGATTGGAAAGCTCGCATTCAGAGGCACAACACTCCTGAGGCGGAAGCCGGGAGCACGCTCGAATTTTTTAAATACCTACTTGTCACAAAATACTTAGTTTTTACTTGTCTTGCACTTACCTAGCGCATTCTCCCACTCTTATCTCTGGCAAAATCGCCGTGCAGCCGATATTAACGCTGCCACGGCACAGCGATTTTTGCCGCCATTCCTCCTCCTCAGCCCACAGGCCACGCCCACGGCCCTGAGGCCATGCCCCCCTCGTACCGGCTATATAAGTCGAGCTGATTGGAAAGCTTGCATTCAGAAGCAAAACACTCCTGAGGCGGAAGCCGGGAGCAGGCTCGAATTTTTAAAATACCTACTTCTCACAAAATACTTAGTTTTTACTTGTCTTGCACTTACCCAGCGCATTCTCCCACTCTAATCTCTGGCAAAATCGCCACGCAGCCGATATTAACGCTGCTATGGTACAGTGATTTTTGCGGCCATTCCTCCTCCTCAGCCCACAGGCCACACGCACGGCCCTGAGGCCACGCCCCCCTCGTACCGGCTATATAAGTGAGCTGATTGGAAAGCTCGCATTCAGAGGCATAACACTCCTGAGGGGGATGCCGGGAGCACGCTCAAATTTTTAAAAAACCTACTTGTCACAAAATACTTTGTTTTTACTTGTCTTGCACTTACCTAGCGCATTCTCCCGCTCTAATCTCTGGCAAAATCGCCGCGCAGCCGATATTAACGCTGCCACGGCACAGTGATTTTCGCCACCATTCCTCCTCCTCAGCCCACAGGCCACGGCCACGGCCCTGAGGCTACGCATCCCCTCTCACATACATATAATGTGCCTTTCCCGGAAGCGCAGCGGACGGGGTAGCGGATGCGGGCGCGCCGCCTGCGTGCCGGAGGCGCACCAAAGGCAAGCCCATCTGCGCCTGTCTGCAGCCGGCAGGGGCAAGGGGCCACCCCTCCCTGTCTGGTTACCCGATCGGGTCAGAACTTATAGCCCCCACTCCCTCCTCCAGCTAAAGAAGGAAGCTGCTCCACCCTGTCTCCACGTCTGGGATCCCTCCTTACAACATCCAGCTTGCAATCAGTTTGGATTTCATTTCTCACCCCACGCAAAAATGGAACCCACACATTATTCCATGCTCTTGCTCAACTGCAGATCCCTCCCCAAGCACACAGCTGAAATCTCTCTACTCATAGAGGATGCAAACCCGGACATCCTCGCTATCACAGAGACTTGGTTGCATGAACACTCGGAACCTGATTTGGTACAAACTCTCCCACACGGATACCAAATATTCCGCCATGACCGCAAAACAGGAATCGGTGGAGGACTAGCAGTGATTCACATGACAGGTTATGAAATCACTAGCACCCCCGTTCATGTTCCAGATAGTGAATGCCTCCCCTTCACTATAAAACTCAGCCCCACTAATACGTTCTCAGGTATGCTTATATACCGCCCACCCGGGACGCAAGGACAATTTCTCTCTAACCTTGCCCCAACGGCTGCAAACCTCGCACTTAGCTCCACTAACTTTACGCTCCTGGGTGACCTCAACACCCACCTTGATGACCTTAACGACTCATACGCCAGAGAACTGTCCTGCAGTCTAGGTGCCCTCGAACTACAGCAACTTGTCCTCGGGCCCACCCACCTAAAGGGCCATCTTTTGGACCCCATATTCAGCAACTACCCGAACCTACAAGTTGGAAACCCTTCCCCCTTCCCTGGACTGATCACTTCCTTATCCCTTTCACATGGACCCTCCCCAACCACCTCTTACCGAAACACATGACTGTCCAAAAGTCACGTAACTGGTCTAAACTTCCCCAGCCGGAATGGCGGGAGAACCTTAATCTAACCGTACCCACCAAAACTTCCAACCCTATAGCTGGATTACCAATTCTCTATATCTGGTACTTCCATTTAAATGTACCCACCCCAAGAGGGGGAATCCGACCGCCCCGTGGTACACTACTGACGTCCGAGACTCCAAACGTAACTGTAAAAGAATTGAGAGAAAATGGCGTCTCGATTACCTACCAACCGATTACCTACCAACGGACAAAATAGCTTACAAAGCAGCTATCAAAAGCTACAAATCCAGCATCAAATTAGCGCAGGCAAAATATTTTGAGGAAAAAATTGACAAGGCAGCCTCTAAGCCCAAGGAGATCTATCGGATAGAAAAATCTCTCCTCCAACTACCCAAGACCCCAAAGGAGCACAGCAACACCCAGGTCCACTGTGATGAGCTAGCGGACTTCTTTTACCGCAAAATAGAAATCATAAATTCCTCTTTCTCTCTAAATATCCATCTGCCCATCTGCCCTGTAGACCCAGGTTCTGCCACAATTACAAATTGTTTTAGACTTATGACAGAGACCCTAAGTCATCCTAACAATTAATCTTAATGTTACACATTTTTATAAAAAAACACACAAATCTACAGTCCAACCATTCATTATAGACTGATCTCTCAGTTGTGGTTCATTTTACTATTCTATTCGACTCCATAGTCTCACACATATGGGATACCTTGATTGTCCTCTGTGTTTCATTATTTCCACATTTCAGGATTTACAATAAAAATTTTAAAAATTTAAAAAATGATCACAAACACTTTATCATAGCAATGTTCCAGACAGTTAGCATCCTTTACAAATGATCCCAAACACTTTATCATAGCAATGTTTCAGACAGTTAGCACCCTCAAGTGGTCATATTATCTGGTCTTCTCACTCTGAGTTTATATAGTCAAACATATGTCTGTCTAATGTCTATAACCAAAAAACAGACTTCCTTTCCATCCTCCATTTGTTCACATACCTCCAGATATTGTGTGTGGGATCCATCCTTACAACATCCAGCTTGCAATCAGTTTGGATTTCATTTCTCACCCCACGCAAAAATGGAACCCACACATTATTCCATGCTCTTGCTCAACTGCAGATCCCTCCCCAAGCACACCGCTGAAATCTCTCTACTCATAGAGGATGCAAACCCGGACATCCTCGCTATCACAGAGACTTGGTTGCATGAACACTCGGAACCTGATTTGGTACAAACTCTCCCACACGGATACCAAATATTCCGCCATGACAGCAAAACAGGAATCGGTGGAGGACTAGCAGTGATTCACATGACAGGTTATGAAATCAATAGCACCCCCGTTCATGTTCCAGATAGTGAATGCCTCCCCTTCACTATAAAACTCAGCCCCACTAATACGTTCTCAGGTATGCTTATATACCGCCCACCCGGGACGCAAGGACAATTTCTCTCTAACCTTGCCCCAACGGCTGCAAACCTCGCACTTAGCTCCACTAACTTTACGCTCCTGGGTGACCTCAACACCCACCTTGATGACCCTAACGACTCATACGCCAGAGAACTGTCCTCCAGTCTAGGTGCCATCGAACTACAGCAACTTGTCCTCGGGCCCACCCACCTAAAGGGCCATCTTTTGGACCCCATATTCAGCAACTACCTGAACCTACAAGTTGGAAACCCTTCCCCCTTTCCTGGACTGATCACTTCCTTATCCCTTTCATATGGACCCTCCCCAACCACCTCTTACCGAAACACATGACTGTCCAAAAGTCACGTAACTGGTCTAAACTTCCCCAGCCGGAATGGCGGGAGAACCTTGATCTAACCGTACCCACCAAAACTTCCAACCCTATAGCTGGATTACCAATTCTCTATATCTGGTACTTCCATTTAAATGTACCCACCCCAAGAGGGGGAATCCGACCGCCCCGTGGTAGACTACTGACGGCCGAGACTCCAAACGTAACTGTAAAAGAATTGAGAGAAAATGGCGTCTCGATTACCTACCAACCGATTACCTACCAACGGACAAAATAGCTTACAAAGCAGCTATCAAAAGCTACAAATCCAGCATCAAATTAGCGCAGGCAAAATATTTTGAGGAAAAAATTGACAAGGCAGCCTCTAAGCCCAATGAGATCTATCGGATAGAAAAATCTGTCCTCCAACTACCCAAGACCCCAAAGGAGCACAGCAACACCCAGGTCCACTGTGATGAGCTAGCGGACTTCTTTTACCGCAAAATAGAAATCATAAATTCCTCTTTCTCTCTAAATATCCATCTGCCCATCTGCCCTGTAGACCCAGGTTCTGCCACAATTACAAATTGTTTTAGACTTATGACAGAGACCCTAAGTCATCCTTTTACTATTCTATTCGACTCCATAGTCTCACACATATGGGATACCTTGATTGTCCTCTGTGTTTCATTATTTCCACATTTCAGGATTTACAATAAAAAAGTTAAAAATTTAAAAAATGATCACAAACACTTTATCATAGCAATGTTTCAGACAGTTAGCATCCTTTACAAATGATCCCAAACACTTTATCATAGCAATGTTTCAGACAGTTAGCATCCTCAAGTGGTCATATTATCTGGTCTTCTCACTCTGAGTTTATATAGTCAAACATATGTCTGTCTAATGTCTATAACCAAAAAACAGACTTCCTTTCCATCCTCCTTTTGTTCACATACCTCCAGATATTGTGTGTGAGACTATGGAGTCGAATAGAATAGTAAAATGAACCACAACTGAGAGATCAGTCTATAATGAATGGTTGGACTGTAGATTTGTGTGTATTTTTATAAAAATGTGTAACATTAAGATTAATTGTTAGGATGACTTAGGGTCTCTGTCATAAGTCTAAAACAATTTGTAATTGTGGCATTCTCTTTTTAGTGATTTTAAAAACCGTCCTGAAGAAGGTGTGACTATCCTGTCAAGACACCGAAACGCCGCGTCGACTTTTTAGTTTTTATTGTATTTGTTTGTATATTTGTGCAATATTGAATGTTATGTACTGTAATGAGACATTTTTTAAATAAATCACTGTTTTTATGACATACAAACATAAGGGTTTTTTTTTTGAATGCCACAAGACTTATATTGGACATTGAGTACCTAACTAAACTGCCATTTATTATTTAATATTTGTTGTTTAGCTAAGTTTGATTGTTATGTTAGAACTATAAGGTTGTCCTTCGGGTCAGGCTGTGTCTCATTGAATCTGTTAAAGACAAGGGACGCCCTGACGGAGGGTATATCCTTATACTTAGGGACTGTCTTTCTGTTTTAGATCATCTCACCCTGTCCCATATTGGTACATAGGGTATCTCCCTTTTTTTTCTTGGACCCAGGTTCTGCGACAGCACTACCCGTCTCCTTCACATATATCCCGCCCTTAGATCTCACCCATTTAGAAAGTATCATGCAACAGGTCAAATCAGGATCACCTACTGACCCGGCCCCCCCGCCAGTCCTTACCCCGATCACCAGTCAGATCTCACCCACCATTCGGGACCTACTTAACTCCTCTCTCCAAGCTGGCATCACCCCGCCTTTATGGAAGAGAGCAATGGTCAAGGCCTTACTAAAGAAACCCAGCCTCAATCAAAACAATCCCTCCAACTATAGACCTATCTCTCTGCTACCCTGGCTCAGCAAACTACTAGAGAAATATGTCAATTCTGTCCTGACACATTTCTTGGAATCAAATGACATACTTGATTCCTCACAGACGGGCTTTCGGCCCCTTCACGGAACCAAAACAGCCTTGGTCGCAGTGACGGAGGAGGCAAGAAGGATCTTAGACAGTGGTGGGTCATCGGCCATCGTTCTGCTCGACCTTAGTGCCGCCTTCGACACTGTAAACCACGACATTCTTCTCCACTGTCTCAGTAGGATAAGAATCTCGGGAAGGGCACTCACCTGGCTGAGATCCTTTCTCACAGATCAATCTTTTCAGGTATTTGAGAAAGATTTCACCTCCTCCAGTAAACCCTTGAACAGTGGGGTGCCCCAGGGCTCCTCCCTGAGCCACACTCTTTTTAATGTTTACCTTAGCCCTTTGGCTGATGTCGTCGGCCCCTTTGGAGTGAAAATTGTCACCTATGCGGACGACACACGGCTGGTGGTGGTGTTGGACCCCCTCTCAATTCCCACCACAGCCTATACAAATGTTTGGAAGTAGTCGCCGCCTGGATGTCGGCCTCCTGCTTCAAACTAAATGGGGAGAAAACAGAGATTATGCTCTTGGGAAATACCATCACCAAATCTATTGACTCCATCTGGCCCCTTTGCCTAGGCTGTCCCCCCGAACCCAAAGAACAAATCAAAAGTCTCGGCATTTGGCTGGATAGAACACTCAATTTTAACTACCAGGCAACTAAGCTTGCTGCCACATGCTTCGGGCTCCTGAGGCTACTTCGTAAAATCCACTCCCTTCTCCCGTTCCACTCAAGACGGATCATGGTCCAGGGGCTGATTCTATCTCACCTAGACTGCGGAAAAGCCCTATACCTTCGGGCCCCACAGTCCACGCTAAATAAATTGTCCAAAACTGTGCCGCCAGGACTCTCCTCGATATCCCGCGACGAGTCTCAGTCAAAGCTCGACTGAAAGATCTCCACTGGCTTCCTGTGAAATCGAGGGTCGAATTCAAGGCCATGTGTATTGCCCATCGCTCCTACAGGGGAACAGGCCCTGCTATCAATCACCCCCTGGTAAATGCCTATCATCCCAATCGTCTCCTCAGATCCGGGACTTCCTATCTAACCACAGTCCCCCAAGTCAAGAGAGCCAGGTGTGGAGGCTGGTCGCTCTCCTACAACCTAGCCAAGATCTGGAACACTCTCCCCCTCTCAATCAGATCAGAACCTAAACTACTCACCTTCCGAAAGCTCCTTAAAACCTGGCTTTTTAATAAATCCTCTTCTTAATAAATCATCTTAATAATTCGTTTAAGTCTAGAGTACTCCGCCTAGCCCAACCTCTGCAGCGGTGGGACGCCCCAGGGTAGCCATCGCGATTTATAAATTTTCTTTTCAGTTCATTAATTTCATTTCATACCAACAAAGTTGCACAATTACATGCAACTCTGGTGGTTAAACTGGTAGACATATTTAACCCGCATAAGCACTCTAGGAGGAAAAAACGGTCTACCCAAACTTGGTTCAATGATGACTGCCGCAAGTCAAACTGGCCCTCCTGGTAGCTATCAAAGCCAAAGACATGTCCTTGGTAAAGAATAGGAGGGTGATGTACAAAAAGGTTATTTGTCGAGCAAAGCAGGCCTGGGAACTGAATAAATGGAATGATATAAAAGATGCCCTGTCGAGGAAAGACATGAAAGAATTCTGGACCATAGTTAGAACTGGCAATACAGAAGGTAACACAGCCCTTGAGCCAAATATAGCAGAAGATAAGTGGGTTGATCACTTCCAGGCATTATAAACTTCTAAACAGGCATCTGTTACCCACAATGTCACACATTCTACTTCCACTAAGATAGGGCAGGTAGATGTGGTTGTGGCAGATAAGGCCAGCAATATCTCATCAAAGAACATCTATGAAGTAGCGGTAGAGATTACCCTTTTAGAAGTTGCTCTTGCAATAAAGAAATTCCCCGCAGGTAAAGCACCAGGTTTGGACAAACCTCCATGGGACCTGTGTAGGGAAGAACCAACAATATGGGCCCCCTATTTATGGACATTATTTAATGCCATAATGGAAGGTATGCCAACCTCTAAAAGCTGGGCGGGGCAGAAAACATTCCAGTTTTTAAGAAGGGGTATCCCCTTCTCCCTGGAAACTACAGACCGATCAGTCTCATCAATGTCATGCAAAAATTATTTGCATGGGTACTTCTAGATTTCCTCCAGGGCTGGATGATAGAAAATGAAATCTTGAGGGCTTACCAGGCTGGCTATAGGAAGAACATCTCCACACTTGACCAATAGATTATAACGTATACTTTGGAAAACTGTGAAAATGGAGGGTGGCAGCCTCTACTTAATTTTTATGGATCTGAAGTCAGCCTTCGACCTGGTGTCCCGAGATAAACTATGGAAGGCACTCAGAGATATGGGGATCCCATCTTATCTTTTAAGCATTGTTTGAGAGGGCTGCATGGAGCCAATTTTGAACAAGTTAGATGTGGGAAAGAGGGCGAGCTAACTCCACAAATTCCTGTTGAAAAGGGGGTGAGGCAGGGGTGTGTGCGTGCTCCTACCCTGTTTTGCCTCTTTCTCAATGATTTGATTGCACACCTCAATGAGGTCATGAACAATGATGCCCCCAAGCTGGCAAACTCTAAGATCCCAGCACTTTTCTTCGCGGACGACACCCTTTTTATGTCCAAGTCACCGATGGGAATACAGAGAGTCCTGGACAGTTTTGTAATCTACTATAATAACAAAGGGCTGGAAATAATCACCACAAAAACCACATTTATGGTCTTTAATCCAGCCAAGACAACACGCCCTAATCCCAGCCTAAATGGCATGATTTTGGAAAGGGTCTCTCTATTTTACTACCTAGGTGTAACTATACCCGAGAATATGGAGTGGGGGCCACAAATTGCCAAAGCCAAGATTAAATTAGCTCAGACTACGGGAGGAATTGCAAAATTACGGAGAGGTTCTTCCTTTAAACTTGCTGGCCCTATCCTAGAGATTTACAAGGTGCAGGCCAGGGCTTCATTAATGTATGGGGACGATTTGTGGGGTCACTGTTCAATTGTGCAAAGTTGGGAATAGTTTTTTAAGACAGACTCTGTGTCTCCCCTCTAGTACCTCTTTAATTCCGCTGAGACTCAATTTGGGTATTAGGCCAATAGGAAATGAAGTTGCATTAAGACCCCTAACATTTTTGGCGAAGACTATGGGCGAACTCAGAGTTGGAAGCATACCGGTTAGAAACAAAGAGCTTTTGGGTTTCCGGGGGGCAGAGAAAAAGATCCCTTGGTTTGCGTACCTAAAGGAAAAGTGCAGCAGGATAGGTATCCCTAGTCTCTGGAGCGACCCAGAGGAAGTTTGCTTGGCAACCTCATCTGTGGAACTGGTGAAAACCTATTGATTACACAAATTGGCAGTTATTTGTGGGAGCCCGGACACGGGCCATCTCACAGCAGATTTTCTTAAACACAAAGTTGAATATACATTTTTGCCTTTCCTGGTCGATATTTTGCCTCCTCTATTTAGGAAATTATATTTACAGTTTAGGTTCTGCACCCTTCCCTTCCGTGCCTTTACTGCCAGTTGGCCATGCACTGCCTCGCGAGGGTGCCCCATCTGTGAACACCAAGAGGAGACAGAGCTTCATATTTAATTTTTTTGTTCAGGATACAAACTTGCTAGGCAATGTTGTCTCAAACAGTTGTGTAGGTTTGTGCATTGTCAAGAGGCATATAGATTGTTAAAATCTGATACCTCTAAGCCCATTGTATTTGTAGTCTCTTGATTCTTAAGCTCAATGTGTTGTAGGCGCTGATTTCTTTACAAAAATACTACCCCTGATGAAAACTTAGAAATTGTTTCCCTCCTCTCACCGCAGACTGTCATTGATTTAAATTCTTACTAATTATGTGATACATGTTTTTGTGAGAATATATATATTTCTTTTTTATATAAAATGTGAGTAGTAATGATCAATTAGATTGTAGTTTAGAATATCAATGTCAAACAGGCCAATGCTCCACATAAATATTTGGTACTGGGTGGCCTCTTTTTATCATAATCTTTTATTTTAGTAGGTGTTATTTATTGTATTGTATACATATTTTCAAGGCCTACGGACTGAACTAAAGGTCATAACAAGTAATGGCTCCAGTCAAGGCAGCATCAATGTAATGTACCATTTTTAATTGTGTTTTATCAATATGTATGAAGGTTATTATGTATCTTTTATGGCTTATCCAAACCGAAATAAAGATGAATGAATCTAATCAAATCGAATATAGGCCAAGTTCTCTACCCACCAGGGGAGGTCTGTGAAAGACAATATGAATGGGGAATGTTGTGGAGGAGCACAGAAGAAGCAGCATTAAAACATGCTAAGAATGCTGGCTGGATTTATTCATTGTAAGCAGTGCGAAAAGCTAGGAATGTAGAAAGGGAAATGTAACATTGCATCAATGTCAGCTTTATGGGGAAAACAATAGGATGTTGTAATCTCAAAACCTACAGTCATCATATCTAACAAAATATATTGCACCTTCCTCCTGAAAAGAGAACAAATGTCACATTAAGTGTAGTCAACTCCTTCACTTGCAACAATTGCAACTCATGACTGTCATATGCTATAGAGAATTAAACAAAACAACTACCCCATAGGGATTACAGAATGGTATAATAAATCAGAAAAGAAGAGTTGGTGAGGTGTATTGTAGTACGTATCTATGTCGAACAACTGCATATAAATCTAAGATTAATATCTGAGAGGATAAAGACCCCTACAGTATAATATGATTGTAGTGGAATAGTTTGCATCTTGATGGACTGAAATGTATAACATGCTAGAGTGGTGACAAACACTCCTAAATAAAATTAGAGTGAAGAGCTAATTGTAGGCAAGTTTGGAGGTATAAAGGACCAGCATAAAAATATGGCTATCAGTGTCCATTGATACCACACGAGTATGTAGTGCCACAAATCAATACAGAATAACCACCAGCTCCACTACAGACTGATAACTACAGTCTGTGTCCAAGTGGGTAAGAAACATATAGTGACAATGGAATATATAATGTGCAAATTATGACTTTAAGCAAGAACTCCCACAACAACCCCAGAGTGAAAATGGAATTAAAATTAAAATATTTTATCTCAAGGTAAAAGGGTTATCAAATTAGTGATAGGCATGTTTTAATAACCATGCTTACACCATCGCCAAAATATTGTTGTACATTTAAGGTACAGGAGCAGGAGATGATGACCATTTCAGAAACCGAGTGAACATGCAGTGACAAACAAGGCACATGTTAAGGAGGCCCAGTAATACATTTTGAGTCCGTACGTGACTCTGATTTATTATCCAAAAAAGTTGTGAGATCCAAAAGTTCAAATATGAAGCTCATCTGACCTTTAAATGTGATTCGAAATTTCAATGGGTCTGAGAATGAAAAAGGGATCTGTAGATCTGTAAGCCTTTGTCAAAGTGCAAGGAAGCCTTTATGGTGTATGCAGTGTCTGTCGGATCATCTTGAGAGATCAAAATCTTATGATCTTGCCATTTAATTGTTCTGATCGTCCTTCTTTGAGCAAGGATTTGCTCCATGTATTGATGACTCAATGGTTTAAAAATAAGAGGTCTTGGAGAGGACATGTTTCTATGAGTTAGAACTATATAGGCTCTTTCGATCTTGAAGTCTTTAACAAATGAGATTTGAAGTACTTCTGGAATCCATGAAATTAAGAAGTCGTGCACTGAGAGCACTGATGTTTCAATATCCTAGGTAGACCAACTATGCGGAGGTTGCTTCTGCTATTACAATCCTTCTGGTCTCTCCTTATTCTTGTCTCTGCATTAGATAATCTGAATAGGAAATCCATGAGATCTTTGTGAATCCAAGCAACCTCTACTAGGATCAAGTCTTTGTTGGTCTTAGTACTCTGCGCAATATCATGTACTGAGTTCAATTTGAGTATAATGGCCTCTAAGGTGGAGGAGGATTCTGGACTCCCCTTTACTGGCGAATCTGGATTCAGGTGAGAGTGCTTGGTGTCCTTGAAGTTTACTTTGGACTATCTGTCCTTCAGGTTGCTTTCTCTGTGGCGTGCCATTTTGTGCCACAGTAGTATCAAAAAACTGTCAGTAACCTGCCAGCAGGATTTAAATAAGCTTGATTCACTCATCACCCATGTTGTAGTAAAGAGGCTAAATGCACCGAGGTTGGATAATGGAGCCAAAAGGTGAAGCTAGCAGATCTTACAGCTAAATGACAGCTGTAATCAGAATGTGTGTTTCCCAACAACTCTGTAAACACCAGGTACCACAGGGGTGTCAATACTCACTATTATGGCAGAACTCCTGGTAAGATTGAGAGACTCAGTCACTGAGAAAGAAGGGGATAACGAGAATCCCTATGCACCCGCATATATGGAGTGGTGCATCTCTTATTATTGTGTACTCTGCAAGTGGCGCAATAATGAACTGACTACATGCTGCGCAGCACTCTGCCACTGCTGCCCTGACTAGACCACGATCACATGGTTACTGGAATACTTTCCGCGAAATTCACTTTCTACTTGCGGCGAGGCTTGGAGCTGTACACACTGCTTTACATACCGCCGAACAGCGATAAGTCACCTTGAACTAATTATTTGCCATGCTGCAATTTACCTCCATTATTTTTATTATATATGGTTGATTGCACAACTGTCCCTGAATCCTCCACGTGTGGCAAAACTTCTCTATGTACCGGTATTAGTTTTTGGTCACCGCGTCTAAGCTACAACTTCATTCAACATACCGCTTATCAACAGGTGTGGCCAGAAACCTCCTTTTAAATAAAAGCTAGCATCAATACAGCGAAGCCCACAAACTTGTTTTCAAAGTCAAGAAGTCAACTAACATACCAAATAGAAGCGGTTCCGACCGCGCCCAATCCGCGCCGAAGGTGCGCCAAAGGTAAGCCCGTCTACGCCCGTCCGCGCCTGGACCGCGCCCAGCGCCAGACCCCCTGCCTCTCGCGCTGCCCAGCCCTCCCGCATTACCTACGATGCCGCCACCCTCCTAGCCCTTAACCCCGGTCGCGCCCCTAACTGCGTCCAAGCCGCTCCTGGACGCACCCATGGACCTTTCTCATGCTACTCCTGCAAATTCAGCGGCACCGACAACATCTCCGCTACGACCACACATCAGACTCCCGACCCCAACAACTTACAATGCATCCTTCTCAACACCCGATCGGTCCACAGGCACGCCATTGACCTATGGAATCTACTAGACACCATTTCTCCGGACATCGCCTTCCTTACGGAAACATGGATGAACGTTTCCTCCGCACCAGACATCACCATTGCCATCCCTGAAGACTATAAGATCACTCGCAAAGACCGTACCAGCCACACAGGAGGAGGAATCGCTATCGTCCATAAGAAATCAATCCGCATCTCAACCAGCTCTGACGCCAACCTCGCCAACTCCGAACACCTTCACTTCCAGATCCACATCGACCCCAAAACCACACTCCGAGGCACTCTCCTCTACAGACCACCAGGACCCCGCGCAAAATTCAGTGAAGACATCACGGACTTCATCACTCCACACGCGCTCCCCTCCAAAGAATACATCCTTCTGGGAGACCTCAACTTTCACCTTGAAAAGATCAACGACCGCAACACCGCCACCCTCGTGGACAACCTCGCCAACCTCGGACTTAAACAAGTAGTCACCTCCCCCACCCACATCGCAGGTCACACACTCGACCCCATCTTCACATCCAGCAATCATGTCTCCTTCAGCCACACCACGGACCTCCTCTGGACTGACCACAGCTGCGTTCACTTCACCTACAACAAACCAAAACCCAACATCCACCTCCAACCTACCCTGCAAAGAAACTGGAACAAAATCACCACGGACCAAATCTCTGCATCGCTCCTTCGAAACTCCCCAGCCCCCTCTTCTAACACTAACGAAGCCGCCGCCAACCTCACCCTATGGTTATCCAACACCGCCGACACCTTAGCACCACTGAAAAAACGGCAAAGCAAACCTGGCAGCAAGAAGGCCTCATGGTTCAATGATGATCTCAAGAAGTCCAAGAAACTCTGCCGCTCCCTTGAAAAGGCCTGGAAAAAAGACCCAACCACCAGCACCAAGGACGCCTTCAAAAACGCCACCCGCACTCACCACCAACTGATCCGAAAAGCCAAGGAAACAGCAATCAAGGATCGACTTGACAACAACGCCCACAACAGCAAGGAACTTTTCAACATCGTCAAGGAATTTTCCAATCCCTCGGCCAACTCCAACGACATCACCCCCTCTCAAACCCTCTGCGACTCCCTAGCATCATTTTTCCACAACAAGATTGCAGACATCCACAACAGCTTTGACAACCAACCCGGAAATCAACCCACCCTACCATTTGCTGATCATCTTCCCCCCGTGAACACTCTCAACGACTGGAACCCAATCTCCACTGAGGACACCATCCGCCTGATGAATTCCATCCACTCAGGATCCCCCACAGACCCATGCCCTCACCACGTCTTCAACAAAGCAGACTCCGTCATAGCACCGCACCTCAGAGACGTCATCAACTGCTCCTTCAACTCCGCCACCTTCCCGGAAGACTGGAAACACGCTGAACTCACCGCCCTTCTGAAAAAACCAACAGCGGACCCCACCGAACTCAAAAATTACCGCCCCATCTCGCTTCTCCCATTCCCGGCCAAAGTCATCGAGAAAGCTGTCAACAACCAGCTCGCCGCCTTCCTCGAAGCCAACAAATCCCTCGACCCCTCACAATCTGGCTTCCGAGCAAAACACAGCACTGAGACCGCCCTCATCGCAGCAACAGACGACATTCGAACTCTACTAGACAATGGAGACACAGTCGCCCTCATCCTCCTCGACCTCTCCGCAGCCTTTGACACAGTCTGCCACAGCACCCTTTTACAACGCCTCTATAACATCGGAATCCAAGGAAAAGCACTTGAATGGATCACCTCGTTCCTCACCGGAAGAACCCAAAGAGTCCGCCTTCCTCCATTCAAGTCCGAGGCCTCTGAAGTCATCTGCGGCGTACCACAAGGATCCTCACTCAGTCCCACCCTCTTCAACGTATACATGAGCCCCCTCGCGGCCATCGCACGCCAACACAACCTCAACATCATCTCTTACGCGGACGACACTCAACTGATCCTTTCTCTCACCAATGACCCCAGCACCGCCAAAACTAACCTACACGAAGGAATGAAAGAAGTTGCCGAATGGATGAAACAAAGCCGTCTGAAACTGAACTCAGACAAAACAGAAGTCCTCATCTTAGGTACATCCCCCTCTGCATGGGATGACTCCTGGTGGCCGGAAGCCCTCGGAAAAGCACCCATCCCGACAGACCACGCACGGAACCTAGGCGTCATCCTGGATTCTTCACTCTCAATGAACAGACAAGTCAGCGCTGTATCCTCTTCCTGCTTCAACATTCTTCGCATGCTCAGAAAAACATTTCGCTGGATCCCCTCCGATACAAGGAAAACAGTCACCCACGCTCTGGTCACGAGCCGACTGGACTACGGAAACACCCTCTACGCGGGTACTACCGCAAAACTCCAGAAGAAACTCCAACGAATCCAAAATGCCTCAGCCAGGCTCATATTAGACCTCCCACGCAACAAACACATCTCTGGTCACCTTAAAGACCTCCACTGGCTACCCGTCAATAAGAGGATCACTTTCCGACTGCTTACCCACGCACACAAATCACTCTACGACATCGGACCAGATTGCCTCAACTCACGACTGTCCTTCTACACCCCCTCCCGCCAACTACGTTCTTCCAACCAAGCCCTCGCCACTGTACCTCGCATCAACAAGACCACCATGGGAGGCAGATCCTTTTCATACCTGGCTGCTAAAACATGGAACTCACTCCCCGCTTACCTTCGCCTTACCCAGAACCACCTAGCGTTCAGAAAGCAACTTAAAACGTGGATATTTGACAAGTAATCCTCCTCCCCTTCCTAAGCGCCTTGAAACCCTCTGGGTATGTAGTGCGCTATACAAATCCTATGACTTGACTTGACTTGACTTGAAAATAGACCGTGGCAGCCCTCAAGCAATCATAGTCGGGCAGCGTTAGGTAGTCAGATTGCAATTTTCTCTATACAGACCCCAATTGACTTCAGTCCTGAAGATGGTTTCCGCAATTAATTCATAGGAAACCGAAACGTCGACATTTCATCTTATCCCTGTCTTGTTTTATTCAGTGTGATTTGGGATAGGTGTTTTTAGGTTCTGTTGAGTCACGTATTAATTTACTTATGTGTGTACCCACAGTCCTAATTTTCTGTTTGTTCACTTATCTGTATATGAAGTGATTTCTTTAAAAAAAATTTGGATAAAATTATATTTTTCTAATACACCTTGTGTTGTTTTTTGTATGTTGTGTCTTGTTGAAACAAATTGTTTAAACTGAATTGAAACTCCACAGTGTTTGATTGATTCTTAATAAGGATCACTAATCGATCCTTCCTAAAATTAGTCTAAATAATTAAGCACGCATAAAATAAATTCCCTTGAAGGCATCTTCACCCATTCATTTTCATTACCCAAGCCCTCAAGGGTATTCTTGGGTTGCTCACTTTTTTTAAAGCAATAAGACCAGATCAGATATAGGGTATTCACAGCATTATTATCAGAATGGAAAAAGTTGTGGGATAATTCCTGGCAAGCACTACAAAAACAGGATCAATATTTAAGCAAGCCTTGCACTCAAATAATCATCAACAATTAAAAAGATCTTAAACTATGGTATCTAGTGTGCTGAGTTTACAGGTGTGTAAAGACAGGATCTCGCACTCATGGATCAAACTGTTATGGGGCTTCCACACAGAGCACTCCTTCACCTTACGATCAAAGAAAATGGTGAGGCAGAACATACTGACCAGCCCTGGGAGCACACAGCACAGATCAAAGACCCCACTCAGCAGGGTGCTACCATATTCTTTATCTCAAACACAGAGGACCTTGTGAATGGAAGGATCTGAGCTGGGCTTAAATAAAAGGATGATTGTCAGAGATCTTGCTGCTTGTGTGCCTCACTAACCTGCTTTCCTCTTCAGCCAAGGTATGTGTAGACCAGGCAGTACATTTCAGTCAGGCTGTTGCAAGGATTTCTGCTGATGCACAGAACTGTGCACAGAGACCTAGGACATTAGTGAATTTTGGTGTACCAGAAACTCACCTCAGTACCTGGAAAACCCCAACCAGCTAGCATCAGTGTCACATTAGCTCTTTGTCCTATAGCAAAGTAACCAATGATTAGGCAACCTAGAACATGCGACTTAGGATCATCTTAGGAATGGTGGGAAGTGAGAACACCCTTTTGTTATACTCTCATACCAGTCCACAACAGGAGTAAACTGGGAGACACAGTAAGTTTAAAATACTTATTTTAACGACGTGATCTCATGCACAGTATTTTAGTCAACATAAGCAGACATATGATTAAAAATAATATGGCCAGCATGGTTACAACAGCTTGCGACATCTTCCATATGTGCTGTTCGGTTCGGAGTATTCACACACGCATAGGCATCCACCTTAAAGGGGAACGTGTTTGCTCGCAATGTGGCCGTGTTAGGATATTCTGACACTACATGCACAATATCTGTGATATATACTGATTATCAGTCTTCATGTTTATGAGATATTGAACATTCCTATTTTGTACATAAGTGGCCACTTACATATAATGCCGTAGTTGGAGGAACAACTTTGAGATAATTATCTTTTGGATGTCCCTATTATTTTGACTATACACAACTATTTATGAAGGTGGGATTTATGAATCGTCCTAAGATGACTATGGACATCAAGCATTAAATATACATTACATATGGAGTCTACATTCATCCTGTGTGGTCAATAGGAATCCAGCTCAAAAGTCAGTGCGATAGACGTTTACCTGATGAAGGCAGGAATGCATAAACGCGCGGTCCACATCTGCTGCACTGTCTCCATCAACTCCAAGTCTATCATATTTACTTATGGAATGAATTAATTTATGTTGATCTTTGTCAAATGTACTATGTTAGATCAATGAACTCGCTTTTAAAAAGATAACATTTGATAAAACAAAAAAAAATTGAAAATGAATTTGCAGAAAATAATAAAAATAAATATATTTTTCTAGATCTGTTATTGTCTATATATTCTCTACATCAGTGTTTACAGTTTACAGAGAGATGTAGAATTGGCGTTGTCCATAAAATAAACTAGCTATTGACCTTTAATTAATGCATATTTTTCCCTATGTATAGCTTGTGTATTAGATATATAGGGGTCCCCTGTTTCCTAAACAGCATGGTTACAACTCCATAAAATACAAAAGGAGGAATCATATTACAATGATAGTGAAAACAGGTGATATAGCGCCTAGTTTAAATATCCTCCCTATATAGGAACTATGTATTATAAACTATAGAAAGTCTCTTGAACTTGTTTTGGGTGACCCCATTACCTTTCCGCTTAGTAAGCGTAAATTACATCTGTATCAGCAAGTCTCTCTGCATCCCTGGAATCTTCCAAGTGTTTGAAATGCTTGCAAGTGTACTATGATAAAGGCGCCAGAATCTTGCTTGGGTCGCAGCTGCCAAAATGTTGTGTCTAGAATGTGTTACACGGACATGCCAATAAACAGGCTCACATGTTTTGATAACTTTTGCGGCTCAGCACTCACTGTACAAAATGGGGGCTCGATGTATGTCTAGAGATGTTGAAAAACCAACCTTTGCTTATGTATAGACCTTCGTGAAAGCTAACTTGCAAAAACAGCTAAGCAGTGTTGTGTGCAAAAAGCAGCAAAAGGTAAAATAGCGTTTAAACTTCTAATAAGCCATGCTAACATAACATGTACGCAAAAAAGAGGCCCTAAACCATACTACAAGGCACTTTTGTGGATCAGGCTTGACACACCATGTCACATCAGCGTTTATGAAACAGAAGACAGGGAATCTTACTGTCATTAATCGAAGCGCTACTCCATGCAAATATAATCCGGGTGTCTGAAGCAGGCAAATCAGGCTTTGTTCAAGTAAGTATAGTGTGACGCCCAGCCCACACCAGTTAATTACTGCACCGTATACTGTGAAGAGAAGAGGATCCGAGGAAATGTTCATGCTCAGCGCCATCTTAGATAGTTAGCTGTCTCTGTCACGGCCAGTTTCTCACTTCAAAAGCTGTGTTACCTGTCAGTCTGGGGGACATCAAGCGCAACCCTAAATCAGCGATAGTTGCACTGCATATTGTAGTCATTTGCGGCGCGAGGAAGGTATGCGGCCTAACAAACCAGGCAGAGGCTCCGCAGGAGCTTAATGACCAGCAGCCATCTTACATAGGCATCAATGCACGACCCCCATTTTCCCCACATTTCTGATGGAAAATTCTGGAATATGCAGGGAGCCACAAACTTCCTTCCACCCAGAATTCCCCTAAGTCTTCTGATGGTAGGTAGGCCTAGTGTCCGTGACAGGAAATGGCCCAAAGCGTAACATAGCTAATATTTCCACTCACACCTTGTTTTTTGCAAAGCGGGTTGCTGTGGATTTTCAACCCTAACTTAGTTGGTACAGGGGAAACTAAGCAAACCTTCCGTTTTAAAAAACTAGACACTTAGGAGAATCCAAAATGGGTTAACTTTCATAGATCTCATGAGGTTTTTCCACCTAAAAGGCCCGACAAACCTCACACTTTGGCTGACAGCACACATTTCCCTTATATTTCTGTGATATAAACTGCTGGAACACACAGGAATCCACAAAATTCCTACCACTCTGCATTACAGCACTTGTGCCAATAGAAATACTGCCCCACTGTTGAATAGGTTGCAAGACCGTGCGTCTAGCTGTGAGCTATTCAGTTATGTCAGCAGTATTAAAACTCTGGTCATTACACATTAAACGCACTGAGGCATTAGCTTTGACCTTTTCACATAAACAGCATTTTCTCTCACACCCCTGAAGAAGGGAATATTTATCCTAAAATGCATTGAACATCTTGTGAGAGAAGAAGGATTCTGTCCATTGTTTGTCAATTGTAGACATGAGAGGAATCCGCAGAGAATAAAAATATTATAAATGGTATTTTGATGTATGAAAGTATGTGTAAAGAGTATACACAAACAGTGGTCAAGATTCTGTATAGGTAGGAATACTTTCCCGCAGCTGTGCGGACAAGGTCAGGGCACCAATACACTTACAATTTAATGAGTAAGATATGAGGCAGGCTACCTCATTCCTAATCAGCACGCTATACATACAGCAGTTTTGACAAACATTTGATTATCACTAAATTTGATTTAAAAGAAAGGAGTGCGCAGCAATCAATTATTGCTGACTTGATCGTTTCAGGTTTTTGCCACAAGGTAGGAGAAGGAGCGTCCTCCACTGTTAATTCGGTGGCTGTTGGATGATGGGCGAGTGAGAGGGTGGTGGGGTGTAGTTATCTGATAGGCTAGTGAAAATTCAGGCGATGGCTGATGTAGGCTGCTTCTTGGTCGTGCAGGGCTGTGCAGGTGTGGATCATCAGCTTGAATTAGCATTATTTCTGAAAGATGGAGCCAGTGGGTTTTTCTGATGTGAGGGATAATGTGGGTCTGTCTGGAAAGGTTGAGCATGAGTCTGGTAGTGGAGTTCTGTACGGTCTGGAGTCTCTCCAGAAGGTGTGTGGTGATCCCAGCAAATAGTGTGTTGCTGTAGTCTAATCAGCTGGTAATTAGGGGCTGTGTTACGGCACGCCTGGTGTTCAGGGGGAGACTCTTGAAGACTTTACGAATCATGCAAAATGTGCAAAAGCAGGCAGAGGTGACTGCATTGGGGCTGAAGGTGGATCAATAAGTGACACTGCAGATGATGTCTTCGGAGGTGAATGGAGGTAGGCAGACCTTCTGCGTTTTTCTCGTTAGGAAGGAGATCTATGTTAAGTTGTTTCCTTGAATACTGATATGATGCAGTCTTCTGATCAGGGTGTGATGAGATATGGCGTAAAAGGCTGCTAAGAGGTCAAGGAAGATCAGAGCTGCTGTTTCTCCCTGGTCGAGGACGGTTCTAATGTTATCAGTGGCAGAGATCAAGGCAGTCTCTGTGCTGTGATTGGTGTATAATACATAATGGGAAGTGTGAGAAGTTGGCCTTGTATATGCTGTGCACTAATTAAAGTGGGTACCTTGCATCAGTCCAAATGGCCTTTATGATGTATGAGGTCAGAAATAACCTTTAGAAAGCTATCCTAGTGGTAGCTGTGGAGAGCAGCCTTCAGGCTTAATCTTGAATGAATGTAAAACAGCTTGTTTTACCAGAATATCATCTTTAGTATTAATTAAATGAAAGGAGAACCACACAGTAGTTATAAAAAGATGTATTCGTTCATATAACTCTCTCTAGTATCCTCTACACAAGGATACAACACAAAGCACACAATACTTTAGTAAAGAAAGAGTTGTAAGTAGCACAATACAAAGTGGGCTCCAGGGGGAGACCAAACCATATACTAAAACGGTGGTATAAGAACCACGACTGGAGTTGAGACAATGTCTAGAACACGTAGAATCACTGGCAAACCAAGGAGCCACCCAAGGTGAGTAAACAGGGACCCCACGGAGGTCGGGTACAGTGTGCTAACACGACAGTGGGGTCTGTAAAAGTGTAGGGGGAAGTCGTGGTTACAATCTTAAAGTTTAAGGACCCTTCTGGGTGGACTTCAAGGAAATCCTTTGGAACTTAGGAGTTTGGAGAGCCAGCCCACCTGTGGATGCCAGAGTACCCGAGTTACCTATCCAAGGAGAAAGTAGAGTGGTGTCGGAAACCACTGTTGTTTTCAATGGAGGACATCAACGAGCTGCTGATGGATATTATGAAAGTGTCTGTTGGAATCCAATGGTGGATTTTTGATGGAAGGAACCTAAAAGCAGAGGGGACAGAGTTTAGGGCCACTTCAGGGTGACGAGGGGCTCAGTAGGCGAATGCCCACTGATGCCGAGTGCTCCAGGTGCGAAGAAGGGATGCTTGACTATGCAGCCTGGAGTTATCGAGGATGACCAGGAGCCAAATGCAAGCTGTTCCACGAAGGATGTAGAGCGCAGAGGGTTTGGTGTCTGGCTGGAGCCCTAACAAGCCTTGGCAACAGCAACCCACACAGGAAGGTCAAGCAGGTTACGGTGTGGATCAGCAAGGTCCAGGAGACTCAACAATCAATCAATTATGCATTTGTTAAGCACTAGTACTCACTCGTGAGGGTCTCAAGGCGCTAGGGTAGGGGGGATTTCACAGGTTCCAGTCCATCAAGGAGGGGGTCTGTCAAAGAGCCAGGTTTTTAGGTTCCTTGTGAAGATGGGGGGAGATGTTGTCTTTCTGAGGTGGAGAGTGAGGGTATTCCAGGTTCTGGCAGTGAGGAAGGAGAAGGAGCGGCCGCCTGATCTGGTCTTTCTGGTGCAGGGGACCACGGAGTAGTAGACCTGGGCTGATCGAAGCGCTTGGTGTGAGGAGGCCAGAGTTCTTTGGTGCAAATAATGATCAGGGTCATGACTACATAGAGTCCAATTTACAAGCTCAGGAATTGCCAACAAGCATATGCACTTGCAAAAGTATGCCCTGCACAGGGGTTTGGGTTATGTGGTCCCTACGGAGGATACTGGACTCAAACTTGGTGAGAGGGCATCTCAACCTTAAGGAACATCAGAACCCACCTCCTGTATTGCTAGAGTCTTCAGAGTCTGCAGGAGCTCAGCACACCGTCAGTTGCATTACAGTGCCTGTGAATGCAGGGAAGGGACTCCTTCACCCCAAGGGAGATTCTTCAGATGTCCTTTATGCTCCTCAGGCCCTGCACAGAGCCTGTATGGTGCGCGGGCACAGATGATAATTTTGTTGGAGATGGAGACGAAGTTGGGCTCAGTCAAAATCCAGTGAAGTCCAGAGTTTCCAGATGTTGAAAGGTCAGTGGTTTCTTGTTCAGAATCTTGTCCACGTCAAATCTAAGGTCCTACAGCCAGGTAAGCCCTTATGTACCCAGGCGAGAGGGTTGGACAGATTCAAGGGACGAAGGGGAGGTTATCAGTTTTTCACCAGTGCAGGAGCCAGCGGCTACCAGAACTGGTTTGAACTGGACTAGCCACAGGGACACCAAGTGTGCCCCAGATGCAGACTCCGAGGCACTTTGGAAGTACACCCACCAAGCCCCAATGTACTAAATCCTGTCTTTGAGGTGATCACACCTCCCTGTGACTGGATGCCTATTGTCCTACCTTATAATATTAATGAAATACCAACATTTATAAAGGACAAACAGCTACCTCAAACAGAGGTGTATAGCAGTAGGCGGCATGCAAAGATGACAAAAAAGAGGCCATAAAGGCACTATCCTAAGCTAAAGAGCCAGGTTTTTAAAGATTTCCTCAATAGTGGCTCTGATTCATTTTGGTGAATAGTGTTTGGCAGAGAGTGCCACAGCTTAATTCCCCCACTGTGAAAGATCTGCCTCCTAAATGAGCTTTGACAAAGCGCAGAATACATAGTAAATTTTGGGGTTTGGACCTCAATGAACCGTTCTGTTTATGTCGATACAACCGTAGTTTAAGGTAACTAGGACATTTGCCATGTATTGTTGGAAATACGAAAGTTAAAGCCTTAAACGCAATCCTTCCTGCTACCGGTAACCAGTGGAGCTGTTTATTATGCGGACAGATATGGTGACGTAACGGTACACATCTAATCAATCTTGCAGCTGCATACCGTACCATCTGCAGAATTCTGACTAGGTACAACGGCAGGTTTAGGTAAAGGCAATTTGCATAGTCCAGCCTATATGTCACAGTGGCGTGGACTATGACTCTGTGACAATCCTCCAGCAGCAAATGTAACTTTTTCCAGGTTTCTCAATTTGCTGAAACAAGAGGCTGTCACCTTCTGAAATTGAGCTTAAAAAGAGAGATCTACTTCCCACTTCACTCCCAGGTTTTCTGCCATGGTTGCTGGAGTGGGAGGGGGGCCCATTTCATCTGGCAACCAAATACCAGCTGCTAGCGGCAAATCCTTGCAGAAGAACAACACGTCAGTTTTCTCTGCATTCAGTCTGAGTTTATTGTTGTACATCCACTGGGCGATGTCTTTCACACAACCCTTAAAACTCTTGAAGGAGTCCTCCCACTGGTCTTTAAAGGAAAACACCTGCTGGGTGTTGTCGGTGTATGATATCGCCTTCACTCTCCAATTGGCTATGAGCGAGAAAAAAGAGGCCAGATATATATTAAAAAGAAGTGGGCTGAAAGTCGACCCCTGAAGTACTCCACACCATAGATGATTGGTTCCGACTGATGGGGTTGCAGAGCGACCTTCTGCGTTCGTTTTTTAAGTAATGATTTCAGCCAGGTGAGTACCACTACCCCTATTCTGATGGCTTGGATTCTCTGTGCCAGGATTTGATGGTCCACCAAGTTGTATTCTGTGAATAAATCCAAGAGCACCAGCATAGCTGATGATCCTGTATCCACCGACATGCTCACCAACTCTGCCACTTCGCATTGTGCCGTCTCTGTACTGAAACGAATACGAAAGCCGGACTGAGTATCATGCAAAATATCATGACTCTCAATAAAATTAGCCAATTGTCGCTGGACCATTTTTTCCAGCCTTTTTGCTGGTGCTGGTAATTATGAAATAGGGCGATAGTTATTTCATTCCTCTGGATCCACATTAGGGATTTTTCTGAGGGGGAGAAGCATGGCGTGTTTCCATGTATCAGGGAAAATGCCAGAAGCAAGAGATGTATTCCATATATGATCCAGCACATGGATAAAATAGTGGGCCAGTTCTTTCCACAATTTAGGGGAGCATGGGTCCTTTGGGGACCCTGACTTACATCTCCGGATCTCTGCCAGTGCTTCCTGCTGGGAGATGGGAAGGAATTCCTTAAGGGAGAACTCAGGTTTACTACTCCCACTGTCTTCTATTTTTCCAGTCTCTGCTGCAGTTGTAAAGGTCTTGCAGACTTTCAGAATTTTGCTATCGAAAGGGACGGCTGAACTTCAATCTCCAGCTCGCTTGGTTTGGAGAAGGAGCTGACAGCCCTAAATATTTCTTTACTTGAGATTTCAGCATTATTAATGCGTTTCACCAAGTAATCTCTCCCTGCCTCTCACATCAATTTATGGAGCTCTTTCAGTGGTTTCTTATATGCCTGCTTGGCCGTTGCACTGTTCTACACCCTCCACAAGTGTTCCAATTTTTTACACCTACTTTTATTTAACCTGCGAGTGTACCAGAACCATGGGGCTTGAGCGGGATTTCCTCATAGTTTTTGTAACACTGGCTGGGGCAGTGGACTCCAAAGCAGTGGAAATTCACCTATTTAAAGCGAGTGTATCCGCATTTGGATCACTCGATAATAGTGGTTGACTATCCTGCAAACCTGGTCCTAAATACTCAGAGTTCCCCCGCTCTGACTGGGGTTTTCCAAACTGAAGAAGAATGGAATTAAGCAATGGTCTGTCCAGGCCAGTTAGTATGGGCTCCCTACTTATGCTGCCCTCACGCACGCGCAGCGTTGACTCGCCGAAGGCGTGCCAAAGGCAAGCCCATCTGCGCCCGTCCGCGCCTGGACCGCGCCCAGCGCCAGGACCCCTGGCCCCCACCGCCGATGCAAGACTACACGACAGACCTACGACACCCCCACTATTAACGCACTCAATGCCTGCCGGAACCCTGCCTGCTACTGAGCCACCCCGAGACGCACCCACGGACCGTTCACCTGCAGAGCCTGCCGATTCATCTGCTACCGGACCTGTACCACCCCCAGCGAGTCCAACACCAACAGCAACCACCTGAAATGCATCCTGCTCAACACCCTCTCCGTCCACAGGCACGCCGTGGAACTCTGGGACCTGCTCGACGCGACAGCACCGGACATCGCCCTCCTCACCGAAACCTGGATGAACGCCTCCTCAGCGCCCAACATCGCCATAGCCATCCGGGACGGCTACAAGATCACCCGGAGGGACCACGCCAACCAGACGGGAGGAGGCGTCGCCATCGTACACAAGAACACCATCCGCATCTCGACTAACTCCGACGAAACCTTCACCGCCGCCGAACACCTGCACTTCCAGATACACACTGACCCCAAGACCACCCTCAGAGGCACCTTCATCTACAGACCACCGGGACCAAGCACACAATTCAGCGAAGACATTGCAGACTTCATCAGCCCGCACGCCCTTCCCTCCGCCGACTACATCCTCCTAGGGGACCTCAACAACAACAGAAACACCACCGCCCTGCTGGACAACCTCACCAACCTCAGACTCAAGCAACTGGTGAACACCCCCACCCACTACACCGACTACACACTTGACTCCGTCTTCTCATCCAGCAAGCACATCTCCTCCATCGGACTCCACTTGACCGACCACAGCTGCGTCCACTTCAGCTTCAGAAAAACTACGACCCACCACCACCCGCAACAGGTCCCCCGCCGAAGCTGGAGCAAGATCACCTCCGAGCAGCTCATCGCCTCCCTCAGCCAGAACACTCCAACCAGCACAACGGACCCCAACAAAGCAAGCAGCAACCTCACCAAGTGGCTGACCGCCTATGCCGATGACCTTGCACCACTAAAGAACCCTCCCAGCAGACCCGGCAGCAAGAAAACCTCCTGGTTCACCGACAAACTCAAAGAATCAAAGAAGAACTGCCGCACCCTTGAGAAAGCCTGGCAGCTCGACCACACCACAGACAACAGGACTGCCCTCAAGCACGCCATCCGCAAACACCATCAGCTGATCCGCGCCACCAAGAAGACAGCACTCAAAGAACGACTGGACAACAACACCCACGACAGCAAGGAACTCTTCAGCATCGTCAAAGAGTTCTCCAACCCCAGCACCGGAAACAACAACATCACTCCCTCGCAAGACCTCTGCAACTCACTCGCCTCATTCTTCCACCGCAAGATCGCCGACATACACAACAGCTTCGACGCACAGACCATGCACCCTACCACCGAACCAGCACCCGCCACCACCACCCTCTGCAACTGGACCCCGATCAGCACCGAAGACACCACCCGCACGATGAACTCCATCCACCCGGGATCACCAACCGACCCGTGCCCACACCACATCTTCAACAAAGCCGACGCCACCATCGCACCCCATCTCAGAGACACCATCAACTCCTCCTTCCACACTGCCACCTTCCCGGAGAGCTGGAAGCACGCCGAGCTGACCGTCCTCCTGAAGAAACCAACGGCGGACCCCACCGACCTCAAGAACTACGTCCCATCTCACTCCTTCCTTTTCCGGCCAAAGTCATCGAGAAGACCATCAACAAACAGCTTGCCGCCTTCCTCGAGACGAACGGATCCCTCGACCGTTCGCAGTCCGGGTTTCGGGCCAACCACAGCACCGAGACCGCCCTCATCGCCGCCACAGACGACATCAGAACCCTGATCGACAATGGGAAAACAGCGGCCCTCATCCTCCTGGACCTTTCTGCAGCATTCAATTCAATTAAACGGCATGTCCTGACACACCTCCTCAGTAAATACGATAATCTTGGGGAGGCTCAATTCCTACTGCATGGCTTTACAATTGGCTTCCGTATCCCGTCTTCAGCCCCACCTTCCAATGTCCCACCTCGCAATCAGAGCTCAGTGTTGCGGAATATGGAGGTAGCTCGAGAAAAGATCATGAAGGAGGTAGCATTGGGGCGGGTTGGGGGTCCCTTCACAGAACCACCTACCCATAATCTGGTTTGCTCTCCGTTGGGTCTAGTTCCGAAAAAAGAGGAGGGTAAATTCCGTCTGATCCATAATCTGTCGAGTCCTCCAGGGCTCTCAGTGAACGATAAGTTAGACGCGGATCTGTGCTCAGTGAAGTATACCAAATTTGACACGGCTATTGAGAAATTGCAGGCATTCGGGGAGGGAGCCCTAATGGCTAAAGCCGATATTGAATCAGCCTTTCGATTACTGCCCGTGCACCCGGACGACACCAGGTTCTTGGGCTTCACATTTGACGGTAATTATTTTCTGGATTTGTGCATGCCTATGGGGTGTTCTATTGCCTGTGCAGTTTTCGAGACTTTCGCAAGGTTCCTTGAGTGGGCGGTCGAGCAGTTTCTGGTTTCGGATAACTCACATGCTGTAGTCCACTACCTGGACGATTTTCTGTTCATGGGTCCCGAGGGTTCCCAGTCGTGCAGGAAGGCCCTGCTGGGCTTCCAGCGCTTGGCTGAGGCGCTCGGAGTACCTTTGGCGGCGGGAAAAACCGAAGGCCCGACCACGTGTTTGACCTTCCTGGGCATAGAGATCGATACGACAGCAGGAGTGTGCAGGCTGCCAAAACTCAAGGTCGATGCCTTTAGGGCCGCTATTGATGGCTGCCTGGGGGCAAGGAAGGTAACCTTACATCAGCTACAAGTTCTTCTGGGTCAGCTGAACTTTGCTCTGCGGGTTATTCCTATGGGCAGGGCCTTCTCCAGGAGTATAGCGAGGGCGATGTCTGGACTGCGGGCCAAACACCACAGAGTGAGGCTCTCAGCTGAAGTTAGAGAGGATCTTATGATTTGGAGAAGTTTTTTGAGGGACTTCAATGGCACGGTATTATGGCGGGCAGCCTGTTCTTCTAATACGGATCTTGAGCTATTCACCGACGCTGCAGGCAGTATTGGTTTCGGAGCTATATTCGGTCAAAAATGGTGTATGCAGTGCTGGCCAGATGACTGGATCGAGCGAGGCCTGACTACTAACATTTCCTTTCTTGAACTCTTTCCCATAGTGGTAGCTTTGCACTTGTGGGGAGGTCTGCTGGAAAACAAGAGTATAGTATTCTGGTCGGACAATATGTCCGTAGTCATGGTGATTAATAGCCAGAGGGCCACCTGTACTTGGGTACTCAGGTTGTTGAAAGAATTGGTTTTGCAATGCTTGAACCATAATGACCAGTTCACTGCGAAGCATGTTCCAGGTGTAGAAAACAAAGCGGCTGATGCATTGTCTCGTTTTAAGTTAACAGAGTTTCGGGAGCATTGGCCCCAGGCGGAGACGTCGATGTCAGCCTTCCCAGCGGAGCTATGGAAGTTTGGTGCCCCACAGCCCCCGAGTTGATATCTGCATCCTTGGCTCCAAGGACTTTGAGTATGTATCAGAGGTCATGGGAGTCGTATATGGCTTACCTGAGGGGGGTGGGCGTAGCGGACATCTTTACCCCCCAGAGCGTATTAGGCTTCATCGTGCAGCAGAAAGACCAAGCGAAGTCGGTAGCATTCATGAAAAGGCAGTTGTTGGCGTTAGCATTTTATGCGGGTCTACGGGGGGTGCCTGATCCGACAAAAGATCAGAGAGTCAGAAGAGCAATGAGAGGTTGGGAGCGCCTAGCGCCCGGGGAGAAAGATTGTAGGAGGCCGATAGATGTAGAAAAACTGATAAAAATCTTAGGAGCTCTCCCTTTCGTTTGTTTCTCCCAGTATGAGACACAATTGTTCCGGGTGGCCTATCCCTTAGCCTTTTGGGAGGCGTTGCGAATTTCAGAATTACTTCCGGCGTCTAAATCGGATAAGGAAGGGGGTCTGAGGTGCTCTGATATAATCGAGTCCAAAGGTGTCCTGCGGTTAAGGGTGCGGAGATCGAAAACGGATCCGCTGGGTAGAGGTATCTGGTCACAACTGGGTAGAGTGGAGGGCGAGCCCTTTTGTCCGGTCGAATTGCTGAGGGTATTTCTACAAGTCAGGCCCCAGGGAACCGATGATAGACTTTTGATTCATGAGAATGGGTTACCCCTTACCAGGTTTCAGTTCACTCGAGTAGTACAAATGGCCTTGGCACGGATCGGTGTGGACCCGGCCAGATTTACATCACATTCGTTTAGAATTGGAGCAGCGACAACGGCTGCTGGCCTAGGCCTACCTGAACAGGTAATCAAAAGGTTGGGTCGCTGGAAATCATCTTGTTATGAACGGTACATCCGCCCGCAATTAATCTGACGTATCCTTCGCTTGTGTTCCTTTTGTGAGAATCGGCTGCCTGTATCTATTCACATTTACTCTTCATATTTACTTTAGGTACATCCCCTAAGAGAATCCAAATCTGTTGGTGTGGCCACTCCTTCATTCGCAGGGCCGGGTTGCACTTCGAAAAGACACTCGGGGACAGGGTGACCATGATGCGAGGTTGTGACCATCATTGGGTGGGGATAGGCGGGCAGCGCCTGGCGGACGTCCCGAAGGATGTAAAAGCGGCTTTGGCAAAAGGCATGCCTTCGCCAGATGTATTCGTGTTGCACTGCGGAGGCAACGACATGATTCCGGGCAGGAGGAGAGAAGTGAAGGAGTCCTTGTTCTCTACCCTAACAGCAATCAAAAACATTTTCCCAGAAGCTATAATACTGTGGTCGGAAGTCATCCCGAGACTCGTGTGGGCTCGGGGCGCACCCATGAAGGCAATAAACAGATCTGTCAAAAGACTGAATCAATCGGTGGCGGAAATCCTGAAAAAATCGAGTATCAATGCGATTCGCCATAAATTAATTCAGGCAGAAAGGCCGGAGCTATATGCAAAGGGCGGAGTCCACCTGTCGGAGGCGGGTATGGAGATATTTATAGAAACAGTACTAGGAGCCGTCTCCGAAGCCCTTGAGCGCGGGGGGGGGAGGTCGAGTCCGCCAGTAAGCTCCTCGTCCTGTGGCGGGGTTCCGGACAAGAATACCACGGGAACTTCTTGTCTAGAGACAGTTAACTCTGAACAGGTTTGCTAAATCAGTATGGACTCTGGGCTGGCGGGAGAGTTGGGGCCGACCTGCTGGTGGCCTTGGCTTTTCAGCCCTACCCCAGAGGCCGCTGGTTGCCCAAGTGGGCGCTTTCCTCACCTGCGGCTCTGTTGACCAGAAGGGGGTTAACGTTATGGGGCAGGTGATCTGGATTGTGGCCTGCTGGCGCAACCCTGAAGTCAAGTAAAAGGCCCAGTGGAATGGGCGGTGAATGTATATACTGTATTATAAGTGAAAGTTTATTCTTAAGTACTGTATTGGAATACGTATGAATAAATAAAGACATTGCTGGGTCAATGAGGTAATTGACCAGAGAACTAAAGTTTTAATAAACAAGCAGCACACTGCAGAAAATCAAGTACGACTCCCGAGTTTGATGTGGGGTTGGGTCCTTGTAAAGCATGCAGTGAGGCGGGGGGAGAATGCACTTTGTCTGCCATCTATTATTCTCGTCGCTGTACTGCTTGGCTGCCTGCTGTTTCAGCATTGCAGTTACACTCCACAAAACATAAGTATAGTCGGGCACACTGCAGGACCATGCGACAGCTTGTTAATGTTCATGAATATACAGTTTTGGAGCTGCAGCTTCCAGTACTTTTATGGGCATATTTTCATTCACCTTTTATTTTTCACATTTCACTGCGGCGTCCATAATATTCTTCTGGTGACATCTTTTTACTTATTCCCTTGAGTCCTCATGTTTCCCAGAGTACCTTGGGAAGGTTCTTTGTTTGACCCTTTCCAAGAAGGTGACCTTTCCTATTCCTTACATTTCCTTTTCCCTATCCAAGATGGCAACTGCTTATTTCCTCTTACATCACTTTCTGTTATATCGCTTCCTGTTACATCACTTCCACCCTATGGGCATTTAAGGGGCTGAAACCTTCATTGCCTTGCATTGCAACACTCCTTGCTCCTGCAAGTGTGTCCTCACTCCTGTTTGTGACCTTTGTTCCTGCTTAGCGTATTTTTGCTTCCTGTTGGTGCACTTTTGTTTCCAAGTGACGCTTCCTATTCCAGATTGGATTCCTTTTACCTTCCACTCCTATTTGCAATGTTTGCCTTCCATTCTCCACTCCATGCTGGTGTTTCCTCTTAATTGTGGGTTATTTCCTTCCTTACGATTCCTGCAGCCTTCAACAGAGGCTTTTCTCTACAGGGTTGTTTCCTCTTGGGACACCTTTTGGAAGGAACAGTCTGCTCTGGCTTTTTAATGTAGAGAGCACCGTGACTACCAGAAAGGGTTGACCTTACCTCATACAGACCAGAACCCTCACGAATTGATGTCAAGAACCTCTGCAACATGCCAGAACTGGTAACAACATTATAGGTTGTGACAGATTGCAATGGCCGAAAACCCGTTTTGATTCTGATGCCATTGATCTTCCGCAAGCATCACCTCCTGAAGGATCGATGGAAGTTACACAGGCATTAGTGCAGACTGTCAACAGCAAGCCCAAGAATGAAAACAGGTATGTGAAAAAAATATAGCTTTGCACCAAATGTTGGCTGCAAAGCCATCTGATGTACTCACAGTCCCTACCACCACTACTCGTTATATTGATAGAATCTCTAGATTAGTTAACAGTATTTTTTGCCTGCTGCCCAACAAAATTTGCACTGGACACAAATAAGGTTGCATATCTGATTAGTGCTTTGTCTGGTCCTGCATTGGCATGGGCAACTCCCTAGGTAGCCTCGGAAGGTCATCGGTTGTCAAATGTCGTTTCTTGCTGCCTTTAAACAAATGTTTCAAAGAACTTGTATTTAGCGATCAACCGGATGTGGTATTTTGAACTGAAAATTGGCTACAAGATAGCTCTGGCCCTGATGTGGCAGCAGCCCTTCCCTCTAACTATTCTATTATTAGGAAGGACTGGAAGTTAAAAGTAGGGGGTGGCATAGCAATTATTTACAAAAACTCCCTTGACTGCAGAACTGATGACTTTTTGGGGACTGTCGCACTCTAGCTGAAAAAATGTAAACTTATAATGGACTTAAACAAGGCTGTGTACTTGCACCTTGTCTTTTTTTAACCTTTTTAAGTCAGACCAACTACAGCACCTTGAGTTTGTCAACGCCTATCGACTGAAACTTGCTGAGGTGCATCTTAGCTATTTACAATACACTGATGATACTATTTTGTTGAGTCAAACTCTGATAGGCTTACAGAAACTGATTAATGCAGTTCATGATAATATCTTTGCTAATGGCCTGGAATTAAATGTGATAAAAACCAAAATTGGCCTGGTGAAACTTAAGAGTGATTCATCGAGGGCTAGATCTGGGCCAATTGAAATGGGAAGTCATATAAATATATTGGCATTTTATTTGATAAAACATTTTCATTTGAAAGCCATTTTAAAGTCTTGAAGGCAAAAACCTCAACCTTAATGTACGCCTTCAAATGCTTTTGTAAATCTCTGAGGTACCAATCGTACAAATATCTCATTAAAGTCTTAGGAGCGAAGTTACAGCCAATAATTGCATACAGATCACCTATTACCAGGGAGAAAGATGCTAAATATTGGATTTACTGGTAATTAAGGCCTATAAATCAGTCTTTGGAATCCCCAGGTGAATTGGCCAAGCCGAAAGCAGATTGGAGTTCAGACTTCAAAAACAATCTATGGTGATGCAAGGGTCATTTTTTAAATATATGTATTCCCTCTTTCTATCTGACCTGACTCTTTAGCAAACAACTGCTGGTGTGAAATATCTCATTCTGGCTAGGCATTCCCATATTTTGACATGCCTTAGAGTTTTGATCTGCAGTCAGGACTTCCAATAGAGAGAATGGCCAGTTTTAAAAGTTAATAAAAAAGATCAAAATTAACTCAATGCAGATAAGGCAGCTCTAGTGGCAAAAAACATGCTTGGTTTGTGATTAACTTGCTTGAGTACTTGCGAATTCAGCACTATTTGAAGGCCTATTTCTCGGATTGTATGAAGGAACCATTTTTAAAATTAAGACTCAGCATAAACCCAACAAAGGAGGGCACGCCATTCTGGATACAACAATGGCCAACCCCAGAATGTAGACTGTGTGTGTGGGCTTGTGAAACCTTATTAAATATCGCGTATGTATGTCCCAAAGTGCTTAAAACATGTTGTGCGCAATTAAAACCTCTATTCGTTATGGCCCCACATGCTCTCATTCTAGGTTTATCAGGTAAATTGATTCCATTGTTATACTAAATGATAACAAATTTAACAATTGCTGAAAAACTGTTGGTGACTGTGGTTTAAATCTACTTGTGTATAACTAATGCCAATGGACATCTTAATGGTTCAGAAAATATAGTGTCCTTTTTTTAGGCTACTGGCACTTTGAATATCCTTGAAGCTTGACCTAATGAATTAGTATTTAGGTAATTTCAGTAATTAGGCTCTAAGAATATACGAAAGCAGAGAGGCACTTTCTTGTTCATTTGCACTACGGTACATAATGTTTACAGATCTCGCGCTTGGACACTTTATAGCTTATTTGCACTATGTTACTTAATATCTACAGTTTTGAATGTACATTTCTGGGAACTTGACCATTACATGTATTTTGTTTTATGATTAATTAGAAACTGTGACAAAAGGTGTGAATATGCGGTATCAATGTTCTAGTGGAGCATGTAACCATTGAAACAATTTTTCTTTTTGTATGCAGAGTTGTATATTTGGGAATTGTTATCCGTGATATTATGATTGTTGTTTTAATTGCGATTGTTTGGTTTATCAAGCATTCAGTAATATTAATAATACAACAAATATTATTAATATTATTATTATTAATGGTCAAATTTCCGTCTGTTTGAAGTTTGAAGTTTAGCTGTTCCATGGTCTGAATGGTGTCTTCAGATTCGGCGGTGCAGTAAATGTCCTTTTTGTGGATGAAATCCTTCTCTTCCGGCTTTGTTTTTGCGGTCTCGGTGTGTGATCCTGTATCCGTTTAGTGTTGCTGTGGCGATGTCAGGAGCAGATATGGTTGTGTGCTAGCTCTCAGAGAGAAAGACAATGGGGCATATTATCAAGGAGGTTTATCTCCACTTTTTTGGCTTTAAAAGCCAAGAAAGCGGAGATAAAATTATCTCCCTATTACCTAGCTGTCGCTAACACCAGTTAGCGACAGCTAGTAGGAGATAGCGACCATCTTGGGCCCCACTTTGCATGTCAGTGATATTTATCACTAATGACATGCAAAGTGGGCGTGCCAAGATGTTAGCGACTGAAAACAGTCGCTAACATCGCTATCTCCTATTACCAACTTTTGGAGATATTTGCGCTAAGCACGAATATTTCCAAAAGCTAACACCTGCCCTGAGCAGTTCTTAGCCATGTTATCCAATGGGAGGTGGATAACATGGCTAAGAACATTAGCTCAGTAATGCATGAATATCTCTGACTTTTCAGCGATATTCATGCATTGCAGCGATTTTTATCGCATTTGCGATAAACCTTGGTTATACTAAGGTTTATTTGCGGTAAAAATCGCTGCAGCTCAGTGGTAAATTTTTGTCTCTAACCAAGCAATAGCGATAATTATCGCTATTGCTTGGTAATATGCCCCAATGTTTGGGATGAGGTTGGTAATGAAGTCTCAGATCTCTGTGGTGTATTTACAAAGAAAGCACTTGATGAGCCATTTTCAACTGCTTTATTTTCACTCAATATGTTCCTACTTCAACGTTTACGCCACTAAACTGTTTATGCTTTTGTATTCATTTATCAATTTGTCCTCCCACAACATTATTGCTTACCTGGCAAATTAAACTTTTTTAAATAAATGTTCTTCGAGCCACACACAATCAGCTTGAATGCCTTTCCTTTGCTTCCTTTAATTCCTTTTCAGAATACACATGTTTGACGTTTCATTGTCTCCTCCAGCACTCTTACTGAGACATATGTACTGTGATTCGGCTATGTTGGCATTCTTTAGTAACTATTGTGTTTTTTGCAATGTTAACACTACTGATGGCCCACAGCAGGTCATCCAAATTCTTGCCATTGTTTCCAAAAGAGGTGAATTATTTCACCGTACTCATTTTATCACCTTTTTATTCTACCTAAAATATAGGCCTTTGCTTTATGATCCCTTTCGCTTCTTTATATCCCCTCGTGTTTTGAGAAAGGCAAAAAATGTGCAAATATACAGTCAGGCAAAGATATACAGCCTGATTCATCAAGCCGAAATCGGCTCGCAAAGGGTCAGATTCTGAGAATCTGGCCCTTTGTGAGCGCTATTTTTGCATTTGGGATTCATCATCCCAAATGCAAAAATCGGTAATTGCTAATTCGCTAAATTGCGAGGAATTACATTTAAGGAATCTCTATTTGAGATTCCTTAAATGCAATTCATCAACCATTTTTAAATTGCTAATTCGCAATTTCGGGCCGCTATTTACCGAGAGGTCAGACCTCTCGGTAAATAGCAAAAACTTAGAAAAATGCTTTTAAAAGCATTTTTCTAAGTTGCATGTTGCACACACACATGTCCTTTGGACATGTGTGTGCGCAACACCTGTTTCAAATTGCATTTAAGGGGTGCTACAGGGTGTCCTTTGAACACCCCTGGCACCCTTTAAATCGCTATCTTATTTGCGAGTAGCAAATTGCTAATCGCAAATAAGGAATACTCCCCATTCATTCCTATGGGCCTTTTGGCCCATAGGAATGAATGGGGAGTTATTCCTTATTTGCGATTAGCAATTTGCTACTCGCAAATAAGGATTGTGTAGGAATCGCTATTTATTTAGCAATTCCTACATGAATCCCGTTTTGCAAGTCCTTAATAGCGATTCCTTATGAATCTCTATTAGGGGCTCGCAAAACGGGAGATTGATGAATCAGGCTGATAGAACTTCGCTCGTACTTAAACACTTTTCTTTTTGATTCAGCCTCAGTATGATTTTCTGAAAAGACAGTTTTAGATTTTAGCACATCACAATCGAAGGTTAACACAACAAAAGGAGGAAGTGAACTGTCAGATTGGAAACAAACGAGAATATATTCCTAAAGTACTTTATCTTGTCCAGAAAACAAAGGATAAATTTGCATATTGGCTAAACTTAAATCTTAATCCTGGATCCAAAATGCAAGAAAGAATAACCAAAGCTAATTAGTTGAGAAATAATTAACTTTATATGCAGACGGAAATCTCTAAGGTGCACATGTATCAACATAGGCAATTGCAATTCCTTAATTGCGATTATTAAAGAATCGCAATTAAGGAATCGCAATTGCCTATGCAAGTGGAAATCGCATTCCTCCACATTCCTTACTTGCGACTTAATTGCTTCCCATTCATTCCTATGAGCCCAGAGGCCCACAGGAATGAAAGGGAATTGCATGCGCAATTTGTGAGTACCCAATAGGTACTTGCAAATTGCGCATGCAATTTCAATGGTGCAAGTGTGCAAAAGGACACCCAGTTGCACCCCTGAAATTACAATTTATCCACATGTTGCACACACACGTGCCCCAATGGCATGTGTGTATGTAACATTGAAAAATGCATTTTAGTGCATTTTTCAAATAAATCGAAAATTACCTTCAACTTTGGATTGACGGTAATTTGGATCTCATATTTGCGAAATTGCAAATTTTTTGGTTTCATGCATTACATTAGAGGAATTGCAATTTGGGATTCCTTAAATGTAATTGCAATTTAAGTAATCGCAAATTTCGAGATTCCTTAAATTGCGATTTTTTTCATTTGGAATGATGCATCCCAAATGCAAAAATACCGGTCGCAAAGGGGCACATTCAGCGAATCTGCCCATTTGCGACAGGTTTTTAGGTTGATGCATGTGGCCCTAAATGTGATCTGTACGTATTCGCTGGCTACTGCTAAAATATAAAAAAGAACTGAAAAACAATAAACTAAAACATTGAAAAAAATGCTGAATGTGATTTTAATGCTTGTGTTTTAGTACAGAGATTTCAACACATTCGTTTTCTATTTACCATGTGTAGTTATGAAAGTTGGTATTAAACAATCACATAAGCAGGTGGAAGCAAATAGCACTGTACACTTAATCCATCAAAGAGACTCGAAGGGGCATATTTATGAGATGTTTGGATCAAGCTTGCACCACGCAACATGGTATGTGCATGGCGCATACCTCTAAGTCATATTTATGAAGCCATGCAAAGCCATTTTGCGTGGCTTTAAATGACTTTTAGAAATCTGAAGTAATGCAACACAGCACAAATTGCTGCATTCCATTACTCTGCACCAGGGAGGCATTCCATGAGTGTTACCTGGGTGCTCCCAGGCAACTCCTATTGTTTTTGACACAATTCCAGATTTACCAAACCCGGTAAACCTGGGATTTTGTGAAAAAGATACGCTTCCTCCTATCGTTGCTGGATTATGTGATAGGCTGCCAAAATGGCACCTGCGAAAGGGGAAAGGACAGGAATACACTGTATTGGATAAATAAGGCACATTCCTGCCCTTTACCTGCGACACAGGGCAGCATAGCATGGTGATTGCTGCACTGCCCTGTACAAACCAAATTCATTAATATGTCCCTAAATGCTGGTGCCCTATTTAGAATTTTGACAAGCTCTTAAAAAAACCTTAGAAAATTTCTTGCACAGGAAAGTGCCTTTAAATACCTTTTTATTTTGTCACTAGTGATCCATTGGTTCTATGGTGTTCCTGACCCCTCTCCACAGTCATGGTTAACCTGTTGCTTTTAAAACTTAGAAAATGAAATGTAAACAAGAAAAAGTTACTAGCCTACCATTTTGCCATATAGAGGCCTTGAGATCAAAGGAAAAGCCTGCAGTCTAATACTCTGGTACACTCTATTGCTATGCTTGCACCTTACCAGTGGTTTTCTGGGGGACTTCAAGTGGGATACAATCCTCTCTATTCCTGCTTCCTACTACAACCAAGTCGCAAATGTTTCTTGATGCTGGATATTCACACCAGGTTCTCCTCAAGCCCCCGTGATCCTCTGGATGGGCAAGAGCTCTCTCTACAGCTAGGTCTCTCCCAGAATACAGTTTATCGAATCGATCATGGAATTTTAAAGCACGCTACTCACCCTTGAGGGTCTCAATAAGCTTGCAGCTCTGGGTTATCCAGAAAGCAAGGTCTTGAGGCTCTTCCTGAAGGTGTTCAGAGTAGGGGAGCATCTGATGTTAACCAGGAGCTAGTTCAGGCCTTGGCAGCAATGTAGGAGAAAGCTCTTCCACCTGCTGTACAGGTTCTGCTGTGGCTCGGGGTTTCTGCTACGGCAAGGTCTGCTGAATGGAGGTTTCTTTTGGGTACGTGGAAGAAGACTCTTTCATTGATGTATTTGGGTCCGCGGTTGTGGAGAGATTTGTAGGTGGGTGTGAGTAGCTTGAAAGTTACTCGCTTCTCGAATGAGACGATCATCTGCTTTTGTTGAACTTCTTATTTTCTTTACTGTTAAAACTTCCAGAAGGTTTGAATATAAAATCACTATCCCTTTTAAACACCAGAACGGGCTCTGCCTCTTTCTAAACTGCTCTACTATTTAAATGAGGACTCCTACCTCTGTCTAGACCAAAAGCTGTTTTTCCCTCTACTGGTGCTGGATCCATCCAAAAGGTCTATGAGGTTCCTGGAAACAATTGAGAGTTGATCCGGGAAACCCCATTTGTCATCTACATGTCAAAAGAAGTGAAGACTCTCCTTGTCTGACCAGCTGTTCTTGTCGCCCTCTCAGACGGCTAATCCCTGTTAAGTGTCCAGCTGTAGACACAACGGGGCATATTATCAAGAATGGAGTTAAAATTATCACTGCTTTAGCGGCAGAAAACTGCAGCTAAAGCAGCGATAATAGGGTTGTTTATATGCCCCGGAGAATTCCGATAGAAGCCCATGTTCACACCAGAACATGGACTTCTATTGGAATTCTCAAGGGCATATTATCAAGCCCAATATTGCCGCTTTAGCTGCAGTTTTCTGATAATTTTTAATGCCGTTCTTGATAATATGACCCCACAGCTTCCATCTTAGACATAGAAGACAGGCCACTTTTCTCTGGAACAGTGCTCTTAACTCCAGTCAAGAATGAGCATTGGGCCGTGGAAGTAAAATGAGTGTCAATGCTTTTGCTTACTCAGTTTTGTCTCATCTGTAAAAAGTACATTTTTATAAAATTACTTTTCGACTAAGCTGATCAAACTGCCATATTTATCTTTGACCTTGATTTTGAACACTTAGTGGAAAATATTTGTGAATTGTTTTTATAAATCTTACCTAGGGAGATAAAAGAGTTTAAGTGTAACTATGCCTGTTCATGGAGAATCTAGCTCAACCTACAGAGATAAAAAGATTTCAGATAATTAGGCCCAGATTTTCTAATGTTTTGCATCATGCAGTTCAAAAGGTTAGGGGGGATTTGCTATCCAAAGCAAACCAGGATTTACATTGGAAATTTACCAAAAGTAACACAAAGTTGCAACTATGCATTATTTTGCCCTACGTTGCATCAACGGGGCATTCCATGGGTGGTGTGTTCCCGTGAAACCATCCATTAATTGTGATGCAAATCCTCATCTACTAGCATTGCAGACAAATATCTGTACCAAGGGGGGGCGGAGCTAGCCGGCGTCGATGGCGGACGTGTGAGCCTTCGGCTCCTCGCATAGCCCCGGAATAATCCTGCTAAATTATCCTTAATTGTGCCGAAACAAGCCATAGCGGGCTCTCGACCATCTGCTGGCACCCCCAGCTGCCTTTGAGGAACTTTTGGCCCAATTGCGGGCGAGCCTTCCCAGCCATTCGAGGGTGTTGTCCCCGGCGGCACGGCAGTGGAGAACTAGGCCGGCAGCAGCGCACTATCCTGGAGAGGAGGCCGGGCGACGTCATCGGACGTGCGGCCTCAGCGCTGGCAGTGGTCGGGCTGGGCGCGGACCGTCTCGCAGTTGAGATCTGGCACTGACCGAGGCGTCCTCTACTCATTAGTCGGCGACGACCCCATGAGCAAGGGCCTGGAGGCTTGGTGGAGTAAAAGAAGCGAACAGCGCCGGAGCCCTGTGTCACGAGGAGAAGTGCACATTAGCTCGGTGCCTTATCCTGTCTGATTCCCTGCAGCGGCGTACCGCTCTACCGACCTCTCCTAGCCAAGAAGGGGCGAGACTGACCGGGACTGGAACTGCGGATTTGACTACCTCCTGAGCTAGGAAGTTTCGAGACCGGCTGAAGTGAAAGGAAGGGTTCCGTCCGCCATTGCAGATGCCATCTTGGGCGCATCGGCCACGCCGAAGCTGGCAGCAGTACTTCGATACCCTGCGGAGATCCGGGAGTTGCATGAACGATCTGCTCTCTTGCTCTGAACTGTCACACGTTGGTGGCTACGATGGGGAAGAACGACACAACTCAGGGGAAGATCTCCTTTGAAAGGCGCCGGCCGAAAGTTTCGGAGGCGGCGGCGCCGGACACATCGCTGAAGGGAGCTGCAGCGACGTCCCCGGCAACCACGGAGCTCCGAGACATGTTAGCTGCAATGGAGAAGGGCATACAGGATAGCATTGCCTCTGTGGGCACCAAGATAGACGCTCTATCCTACCGCATGGATCGAATGGCGGAGCGCGTGGACAAGCACGCGGAGCGCCTAGACATGGCGGAGCGCCGTCTCACCGAGGCTGAGGAAGCCCAAACGGAGTGGGACAAAGAAAGAAAGCAGTTAGATAGACTCCTACATGTCATCAGGGACAAGACAGAGGACTTGGAGGCGCGCTCACGCAGATCCAACCTCCGTATCACAGGAGTAGCGGAAACCACACAAACGGGGAAGATGGAGTTATACGTGGAGAAGCTGCTGAAACTGCTGCTGGGTGAGGAGGTTTTTTCTCCCATGTTCATTGTGGAACGCGCACACCGCACGTTGGGCCAACAACCTCAGCCTGGCGCACCTCCTCGCCCCATAATTGCGAAGCTACTTAACTATCGCGACAGAGACACAGCTTTGCGAGTGGCGAGGGAGAAGGGCAAACTGCAACATGAGGGGATGGATATTTCCATCTACCCGGACTTCACAGCCAGGGTGCAGGAAGAAAGGCGACAGTTTGCGCCATACAAGAAACAACTCCGAACTTTGGGCCTGGACTATGCGATGTTGTATCCCGCCAAGCTACGTATTAATACCGGCGGGAGGTCGTATTATTTCACAGATCCTAAGGAACTTCACAAGTCCCTGAAGTCTTGGACGAAGGAGCGGAAAGAGGCTCGGCGAGGCCAGGAAGACGAAGCCGGCTCGACTTCAAATTTGGAAGACCAGGACTAGAGGCTGGGGTGGCGTGGCCAGACACTTTTCACCGAAGGCAGTCACCTGACTCTGGCACCACGAGGTCTCCAAGCTTGCAGAGGCGCTGGGGGCCTACGGTTGCCCCGCTAGGGCTTATTTGTTGGGGGTGAATTCACTGATCGGACACTGGCCTAGCACTCTGCTGGTAAGGTAGTAGTTGTATCGGGGGAGAGTGACTTGGACAACTGCGGCAGAAGTGGGGGGGGCAGTCTGGGTGGGAGAGGGCTGTGACTCTTGATATACGAAGGGCACTGATATACCAGTGGGGCCGGAAGGGGGCGCTGATCAGACACTCCTTCGGAACAGTTCGTGGTGCACTATTTTGGCGCGCTCTGCCCTGGTGCCTTTGGTTGTGTTGCTTTCTGAGGGGTTAGAGTTGGACTATTGAACTCTACACTTCTTGGGGGTAGATGGGGGGGGTTCTTGGGGCCTGTCTGACCAGGTTGGGGGAGGTCGGCTGTGGGTGGGTTGGAGTTCTAGGGGTGGGGGCTAGGCTTTGGTTCGTTGGGGAGGGTTGTTGCCTGGGGTTGTTTGTGGGGTTTGATTGCGCGGAGTGTGAACTGCAGTGTGGTGCTGTACCTGTTCGAAACGCCGGCTGGCGATTTTGAAACTATGTGAAATGCTGTGTCCTGATTTGCTTATCCTAGATAATTATGCACAATTGAATCCTGGTAATGTCTAATGCTGCATCAAATTTGCCCACTAGTGCCCCGGATAAGCTGAAACTGATGACATGGAATGTGAGGGGCCTGAACGACTTCCGTAAATTAAGAAAGGTCCTTAGCTATCTCAGTAGACACCATGTAGACCTCGCCCTGCTGCAGGGAACGCACTTGCCACTCTCCAGTAGAATGCTAAAAGCTAGGGGTCTTGCTGGGAACATAGCTGCCGCGGGCTTCACAACACATGCCCGAGGGGTGTTAATCTGGGCCAATCCTTCGTCACGGCTGAGGCTCATTCCTTTGCACTCTGACCCGGAAGGCAGATACGTCCTGGCACGATGTGTGGGTAAGGGCCTGAACCTGTTGGTAGTGAATGTTTATGGCCCTAGCTATGACCACCCTGAATTCTATGCGAGTCTGTCCGCTCTTGCTAGATCATGTGCACAGCCTTGGACGTTGTGGGGCGGGGATTTTAACTTTGTGCTCAACCCAGCTATAGACCGTTCTGCGGGCACTATCCGGCGCCCTGTGGCTTCGGCCTCCTATATGGCGGCTGAAATGACCAAATCTGACTTGGTGGATGTTTGGAGGGAGAAGCATCCAACGAAGGGTGGTTTTACACATTACTCTGCATTCCACGATGTCCACACTAGGATAGATTACTGGTTGGCATCACCCCTGGTACTTGGCAACATTAGCGCATGCGAGGTCCTCCCACGCACACTTTCGGACCACTCCCCTATTCTCATACACCTCTCAACGGTCAGGAGGGGGATCCCGGCCTTCACTTGGAGGTTCCCACCCTTTGCGTTGCTGGATGACGCATTCAGGGGGGAGCTCGCAGAAGAAATAGACCACTACTTTGTGACAAACATAGGCATAGTAGACGACTTCTTTACGATCTGGGAAGCTTTTAAGGTTTACATCAGGGGGGTGGCAATGTCGAAGCACTCGAGTGTGTTACGCGCCATCAGGCGGGACCTCACCACTCTGGAGAATAGGATAGCGGAGCTTGAGGCTAGGCGACTGCAGTCAGGCGGCGATACTGAGGGACCGGCGATCACCCAACTTCTGTCCGAGTTTCAGGCACTGGCGGACAGGGAGGTCCTATACATGGGCAAATATGCCACAGCCAGACAGTACGGGGAGGGGGAAAGGCCTGGCGCGCTACTAGCACGCATGGTCCGAAACACTAGACGCCCACTGGTCGTTGAGGAACTGAAGACTCCGGAGGGAGACACAGTAGCAGACGAAGAGCAGATACTAGAGACCTTCAGGAGATACTACGCAGAGTTATATCAGTCCAAGACGCAGGGAGTGGAGGACGAGATGGAGGACTACTTAGATCATATTGCTATGCCGTTCCTCAAGAACTCGGATAGAGAATTCTTGATGGCCCCCTTCCACCAGGAAGAAATATTAGAGGCTCTAGCGAGTATGAGATCGGGAAGCGCGCCGGGCTCGGATGGCCTCACGGTTGGTTTTTATAAATCCTTTAAGGACTTACTGCTGCCACACTTAGTCGCCCTCTTTGATACCATCTGTGAGAATGGCGAAATGCCGACTACTATGCGTGAAGCGCTGCTCATCACCATACCCAAACCGGGAAAACCCCCTGATCTTTGTGGCTCGTACAGACCACTCAGCCTGCTAAATGTCGATGCTAAGATTTATGCAAAGGTCATTGCCACTCGACTGGCCTTACTAGTCCCTGGACTGGTCGCCCCCGAGCAATCCGGATTTGTCCCGTGCAGAAATTTAACTTATAATATACGCACGGTGCTCGGCACAATGCAGCATGTCAAGCAGGAGAACAGCGCGCTGGCTATCTTTCTTGACATGGAGAAGGCGTTCGACTCGGTTGAGTGGCCCTTCATGGTACGTGTGCTGCGGAAGCTGGGTCTGGGCGAGCCGTTCCTGCAGCAGATTGGGGCGCTGTTCCATCGGCCCTCTGCCAGGCTGCGTCTGGGCGATAGGGTGTCGGAGCTGATATACATTGGGAGGGGCACGCGACAGGGCTGCCCCCTGTCGCCGTTGCTTTATGCACTGGTGGCGGAGCCCCTGGCGTGTGCCATACGGGAGTACCACAGCCTGGAGGGTATTAGCTTCCCCACCTATAAAAAAGGGATATCGACTTATGCAGACGATACGTTACTGTATGTTAGAGACCCGGAAGCCAACCTGGCTGCGGTGCTACGAGAGGTGGTCCGCTTCGGCTCACTGTCGGGCCTGAAAGTGAACTGGGATAAGTCGATTGCTTTCCCGCTCACCCCGGTGACACGACCGTTCGCTATGGAATACCCACTGCAGTGGTCCTCCGACTCGGTTCGCTACCTGGGCATTCGCCTCCATACGGATCCTGAGATCCTCATTCGGGACAATTATGGGGTGGCATATAGCAAATTGGTTGATGACGTGGATAACTGGATCAGGCTCCCGCTCTCCCTTTCAGGCAGAATCGCTTTAATGAAAATGGTGGTGCTTCCCCGTTTCCTGTTTCTCTTCCTGAATTTGCCTGTGGTATTATCAAAGGTCTTCTTTAGGCAACTCACCAAAGTAATGGTGCGGCTGGCTTGGGGTGGCAAACAGCCTAGAGTCCGATGGACGACTCTGATTCTCCCCTGCGAGATGGGGGGACTGGGGGCACCGGACCTAGAACGCTACTATAGGGTCGCACAGGCATCGCATCTCCACTCGTGGATACATGGTGATGCTCGGACCCCGCACCTCATATTGGAGCGGTTGTTTGCGGACTCGCTTCCTCTGCCCGCCACTGTTTGCCTGCCTACGGACCGCACGGTTGGCCAGATGGACTCACTGAAAGCGACCAACCATGCCTGGAACTACTTGGTGAGCACTCAGGGCTGTACGTTACTATATTCCCCACTGTTACCTGTTGATTGGGCCCTTTGGCTTGACCCTCTGGGGGAAAAAGGAGTGATTAAAGCCCTGCGGTCTCTTGGCGTAGTGAGAATGGAGGACCTGTTCATGAATGGCATACTCAAAACCTGGGATCAGCTGGCTGCCACCGAGGCTGGCCACACCCTGCTACAAAAGTTCCAATACCACAGACTCCGCTCTGCGTTCCGTGAGATATTGGGGCCAGATCTGGAGGAACCGGAGGAGGTCCTGGAACTGACCTATGTACTTAAATCCACCTCACCGCCGAAGCTCATTTCGCTGGTTCATAAGTTGGGGGTAGCACAGCAACGCCTGCAGCATTCTAAGGCCAGGGAGGCCTGGCAGGTTGATTTTCAAGCCCCCATAGATGACGCGATGTGGCGATACTGCTGCTCCAGCACGCGTAAGATTTCCTTGAATGGTAGGCACCGCCTGGTGCATTTCAAATATTTACAGCAGGTGTACTATACTCCTGAGCGTCTACACCACTATGGCCTCCGTCCCACGGCTGAATGCGATCGCTGCCGGACAAGGGTAGCGGACTTCTTCCATTTGGCGTGGCTATGTCCTGGGGTGCAGGCATTCTGGGGGGAAGTATTTGCCGAGCTTGACCAGATACTGGGGGAACCTCTGCCCCGCACTCCCGCGCTCGCGCTCATAGGTTATTCTAAGCCTCTAGCCCCAGGGTTGCGTCGCCTGGTGGACATGGCGCTGCTGTTGGCGAGGAGGGTGGTGGCGGCCTGCTGGATGCGAGGGCCCCTTCCCACCAAAACAAGATGGATGCAGGACCTACAATACTGCTGCACCCAGACGGAACTGTACAGCGACCTGCTTCTGCCCAGAAGTAGGCCCAAGAATTTCTGGGATCTTTACAAAGAACACTTACAGAAAGGGGAGGAGGACTGCTCTGACACCTCCGAGGCGGTGGAACTACAGGATAGGATGGAGGAGTAGGGTTCTGAAGGTGTTCACTACGATACAGGGGCAAGAAAGGCAGGGAATGCTCCGAGTTAAGTGGGAGCTGCTGTGAGGACTTAGGGTTGGGATAGTGGAGAGCAGCTGAGGGAGGACGGTTATATGCGGGGGGATGGGCACTGGACACAGAGTAGGTACACGCGGGGACATGTTAGTTTGGGCAGGGTTGGCAGACACACAGACACACTCTAGAGGGTGGGGTGGGAGTTTAGAGGGGGTTGTTTTTCTTGACCTAGTCTCGATATTAGATCGGTTAACCGCGATTGCAGAAGTAGATTGCCAGTTGACACACCGCACCTACAAGTAGCTTGCGATATAACACCTTAAATGACACAGGTCTGCTATTGATGTATAACCACGCCGCCGGGCCTCCGGGATGCCGGCTTAAAGGCTGTGTACGACCTAAAGCTTTGCTTCACGTGCTTTTAGTAATGTATTCAGGGGTACATTATGCTTGTGTGTTACATTTGGTGATGTCAATGGCTTTGCTATCAATAAAGGTCTTTATAAAAAATAAAAAATAAATATCTGTACCAATCCCTTATGCCTCTTAAAAGAAGGTGCATCAAGAACTATTTTCATTTCTCCTTAATTGTCTACCTATGCACGTGAGCTGCATTGTACAGCACACATACAGAGTGAGAAAAGTAGTAGAAGATAGTTTTGTACTGGAAGGCTCCCCTTCCAGTGCAAACCTATGCTTTAGAAAAAGGTCACTACTTGCACTACAAAGCATATAGGTCCTATCAGCCACATGCATCAAAAGAAAAACCGGTCGCAAACGGGCAGATTCTCTGAATCTGCCACTTTGCAACTGGTATTTTTGCATTTTGGATGCATCATCCCAAATGCAAAAATCGCTATTCAAGAAATCTCTAAATTGCGATTACATAAATTGCAATTGCATTTGAGGAATCACAAATTGAGATTCCTTAAATGCAATGCATTAAAGTAAAAAAAAAAGGTAATTTCGATAATAGGAGTCGCAAATTACCAATAATTTGTACATGATGGTAACTTGCAAAAACTTTGAAAAATGCACTAAAGTGCATTTTTCAAAGTTTCATTTTACATAGAGACATGAACTTGGGGCATGTGTTTGTGTGCAAGATGTACTCAAATGCAGATTTCAGGGGTGCAACAGTGTATCCTTTGACACCCTGTTGCACCCTTGATATTACATGCGCAATTTGTGAGTACCTATTGGGTACTCGCAAATTGCGATGTCTTCTAGGCGATATATGGCAAAAGATCTGTCCTACTGAGAATTGTCTGAAAATAAAGATGAATATTGGAAAATGCTCTTCAGGCACAAGTTTAAGAGGTTTCACAGTAAAGGCACTTAACAATGCATGTAACATAACTTGAAATCCTATTAATTTTCCCTTTTTCATTTTTGTTTTATTAAAACTTCTTTATCCATTGTATGGGTGGGATAATGTTAGCCGCCGTGTCTTTAATGAAAGTCAGAATCTCTTGTAATAGTAATAAGGAGAATTTTATTTAATTTCAAGATCAGAGGCTACTATTATTCATGTGAGTAGCTTTGCAAAACTATGTTTGGCATGTGCTCAATTGGTTTACAATAACGTTTTGCAAATGCAGTAGAGGTAGACCAATGTCTTCTCATCTACCACCTTTCCAGAAGGATTGAGTAGCTATAGTACCTCTCAAAAAATGTGCTTGTAATCTAATAAGGTCGACACCTGCTAGTTGCATAGTTTCTTTAACCCATCGAGTTATTGTTGCACAAGTGACTGCATTAAAAATTTTACAAAAGAAATAAGGAGCTGATTAACACTGCCTGAGCCATGTTCATTCATTCTATAGTCATATTCTTTCATACAATCAACCACACAAAATTGTTTGCACAATTCAAAATTGGGATAAAAAAAGGAGTCAAACATTGTGTTAGTTCTTCTAATGATCTCGAAATTTGCCCTAAAGGCATCATAAACTCTGCTGCTTACCTCTAAGGTTTTAAGTTCTGATGCGCAACAACAGGAAATCAGGCACACTTGGCCAACAAGTGAATAAACTTAGGATCAGACTCATGTCCCAGGGAGTCTCATACTTAGATTTAGGTGGTCTTCTCAGGGTGATACATTTAAGGAGTTCTACACACAATGACATTTTCCTCAACCCTTCTTCCATTTATCAAAGCGTGGCCAGCTGATACTGCAGACCTATTGCATTTAATTGTTCTGTAGCTAAGTCCCTTATCAAACTGTTCCACTAAAAAGCTATGTCAACTATAGGTGCCTGCAAGCACCATCAAACTCGAGTATGAATAGTTTATTGTGTCAATTAATAAAAATGCTTAAAAAAATGCAGTTAATGCATACCTAGCGAGTTTTGATATGTTGTATATGCTAAAACAAACGAAGATGCTTTTTACAAAATGGGGCTTAAAAACAGATACAATTACTAAAGTACTGGTATGAAACCAATACATCAATTTCCATTCTGAAGGGTCCTGCCCCTGTGTGCACACTTTGCAAGTCTTGCAGGGGAGGGATGGAGTCACCAAGTTATAATATGCATTTGTAATTTTCTTCGGAATGTTTATACCATATTTTAAGTAAAATGTTTTGATGTTATGGTAAAATAAATGAGTCCGACAGTGGCATAATTAAACTGAATACTAAATATATGTAGGCACTTTCATTTCAATAAAGTAAAAGATGTACAATCCTAAATGAAGCATGAGTTCTTCGCACCAAGTAATTTCATTTCAAAGATGCGATGTGCCAGCTTTACCTAAGAGTTCTTGAGCCTTAAATGTGAACTTTGCAAACCTTGCCAATTCCATTGGAGTCTCCAGATTAAAAAGACGTTTCAAAGCTTCAGTATAGGTCTGCACCCCATGTTTTAGCAACAAGGGTTTCAATAAAGTGTGTAGTGCGTGTAACAAACAATGACATGTATAAACCAGATGGACCAAGGATTCCTTATGTTGGTGGCAAAGTCTGCAAGTTGTTCTTGCCGCTAATGTTTTCCAGCGCCTGTTTAATCGGCAAGACCATAAGTCTCACCATAAAAATTTGTTTGGAAATCGCCTTGTTTAATGCCATGTCAAGGTATGGCTGCCGTAGGTGGTGTTCATAGGAACTTGCAAGTATCCCAATATTACTACTGGATGAATTCAGTTCCTTCAAGGCTCTTCCTTTGTTAATAATCAGACTTCTTTTTTTCAGTATGGACTTTAGGGTACCAGGCTGGTGAATAAAATCCTGCAGTTTGGTCATGTGGAGGTTTAATTCACTACTTTCAGTATGCAGACCTTCACGCCACGGGTTATTTCCTTTCATAAAAATGATCTTTAGAATTGTCTTCATTGTGTGAGGGGGCTGCACAAATCCCTCGATGGAGTCGCACCATTGAGGCCCAATGCTCATATCTCTGTTTACTCAGCCCAAATTCCAATCGCACCAGAGCATTGCTAGCGTGGGCGGGAATCTGAAAGATTTGTTTAAATGTGAGTGTGACCTAGTTCTAGGACACCCCCGCGCCGCACAGCCACCAGCTGCTGCGTGTGCCTCCCCTTCCATTGTGCCTCGCTGCCCGACTGCCGCCTCGTGACCACGCCCCCTCCTTCGAGCGGCGTGGTCCATGATCGGCGCTCCTCACCCTGTGCCCCTGGTGTATTTACTGTGTAGAATAGTTTTTGTTCAGATTGTTGTTTTTCCCGCTGTTTTGCTTGTTTTTTTCCTGCCTGTTGCCGCCCTCTGTCTTCCCTCCCCGCTCCCCGCTTCCCCCCACCACCGCTGACCCCGCCCCTTTTTTCCTTCTGTTCCTTCCCCACTCCCGCCTCCCAGCTGCTCCGCCCACCCACGTACTTGGCCATATATGGCGACCGTGCGACGCAGGTGAGTGTGACCTAGTTCTAGGACACGCCCGCGCCGCACGGCCACCAGCTGCTGCGTGTGCCTCCCCTTCCATTGTGCCTCGCTGCCCGACTGCCGCCTCGTGACCACGCCCCCTCCTTCGATCGGCGTGGTCCGTGATCGGCGCTCCTCACCCTGTGCCCCTGGTGTATTTACTGTGTAGAATAGTTTTTGTTCAGATTGTTGTTTTTCCCGCTGTTTTGCTTGTTTTTTTTCCTGCCTGTTGCCGCCCTCCGTCTTCCCTCCCCGCTCCTGCCTCCCAGCTGCTCCGCCCACCCGCGCACTTCACCATATATGGCGACCGTGTGAACGCGCAGCGGTCACACGCAGCGGGCGCGCCGATTGTGCGCCGAAGGCGCGCCAAAGGTAAGCCCGTCTACGCCCCTCCGCGCCCAGTGCCAGGACCCCTGGCCCTCGAGGACCCCGACCGACCCGCCTGACGTACACCGCCGCCACCCTCATCGCACTCAACACCGGCCGAGTCCCGGGATGCTACAGAGCCACCCCACGACGCGTCCACGGACCCTTCAGCTGCAACACCTGCAAGTTCACCTGCATCCGGACCTGCCCGACACCAGCACCTGCCAAGCCGAACACCAGCAGCAACCACCTCTAGTGCATCCTGCTCAACACCCGCTCCGTCCACAGACACGCCATCGAACTCTGGAACCTCCTAGACGCCACAGCCCCTGACGTTGCCTTCATCACGGAGACCTGGATGAACGCCTCCTCAGCGCCCGACATCGCCATCGCCATCCCAGAAGGCTACAAGATCACCCGGAGGGACCGCAATGCCAACCAGGTGGGAGGAGGCATCGCCATCATCCACAAGAACACCATCCGCATCACGACCAGCACCGACAACACCCCACCCTCCGCCGAACACCTGCATTTCCAGATCCACACCGACCCGAAGACCACCCTCAGAGGCACCCTGATCTACCGACCTCCGGGACCACGCACTCAATTCAGCGAGGACATCGCCGACTTCGTCAGCCCGCACGCCCTCCCCTCCGCTGACTACATCCTCCTGGGGGACTTCAACTTCCACCTGGAGAACAACAACGACTGCAACACCAGCACCCTGCTCGACAACCTCGCCAACCTTGGACTCAAGCAGCTGGTGTCCACCCCCACCCACCTCGCCGGACACACACTCGACGCCATCTTCTCATCCAGCAAAGACATCGCCTTCAGCCACGCCACAGAACTCCACTGGACGGACCACAGATGCATCCACTTCACCTTCAGAAGAACGACGATCCACCACCACCAGCAACAGGTTGCCCGAAGAAGCTGGAACAAGATCACAGCTGACCAGCTCGCCGCTTCCCTGAGCCAGCACCCTCCGGCCAGCTCAGCGAACCCCAGCCAGGCCGCCGACAACCTCTCGAAGTGGATCAGCAAATGCGCAGACGAACTCGCCCCTCTGAGGATCCCGCTCAGCAGACCCGGCAGTAAGAGAGCCCCATGGTTCACCGACGAACTCAAGAGCTCCAAGAAGAACTGCCGAGCCCTCGAGAAAGCCTGGAGAAAGGAACCCACGCCGGACAACAGGACCACCCTCAAGCTCGCCAACCGGAAACACCACCAACTGATCCGCACCGCCAAGAAAACGGCTTTCAAGAACCGACTGGACAACAACGCACACAACTGCAAGGAACTCTTCAACATCGTGAAAGAGCTCTCCAACGCCAACGCCGGAAAGAACGACATCACCCCATCGCAAGACCTCTGCAACTCCCTCGCCTCCTACTTCCACAACAAGATCGCGGACATACACAACAGCTTCAGCACTCAACCGACGCACGCCACGACTGCAGCAACGCCGCCCACCACCACCCTCCGCGCCTGGACCCCGGTCAACACCGAAGACACCGTCCGCATGATGAACTACGTCCACTCCGGATCTCCGACCGACCCCTGCCCTCACCACGTCTTCAACAAAGCCGACGCTGTCATCGCACCCCACCTGCGGGACATTATCAACACCTCATTCGACACCGCCACCTTCCCCGAGAGCTGGAAGCACGCCAAACTCAGCGCTCTACTCAAGAAACCTACAGCAGACCCCACCGAACTCAGGAATTACCGCCCCATCTCTCTACTCCCGTTTCCAGCCAAAGTCATCGAGAAGACCGTCAACAAACAGCTGGCCGCCTTCCTCGAGACGAATGGATCCCTCGACCCATCGCAGTCCGGATTCCGTGCCAACCACAGCACCGAGACCGCCCTCATCGCCGCCACCGACGACATCCAAGCCCTGATGGACAACGGAGAAACAGCGGCCCTCATCCTCCTAGACCTCTCCGCGGCTTTCGACACGGTCTGCCACCGCACCCTAGTGCAGCGCCTCAGCAACGTCGGAATCCAGGAGAAGGCACTGGAATGGATCGTCTCCTTCCTCGACAGAAGAACACAGAGAGAACGCCTACCACCGTACAAGTCAGAGGCCACCGAAGTCATCTGCGGCGTCCCTCAAGGATCCTCGCTGAGCCCTACTCTCTTCAACGTCTACATGAGCCCCCTCGCGGCCATCGCACGCCAACACAACCTCAACATAATCTCCTACGCCGACGACACCCAGCTGATCCTCTCCCTGACCAACGACCCCGCCGCCGCCAGAGCCAACCTGCACGAAGGGATGAAAGAGGTAGCCGAGTGGATGACGACGAGCCGCCTGAAACTGAACTCAGATAAGACGGAGGTCCTCATCCTGGGCTCCTCGCCCTCCGCCTGGGACGACTCCTGGTGGCCCCCCGCCCTGGGCACCGCACCCAAACCGACGAACCACGCACTCAACCTGGGCTTCATCCTGGACTCCTCCCTCTCCATGACCAGGCAAGTCAACGACGTTACTGCTTTGGCTTTTGTTTCAACTGAAGCAATGTGTGCTGTCTGTTTCCCGTCGCTCATCAGCCACACCCCCAGGTAGTTGTATTTGGTCGCAGTTACTATTTTTAAATTACCCAGTCTCCACTGTTGTCTGAGTTTGTTGGTATCTTTCCCAAATATCACTACTTTTGTTTTTCCTGCGTTCACTTGTAATTCAGTGTTGTTGTTGTAATTGTTAAGTTAATTTAGGAATTTTTGCATGCCTATTTTTGTATGGTCCAGTAACACCATATCATCTGCGTACTGCATTAAACATAATCTATTTAGGCCGGTTTTTGGGGGGTAAACGGTTAGTGTTCGATATAATTTTTCCAAGGTCTGCCATATAAAGATTGAAAAGCTGAGGAGCAATTACGCAGCCTTGCTTTAACCCTCTCTCTGTTGGAATCTTTTTAGTGGCTGAATTCATCACGGTTTTTACGCGTACCGAAGTTTCTGTGTAAAGACTGATGATGGCTTTCAACAGGTTTGCTGGTATCCCCCATTCTGGCAGTTTCTGCCACAACAGACTCTGATTAACTCTGTCAAAAGCGGCAGAGTAATCCATGAAACATGCAAAGAGAGGAGGTGAGTTTTTCTGCCATACTGATCTATTAAGAAGGCGAGAGTTAAAATGTTGTCCGTTGTAGATGCTCCTGGCCTGAAGCCTTTATGGTAAACAGGTAGAATTTAATTTTCATTAGCCCAATCCTGTAAATCTTGCAGGAGGAGGCTGGGGTATCCTTTCACCTCGATGTCCAACACGGCAATGAGCCTGTAATTAGAAGGGTCTCCAGTGTCTCCCTTTTTATGGATAGGTTGCAACAAGGGGCCTTTCCACAACTCCGGGACGGTTGCGTTTATCATACAGTACTGATAAAGTGGCAGGAGTACGGTTCCCCAGAAGTTACAATCTCTTTAAAAAGATGACCTGGTAGGCCATTGGGGCCTGGAGCCCCATTTTTACTGATAATTTTTAAGGTTGTCATCACACGATCCCCGGGGACCAATACTTCAGATTTTTCTTCAAAGGTTGTCAATTTTCCTGCCACAAGTAGTCCAGGTGTATCTACGGGAGGTGTGTCAGTCCAACCCTTGTTGATGAGGGGCCTTTACATGCCCAGTGATGGTGGGTTATTGGCTGCACAGTATAGTAAAGTTACATGGTTTATCCATTTGTCACTGGCGACCACATTGTGTTGATCATGGCCGTGCCCTGAGAGCCTGTTAATATACAACCCTAATTCTGCCTGTTTGCTTGGAGTCAGCAAAGTGAAGACGTTCAGCCATTTGGTGTCTTGTTGTTTCCTTTTATAATCCGAGACATTTTTTCTGTGTGTTTTTTTTGCTAGAAGTAGGTTTTGTTGTGTTTCGTTTTTTTCTCTCTCGCTCCCGTGAGCTCCGAGGTGCCGGGACCCGCGAATGACATTATTACCGGCATGGCACTTCACCTGAACGAGCCTCTCAGGGTGCTTTTTTGCACCGAGGTTGAAGTTGATAAGAAGACCTTTCTCTGAATGTTGGGGGGTGCTTTCTTTGTTTCCTGCTCTGTTCTTTGTTTCCTGCTCTGTCCATGGGCAGTGCTTCATATGGTGCCATTCCAAGATTTTAGGTGTTAAAATCCCCAGCCTTTATGATGACACAGTTTGTCTGGGTGCTTAGTAGTTCTTCAAGTATGTCCACTAGTGCTTTCATATCAATATGTCTGGGAGACTTTTTGCTGTTAAAATAGAGGTTCAAGAGTACAATCTTTATTAGGACTCCATTTAATTTCATGCCTTGCAACAGAACCGCTTGAATCGTGTCCATTTTGAGTCGGGGTTTTATTTTTCTGTAACTGCTGAGGCGCAAATATATATCAATAAACCCCCTGAAGGTCTTCCGAATATATTGTATTTTTTTGCTGGCTGCTGAAATTCTGTGACGCCGGGTAGCACCTTTGGGCCAAGTAGCCAGGTTTCTTGAAGGCATAACAGGTCCCCAGACTGTAAAAATTCAAATGCTTCTTTGTAATTTAGTGTGATTTTAAGCCCAAAAACATTCCCGGAGAGAACTTCCAGGGATCTGCTTGATTTGTTGTAAAGATGGCTCTTTTCTTGTGTGCTAGGAACACGTTCGCCTTATTTGACTGGAATTGGGCGAGAAGTGAATTCTTAAGTTGGGAAATGTAGTGTTTCGGGTGGCGTAATTTATCCCTTTTAATATAGACTTCCGTGGGTTCTGTACTGATTTAGGGTGAAATCCACTTTTTAGCATGCATGGGTATTTCTCCTCTTTAGGCATATGACCATTAACACCCCAGTTTGTCAATCGCTCCCCCTCTTTCATGGTTCTTTGTGGGATGGAGCCATTGTTTCATTTTAGTATGGTTGATTCTCTTGTTGTATTATTGTCTAGCATTTTGAATTGGACTAGGATGCTATCTTCTGTCACGATAGAGGAGAGCTCTGGGATATATTTTAGGATTTGTAGAATGTTGGACCTATTTAAAATGTCTGAGATTCCCCTTGAGGTGTATTCTGGTGTAAAAGTTATGATGGTATTCTCCGCGTTCCTGTGCTCTTGGGGCATTTGGCTAGTGGCAGCGGAGTGTAATGCCCGGCTTTGTGCAGGTATTTCTATTGCTCCCTAGTCGTTGTTAACATCGTGTAAACCCCAAGGCTCGGTAAAGTGCATTAATGTGGTTGCTGTCGTTCCCACCTCTGGAACTTCGTGCCAAATTACTCGCCAGTTTTACTGGTGCTGCATCGCAGGGTGGATGTCTGTGGGAAAAATTTGCGAGTTTATTTTTAATTCTTGCTGTGGTCATTCTTCTGTAATTTTGGCCGTTCTTTTCTCGGAGGTCGGCGTTATGATTAGTTTGGCTATAGTTTTAAATGGACTTTCCGGGATGGTTGGGGTTATAATTAATTTGGGTTCAAGTTAACTTTTTTGTCTGGATTTCCTTTTCTGGGAACCTGGGTTATTTTGTGTTGGAGCCTTTTTGACATTTGTTTTTTGACGCTGAGTGCCGTAGGGTTCTCTCGAGCCTGACAGTAATTCTTTTGCCCAGTTTTGTTGTTTTGTATTTTTTACATGTTTTTTCAAGCGTTTCTTTGCCCTTCTGGGGAGGGTTTTGCAAGGTTCTGAGGTACACTGCAAGCTGGTGACCTAATTGCATTGCTGTACAGAGTCTTGCCTGTTACACATTCCTCATTAGTGGCTATGTTTTGGCTGGACAATAGTGCCGACTGTGAGGATAGTTGGAGTATGTTCTTGCACAGATCCTGTTTGCTCACTTGTGTATTCCGAGTTGTTGGGAGTTGTTTACTGATTTGTGTATTCATTGGCATCAGGATCAATTCTACTAGGTCAGAATTGCCCACAAGAAGATTTACCCCCTTGTTTCTGTTGCAGTTTGTGGCGTCGCTTTGGAGGAGCTAGCTATGACCGCAAAATTATTCATTCCTTTTTGTTTACCATCTTTTGAAAGTCCTTCGGTTATTCTTTGATGAGGCTGGCCTATGAGATCCTGTTGTCTTTGCTTTAATTCTGTAACAATAGATGTTAGGACTTCTGGTAGCTGAGCTTCTTCACAATTGAAAGTCACTAACATCTGTCGATCGGTTGCCTCCTCATTGAATGCAGTTTTTTCTTTAGGATGTCGATTTTTGCTTTGATATTATTCATAGCTATTTCAAGCGCCTGCATTGTATTTCCAGTTCCTGTATTTGCCAATTAAAAGCCCTGTTGATACTGTGGAGTTTATCGAGGATAACAGGGAATTTTGGTTGTGGCATCCTTTTTAAGGTGTACATTTTATTTCGGCCGTAGTGTGGAGCAAATTCTGTTCCCCCAGGAAGTTGCTCTCTCTCCATTCCTCATCCATTAAGGGCAAACTTTCGTTGAAAGTGAAAGTTTTGTTTACAGATATCCTTTGTAGCTGAGCCGGCGCAGGAGACAGATCATGCTGGTAAGTTCCATCCTCCGCATGTTGGTTCGTTATATTCTCCGCATGTGTGAGATGATTGTTTCTATTTGATTGTTCCAGTGTTGATGAAATTTCCAGAGCTTCCAGTTTTCCCTGGCATATTTCGTCAATCCTTGTGCCCTTGGGGTTTGAGTACTTTGATGTTGATGAGATTTGCAAGACTTCTAAAAGTTCTTGCAGTGGTGTAACATGCCTTTTTCCCTGTGATAGAGGAGGCCTGGTGTTTCTTGACCCGCTTCTGCCTTTCCTCCTGCAATACTGAGGGCTTGATATGTCTTGTTGTTTCAACCGCTTCAAGTCTCCCTGTCCTTACCCCTCTTTTACCATTTCTCCACTATTCCCTTGAGGCAGATGCAGCCCACTTTCTTGTGTTCTGGTCTCCCCACTTGGGGACTGGATCTGACTTGGTCCCATGTTGACATGTGGGGTTGAGTGTATTAGTACGCTATGTAAGTTTCACTCGTTCCCAGTGTTTTTTTTGACCATACGTTAGTGGCATAAAATATTTACAGATTGTCTTGCTGTTTAATTTAAGCTTTAAATCTGATTTTTAAAATGGTGTTTGCACCGTAGGGGTGGACTCCAGCTGCACTTGACTCCTTGTTGGTGGCTTAGTTCTAGTGCCTGTGCCAGGTCCTGTGCTGGTTGGCTTGCCTATCCTACTGTTGGTTTTGCCTTTTGCCATTTGCCACCCTTTCCGTACGCAAGTCAGCTTGTAACTGTGCCATAGTTGGCTTTTCACCTGACTATCCTCTAGTTTGTAGTGAAATAGGTAATTTAGTTCATAGGGGAGTTTCAAGCTCTGAGTGCTGCGTGCACTGTGTGATGGTCTGAGCCTCCTATTTCCGCTATTGTGTGGCTTGATTACCAGACTCATTAAAGTTGAGCGAGTTGTTTTAATAAAATGAAGTAGCCTTCTGCCTCTTAGACTTGCACTGCCTTGAGCTGCCTTACTCAGATGTAATCAGGGTAGCGGGGGCAAGACATGATGGCGTGGCCTTCCCTTTTTCAGATGAAAATCGCAAATGGCCAGATACAAAAAGTTAATTCTCTTTAGTTCTTTCGACAGGGAGTGGTGAATTTGAAAGTGTTTGGTAACTCCAGTGATGTAGGTTGGTGCTTGGGGGAAAATCGCAAAAGGCCAGTCACAAAGCAATTCATTCTCTTTAATTCTCTTTAACAGGGTTTGATGAATTTGAAAATACTTGGTGGTTCCAGTGATGTTTGGTGACTGTTGGTGGAGGCGGCGCCTGATGATGGTGCTGGCTAGGGCAATTGATCCCCTCTGATGGGCGCCAATGGCCTTTATCGGCGGCCCGATATCTGATGATGAGGATGTACGGCAGCAGGCAGGTGTTCCTTCCCGATTGAGAAAAGGAAATCAGGACAATGGCACACTGGAGTGCCACAGTCGTACCCAAACTAGTTGGGCCGCTTCCATGGCACACCCCGGCACAACACTCTGCAGCCTCCGATAGCGGGGCTGCGCTCCTGCCCCTGCTCTCGCCCCACAAGGTTCCTAATGCAGCCTGTTCACTCCTTACCACACACATGCTGCCAGGTGCTGACATCATGACAGAGGTGGCAGTCAGCCGTAGGGCAAAGTCGGATTGACTTTTTCTGACCTTGATTCACAGATTACAGAGGTCCAGAGCCCCCAGGGAGTCCCATTGGCATCCTCAGGCATCCTTAGGCAGTGGAGGCATCTAGCGCAGCGTCTACCACTTTCGCCTGCTCTCTCGCTCCTCCCGGTCTTGCACTGCCACCTTGTGATACCTCACATTCACTGAGACAAGGAGTTGGACCGTCTTAGTACATCCTGGAAACTTTTATCTGCTGCCAGCCTCGTTTCCAACAAACTAGTTTTTCCCATATTCCATTGTATTTCTTGTGGGTCCCTGGAGCCCAGGACTCTTCGAGGAGCTCCTCAGGTCTTCCCGAAAGTCCTGCCATCTCTTTAAATCTCCTGATACAAAGCAAGAAGGTTCCAAGTCCTTGTCAAGATCAAAGGGTGATCCTCTCCATCCATGTTCCTTAAGAATCCTTCTTCTGCGGAAAAAGAAAGGGTATGTTGCAGGCAAGTTCCAAAATTGTTGGAAACCATACCTGAGACTGCTAAACGGGAGTTATAAAAAACAGAGAGCATAGCTCCAGTCTCACTTTCTGAAGAATTCTCTTGATCATTTCAAAGGAAATGGATAAACCTGAGTCCCTTTCCAGGGTAGCAGTGAGGCATGCTCGCTAGAGTTTCAGTGTCTGTCATCCAACTGAAATATCCTGTTCAGTTGGAAGGTGAGCCTGCTTGCAAATAATCCCAAATTCAGTGAACACCATAGGAGGCATCATTTTCTGAACATTGACACATTCAGTTTCCAGTCGCCTTTTTACCCCATCGACTAAAATATTGGCTTCCATATGCAAGTATTCAGCTTTAAGGGTGCTCTTATGCTTCAGACAGAATATTCAAAGTTTCTTGGCCTGGTACAATAGGTCTGTGGATTTTGTGCCACCAAGACGGTTTATGTACGCTACTGCCGAAACATTGTCCATTTTCAATACTACTGACCGCCCCTGTAAGGAATGCTTAAAAATTCATCAGAGCATAAAACCCTTGTAGTTAACTCCAGAATGTTTATATGTTGAGACCTCTCTGTGTGCGACCACAGTCTCCCTGTGTTCTTGGTTCCTAGATGAGCGCCCCATCTGAGAAGGCGTATATCTGATTTGAGAATGAAATCCGGAGTTGATCCAAAGATTGCACATCCGTTCCAGGCATCCAGATTGTACAGCCACCAACTCAGCTCTGATTTTGGCTTTCTGATCCACGAATATTTTGTCCCCATACCACAAACCAGCTCGAAGAGCTTTCGCTTGTATTCTTTAGAGTGCCCAGTAGTGAAGGGGGCCTGGATGGAAGAGGACAGGAAGCCTAAGAGCCTGGTAAGGTCCCTCCAGGTTAGAGAATGTTGTTTTAGTACAAAGCATATTTCTCAGTAGAGTTTGGTAATTTTCTTTGAAGGGAGAAGTATAATAGCATTTACTGTGTCTATAGTGAAGCCCATGTACTTTTCTCATATGGGTATGCACCAAAAGGTAACAATACACTTGGAGAGTGATTTTTCCAGAGAAGAGATCATGACAGCACATGAGATGTAGAACTTTCCTCTGTGGATGCTAAAGGATGGGGTCTGCTGCCAACACCCAGAGATATTCTGTAGAAGGGGAGGGAGGTTAGGCTGTTCTGTCTAGTTCAATGACAGCTTCTTTTATGATTTATGAGCTACTTACAATGCTGACCGTATTTGGGTTAGACTTTTTCTTACTTATTGTGGCAAATATACTGCATACTAGAGCATGATTGTTAAAATAAACATTTTATTATTTTCACATGTCTCTTTCAGAACTCATTGTGGACTAATATGAGTATGAGAGTGAAAGGGTGTGTCCTGCATTCTTGATTCCTGAGAGGGTTGGGAGTGTTGAGATCTGGCGTGTCTATTAATTTGTGCCACTGTGAGGTAGTAGGAGGGAAAGTGAGACACTATAGCTAGTTAGCCCCGGGCTCATGGTTACTCAGGTGGTAGGATGACAAGTCCCTGCCTAATAAGATTCTGTGATCCCAAGAAAAGTTCTGTGACTCCGCAGAATCGCCTGCAAAAGAGGGTGTTAAAAGATACTTCACTTTGTTTATGATGAAGCCCAAGCTCTCAATGAGAGACCTCCCTGCATCTATATCCTTCAAAATTTGATCTAGATATTGTGACATATTGAGAATGACATCCACATAGATAATGAGCCGTATTCCCCTCTGTCTGAGACATGACCGCTCCCATCACCTTGGTGAAGCACCATGGAGATGAAGCAAGACTGAAGGGAAGTGCCTGAAATTGAAAAAGGTGGATTTGCCAAAAGAACTGGAGATAACACTGCCATTCTTTGGCCATTGGAATAGTAAAATACGCATCTTTGATGTCTAATTTTACTAGCCAATCTCCTTCAAATAAAGTATCTCTTAAGAGGTGGATACCTTCCATCTTGAAGTGTCTGTGTATTAGAAACCTGTTTAGTTGGCGAGATTCATAACTGGGTTCCAACCCTTCTCTTTCTTTTCCATCAAACAGAGTGTGCTTACAAAGACTTTCTGATCTATTGGGACCTCCATGATGACATCTTTTTTAACATGCAGGAACTTCCTCTTCTACTACCCTCTGTTGGTCCTGGGATAGAGGTATGTTTTGGAATTACTGAAATGTGGTATCATTCCTGAATATTTCAACAAGTCATTTGTGGTAAAAAAGCGCCACCAATATTACTATTTCACCTGTCACTAGTAGTACCCATAACAATAAAGGAAATTTAATCTTAAAAAAAAAAATTTAAATTAAATATTTTATTCTTAAAGGTCAAAGGTAGTAGCAAATCCAGTCCTTGTTGATGTTAGCTCAGGCACATTAATTTGTATGATTCTTCCACATTGCTAATTGATACAACTCACCCCTCCTCAATATCTGTAAAATGAAATCACTTCTGATTTTTTTTCTTTCATCAGCACAAGGCAGAAAATATCCCTTTGATGGCTTAACCAAACGTCTTTATGAACAATTTCCTATGTGAGTATCCAGGTGCATTATCTTCATTAATTATTTTTGATGTTTCTGTTCCTTATCGTTATTCTTCTTGAACTTATTCTGTTGTTTTGAACCCACCGTTTTCAAAGTTTTCCCAGTTTGTCTTTGATAAGGTGGGGTTTACTATAAAGATGCTAAGAAAGATTTTTAAATAGTTACCCAATCAACACCTGGAAAACTGCCATGCATGCCATGGTCACAAGCAAGAAACATCCTATATTCCAGAATCAACAGAAATATCATCAGATGGCTACAGACAGTTCAGAACTCGGTGAAAAGCATCACTGTCAGTCTCCCAGGGCCACTCTCATCACACCACACCTGAAAGAGCTCCACTGGGTCAAAACACACTAATGAGCACCATTTAAAATCCTCACCTACACTTTCAAGGCACTACATGCCATGAGTGCAGCATACCTCAACATTAGGATCTGCTTTCACAAAACTTCCACACACCTCCACTCATCTAGACTCCTGTTTGCACACATTCTACACATATTAAAATGTAGTTCCAGTGTTCCAGACTTCTCCTATGTCATTTCTAAAGTGTGGAATGGCCTGTCACTGCACAAAAGACCCTCCTACTCACTTCTTGAATTTTGCAAGAAGCTGAAGACCTGGCTTTTAGAGTAGCCCTACTAGGTCATAGGCTTGGCTAGGCTTACATCTCCTTAGCACCAAAATGTCTCCCGGGAGATAGTTTACTCTACAAATCTATATACCATAACAGAACATCATAACATAATATAGAGCATTGTGAGAAGCTAGCCTTTCCAAAATTCCTATCAACTACCTGGTTTTATGTGGTTAAATGTAAATGTAAATGTTGTATACTTGTAAAGCGCACAGCTGCCCGCTGGGGAACTCGTCCTGGCTTTCCCTGTGAGATGGTCCCTTCTGGGCATCCCTGGCGTTGAAGGGGCCGTTGTGAGTTGCAGAGTGGAACCCAAGGTCAGAGTAGGTGCCGAGGTGAGAATTATCAGGCCCGCGGACATTTTGACCAAAGACCCTGCCGCGTTGGGAATCGAACCCTGGTCCCGGGGTGATCTCAGCTCCCGGGTCTGCCGCCTCTAACCATTGAGCCACACTTCTCTGGTTACATATCTAATGCCAGTGGAATGTAACAGACCAGGCCTGATAAAGCAAAAGGGGAGAAGAAAATGGAAGCCAACAAACCATCGAAAAATGGCTCTGAGCTCACAGCAGTTGCTACAAAATTGTGATGTGTCGATTGCTCCGATTGTGTTATTTGGCTACCCTTATTCATCCCATATTCAAACAGTTAGTTGAGGACATGTCTTCCTATATGACCACTGTAGTGAGGAAAAGTTTTTTTACTAGAAGTAGATTTTTACCCTGGTATGACAAAGAGTGCTAAAGTTAAGAAAAGGGAGCTGAGAAAAAGCCCTTAAATCAAGACATACAACTTATATTGGTTGAGGAGTTGCGCAAGATGTGAAAGTGGAACAAAAAAACCTCATTTGAGCCTAAGAGAAGAGAAGCACCCAATATTGCATGGGATGCAATGAAAAACGCTCACAACATTGTTTGTGGACTTGTGGCCTGAGGCATAAACGGTATCACAGCTAATACAAATGTATGAGTAGGATACCAAGAACTAGAAAACTATTATAGTAATTGTTAGAAATGGAGGTTTTGAATGGCTAGGGTATTACCAAAGCCAGGCAGAACCCACCACTCTAGTCAGGGTAAGGGAGTTACACACCCAAGATTAACCCATTTTCACCCTCTTGGTAGCTTGGCAGAACAGTCAGGCTTAATCCAGAGACAAAGTGTAAAGTGTTTGGCCAAAACACTGACTAGTAACCCAATAAACACACCATAAAAGAGACTCCACACAGGTTATATAAAAATATCTCATATATTGCATATAAACACATAGACTAAATCAAACACATCAAAAAACACTTTGCAGCCAGGCAATGGTCATACTCATCACAGTTAGTGCCCAAAGTAAATGCTTATAGGGTGCAAACGTCATGAAAATACCATCACTGTAGATAATATGCAAAGACTAAAATGATACTCATTATCCTATCATTGTACGGTATGAAATAACTTTAATCACAATATCAGGGCATGAAATGCAGCAGATAGGTCAAGAACAGAAAAACACATAAATCACACAATTACCATAAAAGTAATCATCACATATATCCAGCGCACCTGCGCTTCCCTCACAAGTTCTATGGTAATTTCGATTCCCCACGTGGATACATGCACACCTGCCCTTCTACTTCAGGGAATGCAGTAATTCTTGGGAGCAATCCCTAAGCAGGGTACAGCAGCTCCAGTGCTTTTATTACCTGTTACAAAGTAATTTGTCAACTTCATGCATTAGGCCGATTCCTAATGGCAACTAGGGCCTCTGTCCAGGTTTCACCCATATCGCAACACCCTAACAAATGCCCCAAGGTATGTGTCAGGACGGGGGAAGCATACACTGCCTACCCCTGCAGTGAGACTCCACTGGATCCCTGCGTGCAGATCAATGGAGTGTGGCTGCATGCAAACACACAGAGCCACTGACATTATTGCAGCTTCCCAGCAATGGTGGACGTTGAGTCTCTCAGACCACTGTCAAGAGATGCAGACCAAAAGCAAGGGCAGCCTATTGCTGCTGCACAGGGTCTTGGCATCCCAGGGAGCTGCACTGATTATGGGGGGAACTGCAACGCCCAGGCCAGGTCATGGGAGAAGGGATACTCCTTTTATACCCGAGGCTACGTAGGATCATCTAGGCAACGAGTCTGCCGCACAAAACAAAGAGGTGTTGTGCAGCTTATTTCCTTAAGGCTGCCGCTTCCCCCAACACTACCCTCCGTGATGCCAGGAGGTTGGAGGCAGTCTCTGTGACCCCTCCAACTATTTCGAACTAAGCATCTGCTCTCCTGGCAGAACAATTCTCATATGTGGCACTGAACTCAGAAGCAGGGGAATGGTGCCTCAGTATGGCACTTCCTCTTTTCTATAGTTGCACATCAGGGCCTCATTGGGGATAGGCTGCACTGAAGACAGGCTTTGAGGGTGGAGCCGCTGGGGACGCGCTGATCCCTGTTCCAAAGAGATGGATCATAGTGGTCACCATCACTTCCCCTAGGGGAAACTTTAATCGGCTGCCCCAAGAAGCACCTAGGATGCTTAGCTCAAGTCGAAGCATCAAAGGAAATAAAAGTCTCTCCAGGAGCTAAGTTGTCAAAAACACAGGGCCAGGCCACCAAGCCCTGGGAGATCACTGAGGGCTCCAAAGCAAGCAAGCAGGCTGCAGGCCTGCACACATGGTCCTTGGGGCAAAGAGGCAGTCCTACCAACAGGTCAGCACAACAAAGCAAAATCTCAGTGGTGGTTTTCTTGACAGCATAACAATTCCTTCTGGCCAGGTGCAGTCTATAGACTAAGCAGTGTCTGGGTACAAACCCATGCAGTGTCTAAAATCATCATGTCACAGTCCTTGTACTGATACTCCAAAAGCCTTCAGGAGTGCACAACACTCCCATTTCAATCCCCAGCCCTGGCTGCAGACTCACTACAGGGGGTTGGAGACACCATTGTGAAAGGCAGGCACAGCCTTATTCAGGTGTAGTTGACAACTCCCCCCATCACTCTAGCCCAGGAAGACGCATCAGGATATGCGGAACACATCTTAGCTCCCTTTGTGACTGTCTAGAGTGAATGCACAAAACAGGCTCCTGTCAGTCTTAACCGCACGTTGATTGGAGTCATGTGACAAAGCACAGAGAGTTGTACTCATACAGAAATGCCCACTTCTAAAAGTGGCATTTCTAAAACAGTAATCCAAAATCTGCTTTCACCCATAAGCAGAATTTATCACCACTATTCCAAACAAACCAAACATGGCAACGCTACTCCTTCCAGATTGGAATTACCACTGAATCACATATCAGGGAATTCTCAAGGCAAACTTATGAAAGGAGCAGCCTCACAGCAGTGAGAAACCAGACAGGCTGTTTTGCACTACCAGGACATGCCACGCAACAAAGGCACATGTCCATCCTTCTACTTACACAGCACCCTGCCCATAGGGCTACCTAGGGCTAACCTTAATGGTGACCTACAGGGAGTACAATGGGAGTTTCAGACTTGGCAACCCCTTTAATTGCCACGTCAATGTGAAAGTAAACTACTCACACAGACCCTAGATTGGCACTGGCCTGAGAAGGGTTTGAAAGACTACTTCGCTGGGTGGCACAGGCAACTCTGACAACCCTCTAGTCGCATTTAGTTTACAGGCCTTGGGTATATAGGATAAACCTGTACAAGGGACTTACAGTTATTTAAATATGCAAAACAGGTGTAGATCAATTTTACCAAGTTTGCAGGAGAGAGTACATGCACTTTAGCACTGAACAGCAGTGGTAAAGTGCCCAGAGTCATAAAACCAACCGAAACAGGTCAGACAAAATACACAAGGAAGGCAACATTTTTGTGGTAACCCTGCAAAAAGGGCCAGGTGCAACAGTAATGTATTTACCCTTGCAAACAATGGTATCCTGACAAGTAAAGCTACAAAAATGACTGCAGCAGAAATAATAACATTACTAAAGACTCAGAAGACAAACAAAGGGGCCGATTACGATGGCGGTAAATCCGCAAACGCCGGGATGGCAGTGAGGACCACCGGCCCGGCGGTCGCAGATTTGCCACTATCACCCTTAAAATCCCACTGCCAAATTCGGATGGCGGTGTGAAGTGGAAAGGTACCTCGGTGGACGGAAAGACCGTCTGCCGTGGTCCCGCAAGACGGGCCTTTTGTGCTCGCCTTGCGGGACCAGGTACAATGGGGCAAAGGAGGTGGTGCTGTGCAGGCACAGCCATGGGTATTAGGATGCCTGTCTTTTGCTGTGGAGCTTCCGCCACAAAAAAACAGGTAGAAAATGCCTGTGGGGGCCCATTGCGGGCCCCAAGGGGGATGGGGTGCTGCACATGGGGTGTACCTATGGTACCCCCCCTACATTTGCCTGTACAAGGTGGCTGGCACCACACTGTGCCTACCACTTTGTACATGCAAATGTGAAACATGTATTTTTACATTGTGGTGGGTGCTGCCACCCGCCACAATGTAAACATACAGGATGCGCCCGCCAGTGTGGCAGACGCATCCTAATTCGTTTTGCGGGACCACCGCACCTATGTCGGGCAGTACTTTTTCCAGCAGCAAAAGTCCGCCCGCCATCGTAATCGGCCCCAAAGTCCCAAGAAATATAGAAGTTTTTTGCGTGTTCAGCCAAGCCTGCACACTACTCCTCTGTACTGTATTTAATACAGTACTCAGAAATAGCAATGTACCACCCTCATGGAGGTCATCCAGAGCTGTTACAATTTACAAAAATTGGAACAAACTAAATCTGTCAAACTACTGGCCTATCTCACCCCAGGACACCAATGAAACTGTTTATGGTAAATTCTTATTAAATTGAATCCAAGATTGAGCTGATAAGAATGTATTTACAAAAGGTCTATGCACTTTTGATAAAAGCAATAATCATAATAATAAATCTGAATGAAATGTGTTAAATTAAAAAAAGATCTCCTCATCATAACATTCATTGACCTGAATACAGCATTCAATCCTGTGGGCAGAAACTTACTGTGGGTGGCCTGTCAGCATATAAAGATGCAAATGCAGTACTGTATGATTAGGGTTCTGAGAGTCCTTAAATATACAACTGCACAGGCTAGGTATGTGAAAAAAGTAACTGCACTGGCAAGTTCTAAATCTCTACTGAGGACCAACAGGGATGTGGTATGGCACATCTTCTATTTAACTATCTATCAATGATATCAGTCCTTATTTAGCAACTTTGGGACATCCCAAAAATATGAGCTGCAAAAACAGTAACCTTTTTTTCCCAGACAATGGTTTTATTCTGTTTCTAAATTAAATTGCCCTGTTTCACCTACTGAAAGCCTATAAATGTTTTTGGAAGACGTTAAAAGAAAACAGGATGCCTTTAAAAAGATAAAAAATAAAAAATTGGGGGCATATTTACAACGATCTATTGCTGAATTAACGGCACATTTGCACAGCGAAAGTCGTGATAAATTTACCCCGCCATTCATAAGCTTGAGTTAACAGCCCACCTCACCAGTTTTCACGTGATAGCAGCTGCAAAAATCATCGCCACTGAGGAACCCCGCAACTATCGCTAATGAGATGCAGAGTAGGGGTTCCAATGACAAAAGCCGCAACAACACCACACTAAGTATGGGCGAAATTTGCGAATTTGCGGTCCGCGAATTCATGCGAAAGCAAATTCGCGATCCGCAAAATTCGCGAATTCGTGCGAATTTGTGCATTTTTTTTACGGGTTCGCTGGGATTTTTGCGTATTCGCGGGCCGCTTGCGGCACACCGACCTCGAAGTTACCCATGCGGTATTACATGGGTGCCGCCATCTTGTGCGTGTTGCATATTTCCGTTTCCGGGCGCTACTGGCAAGCTTGCATTGTGTGTGGCGCGCTATTACAAGTTTGCGTGTGTTTTTGGGTGCTCGCAGGGGAAATATCGCGCGAACTTACCCACGCGGTCCTCAATGGGCGCGGCTATCTTGTTTTTCATTCATTGGTATGGTTCTGGGCATGCTTTTCTTATCCTCCCCTAATCTCTGCAATCCTTTGTTTCTTTGAACTTTTTTTTAATCTTTTTTACTCATTATCTGTCCCTCTATTTTTCTACATCTATATTTTGTGGGTTTTTTTTACTTTTCGTTACTTTTAAAGCTACTTTTTAAAACTCTTTCCTTTCTTTACTTTTTCCCTATTCTTTTCTTTTTTCTTCTTCAGCTGTCCAGGACCATGCCAAAGGGAGCCGGGAAGAGTAAGGAGAAGGGTCCCGCACCCCGCACCCGGCTCCCATGCGAGCGTTTGAGGGGGGTGCAAGAGGTGGCCAGGGAGATTTTCAACGCAGTGGAGATGGCCGCCCTTATATTTTTTGTTCTGCGCCCCATCCCTAAGACTGTTGCAGCAGGGGCAGGCCCGGTCAAGGGTATGGCCTCCGGGAGCATCGCCAGCGGTGGGATAAGGTGTGCCAGGTCATGCGGAGGGAGTCCGGGGTCCATCACACCAACGACCAAGCGGCGCACCGGTGGGCCGACGTCCTCGACCGGGAGCATGACCTGCTCGACCTGCTAGGTGTGGAGATCCCTGGCATTGGTGAGTAGCTATTTAATAACTACTTTGTTTTCTTCTGCTCTGTGTTATATTGCTAATCTATTTTTTTCCGGAAGAGTATGAATGCTGCTGATTTGATTACATTGCAGGTGAATTAATGTTTCTGTCATTGCAGTTGCTTGCCTCGTAATTTGCGTTGCTACTATGCTTACTTGTTTGCAACTTTTTGCTCATTTGAGAGCATAACTGCGTAATGCTAGAGACAGTAGAGACTCAAGTCTAGTCTTCTTTGTACTCCTGCTGCCACTAAGAAGAGATAGTGGTGGATTGATACGTTGAGTATAATATTTATTTGTTAGTGGTCTGCAATCATGATGACGGACTGTGTCTGTCACGTGACGTCTCGTGCTGCTGATTGATGGCAGTCGTAGTGGAACCTTTCTGTTGTTGGTGTAGTTAGTTAATTACATAACTTTCCTATTAGATGGTCTGTGAATCCTGCAATACTGTACTATCCTCCTAGTTGACCAGATCAGATAGGTCAATACTTATAGTGCAATTGATGTTAATTTGTTACCCCGAGATGATTTTAGATTGTGTTCAAAGAAATCAAATATTTCAAAAAAACAATCATCCATGTTGTGTTTCTTTATTTCATGATCATCAGCACCTCCGAGGGGCAAGGCGACTAGCACTATTGAGACTCCGGTGGAAGAAGGTGGACAGTCACAGGATCGGTCCCTTGCAGGCTCTTCTGGTGGCCCCAGTAAGTTGTTCTATTGTTATATTAATACTTATACTTCCCTAACTTTTACAGCTCCTATTCATTACAAACTGTTTCCTAATTCTATGTTTTACAAAATAATCTTTGATCTTCTTTTATTCTAGACTGAGTACAGTCATCTGGGGTGCCCTTGCTGTCTATTCCAGTCTTCTTAATGTAAGTGCTTTGACAATTTCCAACAACAAAATGTCAATGATTACACCAAGAAAAAGGTAGCAGTTGCCTTTTTGATTTGCTAGGAGCACATACCATACCGCTAGTGTTTCAGGGACTATTCTGCACATAAAAAAGTATGGACATGAGAAATAGGACATTATTGATGATAGGTGCAATTCGACTTTCCACATACCTCAGTCCGAACAGAAGTTGAACCCCCAATCCCCTGACCGACTATCTAGCGTGTCTGACCAATGATTTTACGACCCAAAAGAACAGAAGAAGACTACCGATGAGACCCGGTCTATCTGAGTCACTGAAACATGACTGCCAAGTGCAGTAGTTCAAACCTTTCCGCTCACTCACTCGTGCACAAACGCCACAAAGTGTTTGTTAGTTTTAAAGTGTTATTTTGAATTAAGAAATAAAAAAAATTATTTCTTTATTTTTAATAACGTAGTATTCGGAGCGAGCACTGCTGATACATGACTTTAAAGTTTAAACAACATTCCCATGAATCAAATTACTTTAACGTAATAGTTAACAGACACATGAAATTATTAGAATAACTGTGCGGGAGCCCCCACCTTCTTTAAAGTACTTAAAGTACTGCTGGTGATGACTTACTAGTAGTTGGTGAATTGTCCTGTTGCCAGAAGGGCAATGTAATCTTCTTTCTGTAATTAGAAAAATGGTGCACGTTAAGCAAGCATTCAACAGTTGTCCTAAGACGTGTAGCATTTATTGGCATTCGCATATAAAATGTTAACCCCCTCCCCAAAACCGTTACTTTTTTTCAATCCCAGTAATAAAAAATGTGTTATATAACATTTTCTTCCATTACGAGACGAAATAGGGGTTGTGTATGGCATCTGAAAATATGACATGTTTTTTCTAGACGTCACAACATCTGATGCGGCACAGATGACCACCAGTGCCAGCAGTGCGGAGGGGTCCACTCTAGGGGCGGATGCGGCGGCGCCACCAGGAGGAGCTGGGGGGAAGGCTCAGCGGCGGTGGACGGTGGTAAGTTATTATACTCCTTACTTATTGAAATTTTTAAGTAGGCTCGTAAAGGAGTGTATGATGTACTGTACAGTACACAGTACACTAGTACAAGTACACTGTACTTAAGAACACTTACTAATTTAGAACTACTTTTTTGGCTATCACGGAGAAGACAGTCAACCTTGACTTCTAATAGAATTAGCGGCGGTACTTGCAATGGTAAAGTGCCCAGAGCAATGGCCCCCTCTATTTGACAATAACTCAGCTGGCAAACTTTTATCATGAAGCCAAGTCATATCAGATGTACTTTAGGGATGTGAAGAACGAAAAGTGAAAGAAGGGTGAAACGAAGGACATGTATGACTGTAAAGAAAGGTGTTTTTGAATGCAAGTCAAGAGAAGAAGACGGTGGTTTCCAAAATATAATGAAAAGGGTGTTAGTTGGTTGTTGAGAAAAAGAAAACTTGGTGCATTTGAGACATTAAGAAGGATGATAGACGTTCTTTGGAAGCCTGGATGTTATCTTCTTTTTCCTCATCGATAGCAGAGGTGTATGATGTGGTAGAGCAGACGCTGAGTGGATGAAGATTGTTACTTTGAACAGCATGTCCGTGCCAGAGTAGCAAAGCTGAGGAAATCCAAATACTAGAATGTATGATTGTTCACAAATACTCCCTGCCTTGACTAACAGTACAGTACTTTACTTTGCAAGCACAGCATCTATTGTGTATGTATTGTATAGTTGACAACATTATATCAAGTCAAGTCCCTTCCTCTGGCACTCACTCCCTAGGTTGATAATTTTATTTCAGCTGTGTCATGGGTGGACTATCGCTGTAGTTCACTCAATCTATCAAAACAAAGCACCTAAAGTCATCCATCATATAACCAAAGATCATGTGATCGGCAGGATAATAATATATGATCAGAATTGAATAATCTTCATTCTTCTTATGTAGTAGTCAAGGCTCTGGGGCAGTGCGAAAGATATCATTACATTGAGCAGTAGCCCTTTATGTAACCGAGTATGGCCGGTGGCCGTGCCACCCCAATAGAAGAGTAAGAGCTTCCTATCCCCACCTGCATATACTGCTTAAAGTACTTTGAGTCTGCGTCATCATGGCTTGTGTCTGTTTTTCTTGGGTGCAAGCTGAGTGAGCTGCCATGCCGGCAACCACAATTTCACATACCAGTAATTTCTTTTGCAAAACAAGAAGAAAAAAACAGAAGACTTTTTTTTAGTACTATGTATGTAGTAGTGAGTCCATCCATAGTCCTGCTAGTGGAATTCCTGAAACTCCCAGTAATGTCACAGGCCTACAAAGACGGCAGAAGGATACATGCCAAAATGTTATACTGTGTTTGCTACTTGCTGGTGTTACTGAGAGTCAACTTTCTGTTGAATTATTTTGACTTTATGTTAAAGACTATTTGCTACAGTATTTTTCTTTCTTTCTTCATATAGATGCTACTCCGAAAAAGCTCACCAGAAAGGAGATGGCTGTCGGGGCCAGGGCCTGAAAGCTGGAAGCTATTTGTGCGGAGTATCATTGGCTGTGGGCTCGGAAGCAGGGGGAGGGGACAGCAACCACTGCATCCTTCTCCAGTGCCCCCGGGTCCACCAGCCAGAAGCCTCCAGCCAAACAAAGCCGTGGCCCGACAGCCTCCCACCACCGTCGCACAGCAGCAACACAATCAGCTGCCTCCCCAGGGCCTGGATGGTACGTCAGTGCCGCCTCCGTAAAAGAGTTGACTACCTGGAGTGGTTAGTCGAAAAACATCAGCACCAGCACCGGGACCTCCGCAAAGACCTGTGGGACGTGCAGGATTAGCTGTCCACACTAAGCCACCAGAGGAAGTGACTGTCCCTTTCCCCTTTTTTAAAGACTGTTGGGGGGTGGGAATTGGGTGTTTGGGAAAGGGGACTTTTGGACTTTTGGACATTGGTTGGGGTTAGGCAGGGGGGTGAGTTGTGTTAATTAATTTTATTTTTTGACTACCTCAATATATTTCTTAATAATTATTTTTCATACCAAAACATAGTATACGCATTCATATTATTTTGTGTGGGGGTGGGCGGTGGTTACTGGTCGTTTGGTTTCTTCCAACTTACCAGCATGAATGAAACATCTAGTCCTGAAATGTACCAAAGTGCCAGTAACCGAGTTAGTGAATTCAGAAGCCCTACTAGTACTTTACTAGTAGTACTGGCAGTCTCTGCTCTCCTCCCAGTCCTATCCCATTATTCTACCTCTCCAAAATGCTTATCTTACCTGTGATTTGTGTTTGAGAATAGGGGTAGCCAGAGGGCTGCCTGCATGGCAAATGGTGATTAAGGTTGGTTGTTGACTTGAAACCTCGACGGATGAAATATCATTGTTGTGCTGGTAGTAGTAGTGGTACACACTGGCAGTAGCAGCATATGAAAAAAAAGGAAATGAATCATTGAGTGGCCTGAGCGTAGCATTAGAAACAGTACGATAGATAGTACGCTACAGAACAGTGCCATAAATTGTAACCTAAGCAGTGCTAAAGTATTCTAAATATAAGTACTAGTTTTGTGGACTATGGCTACTATATGAAATATTATGAAGGCAAAGGATACTTAAACATAAGAATTAACCATTTTATTTGTCATGTGTACGAGCATGATGTTTGATGCTCAATCCAAAATGTTGCACATGAAATTCCATTTTCCAACATTTTTCTGTTGCTTAGACCTTATCCTACCCTGCAAGTGTGTAGAATTTATTGTTGTCATTTAGTCATACGTCAATGAAAAATCACACAGACCGGGGGAAGAGGGTTAGGGTTTTTGAAGATTGGATGGGAATGGGGTTTTTTGGGAAAAGTTTTGTGGAGAGAAGAAAAAAACACTGTATGTACAAACAAGAAATGAAGAGAAACAAATGATTGGATTCAAAGATATCCATAAATCTTTTAAGGGACATAAAGGTAGTGCACTACTGCATGCATGAAGTTGTTTGCTAAACGGATGGTTAGGTTACTGAAAAGTTGTACTTACTACATCTTATTGGTAAGTATGAGGAAACAATTCAACATTGACACTAGTACAGGGCTGCATTAATTACGCAATTTCACTTGCCTTTCTGCCCTAATAGAGAATAAACACTTATTATTAGTACATTAAGTGAGTTATAAAAATAGCAAAGAAATGTATGAAATAGCTTCGGAGATGACTTTGAAGCAGAGAACAAAGAAACGCACCTAGTCACATTCGTAGAAGTTCAAGTTTACAACAATAACATTTAAAAGATAAGGAGAATGTTGTAGTTGTCCTGTTGAATTGGTGAAGTGGCATGCATCCAGCCATTCCTCTTATTCGTGATATACTTCTCCATTCCATCTTACGCTCCGTCGATCAATATTGGTGACCAGACACACTGTCCACTGGCTGCCTGATGAGTAATTGCGGATTGCGTCTGAGTTCATCGTTTGTTCCATAGCACATGTTAAAAGCCGTCCTGTAATTTTTGATGGAAAAAACAGGAAGTGAGCCAGCTAAAAAAATCTAAGGTACGCTGTGTAGTGCAAAAATAACACTTTCAGTTTTCAGAGCTGACATTATTATTATATACAATCATCACTTCAAAAGTGCGTAACCTGGTTCTCGTTTACAAGGATAGTAATAGTAACTATGGTTGAATTCTGCGGATCCACCATGGATTTTCTTTAAAAAAATTGCAAACAAAATTAGACATTCCAAGGAGTGCTCCCAAACCCCTGAACCCAGTCGGCAAAATATAGAACACCCCCAAGTAGCCCCCTAAAAACATGCGATACTGCTACTAGGTTGAACCCTAACTTCAAATCGTGCCAAAAAGCACCCTGCATCTAGGCCCAAACCCCCCTTTTCCACCATGGATTTTCTTCAAAACACTAGCATTCAATATTAGACATTCCCAGGAGTGCTCCCAGACCCCTGAACCCAGTTGCAAACATGTAGAAACCCCCAATTATCCCCCTAAAATCATGCGATAGTGCTACAGGCCTAAGTTCAAAACGTGCCAAAACGCACTCTGCAAGAAGGCCCAAACCCCCCTTTTCCACAGTGGATTTTCTTCAAAACACTTGCAATAAAAATAAGACATTCCCAGTAGTGCCCCTAGACCCCGTAACCCAGGCGCAAAACTCTTGAACCCCCCCAACTAGCCCCCCAAAAACATGCAATACTGCGACGGGGATGAGGCCTAGTTGAAAATCAAGCGGAAAGAAGACTTTGAAATTAGGCCCAAAAGACCCCTTTTCCACCATGGATTTTCTTCAAGCCACTTGCAGTGATTATTAGACATTCCCAGGAGTGCTCCCTGACCCCAAAACCCAGTCTCAAAAATTTAAAACACCCCAAAGCAGCCCCCAGAAAAAATGCGAAAGTGCTAACCCTAACTCCAAATCGTGCCAAAACACATTCTGCAACTAGGCCCAAACCCCCGTTTTCCACCATGGATTTTCTTCAAAACACTCGCATTCAAAATTATACATTACCAGTAGTGCTCCCAGACCCATGGACCCATTCGCAGAAATCTAGAACACCCCCAAGTAGCCCCCTAAAAACATGTGATACTACTACCAGGTTGAGCCCTAACTTCAAATTGTGCCAAAACCCACTCTGCAGCTAGGCCCTAACTCCCCTTTCCCACCATGGATTTTCTTCAAATCACTTGCAATCAAAATTAGACTATCCTAGCAGTGCTCCCAGACCCCCAAACCCACCCCCAAAAACCTATAACCCCCCCCCCAAACAGCCCCCCAAAAACAAGCAAGTGAGCAAAAACAGAAAAACTTTTTCACCATGGATTTTATCCAAAACACTTGCATCCGATATTAGACCTTCCCAGCGATGCCCCCAGACCCCTCAAACCTCGCGCAAAAAAGTAGAACACCCCCAAACAGGCCAAAAGCAAAATTGGAAAATGTGACACTAAGAAAATTTCCGGCCTACCAGTCAAAATCACTCCAAACGCACTCTGCAGCTAGGCCCTAACTCCCCTTTCCCACCATGGATTTTCTTCAAACCACTTGCAATCAAAATTAGACTATCCCAGCAGTGAGTATGAGGAAACAATTCAACATTGACACTAGTACAGGGCTGCATTAATTACGCAATTTCACTTGCCTTTCTGCCCTAATAGAGAATAAACACTTATTATTAGTACATTAAGTGAGTTATAAAAATAGCAAAGAAATGTATGAAATAGCTTCGGAGATGACTTTGAAGCAGAGATCAAAGAAACGCACCTAGTCACATTCGTAGAAGTTCAAGTTTACAACAATAACATTTAAAAGATAAGGAGAAGTTAAGAGAGAATACTGTAACTTTATGTTGTAGTTGTCCTGTTGAATTGGTGAATTGGCATGCATCCAGCCATTCCTCTTATTCGTGATATACTTCTCCATTCCATCTTACGCTCCGTCGATCAATATTGGTGACCAGACACACTGTCCACTGGCTGCCTGATGAGTAATTGCGGATTGCGTCTGAGTTCATCGTTTGTTCCATAGCACATGTTAAAAGCCGTCCTGTAATTTTTGATGGAAAAAACAGGAAGTGAACCAGCTAAAAAAATCTAAGGTTCGCTGTGTAGTGCAAAAATAACACTTTCAGTTTTCAGAGCTGACATTATTATTATATACAATCATCACTTCAAAGGTGCGTAACCTGGTTCTCGTTTACAAGGATAGTAATAGTAACTATGGTTGAATTCTGCGGATCCACCATGGATTTTCTTTAAAAAAATTGCAAACAAAATTAGACATTCCCAGGAGTGCTCCCAAACCCCTGAACCCAGTCGGCAAAATATAGAACACCCCCAAGTAGCCCCCTAAAAACATGCGATACTGCTACTAGGTTGAACCCTAACTTCAAATCGTGCCAAAAAGCACTCTGCATCTAGGCCCAAACCCCCCTTTTCCACCATGGATTTTCTTCAAAACACTAGCCTTCAATATTAGACATTCCCAGGAGTGCTCCCAGACCCCTGAACCCAGTTGCAAACATGTAGAAACCCCCAATTATCCCCCTAAAATCATGCGATAGTGCTACAGCCCTAAGTTCAAAACGTGCCAAAACGCACTCTGCAAGAAGGCCCAAACCCCCCTTTTCCACAGTGGATTTTCTTCAAAACACTTGCAATCAAAATAAGACATTCCCAGTAGTGCCCCTAGAACCCGTAACCCAGGCGCAAAACTCTAGAACCCCCCCAACTAGCCCCCCAAAAACATGCAATACTGCGACGGGGATGAGGCCTAGTTGAAAATCAAGCGGAAAGAAGACTTTGAAATTAGGCCCAAAAGACCCCTTTTCCACCATGGATTTTCTTCAAGCCACTTTCAGTGATTATTAGACATTCCCAGGAGTGCTCCCAGACCCCAAAACCCAGTCTCAAAAATTTAAAACACCCCAAAGCAGCCCCCAGAAAAAATGCGAAAGTGCTAACCCTAACTCCAAATCGTGCCAAAACGCATTCTGCAACTAGGCCCAAACCCCCGTTTTACACCATGGATTTTCTTCAAAACACTTGCATTCAAAATTATACATTACCAGTAGTGCTCCCAGACCCATGGACCCATTCGCAGAAATCTAGAACACCCCCAAGTAGCCCCCTAAAAACATGTGATACTACTACCAGGTTGAGCCCTAACTTCAAATTGTGCCAAAACCCACTCTGCAGCTAGGCCCTAACTCCCCTTTCCCACCATGGATTTTCTTCAAATCACTTGCAATCAAAATTAGACTATCCTAGCAGTGCTCCCAGACCCCCAAACCCACCCCCAAAAACCTATAACCCCCCCAAACAGCCCCCCAAAAACAAGCAAGTGAGCAAAAACAGAAAAACCTTTTCACCATGGATTTTATCCAAAACACTTGCATCCGATATTAGACCTTCCCAGCGATACCCCCAGACCCCTCAAACCTCGCCTAAAAAGTAGAACACCCCCAAACAGGCCAAAAGCAAAATTGGAAAATGTGACACTAAGAAAATTTCCGGCCTACCAGTCAAAATCACTCCAAACGCACTCTGCAGCTAGGCCCTAACACCCCTTTCCCACCATGGATTTTCTTCAAACCACTTGCAATCAAAATTAGACTATCCCAGCAGTGCTCCTAGACCCCCAAACCCACACCCAAAAACCTAGAACCCCCAAACAGCCCCCCAAAAACAAGCAAGTGAGCAAAAACGGAGAAACTTTATCACCGTGGATTTTATCCAAAACACTTGCATCGATATTAGACCTTCCCAGCAATGCCCCCAGACCCTTCAAACCTCCCGCAAAAAAGTAGAACACCCCCACTCAGGCCAAAAGCAAAAATGGAAAATGTGACACTTAGATAATTTCCGGCATACCAGTCAAAATCACTCCAAGCGCACTCTGCAGCTAGGCCCTAACTCCCGTTTCCCACCATGGATTTTCTTCAAAGCACTTGCAATCAAAATTAGACTATCCCAGCAGTGCTCCCAGACCCCCTGACCCACCCCCACACATCTAGAACACCCCCAAACAGCCCCCCAAATACATGCAATACTGGTATGTGCAAAACATGGCAAATTGCGCTGTTCACCAAAAATTGCTGTTTTCAGCACTTCCACTACTTCGATCCTCTCTGTGTCGTTAACGGCTGTGAGGGAAAGTGACTCCCTTTGGCCAGAGATTCAGAAGCGGAACTTGACGCCGGCTGATTCAGTTGTACTTCTGCCGGCTCCTTGAATTTTCTGCTGCACTTTTTCAAACCGAGTGGCTGATACAGCTAGCCCATGTTTGTACTTTGAAACATCTGATTCATCAAAACCAATGAATGATTTGCTGGCCACTGCCTTTTTGTACCGTGGATCCAAATGTAATGCTGTTCTGTATGTATGTTTTTAAGCCTTTCATTGGCAACTAGGTGGCTTAATAACCTCTCTGCCAACTGATATGCATCTTGCTTTTCAGCATCATCTCGGAACGTTGAAGACACTGCCTTCAGTTGGTGCTCTAGCGTGACCAACAATGGGATAGCTTTGCCCAAAGAACAGTCCTCCCTGCTGACTTCACGCGTGAAGCCCTCAAAAGGACGAAGTATGTCTGTCAGGCTTGCAACTAGCTTCCATTCCTCCAACTTTAGCCTCATGTCTTTCATAGTAGAACCCAGTTTATAGATATAATCATTTATTACCCCCCACTGCTCAGACAGACGCTCAAGCATGTAAAATGTTGAGTTACATCGTGTTGCCACCTCCTGGTTGAGTCCTTTGACTGGCAGTCTACGTTCATGTTAAATGCTCCTCAGCTCCTTCCGGGCCTTAAAAGAATGGCTGAAATGTGTGCAGATTCAGTAATTTGCTGACTGTGTTTTCTTTTTTCAAGAAATCTTGCACCATGATGTTAATACTCTGCACCAAACACAGCACTCTGAAATAGCCACCTTGCTGCATGGCCTTAACTATATTACTGCCATTATCTGTGGAAACATAACCAACCATGCAATTTCTTGGATGCAGCCATTCAGAGACCTTCCTATCAAACTCATCCAAAAGGTTAGGTGCAGTATGAGTTTTCTCCATGGCAGACATGGCTAATGTTGCATGTTTCCTAATAGCTTGAAAAACTGTGTTCTGGTCAACATCTGCATTTGTCTTGTCTCTAACCCCTGCAAAAGAGACCCACTGTGCAGTGATGCACATATAATCAAGAGCTTGGCAACTGGTCCACATGTCTGTTGTCAAGTGGATAGTGTGAACAGCACTCTTCTTCAAAGCTGCTCCAATCACCTCCAGCACATCTTGATGTAGTGCTGGAACCGCAACTCTGGCAAAATAGGACCGGCTAGGAACCTTCCATTTAGGGCACACTGTTGCCACAAATTCTGGAAAACCCACCCCTTCCACGAAAGAAAAAGGGAGAAGGTCCAGCGCTAGCATTTTAGCCAGCTTTGCGTTATACAGACATACCGTCGGGTGGTTGCGTTCAAATGGCGCCTCCGACCAAAAGATTCTGCTAATGGTGGGCTGGACTATTTTACGTGACGATGATGATGACTTCTTCAAACCAGTTAGGCCCAGTGATATACTTTTTCGCATTGGTGTCGCTCCCAGACTCTTAGTGTGCCTCATGTTGCAGGGGTAGAGGGTGTGGGCGCTACCACTGCAGTGCTGCTGCCAGGGGTACTGGGTGTACCAGAAAAAATGTTGGTCAGTTCTTGACTTCCCCCCTGCACAATCAGCGCCTCGTCAGCATAAGATGCAATGTGAATAGATACATTTGGATCAGTTCTACTTTTGGCTTCCCGGATCTTCCTTAGGTGCATCTCCCACTAGATAATGTGGTGTTTTTGGAGATTACCTCTCTGGCCTCCAGTACCACAGTTGGTACCAAGCTTACCCCGACTAACTAATGATTTACAAATCGAACAAATGACCATGTTTTCTGCCTTTTGGCTAACAGTAAAGAAGTCCCAAACTGGGGAGTGGAGATGTCTGCTGGTGGTGGAGGTGCTACTTTGAGTTTCAATGCCAGATGAAGTGGAGGATGGGCGTGGCTGAATTCGTTTCTGTTGTTCACTTATAGCACCACTACTTGAGGTCGAGCTAGATGGAGGTCCCTGCCGGCCTTTCTGACTAAAAAATATGGAAGCTGTAGGTCGTGTTGGTGTTGTAGTTAACTGAATTGGTGGTGGTACCAGTGCCACGTCGCCCACATCCCGCTCAGCAGCCATTTGGGATAGGGTGAAAATGTCTTTCTGCTGCATGCCCGCTGGGGCTGGAGTGACGACTGTGATGAATGGGTCATCGTCAGACTGTTCATCAGCAGCAGAAGACACCAATTCTTTGTCATCATCACCCATAAGTCGAAGCCTTGCGGGAACCTTCCTTTTAGGCTTAGCTACCTTTGTCGGCTCGTGGCGTGACTCACTCTAAGACTTCATTCCTGGGTTCCAATCAAGTTCAAGATCATCAGAATGAAGGGGGCTTGAAGAAGAACTTGTAGTAGTAGTAGTTGCCCTCCTTGACCTTTTTCTTGCTGGGGATCTGGAAGACAATGGATCATCATCAGGAGGAGTGGTTTCCTCAGATGATAACGCTTGAATATCAATTTCCTCATGTGCCCCTACTTCTGGAGGAACAAGCGTTGTAGGCAGTTGTGCCGCTCCATGAACCTCTAGTTGCACATCTCCTTGCGCCTCTCCTTGCGCCTCTACTTGTGCCTCTCCTTGCCCATATACTTGCGCTTGTACTAGTTGCACCTGTGGTTGTCGTTGTGGCTGTGGTTGTTGAACACTCGTCAGCTGAGTTACACCCGGCGCTGATTGGATGGTACTTTCTTGTGATGAGCCAACATCATTGGTCGATGGTGATTGAGAAAGTAAAGTGGCTGCCTCAGCAGCACTCATGGTGTTGGACCTAACTTGGCGTGGTGGCACTGAGCCCAATGAAGTAGAGGTGCTGCTTCCAGCTTGCAGGAGTAGTTTTTTTCCCCAAAAATTGTGTCGGTGGGCACACCAGTCTCCTTGGAAGGTGGAGCCACTTGCTTCTTCTGCTCCTTCTTACTGGCAGTGGCACAGGCAACTTTTTTCGCTGAGGCGCTACTGCCACCTTTCTTTGGGCCTATCTTCTTCAGATGTCAGAACAGCAGGCCTCAGTTGCACGAGTTGCAGAGTTGTCTTGTCTGTGGCCACAAGTAACGTCACGTGACGTTGTGCTGCACACACCGCTGCATGGCTTCTTCCTGGCACTGGTGGTTCTCTTGCGCACCTAAAAGCAATGGAAGCAAGAGGAACATCTGTTAAACACACACAAAAATCACCACATTCCAATGCCATCCATGCCCTCAATGATGTTTAAATTCAAGATGCCCCACAGAAATGTAAATGTAAATGTAAATGTACAGGAATTTATATAGCGCAAATCACCAAGCGGTTTCTAAGCGCTTGCTAAAGGAACTCGTCCTGGTATTCCCCTGTGAGATAACCCCGGCAGGGTATCCGCAAGGTGAAAGCCAGGCATCCCACCGCGAGGCGCCGTTGTGGAGATTAAGCAAGCTATTGCCCAGAGTCGCAGAGTGTGAACCTGTGAATCGAGTAGGCACCGGAGCGAGAATTGTCGAGTCCATGGACATGTTAGGACTCATGACCCCGCCGAGCCGGGAATTGAACCCTGGTCCCGGGCTGACCTCTGCTTCCACGTCTGCCTCCTCTAACCAGTGAGCCACACTTGGTCCATGCACCACTGAGTACCCCTGGGCCTAATGGAATAAAGCAAGGCAAACTGGATGCAGGCCTAAGCACACTGCCTGGCTTCGAAATGGGCCCTTGATCCTCAGTCATATGGCCAGGCCCTGCCTGGACCAGGCTTCAAAATGGCCCCCATGCACATGGCCAGGCCCCAACAACACCTCAAAAAGTCGAAAAATACACAAAAATCACCACAATTCAATGCTATCCATGCTCTCAATGATGTTTAAATTCAGGACACCCCACAGAAAGACTTGGTCCATGCACCACTGAGTACCCGTGTTCCTAATGGAAGAAAGCAAGGCAAACTGGGTGCAGGCCTGAGCACACTGCCTGGCTTCAAAATGGGCCCTTGACCCCCAGCCTCATGGCCAGGCCTTGCCTGGACCAGGCCTCAAATTGGCCCCACCCACATGGCCAGGCCCCAACAACACCCAAAAAAGTAAAAAAACACACAAAAATCAACACAATCCAATGCCACCCATGCCCTCAATGATGTTTAAATTCAAGACGCCCCACAGAAAGACTTGGCCATGCACCACTGAGTACCCCTGGGCCTAATGGAAGAAAGCAAGGCAAACTGGATGCAGGCCTAAGCACACTGCCTGGCTTCGAAATGGGCCTTTGATCCGCAGTCACATGGCCAGGCCCTGCCTGGACCAGGCCTCAAAATGGCCCCCACCCACATGGCCAGGCCCCAACAACACCCCAAGAAGTCGAAAAACACACAAAAATCACCACAATTCAATGCTATCCATGCCCTTAATGATGTTTAAATTCAAGACACCCCACAAAAAGACTTGGTCCATGCATTACTGAGTACCCGTGGTCCTATTGGAAGAAAGCAAGGCAAACTGGGTGCAGGCCTGAGCAAACTGCCTGGCTTCAAAATGGGCCCTTGACCCCAAGCCACATGGCCAGGCCCTGCCTGGACCAGGCCTCAAAATGTCCCCCACCCACATGGCCAGGTCCCAGCAACACCCCAAAAAGTCGAAAACCACACAAAAATCACCACAATCCAATGCCACCCATACCCTCAATGATGTTTAAATTCAAGACCCCCCACAGAAAGACTTGGTCCATGCACCACTGAGTACCCCAGGGCCTAATGGAAGAAAGCAAGGCAAACTGGGTGCAGGCCTGAGCACACTACCTGGCTTCAAAATGGGCACTTGACCTCCAGCCACATGGCCAGGCCCTGCCTGGACCAGGCCTCAAAATGGCCCCCACCCACATGGCCAGGCCCCAACAATACCCCAAAAAGTAAAAAAAACACACAAAATTCACCACAATCCAATGCCATCTATGCCCTCAATGATGTTTACATTCAATGCACCCCACAGAAAGACTTGGTCCATGCACCACTCAGTACCCCTGGGCCTAATGGAAGAAAGCAATGCAAACTGGGTGCAGGCCTGAGCACACTACCTGGCTTCAAAATGGGCACTTGACCTCCAGCCACATGGCCAGGCCTGGCTGGACCAGGCCTCAAAATGGCCCCCACCCACATGGCCAGGCCCTAACAACATCACAAAAAGTAGAAAAACACACAAAAATCACCACAATCCAATGCAATCCATGCCCTCAATGATGTGTAAATTCAAGACACCCCACATAAAGACTTGGTCCATTCACCACTGAGTACCCCTGGGCCTAATGGAAGAAAGCAAGGCAAACTGGGTGCAGGCCTGAGCACACTGCCTGGCTTCAAAATAGGCCCTTGATCCCCAGCCACATGGCCAGGCCCTGCCTGGACCAGGCCTCAAAATGGCCCTCACCCACTTGGCCAGGCCCCAACAACACCCCAAAAAGTCGAAAAACACATAAAAATCATCACAATCCAATGCCACCCATGCCCTCAATGATGTTTAAATTCAAGACACCCTACAGAAAGACTTGATCCATGCACCACTGAGTACCCATGGGCCTTATGGAAGAAAGCAAGGCAAACTGGGTGCAGGCCTGAGCACACTGCCTGGCTTCAAAATGGGCCCTTGACCCTCAGCCACATGGCAAGAGCCTGCCTGGACCAGGCCTCAAAATGCCCCCCCCCCCCGCCCACATGGCCAGGCCCCAACAACACCCCAAAAATTCAGAAAACACACGAAAATCACCACAATCGAATGCCTTCCATGCCCTCAATGATGTTTAAATTCAAGACACCCCACAGAAGGACTTGGTCCATGCACCTGAGTGAGTACCCCTGGGACTAATGGAAGAAAGCAAGGCAAACTGGGTACAGGCTTGAGCACACTGCCTGGCTTCAAAATGGGCCCTTAACCCCCAGCCACATGGCCAGGCCCTGCCTGGACCAGGCCTCAAAATGGCCCCCACCCACATGGCCAGGCCCAAACAACACCCCAAAAAGTCGAAAACCACACAAAAATCACCACAATCCAATGCCACCCATACCCTCAATGATGTTTAAATTCAAGACCCCCCACAGAAAGACTTGGTCCATGCACCACTGAGTACCCCTGGGCCTAATGAAAGAAAGCAAGGCAAACTGAGCGCAGGCCTGAGCACACTGTTTGGCTTCAAAATGGGCCCTTGACCCCCAGCCACATGGCCAGGCCCTGCGTGGACCAGGCCTCAAAATGGCCCCTACCCACATGGCCAGGCCCCAACAATACCCCAAAAAGTAAAAAAAACACACAAAATTCACCACAATCCAATGCCATCTATGCCATCAATGATGTTTACATTCAATACACCCCACAGAAAGACTTGGTCCATGCACTACTGAGTACCCCTGGGCCTAATGGAAGAAGGCAAGGCAAACTGGGTGCAGGCCTGAGCACACTACCTGGCTTCAAAATGGGCACTTGACCTCCAGCCACATGTCCAGGCCCTGCCTGGACCAGGCCTCAAAATGGCCCCCACCCACATGGCCAGGCCCTAACAACACCCCAAAAAGTAAAAAAAACACAAAAATCACCACAATCCAATGCCATCCATGCCCTCAATGATGTTTAAATTCAAGACACCCCCACAGAAAGACTTGGTCCATGCACCACTGAGTACCCCTGGCCTAATGGAAGAAAGCAAGGCAAACTGGGTGCAGGCCTGAGCACACTGCCTGGCTTCAAAACAGGCCCTTGACCCCCCAGACACATGGCCAGGCCCCAACAACACCCCGAAAAGTCGAAAAATACACAAAAATCACCACAATCCAATGCCATCCATGCCCTCAATGATGTCTAAAATAAAGACACCCCACGGAAAGAATTGGTCCATGCACCACTTTCTACCCCTGGGTCTAATGGATAGGGAGGTTTTACAGGCACCCCACAATTAAAAAAAATCAACATATAACAGTGAGCTAAAATTGCATGTCATAAATGAGAATCAAGTTTAAAAAAAAATCACAGAAACAGTTGTATCATGCACCCATGACTAACCCCGGGCCTACTGGAAACTGTGGCTACCCACAATATATATTTTTTTAAAGTTGTGAAAAAAGTTTTAAAACTGTAGTTGCAGCAACTGAAATGCCCCAAACAAACAACACCAACTTACTTGTAAAATATCAAGTCCAAAAGTGATCCAAACTCCAAAGTCCAAAAAGTCCTCAAATATAAATATCCAGCAGCAGCCACAAAAAGTAATCCTTCCAGCTCCAGATCCAAATCAAAAGTGACCAGGACATGGACAAAGCACTGGGAGAAGCCTGCTGGACAGGAACAGGAAGTTGGAGAGTCTGGGGCACTTCCTTCCTCCCACCCCCCCAAAAATGGACTCATTGCACCAAAAAGTGCAGCCAAATGTCAATCTGAGGAGTTATTCTGATCAAAATCATTATTTTCAGAAGGTTTATGCTTCCTGCGGTGGATTTCTTGTGCAGAATTGCAATTTTTGCAATTTAGTGAAAGCGAGCTGTTCAAATCTCCCGCCGGAAGTCAGCTGTGCGCCGCATCTACGTTTTCGGCATTGTTTACTCCCGCAATGCGTAATCACGGGCCCTTATGAGGTATTCGCATTGTCAAACTCTCGCTGTGCAAGATAGCGAGCCGCGATTACGTAATTGCGTTCGAAAAACTCTTGCGCGATCACGCAGCAAGATCCAAAATGGCACAGCACACGCTAACCGGGAGAAAAACAACTCAGCAGGCTCAAAATCACGGTAAGTCAACGCCGTGCACGCGAAATTGTATTTTCAAGCGCAAACAAGCAAAATAATTCGCAGCTTGCAAATTTGCGTTTTTTGGGCAAATTTGCGCGATTCGCGGACCGCAAATTTGCCAAAAATCCGCAAATTCTGCGAATGAAATGGATTTTACGCCCACGCTTACACCACACCTCATCATTCACAATGACCAGACAGATCAGCGATAAGAACACAAAACACACAATAAGGTGCGTTAGCGGTAGGAATTTTACACCTGCTCTGACCCTGTATAAACTCTTACGGTAACCTGCACCACAATAGGGAGCCCTGACTAGGGCGTCATCGGAAGGGCAACAGAAACCATGGAGCAACTGAACATGCAGCACCCAAGAGGGCCATTTACACCCACCCAGCACACCACCACCCCCCCGGACCACCACAGAGGCAGCGCAGAAAATTACAGCGGCCCCCCAGGAAACACACCTGCCTCACAGGAACAACATCTGACAATGTCACTGTCCACTACAGGCTGAAAGGGACGACCATCCTACACATCCTGGCAATCATCGCCTAACAGGCCTGTGGCACCAACAGAGCAGACAACCAACATCCCACCCCACACCAAGCTGCTGGCCGTGCACCACCTATTGCCCCCTGGCACACCCAAACAACACCCGCCAGTGTCAGCGGAGTCTCACAGCCAACCACATCCAAAACCCCCACGCCTGTCCTGCACATCATCATCATCCTGGCACCCCAGTCTCCACACAGCCAACACAATGCGCAGGAACCGCTGGAGACCAAGCAAGGACAACACGCCATAGCAGGATGCACGCACGTGTTGTGGACAATCCACTGCACACGTGTCCCACCTGGGCCCCCTGGTGACACAGCACACAATCTGCGCAACAGGAAGCACACGTCACACATCAATGTGCAGACAACATCTGAACACCGTGGGACCTCCACCAATGTCGCCTCCAAATACACAGCCAGTGTGGGTGATCCCTTCTCCCTTTGACAGTCCAACAGCAACCAGCTGTCCCAGGACGGCACAAAGGGAAATGCACAGCCCCCTGCCAACTTTCCGATTAACACCCCACTCACCTCAACTCCACAACCATGTAATCCACAACTCTGGCAATGCACTTGTCTGAAGTCCACCACATGGATGCACAACAACATGCCCACCCACCAGACACAATAGAACAACTCACAATGGTAACCTGGGTAAGCCTTGAACATGACCAATCTACGGCATGTCACCTCAGCCACACAATAGACGAATGTTTGGAGAGTTGGCAACCTGGCATATGTGAAGGATGCAGTAGAACCATGATTGGGAAAGTACACAATGCCAAGAGTGGCAGTGAAGTGCTGAACAAACCACAGTATGCAGAACACAACCATATCCACGGCGACAAACACCTATGGTGAATGGATTGCAGTGGACAGTGGGCGCAACCATGTCACCCCAGCCAGTGGGGGTCCTTGCGGAATGTTGCCTGTTACGCTCCACCGTAACCATTAGCAGAGTGGGATGGGCCGACGTAGGCCAGGCCAGCATAGGGGTGTAAATAAAAAGCACATAGCCCTGGGCGTTGTCCTCTTCTGGAAAGCACAAAGTCTCTGCCAGGGTGGCGCCTTCCACCCCGTCACAAGGCTGACACTGTCCTCATTAGTGGAGTAGCCTGAGATCCTGTGTGACTGCTATAACCCTGCCCGATGTACCACAAACCTGTCAGGGCTGACCCTACGCAAACAGGCCACACTGATCAGAATCTAACACCAGCTTGTGTCATAGAGGACCCACCACATGCCAGTGTAAGCTCCAAAGCCCGAGACTCCCTTTGCTCCATACCGTTTAGTGCCATATGCGCTTCTTGCAACACATCCTGCCACAAACCCTGTCCATCGCCATCCGGTAAGCTGTGCTGCCACAAACCCTGTCCAACGCCATCCGGCGAGCCGTGGATGAGGGACCAGGACAACCCTGAGGACCAGTAGGTCTCACATCCAGCACCTAGTTGCAAATCACGATTGGTTGAGTATGCATGGAGAGCAATAAGAGGAAGATGCGGCACAGTCCGGAGGAAAACTGGACTGACTGGAGGTGACCGGACATGTGGTGCCACTGGCCACCAACCTATGCCGGTGACACTCGGTGAATGGCCCGTGCTGTCCACTGCCTATAGCCTACACTGCGGTCCAGTAGGTCACAGAGTCATGATTCAGCAATGACGGAGTCCATATCAGTGTACGGGCATTATTGCAGCCTGCATCCCCACTCAGTCCCGGTGCCACTAAGTCTGATCCCTGACATTCATGGACACTCTCTGGTCAAACAGTGGTGGCGTCTGAGCATATGGACTAGGAGGAGATTTTCATTCTCATATAGCTGATACTGAATTGGTGGAGGCAAGAGGCTGTCACATTCCACTCCTCCATTTGCTGCTTCCTGATAAAATCAAACCTTTCGACATCTTGCCTTGGAGGACACCTTCTACTGTCCCCCGAAACACTCCAAAACATACACCTCGGTCAATAATGGTTACCCGTTCAGGTCGCATGGCCCACCTGAATGCACCATAAGTCACCATCCCATGGCTGGGCAGCCTGTACCGAGCTTCTAGAGGCGGAGGAATAGCCCTTGCGGTTAAGTCCTGCTATTCATGTACGTGGCATAGTCAAAACATCCCGGGTTGCAAAAGTGCAATGTTTAAGGTAGCTATTACACCTAATTTCACCCTGTCGGGGCTACTGATATATCGGCCCCCAGGGAGTGAAGTGGCTTTTAGAACGGCGCTAACTGTCGCCATTAGTGAACTGGCTGCGGGTTGCTCCAATTTCTCCATCATTGGAGATTTAAATCTGCACTTTGACAACATAGCTAGCCCCACGGTGTCCAGTTTTGTGGCAGATCTTGAGGCGCTCCAGCTGATTCAGCTGGCGGCACAGCCCACCCATTCAGGGGGTCATACCCTCGATCCGTTTTTTACCAATCTTACGGATGCCTGCATCTCCAGCTACACACCTTTAGTATGGACTGATCATTACTTGATACAGATCCAGTGCCCTACACCGGCTAGACAACCTAAGCCAGTGGTGTGTACTATTCCAAGACGTCGCTGGAATAAACTCAAGCTGGACGAGTTTTTCCATCTCCTATCGGCCGACTCATTTGACATCACGGGGTCGGCTGATCAGGTCTATGACAGGTTTTGCCATTGGGTTTCCAGGGCATTAGACACACTCATTCCCTTGGTATGCTGTAAAACTGGAACCGGCAAAGCCAGCCCTTGGTACGATGACTCGCTACGGGCACTGAAGGTTTCTTGTAGGCGTGCAGAGCGGGCTTGGCGCAAGTCTTATAACAGCATGAAGAAGGTTCTCTACCTGTCTACGGTGAAACTGTATCACCGGGCAGTATGTAGAACCCGTGCCGCCTTCTATGCTGCACAATTTAGGACAAGTTTGAACCCGTCTAAGGCTATCTTTAAGGTGCTGAAAGACCTCACGGCCAAGAAGGTAACTTCGACGCATCAGAGCTCGGTGGAGCACTGTGAAAAACTGGCAGGGTTCTTTCTGGAAAAGGTGAATGCCATTTATCGAGCTTTTCCGGTGACCACCCCCGCGGCTAATCCACCTCCTAAGCCGTTACCATCTGAGGGGTTGCATTCCTTTCCCATCCTATCACCTGATAGTCTCGTCATTTTGGCTCGGTAGGTGAAGTCGGGGTCCCCAGAGGACCCGCTTTGCCCAGCTGTGTTCAAAGACCTAGCGGTACATGAGATCTCGCCGCTATGCTCTCTGATCAACTTGTCACTCACATCTGGCGAGGTCCCACTGAAGTGGAAGCGAGCCATGGTTTGTCCCATCCTCAAGAAACCTAGCCTGGACAGTAGCAAGCCTGAGAGCTATCGGCCAATTTCACTCCTGCCATGGCCGGCCAAGGTGACTGAGGCGCATGTCAACGCAGTCCTCTCGGAACATCTCCGCCACGCAGATATCCTCGATGCTACGCAGAATGGGTTCAGGGCCGGTCATAGCACGGAGACGGCTCTGCTTTATATGGTGGAGCATCTTCGCTCCGTGCTTGACGCGGGACAAACGGCAGCACTGGTGCTATTAAACCTGAGCGCTGCCTTCGACACCGTCTCGCACCCGATCCTTCTGCGGCGCTTAGAGGAGGCTGGTGTCACCGGCATTGCTCTCCAGTGGTTCCGGTCGTTTTTAGCCAATCGGGCCTTTAGCGTGACCGTCCCACCTTATCAGTCCAAATTCCATCCGTTGAACCTGGGGGTCCCTCAAGGCTCCTCGCTGAGTCCTACGTTGTTCAATCTTTACGTAAGGCCGCTAGCTGAGGTTGTCAGGCAATGGGGTATGACGATGGTGTCATACGCCGATGACACCCAGCTAGCGGTCACGATCAGCGGGGATGCCGAAGTCGATGCCCCCCGGTTTCAACAAGGACTGCGGGCGGTCGCCAGCTGGATGACGTCCAACTGTCTCCAACTGAACGCTAGTAAGACCGAGGTCATGGTCTTTGGCAGACAACCGGATCTTTGGGGAGGGAGATGGTGGCCAGGGGAGTTGGGTCCTGCTCCCATCCCAGTCGCTGAGCTTAAGAACCTCGGGGTCTGGCTGGACCCTACCCTTACGTTTGTGTGTCATACCAAACAGACGGCTGCCTGCTGCTTTGGTATCTTGCGTGGGCTTCGTCCAGTGCTTAGGTTTTTCGATGCCCCCACGAGGCAGCTCATGATCCAAGCCACTGTCATCTCTAGGCTGGATTATGCGAGTTCCCTTCTGGTTGGACTGAATCAAGCAGAGATTGGGCGTTTACAATGGATCCAGAACGCCGCAGCTAGAGCGGTGGTAGGCCTACCAAGATTCTGCCCTACCACTAGCACTCTGCGTTCACTGCACTGGCTCCCGGTGGCCCAGCGTATCCAGTTTAAGGTCCTCTGTGTCTCTTACAAGATTCTGAAGGGGTCCCCAGCAACAATTCTTATGGCTCTCCTAGCTCATTACACCCCAACCCGAGCCTTAAGATCCGCGGACTTGGAATTGGCTGTTGTGCCACGTTTTAAATGGAGTAGGGCAGGAGGGCGCTCGTTTCAAGTTCGCGCGGCGGTTCTGTGGAACTCCCTGCCCCCGGTGATTCGTGCCGAGAGGGACCTGCTCTCCTTTCGCCGTGCGGTGAAAACTTTCTTATTTCCTTAGTTTGTTTATTATTTGATTATTGTTTCATTGTGTTGTGCTGCTGCCTTGTCGGGCGCCAGGACGCTCCTTAGCTGGAGCATCTGTGCGCCAAATAAAAACGCATAACATAACATACTGGCCGCTGTGCATCCGGGGCCACTAATTCTTTGGTGGTCAAGTCAGGGGCCCCTTTTCCGGAGACATAGGCTGGCCCCTGAGGCGTGGGCCTTGGGCTCATCAATGCCATGATTCTGTGGCCTGGCCCTGTACGCAGCCTGGGGGACAAAATGCGTCCCAGCAGGGCTCACACACTAAAGCGAGTTCAGAGCAGCTTGTGGAAAATTAATACAGTTTGGTGAACATTATCTACGCCATCTTGCCTTTTTCCGATGCCACACTTTTCGTCATGCACATCCGCCATATTTTAGCCGTTACGATCAGAATCACCCTCACGAAAGACCCCCACGCACCGGTCATTCCCACTCTCACATGCCTTGCGCATAAGCAGCAGCCATTTTGAGCACCATGGCCTCCCTGCCCCTCGCTGATAGCCAGCGCGTCTCTCTCTCTCCTAACCTCGCAAGCATCCCCCGCACGCTGACAACCCCCCCGCTCTCTCATGCCTTGGGTCATAAACCCCTCTTCAGCGCAGCTCAGCCACAGAATCCCATCCTGTTCCCAGCGCGACACCTCCCTTCATTCCTTTCATGGTCTCAGATCCTTTTGATGCAAACCCCCTTTCCCTGTGTCCCCGTTTGTCTTCCTTGTTCCCAGGCCGCCACCTGGCCCTGCGGATACTGTTTATTACCCCGTACAGTAGGAAGCTTCCCCCCCCCCATCAAAAGACCCTCGAGCCGATCAAAGCCCCCACCCTATGAGATCCGATCAACTCCACGCATTCCGTGAATCGGCGGAATGCCCTGCTGCGCGACAATCATCACCTGTTGTGACCGGGGTGGGGAATTCAACTGTAAATGTATGTGGGAACGGGCCTGAAGGGGAGATTCCGAGGATGTTCTTTCAAATATCAAAGTGTTGCGAGAATGTGTTACGTGCAATAAAGGTCATAAACCCTAGTATAAGAGGCCAGGCCTCAGAGATGTGGTTAGAGCACCTCGTGACGATACTTGCTGTCTGAATTGATGTGTTCTCCTCCGGAGAGAATAAAATCCTCGTTTCCTGCCTTCCAGTCTCCAGCGCCTGCTTCTTCATTGATTAATATTGATGGGTCATAGAGGCGACACCGCCGGGCAACATAAAGGGGTCTTTGGTTACTGGTTGTCTTTGAACCCCTTTTAACAATTGGCGCCCAACGTGGGGCCCATCAGCGACTCGTGGATCCAGTGGGAGAGGTCCTGACGACAGAGTGAACGACTGCAACGATCGGAAGGTACCCTGTCCGATAGACCCTCGTCTGACAGCCGATCATCCGAACTTCACTGGTTCCGAACAGACTTCTCTCGAGTGATCTGCGGTCCTGACTGGGAACCATCAGGAGTGCCACGAGGAGTACGAAGAGAAGAGGACGATCGGGCGCTGGATTCGGAAGACAAGAAACTGTCCATGCGGTCCGGGTAAGGTCGTGTAAACACGACGAATTGCGAAAGTGATTGATAATTGATGAGAAAATACTAGTATTACTTTTTGTTAATTTATTTGGAGATTCACTGTCTGCAAACGGAGAAACAACAGGCTCTCCCTTTATAAACAGTGAAGGATAGGTACGCATCCGTCGGACCTATCTTTCTCCCCCACTGAACAATTGCCCCTCCCCCATTGATTAACTGTTATAGATTGTTTTCTGGAGATTCTCTGTCTGCAAACAGGGAAGAATAGGTCCCCTCTTTGCAGATAGTGAAAGGGTAGGTGACGCGGACCTTTGCGAGCCTACTTATTCTCCCCATTGACCATATTGATTTTTTATTTTTGACCTAACATTGATTGCTCAAGATTGGTTCATGAGGTATTCACTGCCTGCAAACAACGTAGAATAGAAATATTCTGTCTAGTCTTTGCACGCAGTGATAAGATAGGTAGTGCTGACTATTATCCCCATTGTGATCCGTCACGCCTGTCTTCTCCCCACTGGTTAGTAGCCTGTTTAGCCCGGACCGCTTATTAGAGATGAACCATCCGGCTCCGCTGGAAGGCACCCCTAATAAGGACATGTTCATGAAGCATGGATTAATCGCTATAGCCTATAGCCAGCTGTGGCATAAATATACGAAAAAGGATCGAGAAAGTCAGTGGCCACTGATAGGATCCTTCGATCTTGACAAAATAGAAACGGTAGAAATAACCCTTCGTAGGAATGAAACAACACCTATTATGCTCGATAGTCTCGGTATGTGGCGCAAAGAAGCCACACGACGAAAGGAAAGCGATGAAGTCAGAAAGGGTGAAGAGACACGACGGACAACCCTCCAAACGTCTAGTAGGCAAAGGGAAGGGCCAGCGATGGCACAGTTCAGAGGAGTAGACATGAAAAGGGAACGGTGTAAAGGGATGTGCCGACAGGACAACCCCGGGACACAACGACCCGAAAGTAATCCCCCGACACTATGCACAGGACGAACAGATTTAAAACAAAACCAATGTGCTTTCTGTAGATGTCTCGGGCACTGGAAAGCCCAATGCCCGACTCTACAGAGCATAGGTAAGAACGGAGGGTCGACAGAAAGAACAGGCCGACAGAAAGGGAAAAGGCGCGAGATAAAAACCAATCAGACTGGTGCAGACAGAACAGATAGAACCACCCCGTTTGATTATGCTCGATGGCACAGATTTCGTCAGACCAATTTTAACGACATGTTAGAGTTCTGGGACTGATTGCTCTCTGTTGCTCCCCCACTCTGAAAAACAAACACAATTACAGGCCAGTGTAAACAACCCCCGTTAGAGAAAGGACTCAAGGAAGCCAAGCATCTGTAATATAACTTAGGATTTAATTACGGTAAAGATAACACACAACCAACGGTAAATAGAATAACTAGTAGAACACTCTATAAAGCAAACTGTACTAATAGGAGAAATACAAAACATATTACGCTCACTCCGGAAGTCCTCGAAATGTAACAATTCGACGGTCCCGCCCACCCGAAACACATAGCACGTGTGGGGCGGGGCCTGCCAACAGCCATAGACCAAAAGAGATCGCCGGCGAGAAGGTACAGGAGCCTCCTCAAAGCAGGCAATGAAATGGTCTTCCCATACTACCCTTCCAGGGATAGCGTCCCCCGGGCCACGAGTAGGGAGGGGGCGGATGCAAATGACCCCCTCCCTCGTATCTCCTGGTCCGGCCATCACGAATTCCTCCATCGAACTGATGCAGGGTGGGCAGGGAGGGAGAGGCGACGCGGACGAGCCTCTCCCGCCTCCGCAGGTAGGAGGTTTCCCAGCCCTGGCCCGGCGCCGATGTCCTCCAGCCAGGCGACGGCCATATACCTGCGCAGCACAGAACTTACAATGTCCGACGCACATATATTTCCGCAGCACAGGACATACAATGTCCGACGGGCATACTTGCGCAGCACCGGACGTACAATGGTCCCCCAAGAGTCGGAATCAGGGGTGTAGGGTGGTCATCATGTGCACCCCTGATTCAAAGGGACGGCGTGGGATGCGCCGGGAGAGGGAGGCGGCACGGACGAGCCTCCCTCACCTCCCCAGATGAAGGCTCCACTGCTGCACCCTGGCGCCCCGAACCAAAATGTCCTGCTCCAACAGCATGATGTTCTGTCTTTGTCGCCACAAGAAGTTTCTTCCACTCCTGAAAGATACGACGGAGGGCGGCTGCCGCAGGGTCTCAAAATGGCGTCTGGGCCCTCGGAAGGCGGGTCTAGGCCGCTGGAGTAACTTTGTCCGAAATTGCAACTCGGGCACTTGCCCACCTGGGCGCAAGCCCCCACCATCGACAAACATCCCCTCGACTTTGAAGATTCTACCAAAGTCCCAAGAGCCCTCAGCCCCTTCAGGCTTCCGGTGGGGAACAGCTGCATTGATCACTAATGAAATAACCACGGCACAGCAACAAGATGGCGGTGCTCTCGTGTCTGCATCAGCTTCCGTCTGAACCACCCAGGAACATTATGGGCTAACGAACTTGAGTAAGTTCCGGCTGAACATCAACATGACCCGGTAAGAAAGACTCTACCTCCCTCCCTCTCTTGATTGACGGTCCACACCACCAGCCCCTCTGTTAGCACAGGTTTTTTTGAACTGCCGAAAGGGACCCTGGTCCAACCGCCAATCGTCGGAGACATTTTTGCCCCTGATGCTACTTCCGGACTAAACCGGCCTCGCCCAAAATGGCGCCGGTATCAATAGGAACTAACGGATGCCTCGTGGTGTTCCTTAGCTAATGAAACTAGATGTACTAAGATTTATATACGAACCTTTGCGCACTTGATGAAAAAGGGAGGAGGGTTCGCTTGACGAACATTTGAAAGGGGTCCCGTAAAAATGTTGATTTCAATGAACGATTTATTTTGATATTTATTGTAACTGGTGCATAACGTCGCTTATGATGCACACCCACGGTATACATCTAGGAAATGTGATTACAATGAGCTTGACTGTGTTTCCATTTATGAACTGAAATGCCCCTGATCCCTCATCACGCAATGAAACGTTTTTAGTTACTTGCAAATAATTAATTAGGCCTTTCTAACATGTTCTTGTGCCGCAAAATAACCCCCCTACTGTATGTGCTTCCATCGTCGACATGTCCGGCCAAAATATGATTGCACTCTCACATTTTACGTACTGAACGATTATGCAAATAAAGGTTTTCCAAACTATGAATAGGCACCACATACTTTTGTAAATGTGGGAATTGGTGGGAGGGCTTTTTCTGTGCGCAACCGTTCTGCTCTTTTTTTAAGGTTATCTGAAAAATGGTTGTTCGGCCCTGGATTGATGATCGAATCAAAGGTATGATACGCTGCCTCCAAAATATGCGACTAAGCTCAGGAACTAACGTATGAAGAAGGACCTCGACTTCTGAGAATGGGTAAAGTAAAGCGGTGTGATTGATAGAATGTTATAAAGGTATGGTGGTCGAAGGTACTAAGGGACAGGGTTGACCGAAGAACTGATATGCCTTAGAACATCACAGCTTTGGGAATGATTTAAGGATCCCGATGGCCAGATACATCTACAAAACCAGGTACCTCGCACTAGGCACCTCTGATTCCTCTTTTTAGCGTTTCCCTACACACGATCCATAATGCCACCCTCGAACCCCCCCATGAACCACCTATCACACTGCCCGCCCCCTTGACTTCAGAAACCAAGACCCTAGGGATTATATCCCGAGGAGATAAGTACGAGTATGTGGTAAGTAAAGGACTTTCGTGCCCGTACATTTGATGTGTTCGAATGTTGTTCCCCCTCCCTTTTCCTCCTTTTTCCCTCTGCAGGTTACATTGGAGTCCCGATTAGGGTATCGTAAAGGATCTGGAGCCACGTCACGCCCGATGCATGAATACGGACTAACGCTGCAAGACGACACAACAAGACGCCCTACTCAATGCGCGACCTTTTTGTACCTGACCTAATGCTCTTCCGTCCCAAAACTGCATGCTTTCTACGTCCTAACACAGACCCGAAACGTCTAACGTTGGGTAACGCACTGAATAGCCCAAACAATACACGGTCATTCTCCATGTCACACGTGTACTATTTGGCCTATTGTTACTCTCTCTCTCTCTCTCTCTCTCTCTCTCTCTCTCTCTCTCTCTCTCTCTCTCTCTCTCTCTCTCTTTCACCCCTCCACACTTTCCCTCTTCCTAGCGACTGGCACCTAATTGGCGAACCTGGTGCACCTCCTGATTGGCCCCAAATACCACAAGTATTTGCACAAATTCGTCCTAAATAAAATTGTATCGATACCACGTTACTACCTCTCCTTTTCTGCTAAATATGGATGAAAATTAAATTGGCCAAAAGAAAAGGGACAGGTAAGACGACTAAGGTTCCCTAAATTTGACCCACAGTCAGGGAGCTATTTGTCAGTGGCTTCTATGATAAAAAAAAAAAAAAAAAATGTCTGTGGTAATGCGACCTTCCCCATTCCAAATTGTCTCCATACCCCAAGCAGTAAGAAATGATCGAGACACCCCCGTCTTCCCAAAATGCCCCCAGTTTGGTATCAGCTGCCCTGAACGAGAATCTGAAAAACGCCCCTTGCTCCAATTCGCTGTGTTCCTAGTTGTTTTCCATAAGATCCCACCCACCCCAAGGATAAGTTTAATAATTATCGCAAGCCCCCCTGAGTTTTTGTAGTAGCCAGGTTGCGAGAATCTATATAGAAAGTTAGAAAGATGTGTGCAAAGTTAAAATTAGATCGAAAACTGAAAGAACTTGTTGCAGTAAACCCTGTTAAAAATAGGATGTTTAGCTAAAAGATAGGACGCATTGATGTAATGGAGAGTCGTTTAGCCTATGTTCATCCCTCAGAAGGATGCCTATCAGACTATGGTGAATAGCACGTTGCATTTTTCCGTAAGATACAAAGCCCTGAAGACCGGCCTAGCCTTGCAAGACTCGTACTAGGGAAATGGGTCTCTACCAGAAGAACTGACATCTACTGTAATAGACGAATGCAATGAATGGGTACCAGACCTCGTACCACGACAAATGAATGTAATAACCAACAAAACGCCAAAGAATTAGCCACAAAGGGAAGTTGTAGGAAATCCAGCAAACCCATCATCAATTGTTTATACGTTGGCTGCAAATCTCAATGTAGCGGATGTTTACCCCAGTTGCTTGGTGTTGGGAGAGAAATAGGTTTATGTAATTACCTTCTTCTGCAAAATCTCTAAAGACTGTCTTTTCGAACTCATTTAAGGGTACCACTGTCGGAGGAGAAAGAGACCGGATGTGGGAGCACGCGGCCTGACTGCGGATCGTGGAACCTCAGCGACGGAGGCCAAGGCGAGACCACAGCAGTAAGGAGTCGCAGGATGAGGCACTGTTTCAGACAAAGCTAAGGAAAGGGCTGACCTGAAGCCCCTGCTCTATGATCGACGTGTGCCAAAAAGTCCCCGCTCTCTGTACCTGGTTATGGACCCGCCTGTCTCAAATTCTCCGTCCCCCTGATCTGTTCCCGACTTGGCCCTGCTCCATCCCCTCCTCCTCCGACCTACCATAAGGACTGTTCACACACACACCTTTCCACCTGAACTTCCAAGTTCCTCCAAATCCTACTGAGCTATCCAGAGAAGGGTATTCCCTGCGTCAAAAGGGAGGGAGCTCCGACTAAGTAGACCACGAACTATGTTAATCTCAGAACGGTGACCTAGAACTCCACCAAGGGTCGCCCCTAAAGAGAAGATGAACGAAGTATGTGGTTCTACCCGCTGCTGAACGCCTCGATGATGATGGAAGCAACAGGAAATACCCACCACAGAGACTCAAGAAACAAACAGGCCCCACAACTCAAAGACAATTGCACTTTTCATCACAATCCTTTTTCTGCCTCCTAATAACTATGCTCTGGGTTACGGAAGAAAATGCACCTGCTCCAAAACCGTAACGCATTTCTCCTATGAGGTCTGGCGAAACAAAACAAAATGTACCCCTGCCCGCAGACCTCCAACGACTCAATCCACATGAACATTCCTGTTGACAGAACGAATTGTAATCCAGGTGCTTAACAGTGCCAACAGAAGACGACAAAGACACTAAGAACTCTGATTTTTATTTTTATTATATCTCATTTCTCTCCCAACCACCATTGGACTGACTATGCTCCCGCCGAGTACAAAAAGGACTTACTTATATGATAACTTACCAGTTCCTATTCCAAATGACTATAAGTATCTATGATCTGTACCCAACGCCCTCGCTACATAATTCTAGTCTGATATTGCAGTACTATGACTTTTTCTGCAACCAACTTAACGATGAACCCGCCTACTAGATGATGAGATTTTTCAATGTGATGTTTATAATGTGATGTTTATGTACAGTTCTTTTGCCTAAGTCCCCTCTCCCTTACTTATGACCGCTGCAATAGGTATAGATAGGAAATAGGCCAGCAAGATGTCTTGGAAATGTTAAAGGGAGGACTGTGGAAAATTAATACAGTTTGGTGAACATTATCTACGCCATCTTGCCTTTTTCCGATGCCACACTTTTCGTCATGCACATCCGCCATATTTTAGCCGTTACGATCAGAATCACCCTCACGAAAGACCCCCACGCACCGGTCATTCCCACTCTCACATGCCTTGCGCATAAGCAGCAGCCATTTTGAGCACCATGGCCTCCCTGCCCCTCGCTGATAGCCAGCGCGTCTCTCTCTCGCCTAACCTCGCAAGCATCCCCCGCACGCTGACAACCCCCCCGCTCTCTCATGCCTTGGGTCATAAACCCCTCTTCAGCGCAGCTCCGCCACAGAATCCCATCCTGTTCCCAGAGCGACACCTCCCTTCATTCCTTTCATGGTCTCAGATCCTTTTGATGCAAACCCCCTTTCCCTGTGTCCCCGTTTGTCTTCCTTGTTCCCAGGCCGCCACCTGGCCCTGCGGACACTGTTTATTACCCCGTACAGTAGGAAGCTTTCCCCCCCCATCAAAAGACCCTCGAGCCGATCAAAGCCCCCACCCTATGAGATCCGATCAACTCCACGCATTCCGTGAATCGGCGGAATGCCCTGCTGCGCGACAATCATCACCTGTTGTGACCGGGGTGGGGAATTCAACTGTAAATGTATGTGGGAACGGGCCTGAAGGGGAGATTCCGAGGATGTTCTTTCAAATATCAAAGTGTTGCGAGAATGTGTTACGTGCAATAAAGGTCATAAACCCTAGTATAAGAGGCCAGGCCTCAGAGATGTGGTTAGAGCACCTCGTGACGATACTTGCTGTCTGAATTGATGTGTTCTCCTCCGGAGAGAATAAAATCCTCGTTTCCTGCCTTCCAGTCTCCAGCGCCTGCTTCTTCATTGATTAATATTGATGGGTCATAGAGGCGACACCGCCGGGCAACATAAAGGGGTCTTTGGTTACTGGTTGTCTTTGAACCCCTTTTAACAAGCTCAGACGACGCATCACCACAGGAGGCACATGCCACCACTGCGAGGACCAACTTCAAACGCCATCTGTCAGAGTTGAAGCAGCGGTGCTGACAGACTTTGTCTTTTCTCAGGGCTGTTGTGGCTGCCATTATTGGCCTGTTACCCTGCTTAGCACTTCAGGTGCCAGTGACTCTGTACCCCGCAGGCCATTGTCCATAGCTGATTGTGCTTTTGGCTGTGGAGCGGTTACGCAGGTATGCCACCTCAAAAAGTCTGGGGCCCCTGAGACGTTGATGGGAAAGATGATGCAGGTCTGACACACCCCATTGCATCTGCATCAGGAATGTATCGTAGGGACACAGTCTGAGACTTTTTCTGCACATGAGCGCGCTCATCTCTAGTGTCTGCAGCCCAGTGCACTGAGACTCATGGACACTTTGCATGTTGGCTGTCCTCTGGACTTTGTCCGGATCACCCCATGTTGCTAATTATTTGACTCTGTAATGCATGGGTTTTCTGTTTGTGTTGCACTAGTGTCCAAGGTCTAAGTGGTTGCTAACACCAGACATTCAGTGCAAAATGGCTTACACTCACCCCATACACATCCAGCACAGGCATCACTGTATATGTGGCCCTGCCAATAAAGGGGCTGGACACACGTGCCTGTAGCCAGTTCAACATGATCTCTGCGTGTTTCCCTGTGTTCTGGTAGTATGGATGTGGGCCATGGGCCCGACGACTTTACTTTGTGCCGTGTACCACAAATGCAGACATGTCACCGGAGGCAGCGGGTTGGGCCTTGGACATGTAGCTTTGCTGTCACCCACTCCATTTGTGAGGAGAGTGTCCAAGGCCATCGTACGCACAGCCAACATGGGTGTGCGACTGCTAATTGCGCGCCCCTAAGCGTGGTTGTGTGCTGTGCATCTGCATCTGCTTGTGTCTCTATTGCATTTTAAAAAGACAGTGGTTCCTGTGGAACGATACTTATTATTTATTGATAATGCAAATAGCGAAACTTGCATATATAAGCAGGGATTAAGTGGGATGTCAGACAGAAAGAGACTCAAATGCACTGGTTTGGCTTGTACATGTTTATATTAAATAAAACAAAAATTAATTCTGAGAAATTTTACAATTATTATTTACAGCTGTGGATTGTGTCCCAAGTGAAATTATGAACCAAAGCATATGAAAACATTTGTGAAACAATTTGTGCAAGGTTTCAGATAAACTTTGTTATATAGATCGTGAATTTTTGGAACTTTGGTGTTATTGCTGCGTATTTGCACATTTTTATCAGTTTTAACTGTGTTTTTATGTTAAACATAATTAAAGCGTGAAACTTGTTTGTAAAGCATATTTAGTGGTCCACTTACCCGCACTCTAATTTAATCTTTACCCTGCGGTTTTGCAGGCACTAGGGCGAGACAATCTGCTCCTTTTTCACCATATTGGGGTAGGTTGGGACACTATTGGGCGCCATTTTCAGGGACGCTCTAGAGACCAGACAGCACTGCCTATTTAGCTCGCAGTATGCTAACGCGCGGCCGATAAGATTTTACATATTGTTGCCACGCGCTGCATGCACTCAGATAGATCGCAAATTTTTTGAACTTTGGTGTTAATGCTGCGTATTTGCACATTTTTATCAGTTTTAACTGTGTTTTTATGTAAAACATAATTAAAGTGTGAAACTTGTTTGTAAAGCATATTTAGTGGTCCACTTACCCGCACTCTAATTTGATCTTTACCCTGCAGTTTTGCAGGCACTAGGGTGAGACAATCTGATCTTTTTTTGCAATATTGGGGGTAGGTTGGGACACTATTGGGCGCCATTTTCAGGGATGCTTTAGTGGCCGGACAGCACTGCCTATTTAGCTCGCAGTATGCTATCGCGCGGCCGATAAGATTTTACATATTGTTGCCCACGAGTTGCATGCGCTCAGATAGATTGCAAATGTATTTGAACTTTGGTGTTATTGCTGCGTATTTGCTCATTTTTATCAGTTTTAACTGTGTTTTTAGGTAAAACATAATTAAAGTGTGAAACTTGTTTGTAAAGCATATTTAGTGGTCCACTTACCCGCACTCTAATTTGATCTTTACCCTGGGGTTTTGCAGGCACTAGGGCGAGACAATCTGCTCCTTTTTCGCCATATTGGGTGTAGGTTGGGATACAATTGGGCGTCATTTTCAGGGACGCTCTAATGGCCAGACAGCACTGCCTATTTAGCTCGCAGTATGCAAGCGCGCATCGCGCACACGCCGATGGCGCGCTGGAGGCGCACCAGAGGCAAGCCCATCTGCGCCCGTCCGTGCACCAGCCACGCACAGCGCCAGCCATGCTGCCGACTTCATCCCAGAATCGAACAGGCGCGTCTTCTCAAGGGAGCAACTGTGAGATATTGGTAGGAGCACGAACGGGGCTCTCTGCCCTAATTCGGCGCAGACTCATTGTATGGAAAATTTTGGGAGTGCTGATGCAAATTGTGGCCTGATTAATATTTAATCTATGGTAAAACATCATCAGGAGGTGCCAGTCTGTTGGAGGATACGAAATTGGACTTGGTCAAATATACATTCTACCGCAAATACAGAAGGATACAAAATAATACAGAAGCCCAGGAGTAATGGAAGAGGAGGGGTGCTTGGGGTAATATACAAAGATAATTGGAACCTTAGCCATCTGCAGGTTGAGGAGGTGGCAGGAATTGAGCTGATGGGTTTTTCAGCTCACGAGCCTAAAGGTATCTTTTTTTCAGGCCTATTATGTTATAGGCCCCCAGGCTCAGATACTCAGTATCAGGAGTTATTGGATACCATTACCAACCTGACCCTATCCCAGTCCAGAGTACTGATCCTGGGAGATTTCAATCTCTGGGATAATGGTTGTTTGGGCAATCATCTGAGAGACCTTACTCGGTTGTGTGACAGTCTCAATTTGAAACAATTAGTGCAATCTCCCTCTCACGAGGGGGGATCATATTCTTGACCTCATATTTTCTAACCAGGCTGAAACAAGAGTGATAGATATTCTGCCACAATACTGGACTGATCACTCACTCATACTTTTTCACACAGTGGTCTCTAGATCCAGTACAATCTTGAGACAGTTGTCAACATGCCGTAAGGACAGAGACTGGTCTAAATTAAAACAAGAAAAGATAACCCAGAGATTTTCTAAGGTAAATCTTTTTGATCCCTCTACCTCGGGAGAGGATAATTACCAACGATTCCTGGATTTAATAACTGAGACGCTAAATTTTCTAGCACCAGAGAAACAACGTAAATGTAAGAAGAGACCCTCAGCTCCATGGTACAGTGAGGACTTGAGACTGCTTCATTTAAAATGTAGGAGGGCCGAAAGAATCTGGAGGAAGTTCTATTCCGACACAGATAAAACCATTCTATAATCACTACAGACGGAATATAAAAGAGGCATCGCTAAGGCCAAAGTTGTGTTTTATGCTGCTTCTATTTTACAAGCTCTAAACAGCACTAAGGCTCTCTTTGACATTGTCAAGAAACTCTCGAATCCAAATTGAATCAGTAACAAGGTGATTGCCTCGCAGAAGCTCTGTGACGAGATAGAGGTATATTTTGAAGAGAAGATTGCTACAATCATAGGTTATCTCCAAAATTCAACATTTACTAACGTGGAGACTGTAGCCCCTGAGCGTAAGGAAAAGCCGGGGGATAACATTCCCTTTGTAAATTTAACGAATTGACAGAGGAAGTGTTCCTTAGCCTAGTACACAAGGTTTCTTCTCGTTCTCCCCTAGACCCCTTTCCTCCAAGATTATGGAAGGAAGTGGGGAAAGCAACTTTACCTTGGCTACATCAGATATGTAATCAATCATTGGAGGCAGGGTTAGTGCCGGTCGCATGGAAGCAGCCAATGGTCACCCCTCTACATAAAAAGCCTTCGCTGGATCCAACTTTAGGCCTATATCTCTTTTACCCTACCCAGTAAAGGTCCTGGAAAAATTGGTAAGCAGGGCTCTTTCAGATTTTCTTGAAGACAATTCTTTTCTGGACGAGGACCAATTTGGCTTCCGTGCGAGACATGGCACGGAGTCAGCACTAATAACTGTCATGGATAGCTTTCGAAGGCGTGCTGACAGTGGAGAGTCTACAGTTTTGATATTATTGGATATGTCAGCCGCCTTCGATACGATTAACCATTGTATGTTGCTGGATGGGCTAACAGAGATTGGGGTGAATGGGAGGGCTTTTCAATGGATACAATCATACTTGTCTAATAGACAACAGACAGTATCCCTAACACCATTTACATCAAAAAAATCCCCAGTTTTTCATGGAGTGCCGCTGGACTCGTCCATCAGCCCTATTCTTTTAATATATACCTGCGTCCTCTATTCCCCCTGATTAAATCTTTTGGGATTGAGTTGGTCAACTATGCCGACGACACCCAATTGGTGTTTTCCTTGGAGGGGAAGCAAGCGGTGTCGATGAATAATCTTCTGGATTGTATGCGCCACACCTCTAATTGTCTTAGGAATAACCACCTCCAATTTAACTGAGGTAAAACGGAGGTAATTTTCTGCCCTAGCAGTACCTTACCTCGTCAACTACCACTGGAGTTCAGACTCACCCCTGAGGAAGAACCCCTGACCCCGGTCAGGGTGGTATGAAATTTAGGGGTTATGGTTGAAGATAATCTCCAGATGGAGGCTCAAGCCAACAAGACAATTATCGTCTGTATGGTCCTCCTTCGAATGCTACGGCAGGTGCTACCATTCCGTCCAAATGAGACCCGTCCCTTGGTGGTCAAAAGTTTGATACTTAGTAGACTGGACCACTGCAACGCCCTGTATTTGGGAGCCCCGCAATACATTATACAAAGTTTACAAAGAGTCCAGTCTACAGCAGCCAAAATGGCCTTGAATAGGGAGCGCCGATCCTCCATCTCTTTAGCCTTGAAAGAGCTACATTGGCTGCCACTTCGGGAAAGAGTCCATTTTAAATCTTTGTGCACAGTGTTTAATGGACCACACGATTTAGGCCCAATACCGTTGTCCAACACGTTTAACTGGTACAAGCCTAAGAGGATGCTCCGCTCCTCCTCTTTAAATTTAGCTGCAACATCCAGATTTAAACAATCTAGGATAGGAGGTCGGGCTTTCAGTGTGGCGGTAGCTCGTCTCTGGAAAGAGCTGCCGCTTCAAATCAGACAATCTAACACCCTGATAATCTTCAGGAAAAGCCTAAAAACTTGGCTGTTTCCTAGAGGCTGTTAATCATAATTTCTTTACCTCTGACCATGCCGCTGCAATGGGGGCTATGTGTAAAAATCTGAGCACCAAGATACCCGTAGGGTGAAAGGTTTTGCGCTATATAATAAATAAATACACACATACATACATACATACAAAAAGCGACCAATTTCTTTTTCCAAATACATAACATCTATAGAATAATAGAATGCCAGTTCTATTGGTTCGCTTTTCTCAATTGTCGACGGCGTTTCAACCTTAACATGGATATCGGGTCTCTTCAGGACCTATGATGTGTGGGTCATCTCTGTGTTGGAGTTGCTCAATGTTGGTGAAGTGTGTGGGAACCATGTGCAAGTGAAAATAAAAATAAAGATACTCACTTAGAAACCCAGCCGGATTCCCTAGTGAATATGTGGCTTACGCAATTCGAATTGTCAAGCTCAATGGCTGTCCTTTCTGCTTCAAGGTTTGAAGTCGCTGTCCTTGTTTCTGTGGGCGCTGTGTTATCACAACCACGGAGGACGGACAGATGCGGATCCTCTGTGCAGAATCTTGACTATACAAAACAGAATCTCATCCAGACTGCGGTGACTGCTACATATTTGCGGCGTGGCGTTGATTTTCACCCGGGCATTTGACACGTTGTCTGGTGTCTATCGCATGCTACCGCCTTGTGAATACCACGTTGACAAATGGTTATTTTACTGCGATGGGCTGCGATGCTAAAAGGTATTTTAAGAGAAGGCTGTGGACCCGCCACACCCTGCTCTTAAAAAAAATTCAACCATTCTCAAGGGGGATGGGGTTTCTTTGTGATCCCTTCCCATTTGCTAATAGGCTACCACCAACTTTCGATTAGGGGTAAATTGTGAATGTTTTGAGACTACATTTCAGTTGCAAACTATTCGTGCATACCATTCCAATCAGGTATTAGGAAAGGATGCCCTCAACAAGCCCCTTCCTAATACCAAATCGCAAAACCCAAATTGTGATTCAGTAACAGGTTACTGAATCACAATTTGGGGTTTGTACATCAATAATAGCATTTTTCTAGTTGCAAATGGCCTTATTCTGCGAATTGGGCCATTTACAACCTCAAAAATGCTTCGTACATGTAGCATTAAGTCTGTAACCTCTTCAATATTTGGCTTAAAAGAATTCTACCCGATACTACATGTTTTTTCCGATCAGAAATGGTGAAAAAGTATGCTGACCAATCTCATTAAGGACTACCATATACACTTTGGATCAGACTCTTCGGACATTAAAACGTTGTCATCTGCATCACTGAGGATTGCCTAGGAGCCCTGACAAGCCATTGCCATGAATAATAATAATATGTTCAGTCGGTGCAGAAGCAAAAGAAGCAAATCCCCTAAAAGTATGCACATTAATTCAGTAAGTAAACGGTGCAGAGTGTAACCGAGCAGCTAATGACCACACATTTGCACAGTATTTTGCAAATATGTCCCGTTGTGCTTTCTTTCACCGTGTAGTGATGCTGTATCAAAGTTATAACTTCTACACATGTGAACATTTATTTATTCGTTGCCAAGATGCAAGACAGTCTGTCCATACACATTTTAAAAAGTGCATTGATGTGTACTGTAACATATCCATACAAATGTGCCCAGCACGATCTTCCTGGCGCAGTACAATGAAATGTTGCGCCAGAGGTCAAATAATACCAGACATCCAACATGAAACAATATTTTTGGGAGAAGACACTACATGAGAAAAAATGATATGTGAAATCAGAGGTTTGCTATAGCATTAAATGACAGCCTGGATTTGATGTGCCAGGACAAATAAGGTCACCAAATGTGGGCAAGAGTTATTTGAAAACAAGTCTATTTCATTGTCAGTGTGCTGAATTCAGTTTGTCTTCTTGACAATTGTTGTATGATGTTTAAAGTAAATAGATTGTTCCTTCCTTATTTTGAGAGAATATTTTTATCCACCGCTAGAAAGTAAAGATGCTTGGTCTCATTTACAGAACAATAAACTAACGGCATGCTTGTGAATATTAAAGCAAATCCTATTATTGTTAAATGATGACTGATTAGATTGCACAGTTATTCCGAGTGATGTGTCAGATGCCTGGAGCTGCCTTCTGTGCATCGATGTATCTTGGTTTTAGTAGTCGGGTGGTCCCTTGTCTCCCCTCGCTCTGGGTACTGCCTGCACTTCATGGGCCTCCTGCACGGAAACCATTTCAAATCTGCAATGACGATCTTAGTGAATCGCTAAAGCAGCAGTTTTACGGAGGAAAATGTCTTATCGATAAAAACCACTAACGCCATGAACGAATCACTATTTATCATTTAGTTAAAAGCATCTAAATTTGCCTAACTGTTCAGCAGCCACTATATAAATGCAATTTTCTTAATTGCATTTACATGGTGAGTGTTGAAATGTTAAGCTAATGTATTTGCTTTCAACGAATTGATAGGTACAATTGTTTTCCCAGGCGCCATTGCTGCTTTTTAGAGGAGGTCTGAAAACAAATGTGCAGTTAACCTGCACGTAGAGTAGGCAGACAGATGAATTCACTAACGCGATTTACATTATAAATCGCTACTCACAATAATATCCAAAGGGACATGTTTACCCTCCCTAGTAAAAAAGGAAGAAGGACGTTTATTTCGTTGAATTTCTCTTTCGGAAAGTAAAAACAATGCATAGCGTATTAGTATGCAGAATAGTAAGAAAGATGTTATACACTATCAAACAAAATTCATGGTGTCATTCTATAAGCAAGACACACATTGGTAAACATATACAGCCCAGGTGTGCTGCCTTTACATTTTCCAGACCTCACTGATCTAAGTGCCCAGAAGGATGATTTCGAACAGTCTGTAAAACCTCTTCAAAAAGAGTTTTTCTCAACACTGGTCTCTGGACTGTTTAACAGTAGGTAGTAAAACTGATGCGCCGTCTCAGAGTGCAATCTTCTTTGGACAGATGGTGTTATCTCCACCCCACCTGCAAGAAGTTAACTTGTTAGAAAAGCTCGGTGGCCGAATATTTTTTTGTAAATCCTTGCCTTGGAAAACGTTGTTGCAGAACGTCCTCGTCTTCTCATGTTAGCCTTGTCCGTTGCATACTCCTTCAGATTAGTCTTATTGAGGATCTGCTCCCATTAGCTAGGATGAGTTTTACATCAAAGTTGTTTTACTGAATGGGTCATTAGAAATGCTAATATGAATTTTGTTTTAGACTCACCTATGTTCTGAAAAGCTTTCTTTTTATTTGTTTGTGTTTTGCATACAGTCCATTTTAAGAAAAAATAAGAACCAGGGGGCTTATTATCTAGAACAGGCGATAATGATCGCCAGCGAAAGTCATCCGCATTTTTTTGATCGCTTCCTTTCTTGGACACGTTTTGCATGTTTATCGACGTATTATGAAGGAGTCGATAATATGCTATGTGTTCTGGGAAAGGACGCTGTTATAATCTACTGCTGCATTTCCCCTTGCCCATATTGGTTCTTTGGTTTGTACAGTTGGGGGTTGTAGATCCCTCTTCTGCCACTGTTTTGTACCTTAGTGTGGTGCATTTTGGCTACTCATTGTTTTTGCCCATAGTTTGGGACGTGCGTTTAGTGGATAGTTTCCACTGGTTTTGAAGTTTGTTTTGATTAACTTGTTTTTTTGTTTGTGATCATTATGAAAGGAAGATGGGTGTAGTATTTGTGTTCTCACCCATCTTTGTTTGTCCTCATTTCTGTGTTTGGCAACTTTCATGCATTTGTTGTTGTGATCACTCTAGCATGGGGATGATGTATAATATTTCTTTTTATTGCAACCTCTTTTGTCGGAACGTGTGTTTTATCATCTTCACATGTGTTGTTTGTTTTTAATCATTATAAAGCGGGGGATGTGTTGTAATGTACTTTTACTTAATACTCCCTCCCTACAGTGCTTCTCTCCCTGCTGCTCAGCCAGTGATGACATCAGATGGAATGTTGATTGTGTTGGTTTGGATGAGTATGTCAGTTGGTGTGGATGGGCTGAGCAGTGGAGAGCCTGCTCCTGGTATGGCATTCCTATGGATCTAACTATATCTGGTCACCTGTAACAAGAAGAGATCTAAAGAATAAAGTACAGATCTTATTACCTTCTTCACCTGGTCCACGCTTCTTTCCTAATTTTAACACACTCGAAAACTCCCGCTAACATGCAGTACACATTACTGCGATAGCTTGGAGAAAGCGCGTCAGCTGCGATATCATAAAAGTTTCAAAGATGCCAAATACAAAGGTTCAGGTGGTTGAAAAATATTTATAAATCAAATGTTGGCCAGTACAGAAATAGTAGCCAATCCGACACGTGTTTCGTCACGCCGTGAAGGAGATGTGACTCATCAGGGCTAGGAAGGAAAAGAGGAAGGACAAATGAAAGGGGGAAGAAAAAAGGTCAAAATCAGGAAAAACAAGATAAAATTGAAAAATACATAAATCGATGATTAGAACCTAAACATCTCATGAAGATTGTTCTTTCAACAGTTTGAAAGGTGCTTAATTGTGAGAGTAAAAACTAGGTGACTGTGAAAACCCTATGGTGCGTAAAGTCATGAAGTGGAGAAGTGTGGCTCAGGGGTTAGAGGCGGCAGACCTGGAGCTTGAGTTTGACCCTGGACCAGGGTTCATTTCCCCGCCTCGGCGGGTCTTGGGCTCAAAAATTCCACGGACTCGTTAATTCTCGCTCCGGTGCCTTCTCGACTCATGGGTTCACACTCTGCGACTCTGGGCAATAGCTTGCTTAATCTCCACATCGGCCCCTCGCGGTGGGATGCCTGGCTTTCACCTTGTGGATATCCTGCCGGGGTTATCTCACCAGGACGGGTTCCCTAAGCAAGCGCGGAGATGCCCCAGGGTAAGTCATGCGCTATATAAGCTTCATTCATTTCATTTCATATAAGCTTCATTCATTTCAAGTGATATGGCGTCAAATAACAGAGATCCCAAACATAAGTGAAGTGCACAGTAATGCATTTGAAACCACGGGTAATAGCATTTGAGTGGTACGAGAGAAAAGAGCTTAGGTCTGTCAGTGAAAAGCGTCCTGAATGATGTTTCCGAGTGACCTAAAAGAAAACAAAAAGGAAAACAAAGATGCACGCCGAAAACCCCTGAAATTACAGCACGGCGCTGGATAATGTGGACAGGTATCAAAAGAAAGTCTGAGTATGGGGAACTCAGAAGACGTGCTCTCTCTGAATGTCCTAAAAGAAAACATGGAAAACAGAACATCGGCGTAGGTAAAAGGCAAGTGAAGTGACAGTACGTGATACCAGCATGAGGTTGTCTTGAGGTATATTGGATAGCTTCGTGTCTACCTCCTGCCAGAATTTTTTGTCTTCGGCCCATAAATGTTGGCTATGTGTATTCGTTCTTCACCTTTCAATAAGCTCGTTATTAGTATCCGCCCTTCCTCGTCAGCGCTTGAGTTTGTTATGGTTAGGTTTGCCCTCTTGCTCAGTATGGTGATTACCCCTCGTTTCTTACCGTTCGCCGGCGAGCAGAGGACTTCCCCTATCACCTCGCTTTCAGAAGCTTAGCTTCTTCTTCTGTGAGTTTCACAGAAATCGAAGCAGCAATCACCCAGCTCAAACCAAACAAAGCACCAGGTCCAGACGGATACACAGCGAAGTTCTACAAGACCTTCTGCCAGCAACTAAAACCGCTAATGGCGGAAACATACACTCACTGTATACGGAGAGGCAAGATGACGGAGTCCATGAGCGAAGCAAACATCACAATAATCCCCAAGGAAGGGAAAGACCCACAATACCCGCAGAACTACAGACCAATCTCGCTCATAAATGTTGACTGTAAGATATACGCGAAGATATTGGCAAACAGACTGAACAAGGTCCTACCAAATATCATCCACAACTCACAAGTAGGATACATCAAGAACAGACTATCGCAAGACAATACACGCCTACTGTGCCATCTCATCAAACACACAACACACAGCAGCAGCGAGCAGGTGGTGATGATAGCACTAGATGCAGAAAAGGCGTTCGACAGAGTCTCCTGGCCATTCCTTAACAACTGTATTGTCGTAATTTGACGGTGATCGGGTTAGCGTTAAGCTTTGCTACACGAATTTCCCTTAAATTGACTATGGTTGTCGGAAGCCATTTTGAATGTGACGGCGGCCATTTCATAGAATGCGTCGCCTCGTGGCCAGCATGCCCTTTTGTCCTTCCTCTGTACCACTGACCACTCGAGTTTGCCCAGCAACAGGCTATTTTTAGTACTGGTCAAGCCCGCACATGCGCAGTTGAGCCCTTTAGGACCGTTGAACAGTCATCACTTAGGAATGTCCCTCCAAACTGACCAGTGGTGTTGTAACCCCTCCCATGAGTTGGCTGTGTTCCAAAAATGACCATATATGTACCTAAAACTCTGTAAATGTGTTCCGCCTACATTTTTATTACTGTAAAACTGTATAAAAGAGGTCTCGCACCGATGTTCGGTGTGATACTTCTTGCATAACCGAAGGGTGCTGTAGGAATGTACCACTACCCCATGGGGTCTTAATAAACTTGTCTTTTGCATTTTCAGTTTCCGTGCCAACATCTTTTATGGTGTAGCTGGTTTTGCGGAATATGTAGGCCTGGAGAACCCAATACCCCAAATTGGCGACTACGAAGGAACTCATCGGCGACTCGGATGCCCGAAGGAGAGGTCGTGACGAAAGATTGGAAACTCGCCATGGACGCGTACGCTGCCACTGAGTGACCCGAGTCTTGGCACCCACGGTGTTTTCTTCCTTTCCTTCTGATCTGACCTTCCAGGTGGCGCTGGTCCTCGACTGAGATCCTGCTCGTTCGAATTGTCGTACAGTGCCGGTTTGGCTGATTCGTTTAAAGACCTTGGCAGTTGGAATCTGGATATCTGAGATTTTGGTAAGCTTGTGATTGGTAAGATAGTCTACGGACGCTTACTGTGGCTCTTTGAATATGTTTTGAGTTAGCTAACATTTGATTCTATGATTTGAACTATATGTGCAGTGCACTTCACATAGGCAGGCATGTAGAGAGATTTCTCTAAACTTGTTTCTGTTTGAACGGCACATTTGTGTAGAGTATATTAAGTGCCATTTTTTGCGATATTGCGTTCCTGTGATATTTAGACATGCCTGTTTTAAGCACACTCCGAGGAATGTGCTGTTTTGGAAATTGTACCAATTATCGATTAAATGAATCTCAGCCGGCTCCCCCAGAGGGGACCCCTAATTGGGAAATGTACATCAATTTCGGCCTTCCACCTATTCTATATAGTAAATTATGGAACAAGTATGCTAAACGAGATCTTGAGTTGCAATGGCCACTACATGGGTCATTTGATTTATGAAAGGTTCAGTATGTGGAGCAATGTTTGTTTCAACGTAGGTCTAGACAAGATATGTTTGATTGTGTACGAATGTGGGAGAAAGCAGTGCGAGAACGAATGAAGCATGAAATAGCCTTGGCGGATAAAGAACAGTGACAGGCTGCTCGGGATAAGGTTTTACAGCTGGAGGATAAAGAGTTGCAGGAAAAGAAAGACAGGGAGACACGGGAACGCAATTTGCAAATGAATGGTCAATTTCCTATTCGGCGTCCTCTTTATCCTGTCCTTACTAATGAAGTTGAAGATTTTTCATTATTAGATCGGTGCCCGCCTCCGTATGCTCTGCCTACGGCCCCAGATGAGGAATCGGACGGAGCTGGTCAAGGAGATAGTCGTGTCAGGTTAACTGCTAGTGTGACTGCGGAATTGCGCAGTTTTGCCCGTAAATTAAATTTGAACAAAATAACTATAACAGAGATTAATGATGAAATGAATAAGTGGACCGAACGAGAACGGTTGTACTTCTTGAGTCACTTTGGAGATGAAGTTATAGATCGGTTTAGGAAATATTCAACTGATTTAGAGCCTAAGGACATATCAGTTAATCGTGAGAATATGCGTAAAGGTTTTTTTGTTATTGCAGATACGGATGAGTTTTTCCGACGATTGGTCCAGCTACGGGATGAGGTGTCGAGATTACGGGACGCAAGAAAAGAATCAGAAGCATCTGCGCCGGGATCGACGGACACATCCAAAGAGTGTTTTATCTTTGGAACAGATAAGAGTCCTGCAGTTCATGTTATGCCTATGCGTGAAGCCGCACCTTTGTATGTCCCTCCTAGAGGGCAAGGTACAAGTGATGATAAATTGTCTGGGGATGCCAAGGGTTATTTCATATATAATTGGGTTTATACACCTTGGAATAGAGCAGATGTTATGGCACTGAAAAATGCTTTACCTGATCCGCGTAAAAATCCAGCAGCTTTCTATGAAGGAGTGGAAGGGGCTATTTCTTCGTGTGTTATGACGTTAGTTGATATTGATCTTTTCTTTGGGTTAATATTGCCCCCTGATATGTGGAGAGCGATTCGTAAGTTTGATGACCAAGCGACCTTGGGAGCGGATTGGAAAACTTTAGCTGAAGCTGATTTAGATAAGGAGCCTGCATGTAAGCCGTGTCAATTGATATTAGATCTTCCAACCGCTATCTTAAATAAATTAAAAATGCTTGACCTCCTAAAAAGATTGATTGGACTATGCTAGCTTCTTGCAAGCAGAAAGTGGATGAGTCGGTTTCTGACTTCTTCTCTCGTTTCAAGGAAGCATTTCATGATTACAGCGGGCAATTATTAACAGACGATACGGGTAGGCATTTGTTCGTCGATAAGTACGTGGCTAATCTCCTACCGGAGATTGCAAAACGTTTGAAGACTAGTGAGAGTTCTTGGACCACGGCGACCCCTGCTTCTTTATTAACTATGGCTCAGTATTATGAGCGTCAGGAACTGGAGGCTAAGGAAAGTACTGATAAGAAAGCGAAGGAGTTGAAGACGAAAGTGATGTTGGCTCAGGTTCGTGCGACACAGCCGAGAGGGAACGTTAGAGGCAGGCGTGGAGCGTATGTTGCGTCTTCTGGTCGTACTGACATTGCTGAAGACCAATGTGCATACTTAAAGAGTTCGGACATTGGGCTTCAGATTGTCCGGTGCTTCATGAACAACGTAATCAGCGTGGTTGAGGAGGTGGAAGGACACGGAATGGTTATTCAGGAGCGAGGAGTGGAGCAAGTGATCGTGGCAGGTTTGAAGCGAGGGGTCGTGGTCAAGATGATCGTAATACTTTTGACTGACGGAATCAGTACCAGATATCTGAGGGTGAGAATGTGGAATCTCAGGATTATGTTCATGCATAGGAGTGCGTAGGATGGGGTGTGAAATCGGTTGAAATACCAGTAGATCAAAGAGGTCCATATGTACCAGCGGGCGTTTTGGGTTCTACTGATCAGTTCCTGGTGGATACAGGAACCACTCGTAGTGCTCTGTCTAAAAACTTGGTTCCAAGGGATTCCCTGTCTGGCGAAACGATTACATCTATAGGGTTTGATGGAACACCCTCTCTTAGCCCAATGTCACAACCCCTTACATTTTATATTGACAGATTCTTTGGTCCATGTCCGTTCTTATTGTCACCAAATACTCCAGATAATATTATGGGTATAGATTTGCTTAAATACTTCCGAGCAACGATACGCTGTGCCCGTGAAGGAGTGCGGGTTATCTTGAACGATAATTACCCAGAGGTAAAGAGACTGTGTACAATGCAAGAAATTGAAGCGTTAGCCTCTCTCCCACAAAGGTTATGGGCTACTTCAGACACGGATGTGGGACAGATGCTTATTCCCCCTATTCGAATAACTGTTAAGGAGGGTGCGTCTTTGCCATGTGTGCCACAATACAAAATATCTAGGGAAGGTGAAATTGCCTTAACTCACATCGTGCATGATTTGATTATTGCAGGAGTAGTGGAGGAAGTTCCCTTCAATGTTTGTAACAGCCCGATTCTTCCGATCTTAAAGAAAGATACTGATGACAAAGTCTATCGATTTATTATTGATTTGCGGGAAATTAACAAGATCGTAGTGCCCCAGTACCCGGTGGTGTCTGACATCACCACCTTACTTACTTTGATTCCGCCCACTGCTACCACGTTTACCGTGGTTGACCTAAAAAATGCCTTCTTTTCCATCCCTATCCATCCTGATAGCAGATATCTATTTGGCTTTACATTAAATAATAAATCGTATAGATTTTGTCGAGTTCCTCAAGGCTATACAGAAAGTCCTAGCATCTATAGCCAGGCCTTAAAAAGACAGCTCGATTCTTTTGACCTGCAGACTGGAGTGGCCCTTATCCAGTATGTTGATGATATCTTACTTGCTGCAGATACACATGAACAGTGCGAGGAGAGCACTCTTGCTTTACTCTCCTTTCTTGCTCAGAATAACCATAAAGTATCTAGAAAGAAATTGCAATACTGTAGACCAAAGGTGACCTACCTCGGTCACCTTTTGTCTAAGGAGGGGCGTGCATTAACGTCTGATCGAATTCAAGCGATCTTAGATACACCAGTCCCCAGTACCCAGAGAGATGTGCGTGCTTTTATAGGCTTAACGTCTTTTTGCAGGCAGTGGATACTGGGGTTTTCACACATTATAAAACCTTTGTTAGTGTTATTGTCCAAAACTACACCAATGCCCCTTGAATGGACAGATGAATGCCAGAATGCTTTTGAACAATTGAGACAAGCTCTTTGTTCTGCACCAGTGTTAGGCACACCAGACTACACAAAGATTTTCACGTTGTACGTACACAAGAAAGATGGGTGTGCATTGTCAGTTTTGGTGCAGACTCACGGAGATAAGCAGAGGCCTTGTGCGTATTTTTCCGCAATACTTGATCCTGTAGCACGAGGATTACCTGGGTGTTTTAGAGCAGTTGCAGCAACAGCAGTGGCCATACGTCAGAGTGAGGGAATAGTTTTGTCACACAAATTGCTGGTGTTAGTTCCCCATGCGATAGATGCTCTACTAAACCAAACAAAGACCCAGTATCTCACGAGCGCACGTTTAACAGGATATGAGCTTACATTGTTGGCGCCACATATCACACTAAAGATATGTGCTACTCTGAACCCTGCTACTTTATTACCGTATCCAGTTGCTGAGGGCCAGGAGGAAGAACACCATGATTGTGTTTGCCTGACTGAAGAACAAACAAAGGGTCGTGTTGACTTACAGGATACGCCACTTCCAGATGTGGATGGGGAACTGTGGGTTGATGGATCGTGTTTGAGGCTGCCAGATGGTACAACTTCCGCAGCATTTGCGATCACGACACTTAAGACAGTGGTAGAAGCAGCACGAATACCACAGAAATCGGCCCAAGCAGCGGAACTGATAGCCTTAACAAGAGCATGTGAATTGAGTGCTGGCTTGTGTGTGAACATCTACACTGATAGCCGGTACGCCTTTGGAGTAGCGCATGATTTTGGCCTACTCTGGAGAGAACGAGGGTTTTTGACCTCGCACGGAGTGCACATCATGCACGGAGAACTAGTGCGTGATCTTTTGAATGCATTACTTTGTCCGAAGAAAGTGGCAATAATTAAATGCAGTGCACATAAGAAAGTGACTGACAAAGTGGGACAAGGAAACGCTTTTGCAGATAGTATAGCGAAGGAAACTGCTATGTTACGAAATGCATCACCAATGTATGTAGTGAAATCGCAGGCTGAGCGATGGCATGATGCTAGAAAGGAGATATTAGATATTCAGAAATCAGCGTCTGAAGCAGAACTCGCAACGTGGGCAACAGAGGGAGTGCTGGATGATGAGGGTTGTTGGAGAAGCAAAGATATGGAAAGATGGAAATTGCCTGCAGCTTACTTGCAAGCAATGGTTCAAATGACACATGGATTGGCACATGTTGGAGCTCTTTCAATTGCTCGACTGCTAACGCGAGTTTGGGAGCATCCTGAGATTGCCAATACGGCCAAAAGAGTAGTGCAGACCTGTCGAAAGGAGGGTTTGTTCCACCTACTGCACCATTTGAGGTACTACAAATGGAATACATCCAGCTTGAGTGTTGCAATAACCTTAAGTATGTCTTAGTGGTGGTGTGTGCTTTCAGTAAGTGGATTGAGGCCTTCCCCACGAAGGATAATACAGCGCTGACAACAGCTAAGGTTTTGCTCAAGGAGTACTTCCCTCGCTACGGTGTTTGTAAATTTCTGTGGAGCGATAACGGTCCTCATTTTGTTGGGAAAATTGTGGAATATGTAATGAAGGGATTGGGAATTCAGCAAAAGTTTCATGCTGTATTTCATCCACAGTCAGCAGGTCTGGTGGAGTGGTATAATGCTACTCTGAAATTAAAGCTAGCAAAGATCGTGGCATCCATGTCTTTGAAATGGCCGGATGCTCTGCCATTAACATTGCTATCCATCAGATCAGTGCCCCATTACCGAACTGGCCGACACCTTATGAAGTGGTGTTTGGAAGGCCTATGAATATATGGGGAGTTCCTAAGCCTCGATTGTTACATGATGTGCCTTGTATAATGATGAACGATTATTTGGCACGATTAACAAATGATTTACTTTCCATTCATCAACAGGTTCGAGAAGCGCTCCCTGACAATTCTATTGGAGAAGCTCACAATCTTCGTCCTGGGGACCATGTGATGGTCCAATCCTTTGAGAGAACAAGCAGCTTGGAGCCGAGGTGGCGTGGCCCCGGGCAAGTGCTTCTTGCAACTTGTACGGCTGTGCGAGTCACTAACAGGAAGCGGTGGGTGCACTCCACTCACTGCCGCCGTGTCTCTCCGGATCTGGTGAACCCGACTGTGCTGTCTGATTATCGAGACATCTTGGACGAGGAGAAGAGCCCAGCTGTTGCGTCTACTAAATCGGAGGGAGCCTTCCCGGACCACACCGTCTCTGGAAGAGAGAGATACAATCTACGACCACATAAAGCAGTTGTTTTGTGCGAGACTGGTTGAGTTACCACTCCAGGTTTGTGAAACGGAAGCCGGGAATATCAAGGGGGGGGGTCTGTTCTGCCAAGTGTAGCGACACCCGTCTTGAATCTCATAGAAGAAACCAACGGCTACCTCGGAGCTCAGCACTCATATTTTTATTTTTTAGTTGTTTTTGAGACACTTTGAACTTTTGAGCTGTGGCATCTTCTACAATGCGAAATAAGAGAATTCTTGGTGCAGTACTATTTGTTGTAACAATTGTGGTGATAGCTGTGATAGCTTGGGTGGTAGAACTTCTGGTGCCGGCAAGAGAACATTTATTGCCAACTACCCCAGTTCCGTCTGAACATTTTCATTTTACTTTGCCTTATCATGAAGAACGACACAGACAGACTTATCTGAATACCAGCTTCATCCAGATTCTGCATCATATACATAATATGACGAAGACTCCGAACTGCTGGTTATGTGGGATGTTGCCTGGACATCAGAAGAAAGGAGGCACACCACTTATTCCTCTCCCGTTTTCCCATAATGGTTCTTGTAATGCGTGGTATACACTTCTGTTTACTTTGTGATGGCCAACGAAAGGTGGACTACTTTTCCGACTCAATAAAATTTGCTTTAATGATCGAGATGGTTATCCACAAGCTGAAGGAACTAAGTTTGAATGGGAGGAATACCGTCCCGATAACGTGTCTGCGCCACGAATTTATAGTAATCACAGAAATATAAATATGTCCAATCTTCATCTGATTACTGTTATTGATACGAAAGCTGATCTTTGTGTTCGTAATAAAGGTACAATCCCAGTAGGAAGAAGTGAATGCAACACCACTCTCACCTTTGACACTCCAAATGGCATTACATTTGTGGCCTCACGAAACACGTATTTTATTTGCGAGAATAAAGGTTATCATCGTCTCCCTATAGGATGGTTAGGAGCATGTTATATATCATTTGTATTACCCCCTGTGTTTATTTCCCCGCCTATGTATCATAATGATTATATTTTGTATCATGACTTTATATTGAATAGAGTGAAAAGAACTTTAGTTCTTGATGAGATGGACCAAACAGACACTTCACTGCAGCAGTATGTTGACTTTAATTTAGGTCTCTTTTCGTTTGTTGGGGCTGCTTTAAATAGTCGAAAAATAAGACGACTGACACGTGTTGTAGAAGCTGTTGCTAATGAGAGAGCTTTTGCTTTAGGAAACTTAACAGAGGAACTCCAGATTACTAGAATTGTAACGCTCCAAAACCGCATGGTGTTAGATGTAATATTAGCCGATCGTGGGGGTGCCTGCCGCATTATCGGAAGTAGTTGCTGTGTATACGTGCCAGATAATTCACCTTCTGTATATGATGCAATATCTAAGTTACATAAGATAGCAGCTGAAATACATCCTGATAATAGTACTTGGACATTTTCGGGGTGGTTTTGGACATTGCTTAGTACATGGGGTTGGAAGTTGCTGACGATTCTATGTGTAATAGTTGGGATATTATTCTTTCTATGTCTCTGTATTCAATGTGGCCCTATGTTGTGTTCCATGTGCCTCACTGCCTGTATCCCGTCCAAACGAACTATTGTAAAAAATGAACAAATGAATCATAGAGAAGTAATATAAATAATGTCTATTGATATTGAGGATGAATACCCTGACTATGTCCATTATGAGGTAGCTTCAGCTAAACGCTAAAAGGGTCGTCTGTCGTAATTTGACGGTGATCGGCTTAGCGTTAAGCTTTGCTACACAAATTTCCCTTAAATTGACTATGGTTGTCGGAAGCCATTTTGAATGTGACGGCGTTCATTTCATAGAATGCGTCGCCTCGTGGCCAGCATGCCCTTTTGTCCTTCCTCTGTACCACTGACCACTCGAGTTTGCCCAGCAACAGGCTATTTTTAGTACTGGTCAAGCCCGCACATGCGCAGTTGAACCCTTTAGGACCGTTGAATAGTCATCACTTAGGAATGTCCCCCTAAACTGACCAGTGGTGTTGTAACCCCTCCCATGAGTTGGCTGTGTTCCAAAAATGACCATATATGTAGCTAAAACTCTGTAAATGTGTTCCGCCTACATTTTTATTAATGTAAAACTGTATAAAAGAGGTCTTGCACCGATGTTCGGTGTGATATTTCTTGCATTACCGAAGGGTGCTGTAGGAATGTACCACCACCCCATGGGGTCTTAATAAATTTGTCTTTTGCATTTTCAGTTTCCGTGCCAACATCTTTTATGGTGTAGCGGGTTTTGCGGAATATGTAGGCCTGGAGAACCCAATACCACAGTATGAGCAGGTTTGGGCTAGGGGCCAAATACAGATCCATGGTGATGGCCCTATACAACGAACCAAAAGCGAAAGTGGTGGTAAATGGAAGCACATCGAAAACGCTCACACTGGGTAGAGGCACCAGGCAAGGCTGCCCCCTCTCACCAGGCCTCTTCCTTCTGGCGATAGAACCACTACTAGCCAGAATAAGAGACAATAATGAAATAACAGGCGTCAAAATTAAAGAAAATACCGGCAAACTGGCAGCATACGCGTACGACATCCTCATCACGGCCACCAATCCATCAACGTCAATAACGGCACTCATGGACACAATAGCAGAATATGCGGAAGCCTCAGGATACAAGCTCAATAAAGACAAATCAGAGTGCAAGCCAATGAACATCCACACCACCGGAGAGGTGCTTGGTGACTCAGGACTGACATGGCAGACAAAACCACTCAAATACCTAGGTCTGGACAACGAGGACTCAACCCTGAAGAAGATAAAGGAAAAACTAGACCTATGGTCACCAAAATACATAAGCTGGTGGGGCAGGATAGAAACAATAAAGATGATGGTAATGCCAGCTATCAACTACACGCTCAGCATGCTGCCACTCCCGATGACAGACGCATTCCACAAAAAAATTGACAGACTCATAAATAGCTTCATATGGAGAACAAAAAACCGAGAATCAACATACAGAAACTGAGATTAACGAAAGACCTTGGAGGACTCAATCTAGCAAACTTCAAAACCTTTCAGACAGCCTGCCTAGCGAGGCAGGGAATCTCCTGGCTAGACAACACCCAAACCTACAAACCTGTTTGGTTAGAGGTGGAAAAGGACACTCTGGGAGGGCTGAACCCAGTAGCGCTTCTAACAGCAAACAGACACCCCCAAAGACCAAACCCGATACTGAGATACACCAGGGACGCTCTGATGAAAATAGACAGGCGTATGGCACGGAAACTGAAGGGTACGACATGGGAGTCGATCTGGTTCAACACAAAGATAACATATCAAGGAGCAACGATGCACATCGAAACATGGATCGAGAAAGGAATAAGCCTTCCAAACCAGCTAGAAATCAGACAGCTACCACTAACTTTCCAAAACCTGCAACAACTACACGAACTACCTAACCGAGAACTCTACAACTTCCTAAAAATAAAAACAGCAATAACCAAAGCGAACCTTTGCAAGGAAGAACCCACCATCATCAAATACATGCTAACCCTCAACTCAGCAGGCCACCAAACGGCAAAGATATACAGGCTCCTCAGCCCATCCACGTCGTCACTGAACAAGAAAACAACAAACACATGGGAACAACTCCTAGGCAGGCAGTTAAACGACAGCGAACGATGCAAACTGTGGCGCTCAGCAAAAACAAACAAAATAACCCCACAACTAGCCCAGACAAGATTCTGGCTCATCCACAGGGCGTACTGGATGCCATCAAGACTCCACAAAATTGGCATCACAGAATCTGGCAACTGCTGGAACTGCCAGATAGAGGAAGGAACTCTAGAATACCTTATTTTCAACTGCACGAAGGTCAAGAAGTTTTGGATGCAGGACAACAGCTTTCTGAACGAGATTTTCAACACAGACCTAACAATTAGCTTTGTAAGCCTGGCCACAGAACATATGACAGCGGACTTAAACAGCAAAGAAGAGAGAGACCTACTAGACCTACTACTCACAAAAACACGAACAAAGCAAACTTTAAACGTGGATGAACTGGGTCACATTTCTCAGAGGGGCAGACAACATCACAGGGAAATTCTCAAAGGAACACAACTCGAAAAGGGACATGTAAGAACTACTGGATGCACAGCTGACGAGAACCCAGCAAAAGACGCATAACTAAGGCCTCCCCACCCTCTTTCTTCTCTCTCTTTCCTCTTACTCCCTCCTCTTTGGTAAAGATGAAGGCAAAGCGTACCACATTCTGTACTGTATATAAGAATTGCCAAATGTATATTCACTTCTTTTATATTTTAATAAAAAAACTTTTAAATAAAAAAAAAGAAAAAGTCTCACAGTGAAGTTTACAAATAGCTCCCTGGTGGGGGTATTAAAAAAATGCTGTGGGCAGCTTGCCCAGGCTGCATGCACTTATCACCCTCTTCAGTTAGTGACTTTCACATACTTCACACATGTGGCCCGCACTAATCATGGCCCGGCTTCTTCCTACACGCCCGAAGTGTCAATGCCGCCACTGTGTTGTACTCTTCTATTACAGAGCTCTGGCTATGTTGTGGTTTATTTATTAAAAGAGTTGGGCTGTTTAGGATGTAAAGAACTAAGATGACCTGTCTGAGACTGTGTTGAATTTTTAAAGGCTCCTTGAAGCCGCCATCTTGTCTGTAAACAGTTGCGAGCCTGGTTCTGTTTATGGAAGAGTGGCTTGTAAGTGGCTTTAATGCTGTCCTCAACTAAAACCTTTCAGCTGGCTTCCCTATGCTTTCGAAAACCAGAAGCCATAGTGATCTTGAAAGGGGTGGAGACATTTTTTGAAATTTTGAAAGAGGGACATTTTTCCGGGAAAACTACTTGGCCATCTGAATAATTAAATATTCGTCTACACAGTGTTTAATCTGTGGGCTTGTTGTTTTGATAAACGTATTCCTGCTCCGAGCCTAAAAAAGGGCGCCTAGTCCCTGCTTTAATCCGTGCTATTACCGAGTGTCTGTAAATTACATTTGATCGTAAGCAAACAGGAAATGCTTATTTAATTTACAAAATTCCCATCACAGAGTGCCAGGTTGATTTTTATTACTGAAAATTAAATGGACTTTGTCGATTTAAATATTGTGTTTAATGCAGTTGAATATTCGACCAGTACGCTCGGGCGTAACTTGCCTGCGCTGAGGAACTTTTTACACCTTTCCTTAGTTGTTTGTTTTTTATTTTTAACTCCATATGACTGTTTGTTAGATGACATAGGATTTAGAAGCTTGTTTAATAGTTTTTTGGGTCATAACCTAAACAGCCGGTTGGCCCCCAAAAAACCAATTTAAAGCGCACCGTATTAAATGAATTCCTGTATGCGATTGAATAACGGACATTGCCGAAAGTCGTTGTACTTGTTCCCCCTTGGAGGAAAAAAGAGCAAAGTTGGACCTATCTTGATTCTAGTGTTGTTTACAGCGACTGCGAGGGAGGATGGGGGCTGTCTAATCTGCAATATTTCATTACAACTTTTTTGTAGTGAATCCAATCGTAACTTCACCTATTTTGAATCTGTAATTTATGGAGTTTATGTTGCAGCTTCGAGGTTTTCTCTGGAGGTTTCGGTAAGTCATCTGAGGCGAAGAGTTTAGTAAATGTCAGTGGGTTGGGGGGGGTAGTGTTCAATCAAACAATTGTTTTAAAATTAATGACGTGGGGCTGGAGAGAGGCAGAACTTTCCAACATCCGAGCAGGTCGGCTTAGAGTCGCCACTTAAATCCAAGTCCGTCCCTACGTGGGTCCTTACACCCTAGCTTCCTCAATCCTGCTAACGGCGAGACCTTGTCGCCACTGTAGACGCTCTGACTCTTCCACTGGCTGAGGTCGTCTGAGAGCCTCGTCGACATAATTTTATTAACATTTATTTTCAATCGCAGATAAGATTGCTCTTGGGGAAGGCGAGTGACTTGTACAAATATTAATTCACATCTAGAAAAAAATAAACTCTTCAAGACATCTACTGTCAATTTTCCACTGGAGACAAAGATGCTGACTTTCAAGTCTGTTGAGTCAGTGGTCGCGGGTGGGGCAGGGTTAGCTTTTGAGTAGTGTAACAAGTGTGAAATGTTAGCCCACTTCAGGTCCCTGTCCTTTTATTAAATACCTGGAAAATAACGGACCTAGTTCCTTTAAAGGGGGGTAACCTCCCATGACATTGAACCCACAGATATTAGTTTTTTTGCGGCATTTGCAGGTTTTGCAATTTCCTCTGCCTCCAATTAGGTGTGCTTCCCCGACAGTCACAAGAAAGCTTGCACAATCACCAATGGTACCTTTAGTCAGCCCTCTGTGTGCACTGTATGTGGGCGCACAAATCTGTGGCTGTCACAGTGGTACGCCGTGAGTGTGCGGGCACAAGGCTCGCTCATCCCCATATCCTGCTGTAGAGCAGGTTGGCGTTTACCATGCCGCTGCTGTAGGCGACCCCCGAGGCGTCCTTCTGGGCCATGCTGGCAACCTGGGTGTGGATGGAGGGTGGGCTGGGGGACATGTCGTCCAGGTCTGGCGCCTGGCTCAGGCTGCTGGTGGGAGGCGCCACTGGAGGTCAGCAACGCTACCCTGCTCTGCTGGCCCTGGCTGGAAGTAGAAGTGCTGCAGGCGCCCTGGCACGGCTTGCCGTCCTTGACCAGCACGGGCACTGCCACCATGAGCGGGGACGGCAGCTGGCACAGGGTGCCATACTGCTGCTGCAGCTGCTGGCTGGCCTTGTCCTTGGCCTGGTGCTTCATCTTGTAGCAGTGGTCTGGAACCAGATCTTCACCTGGGTGGGCATCAGGTGGTTCATGCTGGCCAGGTGTTCCCGCTCGGGCGCCAACAGGTACTTCTGCTGCTTGAAGCGCCGCTCCAGCTCGTAGACCTGCGCTTGCGAGAGGAGCAACCGCCGCTTCCTGCGGCCCTCCGCATGCAGGGTGGCAATGGACTTGGCGGCCTCAGCGATCCCGCTCAGCGCGCCCATGCTGGCCATTTTTATCCCGCCAGAGGGGCCCATGAACCTGGAAACTGAGAACTGAGAAAAAGAGGGGTAAGTGACGAGATGTCGGAAGAGTAAGAGAAACAGGCACCGCTACACAGTAGCAGAAGTAAAAGGCAACAGCATCCATTTGTGGCGGTCCCCGGAGCTGCGGTGGGGGCCGTGTGCACTCCACAAATATTCAGACTTTGCCCCGGGGGTTGGCGGTCGACGGAGCAGTGTGGGGCAGGATAGGGCCTCTCCACACTTTTTTTATCATGCCCTCTTTTCGCGTTTTGCACCTTTTTTTGTTAGGTTTCTTGTGCCTTGGTTCTACAGAGGCACAAGATGGCTGCTAACACTTCCTGATTTGGAGTGTTGACAGCCAATTCGAATACAGCTTGTGCACCGCAGGGTGCGCTTAGGGTGCGCGGATCCTCCGTGGCCATAGATATGTATGCACTTTTAATTGTGATTTTCTCAGGAACTACTGAACGGATTTACACCATTTAAGCAAAAGGCACGATTCTGAACAAAAGACTACCTCTTTGCCAAATTTGGTGTAATTCCGTTCAGTAGTTCGGGCTGTAGCCATGATGAATGGATCCTTTGGAAAATTGCTTGGGGAAAACACGTTTTGGGTCCCCCTTTTTTTCTTCGCCCCCACTTCACGAATCACTCCGAGACTTTCAGGATAGGAGCGGACCAGAGCTGGCCATTAGTTTTAAAAATGTCGCTAAGGTTCGTCAACCGGCGCCAAAGTTATCCCAAATAGAATGTTGCGGATTTCCTATGGAAAATAGGTCCTAACTATAACTACCTACTCGCGACCGCAAGTAGGTAATATATACATACATATATACGAGAATGTATCATTGCTTATAATGGAGTGTTAATTTAGTATTTAAACTGCATATGCACCTTGACACTGTGATAAGTTATGCACATGACCAAAGTGAAGGTTTCTGAGCAATTACTTAAAAAATAACTCATTTGAAAATACCTTTACTTACTACATGGATTGGTCCTCTTAGGTCCATTGTCCTCTCATTAATATAAATAACCTTTAAAGAAAACCACCGGTGTCGACAACTGTTACTACCAAATGCTGTACTAACTGTTGATATCTATATGTGTGCCCAGGTTTCTGTGTATTCATGCCGAGGGATGGGCTTTTAGTTCCTCACTGACTAAGGGGTTTTGGGTTTTCCCCTGTCCTGGAGGCACCATACACTCACTGACAACCACCTATATATTCATCTCTACCAGCTACCTGCCTGGGCGCCACTTACCTGCTACCCCAAACCCTGCACAGTAGCTATCTGTTAGAAGATGTTAGGAACAATACATTACATTCCAACATCACAACAGCAATGTACCCTTAAATCAGCTGTGACAATGCTACCAAGAATGCCCAATGGTATTTAATACATCTCTCAGACCTTAAATATACATATACAGTTATTTCTAATAAGCTATATAGGCCCTGATTATGAACAGGCAGAGCTGAATATCCATGAGGAATTATGTTCTACCTGATCACGACTGGCCCAGTGCCCCTTGTCCCAGTCTTAGCAGCTCGTAATTCCAGATGTTAAAATGACATGAGACTTTGGATGCCAAGCCTCGTTCTCCGCTCCACTCTGACTCTTTTCCCTGGCAATAGAAGCAATCAATAATCCCTCGGCCAAAACTAATATTCCCCTATCCTTCCCTACTCACCCTACCCCTTTCATCCACTCTTGCTCCAGACAGAGGCCCCTCACACAACTAGATACTGCTCAGAACAGCGGGTGAATGTGTGCATTAAAGCCCTCGGAGGGCTTACCGTTCAAAATACTGCACAGCGATTCTGTGTCTGCACAGTTATTCCCCATTCTGAGGGGTTTACATTTTAATACATTAGATTACTTTCCATGGCTCAAATATGGTAAGAATGCTTGTTCTATAATTGGATGCGCTGATTTTTTTCTTACATCCTAAAAATGTATGTAATATTCATAAGCTAAATGTGAAAAAAATAATACTAATACAGCATTGCTTGTCAAGACGAGTGGGTATTGAATTAGTCAGTCAGTTGTTAGATCACATACCCTGACTAGTTGAAAACTTTGTATGCAACCATATCTTTATGATATCCCATGTGGTTATGAGCAGAAATGTTTTAACTAGATTCAGAGTTGGTGTTTGTGCTCTTTTATCTACTCCCAGGGGATGGCCGACCTACAATGATATTTATCTGGGTGATTTTGGCAACCGGTTCAACTAAACAATGCCTTTTATATTCTTCTGTTATTTGTTTAGAAGGCCTAGAGTGAGATTCTCATACTGCCATTAGGGACCATGAATTTTAATGCTTGCCGAATTGCTTTTCTGCATTTACAATTGTTAAAAACTATCGTTGGTACTTACTCTGTGGCTAAACTCCTAAAATATGCAATAAAATGAAGGACTGCATGGTAATGTGTAATTAATTATTTTGTGTTTCTTGAGCTGGCAGGCAATTATGGCCGAATAGAACTGAATTTCGGGCCAGAAGTAAGAAATTTCCATTCACAAGAAGTGGGTGCAAGTTGCAAACTTTGTGCAAATGGAAACATATTTTGTGAATCGAACTATGCACAGGTACAAAATTCTGAATTGTTGTGCGTTGCATTCTAACCTACCTCATCAATATTCATGAGGTAGGTCGAAAATTGCGACTCACTAAATTCATATCACAGGGATGGAGGCATGTTTTGATCACATTTAAACTTTTTTTTTAATGCAGTCTGTTATGCCTAAAGAAAATGAGGCTGCAATAAAAAAATAAGTTTTATTTTCCTAAGCCTGTTTGAGAGTAGACCGTAGTCCCATATGCCACTGCGTACCCCCCAGCAAACCTTTTTTACATGCCTTTTTCGAATATCTTACCACACCAACTTGTGAGTCCGAAGCTTTTCATAAAACATTGACAAGTTACTGAATTATAAAATGGGTTTTGTCCATTTAGAAAAGCTATTTAGCAGTTGCAAACACCGTGATTTAGCGAAAGGCGGGCTTCGAGACCACTGAGTGGCTTTGTACATCTGTCCCTAAACTGACAAACTGAGGCTGCAATAAAAAAGAAGTTTTATTTTCCTAAGCCTGTTTGAGAGTAGACCGTAGTCCCATATGCCACTGCATACCCACTAGCAAACCTTTTTTTACATGCCTTTTTCGAATATCTTACCACGCCAACTTGTGAGTCCGAAGCTTTTCATAAAACATTGACCAGTTACTGAATTATAAAATGGGTTTTGTCCATTTAGAAAAGCTATTTAGCAGTTGCAAACGCCGTGATTTAGCGAAAGGCGGGCTTCGAGACCACTGAGTGGCTTCGTACATCTGTCCCTTAACTGACAAACTGTTTAGTGGCACTAGATAAAAGTCTGCTAATGATGTGCAATGACAGCTTTTTGCACCAAACTAACTGTCCTTTTTCACCAAGGCATAGGACCCCTTTTAAAGATTGGAGAGAGGTCTGCTCACCACCACAGTGTAAAGTTAATGAATAACCTCTGCAGCCTTGGTTGACTACCTTCCAGCTGCCACGCTGTGGAATACTCTCCCTCTGGCACTGAGGAGTTGCCCTGATCTGCTTACTTTTAAAAAGGACCTTAAAACGTACTTGTTCCCCAGAGTAATGTAGCTTATGTAACAGATGTATGGATAGGTCTCAGCGCCAGGATACCCTTTGGGTGACAGCTGCGCTCAATAAGCAATAAAATACATACATTAATAGATCCTGGCTGCCCAGCCACTCCCTCGAAGGCTGGACACACTGCACCCTCACACCCATCCATCACGGGTGCCACGAGTGAGGTGGCCCCATCAATAAAAGGGCCCAGGTGCAAGTGCTCGTGGCCAGATATTGTAGCATACCCTTGGTGTCCGTGTCTGTTATTTCTTACTATGTGGGTCTGAGGCCCAACATTTCAATGGCGACGAGGGAGTAACAGCCCCCGTGCACAACAGCTACGTCTGCCTCGCGGTAGGAAGAGTGATATACCCTGAGGCACCAGCACCCGTTTGACCGCACAGAGTGACCCTGCAACTGCCGGCCGGCACACAGTGGCCTGCGAGTGAGGGAAAGCGCAGAGCTGCCACACCGCTGTGCACACCCCGGCAACTGCCGGCAAGTGGCTGTTTGCCTCGGGAGCAGGCGCAGCGCCACAAGGCGAGAACTGCCCACGTCATTACTGTTAGAACTGGGGGTCTCTAGTTGGCAGGGGCAGGTACCACTGTCCAAATAGGGACCCTTGCTTCTAGTCAGGGTAAGGAGGTAACCCTCTTAGATAACCCCTGCTCACCCTCTAGGTAGGTTGGCACGAGCAGTCTAGGCTGACCAGGAGGCAACGTGTAAAGTATTTGTACCAACACTCACAGTAACACAGTGAAAACACCACAAACTGATTCCACAACAGTTTAGGAAAATAAAGGTATTTATTCTAAACTACACAAGACCAAAACGACAAAAATCCAACATACACAGTTCAAGAATATGGTTTCAAAAGAGTTCTTAAGGTTGTAATCAAAGTTCTTTAAGTTGCGATAAAATAATCCACAGATGCGTGAAAAGTTCATAGTTGCGTTACGTTTCAGACACAGTACCTTTAGTTGCGAAAAAGTTCCAAAAGCAGAAGCTGGTGCGGTGGAAAACAAGCAATGCGTTGCTCCTGAGACCCTGGGGAGGCGATGCGACAGCCCCGCTGCAGCAGTGGGCGTGTTGCGACGAATCAGGTCTGTATGGGGAGGAAGGCCACTTGTATGGATTCCGGTGCGTAGGTTCCGTAGGGAGTTTGTTCTCGCAAAGGCATGATGCGACGATCTCGTACAGGCTGCGCCGATCTCCGGGGCGACGATGCGCGGTCCAGTGGGGATCCTCTCTCTCGCAGCTCCTCGATGCGATGGTTCTGCGACGATGCTCTCAGCGACGTGATACGGTCCACAGGCAAGCGGTGCGGCGATCTCACCCTGCGACGACAGGCTCTGCGACGACACTTGCAGCGATGTTCGGCTTCCCGCACCAATCGGGTGCGTCCCGCAAACAAAGGATGCAACGGCTCTGGCAGCGGCGTCAGGCGCTGCGACGATCTCGACCTTCGTAGCAGCGGGAAACTTCTCGCACTGTCGGGGATGCGCTACGCAAGCGAGCGATGCAACACTTTTCAATTGCAAAAGTCTCTCAAGCTTAGGTTTAAGCTTCCCAGCACAGGTACAACTTCCAGAGGCCCCACAACTGGATCAAGCACTCAAGGAGGGACAGAACTCTCTCAGCAGAGTTAAGGGAAGCTGGGGGGTGAAGTTCTTTTGTTCCTGGGACTTCAGAACAGGGAGCCAGCTCTTCTCAGGCCCTTGGAGATTCCTTCAAGAAAGGGGGACACAGCACACAGCAAAGTCCTTCCCCTCTCCTTGGCAGCAAAGCAACAGGTCAGTCTAGCAGAGCAACAGCAGGACAGTCTTCCTTCTTCAGATTCAGCTTTCTCCTTGGCAGAGGTTCCTTCTTGTTTCCAGGATGATCTAATTTTCTGTGGTCAGGAGTCCTGTACTTATACCCCTAAAAGTCTTTGTTCTCTTTGTGCATGTGGGCCCTGAGCCTGGTCTGAACCAGTTCTGGGTGTCTCCTGAGTACTTTGTTTTCCTGGCTGCTCCTTTCCTTTCAGAGTGAGGGGCAGGGTCGTCAGCCGCCCAGCAGGAGGTGGAGCCAGCATTGTGGAAGGCAGGCACAGCCCTATTCAGACCCAAGGGCTAACTCCTCCCACCACTCCAGTTGCAAATGCAGTCATTCAGCCTAGGGCTGACTCAGCCAGCCTCCTGGGGAATCCCCAGCCCCTGTCACTCTCAAACCAGACAGTCAATACACAAACAGGCCATGGCACACAGAAGGGTCAGACAAGAGAACAGCAACTTTTTAAAAGTGCTGTTCTCAAACACAGGATTTAAAAACAACCTTTCCTAAAAGATGTGTTATTAAATTCTGAGTTCAGGGATACTAGATACTTATGTCCTATCTTGTTCCTATGGCAAGAAATGCTGGAAGTCACTGTAGCCAGCATCCCCCATGTTAATCTATGGAGCAAGATAGCCTTACAATAGTGAAAAACGAAAATGGCTGTAATTCACTACCAGTATTTTTAAACAGGACAATGGTCCCTAGACAAAAGGGATGTTGAAAGATAAATATAGACTAAATAGACACTATATTCTTTGTCCAGCCGGACAGATTTATTTTCTGATAACCAATTTCAAGGAAGTTATAAAGTGATAACAGCAGGACACCAGCTGATGTCCAACTGACACACTAAAGGAAGAGACAAACAAGGCAACTCAAACAGTCTGTTTAGTACGATTCACAGTCAGACGATATTAATTGCACACTATTGCTAGCATCAAATAATACAGTTCATACACATATAGTGTGACACAGTCGACGACGTTTCGAACCTATGAATTATTAAAGGTTCATCCTCAGGACATTAGATATATGCCTTCTATTTTTGTAAAAAGTTACAATTAACTTTTTCCGCCGGTACTGTAGGACTGGCATGGAGGACAATAGCCTGAGTATTAGGAACTACCGATTAAACAGCAAAACAGCCACCGCTGATAAGGATTATTTGCTGGAATAGCTGTAGACGAGCCGACAATGCGACCCGCGTCCTCGGGTAAGAATCGCAGCGATTCTTACCCGAGGAAGCGGATCGCAGTGGCAGGCCTGAGTCACCATTTTAGAGCTACTCCTGTGGGTGGCACAATTAGTGCTGCAGGCCCACGGATAGAAACACAATTTTACACAATCGGAGCGCACACCCAAGGAGCCTAAAGACAAACTTGCAATATGGCCAATTGCTCCGAATACGGAGAAACTGCACCGAAATGGCAGATTTTGAACATCATGCACATAGATTCTGTGACGAAATGCAGGATAGAGGGTATTCCAAAAATTGCTCAAACATTTCTACAAGAGGGCGCTCTATACACCACGCGAATGTTTGCTAGAAACAAAGGACAGGAAACCATTAGACCGCATGGTGTGTGTGACCACTTTTGGTCCTGACACTCATAAATTGAGAAAAATGGTGTTAAAAAATTGGCACCTGTTGGAGAATTTAGAATGTCCTTTCCCTCGTCCCCTATTTGCATATAAAAAGAACAGAAGTATTGGCCAAGAAGTGGTGAGAGCAGACATAGCCCTGCCCAAAACAAAAAGTGACTTATTGTCACAATGGGGCTTGAAACCAATTGAAGGGCACCATAAGTGTGGCAATTGTATCTCCTGTGTAAATACAATCGAGGGAAAAGAATTCCTACACAGAAATGTCAAATGGAAACACGTGAGTTTCACAAATTGTAGAACACGAAATGTCGTGTACGCAATCGTGTGTCCTTGCCTGAAGTTATACATCGATTCAAAATAGGGGGTGGTGATGAACAGAGTGTCTGAATTAAGCAGACCACTCTTACCCAGTCAAGCGATCAGGGCTGAATCCATCACCGTTATTTAGCTCACTGCATCACCCCAGCTCAGAACCTGGCTATATGCAAATTAGTCTGACCCAGTGCTTCATGGGAACAGGGCAGACCAAACTACCAAGCCAATTCTTCACCGGAAAGGAGACAAGCTTCCGGGGACCGGTTTCTGGCATTTCAGCCATCGTCGCCCGGCTTGCTTGAATCCTGGTGGTGCAGTGAGCAAGGGACTCATGTCTGAGTATACCCTGCCACACCTGTAGTGGCCAAAAACGATTCAAAATAGGGGGTGGTGATGAACAGAGTGTCTGAATTAAGCAGACCACTCTTACCCAGTCAAGAGATCAGGGCTGAATCCATCACCGTTATTTAGCTCACTGCATCACCCCAGCTCAGAACCTGGCTATATGCAAATTAGTCTGACCCAGTGCCTCATGGGAACAGGGCAGACCAAACTACTAAGCCAATTCTTCACCGGAAAGGAGACAAGCTTCCGGGGACCGGTTTCTGGCATTTCAGCCGTCGTCGGCCCGGCGTGCTTGAATCCTGGTGGTGCAGTGAGCAAGGGACTCATGCCTGAGTATACCCTGCCACACCTGTAGTGGCCAAAAACGATTCAAAATAGGGGGTGGTGATGAACAGAGTGTCTGAATTAAGCAGACCACTCTTACCCAGTCAAGAGATCAGGGCTGAATCCAACACCGTTATTTAGCTCACTGCATCACCCCAGCTCAGAACCTGGCTATATGCAAATTAGTCTAACCCAGTGCCCCATGGGAACAGGGCAGACCAAACTACCAAGCCAATTCTTCACCGGAAAGGAGACAAGCTTCCGGGGACCGGTTTCTGGCATTTCAGCCGTCGTCGGCCCGGCTTGCTTGAATCCTGGTGGTGCAGTGAGCAAGGGACTCATGTCTGAGTATACCCTGCCACACCTGTAGTGGCCAAAAACGATTCAAAATAGGGGGTGGTGATGAACAGAGTGTCTGAATTAAGCAGACCACTCTTACCCAGTCAAGAGATCAGGGCTGAATCCATCACCGTTATTTAGCTCACTGCATCACCCCAGCTCAGAACCTGGCTATATGCAAATTAGTCTGACCCAGTGCCTCATAGGAACAGGGCAGACCAAACTACCAAGTCAATTCTTCACCGGAAAGGAGACAAGCTTCCGGGGACTGGTTTCTGGCATTTCAGCCGTCGTCGGCCCGGCTTGCTTGAATCCTGGTGGTGCAGTGAGCAAGGGACTCATGTCTGAGTATACCCTGCCACACCTGTAGTGGCCAAAAACGATTCAAAATAGGGGGTGGTGATGAACAGAGTGTCTGAATTAAGCAGACCACTCTTACCCAGTCAAGAGATCAGGGCTGAATCCATCACCGTTATTTAGCTCACTGCATCACCCCAGCTCAGAACCTGGCTATATGCAAATTAGTCTGACCCAGTGCCTCATGGGAACAGGGCAGACCAAACTACCAAGCCAATTCTTCACCGTAAAGGAGACAAGCTTCCGGGGACCGGTTTCTGGCATTTCAGCCGTCGTCGGCCCGGCTTGCTTGAATCCTGGTGGTTCAGTGAGCAAGGGACTCATGTCTGAGTATACCCTGCCACACCTGTAGTGGCCAAAAACGATTCAAAATAGGGGGTGGTGATGAACAGAGTGTCTGAATTAAGCAGACCACTCTTACCCAGTCAAGAGATCAGGGCTGAATCCATCACGGTTATTTAGCTCACTGCATCACCCCAGCTCAGAACCTGGCTATATGCAAATTAGTTTGACCCAGTGCCTCATGGGAACAGGGCAGACCAAACTACCAAGCCAATTCTTCACCGGAAAGGAGACAAGCTTTCGGGGACCGGTTTCTGGCATTTCAGCCGTCGTCGGCTCGGCTTGCTTGAATCCTGGTGGTGCAGTGAGCAAGGGACTCATGTCTGAGTATACCCTGCCACACCTGTAGTGGCCAAAAACGATTCAAAATAGGGGGTGGTGATGAACAGAGTGTCTGAATTAAGCAGACCACTCTTACCCAGTCAAGAGATCAGGGCTGAATCCATCACCGTTATTTAGCTCACTGCATCACCTCAGCTCAGAACCTGGCTATATGCAAATTAGTCTGACCCAGTGCCTCATGGGAACAGGGCAGACCAAACTACCAAGCCAATTCTTCACCGGAAAGGAGACAAGCTTCCGGGGACCGGTTTCTGGCATTTCAGCCGTCGTCGGCCCGGCTTGCTTGAATCCTGGTGGTGCAGTGAGCAAGGGACTCATGTCTGAGTATACCCTGCCACACCTGTAGTGGCCAAAAACGATTCAAAATAGGGGGTGGTGACTAGCCCGTCTGTGCCCATCCGTGTCAGGACGGGGCACGAGGCCGAGGCCCTCCCTCCAACTGCACCACCCAGATTGGTAAGAACGTCCTCCGCTCTGAGAGCACTGCGCCCTACCCCTAAACCGAACTGCTCTCTACCCAACCTACACATAGTCGGAACCCATGTTTGCTCGGAGTGTAAACTATCCACTGACGTCCATAAACCCTACTCAGACCCACCTAGGAGACGCAGGAAATGTAAAATCCCACGTAATAATGTACAGCCAACATACGTATTTTACAGTACTAACTGCAGATCACTCCCCAAGCACAAGCATGAAATTTTTAATCTCCTCACTGAAGAATGCCCTAGTGCTATCTTCCTAACCGAGACTTGGCTACATGACAGCGCTGGCCCCGACGTTGCTATTGCCCTCCCTGACAACTACGCCATTGTCAGACTCGATAGGGAAAAACAGGTTGGGGGCGGGATTGCCATCATTTTCAACAGAGAATACAAATGCACTCTGGAATCCGTTCTAATTCCAGATTGTGAAGCGGGTCTTTTTAAAATCACCTTAAACCCCAATTTCACTATGTCAGGTCTTCTAATCTATCGTCCACCAGGTAACCCCTCTCAATGGGTATCAAACTTCGCAAATCACATTACCCCCTATTATATGTCATCTAGCAATTTCTCTCTGCTAGGTGATCTTAACCTACACCTGGAAGATCCTACCATCCCATCATGCTATAATTTTCTGGAAGATCTAGCTGTAATGAACTTATCTATTATCAACTCCGGCCCCACCCATATTGCTGGCCACTTGTTGGACCCCATAATAACGAACGTCAGTGAACTCACGTACATTGCCACCGTTCCCTCTGGATGGTCCGACCATCACCTCATCAGCTTTAGCATCTCTCTTCCACCCCCCCCCTAGAGTAAAACAAAATACTATTGCTACTAATAGAAGGAACTGGAAGTCAGTCGACATAGGTGCCTTAAATGCGGCACTCAAACAAAACCCTCCTAGCTTAAACCCCAACATGGACCACGTAGCAATTGAGACACAAAATTGGCTAACAAATGCCGCCAACAGCTGTCTGCCTTCTATTCACACCAAAGGGAGTAGGCATCGTCCTCCGGCTCCATGGTTTAACGACAGCCTCAAAACTGAAAAGTCAAGATGCAAAGTATTAGAACGAAAATGGCGTAAAAAGTACGACCCTTATGCAAAAAAATGCTATCATGAAGCCAGAAACAAATATCATACGGCGTGCACAAAGGCAAGAGCTGCCTTCGTCTCAAAAACAATCATCGAAGCAACTAATATGCCCAAAACCCTTTTCTCTAAAGTTAAGGAACTGGCAGGCGCAAATACTGCAGCCGCTGCACCCCCTTTAAGCACTCAACAATGTCAGGCATTAGCTTGCTTTTTTACTGAGAAAATTGACAAAATTATCTCAGACATCAACACCAAAATATCTAACGCTGACCCACCCCTTCCATCTAACCCCTGCCTACCTCAACCCACTGCTGCTGACAAAAACCTGCTGGAATCCTGGCCGAATCTCTCACTGGAGAATCTCAAAGGAATCCTTAAATCTGTCAAATCTGGTTCCCCTAGGGACCCCATCCCTATTAAAATTATAAAACAATTGGATGACCAGTCCCTGAATATCATTGCCAACATTTTAAATTTGTCCCTCGACCTCGCCACTGTCCCGGCCTTATGGAAGCACGCCATGGTGACACCCCTCTTGAAAAAGCCTAATGCAAACCCAGAAACATTGGCCAACTATAGGCCTATATCTCTGCTCCCTGCTTTCTCTAAGTGCCTCGAGAGACACGTACACTCCACGCTAGCCACTTTTGCAGAAGAAAACTGTTTACTCCACCCTTCGCAATCTGGTTTCAGGGCTGGGTTCTCGACGGAGACCGCCCTGTTAGGTGTCACTGAAAATATCCGACAACTCCTTGACCAAGGCCAAACGGTAGCACTTGTGCTACTGGATCTAAGTGCGGCGTTCGATACCATCTCCCACGAAACGCTCCTTAGAGAACTACACACAAATGGCATAAGAGGAAAGGCTCTGGAATGGATTAAATCCTTTCTGGCTAACAGAACCTTTCAGATCGCATCAGCACAGGCCGAGTCAGACTCCCTACCTGCAGCTCATGGAGTGCCACAGGGGTCCATCCTGAGCCCTCTGTTTTTTAATATTTATCTAAAACCATTGGTAGAACTTGTTGAGAAGCTAGGGCTAACGCTCATGAACTACGCCGATGACACCCAAATCATTTTTTCCCTGTCTAACTCTTGTCCCCACTCCCCGTCGCTACTCAAGGAAGGACTACTAAAAATACTGAACTGGATGACAGCAAACCAGTTAAAACTGAACGGGGACAAGACGGAAATTCTGATCTTGGGAAAAGACAAAGAACTCTGGAACCCCGCGCATTGGCCGGAACAGATGGGCATCCTTCCTACCCCGGTGCCCCATGCTCGTAATCTGGGTTTTGTACTAGACAACGCCTTATCCATGGATAAGCAGGCCAGTAAAGTTACTGGATTGTGCCTCACCATAATCAGATGGTTGAGGAAAATCCTGTGGATGTTGCCTTCGTCAACACAGAAGACCGTAGTCAATGCCCTTGTCACATCAAGGCTTGACTACGGCAACATCCTATACTTAGGCGCAAATAAATCTGTCATTGGACGCCTGCAAGTGGCACAAAACGCCGCAGTCAGACTCCTGTGCAAGATTCCCAGGAACGCTGGAGTCTCGAACCACCGCCGGGACCTTCATTGGCTCAGGATAGAGAACAGAGTTCGCTTCAAGGCTTTGAACTACATGTTCAAAATAAAAACTGGAGGAGCCCCAAAATACCTCCAATCCCTTGCTTGCCTCTACACACCAAAGAGAAACCTCCGGTCCCAGACAGCAGCACGGTTCTGTATACCAAGGTTCAAACATGCAAGATCAGGGGGCAGATCCTTTGCCTATCTTGGACCGTCCCTATGGAACTCGCTTCCTCCAAACATTCGGAAGGAAGATAACCACCATAGCTTCAGAAAGCTTGTAAAGACCTGGCTGTATGAACAGTAACCACTCAAATCCCCCCTCCGTTTTTTGTCTTTTCGTTTCTAGCTGTGTCTAGGCGCCGGGAAACCCTTCTTGGGTAGCTGTCGCGCCCTACAAATTGACAAAATAAATAAATAAATAAAAACAGAGTGTTTGAATTAAGCAGACCACTCTTACCCAGTCAAGAGATCAGGGCTGAATCCATCACGGTTATTTAGCTCACTGCATCACCCCAGCTCAGAACCTGGCTATATGCAAAATAGTCTGACCCAGTGCCTCATGGGAACAGGGCAGACCAAACTACCAAGCCAATTCTTCACCGGAAAGGAGACAAGCTTCCGGGGACCGGTTTCTGGCATTTCAGCCGTCGTCGGCCCGGCTTGCTTGAATCCTGGTGGTGCAGTGAGCAAGGGACTCATGTCTGAGTATACCCTGCCACACCTGTAGTGGCCAAAAACGATTCAAAATAGGGGGTGGTGATGAACAGAGTGTCTGAATTAAGCAGACCACTCTTACCCAGTCAAGAGATCAGGGCTGAATCCATCACCGTTATTTAGCTCACTGCATCACCCCAGCTCAGAACCTGGCTATATGCAAATTAGTCTGACCGAGTGCCTCATGGGAACAGGGCAGACCAAACTACCAGGCCAATTCTTCACCGGAAAGGAGACAAGCTTCCGGGGACCGGTTTCTGGCATTTCAGCCGTCGTCGGCCCGGCTTGCTTGAATCCTGGTGGGGCAGTGAGCAAGGGACTCATGTCTGAGTATACCCTGCCACACCTGTAGTGGCCAAAAACGATTCAAAATAGGGGGTGGTGATGAACAGAGTGTCTGAATTAAGCAGACCACTCTTACCCAGTCAAAAGATCAGGGCTGAATCCATCACGGTTATTTAGCTCACTGCATCACCCCAGCTCAGAACCTGGCTATATGCAAAATAGTCTGACCCAGTGCCTCATGGGAACAGGGCAGACGAAACTACCAAGCCAATTCTTCACCGGAAAGGAGACAAGCTTCCGGGGACCGGTTTCTGGCATTTCAGCCGTCGTCGGCTCGGCTTGTTTGAATCCTGGTGGTGCAGTGAGCAAGGGACTCATGTCTGAGTATACCCTGGCACACCTGTAGTGGCCAAAAACGATTCAAAATAGGGGGTGGTGATGAACAGAGTGTCTGAATTAAGCAGACCACTCTTACCCAGTCAAGAGATCAGGGCTGAATCCATCACCGTTATTTAGCTCACTGCATCACCCCAGCTCAGAACCTGGCTATATGCAAATTAGTCTGACCCAGTGCCTCATGGGAACAGGGCAGACCAAACTACCAAGCCAATTCTTCACCGGAAAGGAGACAAGCTTCCGGGGACCGGTTTCTGGCATTTCAGCCGTCGTCGGCCCGGCTTGCTTGAATCCTGGTGGTGCAGTGAGCAAGGGACTCATGTCTGAGTATACCCTGCCACACCTGTAGTGGCCAAAAACGATTCAAAATAGGGGGTGGTGATGAACAGAGTGTCTGAATTAAGCAGACCACTCTTACCCAGTCAAGAGATCAGGGCTGAATCCATCACCGTTATTTAGCTCACTGCATCACCCCAGCTCAGAACCTGGCTATATGCACATTAGTCTGACCCAGTGCCTCATGGGAACAGGGCAGACCAAACTACCAAGCCAATTCTTCACCGGAAAGGAGACAAGCTTCCGGGGACCGGTTTCCGGCATTTCAGCCGTCGTCAGCCCGGCTTGCTTGAATCCTGGTGGTGCAGTGAGCAAGGGACTCATGTCTGAGTATACCCTGACACACCTGTAGCGGCCAAAAATGATTCAAAATAGGGGGTGGTGATGAACAGAGTGTCTGAATTAAGCAGACCACTCTTACCCAGTCAAGAGATCAGGGCTGAATCCATCAACGTTATTTAGCTCACTGCATCACCCCAGCTCAGAACCTGGCTATATGCACATTAGTCTGACCCAGTGCCTCATGGGAACAGGGCAGACCAAACTACCAAGCCAATTCTTCACCAGAAAGGAGACAAGCTTCCGGGGACCGGTTTCTGGCATTTCAGCCGTCGTCGGCCCGGCTTGCTTGAATCCTGGTGGTGCAGTGAGCAAGGGACTCATGTCTGAGTATACCCTGCCACACCTGTAGTGGCCAAAAACGATTCAAAATAGGGGGTGGTGATGAACAGAGTGTCTGAATTAAGCAGACCACTCTTACCCAGTCAAGAGATCAGGGCTGAATCCATCACGGTTATTTAGCTCACTGCATCACCCCAGCTCAGAACCTGGCTATATGCAAAATAGTCTGACCCAGTGCCTCATGGGAACAGGGCAGACCAAACTACCAAGCCAATTCTTCACCGGAAAGGAGACAAGCTTCCGGGAACCGGTTTCTGGCATTTCAGCCGTCGTCGGCCCGGCTTGTTTGAATCCTGGTGGTGCAGTGAGCAAGGGACTCATGTCTGAGTATACCCTGCCACACCTGCAGTGGCCAAAAACGATTCAAAATAGGGGGTGGTGATGAACAGAGTGTCTGAATTAAGCAGAACACTCTTACCCAGTCAAGAGATCAGGGCTGAATCCATCACCGTTATTTAGCTCACTGCATCACCCCAGCTCAGAACCTGGCTATATGCAAATTAGTCTGACCGAGTGCCTCATGGGAACAGGGCAGACCAAACTACCAGGCCAATTCTTCACCGGAAAGGAGACAAGCTTCCGGGGACCGGTTTCTGGCATTTCAGCCGTCGTCGGCCCGGCTTGCTTGAATCCTGCTGGTGCAGTGAGCAAGGGACTCATGTCTGAGTATACCCTGCCACACCTGTAGTGGCCAAAAACGATTCAAAATAGGGGGTGGTGATGAACAGAGTGTCTGAATTAAGCAGACCACTCTTACCCAGTCAAGAGATCAGGGCTGAATCCATCACCGTTATTTAGCTCACTGCATCACCCCAGCTCAGAACCTGGCTATATGCACATTAGTCTGACCCAGTGCCTCATGGGAACAGGGCAGACCAAACTACCAAGCCAATTCTTCACCGGAAAGGAGACAAGCTTCCGGGGACCGGTTTCCGGCATTTCAGCCGTCGTCAGCCCGGCTTGCTTGAATCCTGGTGGTGCAGTGAGCAAGGGACTCATGTCTGAGTATACCCTGACACACCTGTAGCGGCCAAAAATGATTAAAAATAGGGGGTGGTGATGAACAGAGTGTCTGAATTAAGCAGACCACTCTTACACAGTCAAGAGATCAGGGCTGAATCCTTCACTGTTATTTAGCTCACTGCATCACCCCAGCTCAGAACCTGGCTATATGCAAATTAGTCTGACCCAGTGCCTCATGGGAACAGGGCAGACCAAACTACCAAGCCAATTCTTCACCGGAAAGGAGACAAGCTTCCGGGGACCGGTTTCTGGCATTTCAGCCGTCGTTGTCGGCTCACTTGCTTGAATCCTGGTGGTGCAGTGAGCAAGGGACTCATGTCTGAGTATACCCTGCCACACCTGTAATGGCCAAAAACGATTCAAAATAGGGGGTGGTGATGAACGGAGTGTCTGAATTAAGCAGACAACTCTTACCCAGTCAAGAGATCAGGGCTGAATCTATCACCGTTATTTAGCTCACTGCATCACCCCAGCTCAGAACCTGGCTCTATGCAAATTAGTCTGACCCAGTGCCTCATGGGAACTTTGGACTGGGTAAGAGTGGTCTGCTTAATTCAGACACTCTGTTCATCACCACCCTGTTTTCTGAATCATTTTTGTCCACCATAAGCGTGGAAGGGTATACTCAGATGTGAGTCCTTTGCTCATTGCACCATCAGGATTCAAGCAAGGCGGGCCGAAGACGGCTGAAATGCCAGAAATCGGTCCCCGGAAGCTTGTTTCCTTCCCAGTATAAGAATTGGCTTGGTAGTTTGGTCTGCCCTGTTCCCATGATGCACTGGGCCAGTGTCAGACTAATTTACATATAGCCAAGTTATGAGCTGGGATGGTGCAGTGAGCTAAAAAACGGTGATGGATCAAGCCCTGATCTTTGGACTGGGTAAGAGTGGTCTGCTTAATTCAGACACTCTGTTCATCACCACCCTCTTTTCTGAATCATTTTTGTCCACCATAAGCGTGGAAGGGTATACTCAGATGTGAGTCCCTTGCTCATTGCACCATCAGGATTCAAGCAAGCCGGGCCGAAGACGGCTGAAATGCCAGAAACCGGTCCCCGGAAGCTTGTTTCCTTCCCAGTATAAGAATTGGCTTGGTAGTTTGGTCTGCCCTGTTCCCATGATGCACTGGGCCAGGGTCAGACTAATTTGCATATAGCCAAGTTCTGAGCTGGGATGGTGCAGTGAGCTAAAAAACGGTGATGGATCAAGCCCTGATCTTTGGACTGGGTAAGAGTGGTCTGCTTAACCCTTTCGATGCTGATGACGAGCTCAGCTCGTCATCACCCACGGGTGTCGTGTGCTGATGACGAGCTGAGCTCGTCATGGTGCCACTAAAATGGCATTTTCCAGCACAGGGGGGGGAAAAGGCCCAGCAGCCATGTGGTTAATTCAGACACTCTGTTCATCACCACCCTCTTTTCTGAATCATTTTTGTCCACCATAAGCGTGGAAGGGTATACTCAGATGTGAGTCCCTTGCTCATTGCACCATCAGGATTCAAGCAAGCCGGGCCGAAGACGGCTGAAATGCCAGAAACCGGTCCCCGGAAGCTTGTTTCCTTCCCAGTATAAGAATTGGCTTGGTAGTTTGGTCTGCCCTGTTCCCATGATGCACTGGGCCAGGGTCAGACTAATTTGCATATAGCCAAGTTCTGAGCTGGGATGGTGCAGTGAGCTAAAAAACGGTGATGGATCAAGCCCTGATCTTTGGACTGGGTAAGAGTGGTCTGCTTAATTCAGACACTCTGTTCATCACCACCCTCTTTTCTTAAGTTGTACATCGGCAAAACAAATCAGCAAGTGAATACACGCATTACTCAACATCGATCTCGCATTAAGAATAAAGTAACATCTGCCCCGATGGTTAACCATTTTGTGGAGAAACAACATGGGGATAATGATTTCAAGTAGACAGTTTTGTTTACAATAAGCCAGCAACAAAGTTCTGCCGATGTCGAAAAACACTTCTAAAAAAAGAAGCGTACTTAATCTTAAAGTCTCAATGCTCTGTCTGAAATTTCACGACTGTAAATGCAGACTGTGTCAATTTGAACCCCCTTCAGTAGAAATTTACCACAAAGAACCACGTTCAAAGATGGCCGACACACTTGACAGAAAATCTGTATGTATAAATAGACACTAAAAGATGGCCGCCGCACCCAGTAGAAATTTAACACAAAGAACCACGTTCAAAGATGGCCGGCACACTTGACAGAAAATCTGTATGTATAAATAGACACTAAAAGATGGCTGCCGCGCCCAGAGATAGAGTCAGAGAGCCCTAAGAAGCTGTGAAAACAGGTAAGCTGCTGCCAGACCTGCCTACCTTTACCTAAAAACTTAGAGCGTAGACCCGCTTTATCTTAAAATAATATCCTTTTTACAGATAATGGCCCCATGAAAAAGACGCTGACAATTGCGCGTCAATTAACACGAAGTATCCGCGGTTTCCGCGAATCCCCCGCCAGGTATGTACCGTGGTCGGGGCAAGCGCAAACATGACAGAATCAGTTTTTTTTTAAATAGGATTATTTTCCTTAAAACAATACTGCATTGTTTTCAAATTTAGATGTTGGCAAAACCGGTGGCCCAATGTTGTAAGGAATACCTAAAACAGGCTGAATAACCAGGAAATGATTAGTGAGCACTCAACTAAAGAAAGTACAGGTATGCTTATACCAGTGTAATTATGCTAGGAATGCAAAATTTAGTGAAGACACTCAACAAAGAACTTGTTAATTACAGGATAAGAAAAACAACCCCAGAAAAAGAAAATAAAAGGTGCGAGCACACGCAATAAGAGAACTGCCTGTGTAAGAGACACCAAAGGCAGGTACGTCTAAGAAAATCCATTGCCATCTGTTACACTTAGCTGCTAGCCCCTACATAGAGTGACGATACCTCACACTTTCATTGTAGGTAGCAGAATAGAAGGACACCCTTCCCTCATAGAAAAGAAAGCGAATCTGTGGATCGACTGTTGCTGGAAAACAGGTATAACCATAAAGAGCTAAGCATAGATATGCGAAACTATTAGGAAGAGTAGTTAATTAAAACAATGTTGTCTTTATATACATCCTACCGACAAGTTAAGAACAGAGCCCTGATGAGAACCCGAAAATTGACGTGAGAGGGTTTAAAACGCGTCGGCACATTGAGAAGCAATTGACTTGGAAGTCCTTTAGACTAATTAATTCATGTGTGGTCTTATAGAGCGATTTGTTGCTTAGAGTATTTTTTACTTTTTCCCTTGCATTAAGTTGTTATGGATAGTAAATGAACTTGGTGTCAAGATAGGGCACCCCCACAATAATTGATGTCTGTTGATGAAATTGTCTCTATGTGATGAATTCTATCTCTATATATTGTTTAATGTTGTAGAATATATATGTTGTTTTGTACAAATTGTAAATATGTATGTATAGTGTTTTTTCTTAGTTGAAACAATACAGAAACATTTAAAAATAATGAAATAAAATAGGTATGAACAAAGTATACCTTACAAACTCCAATTAATATTGGTTTGTAGTTCTTAAATGTGAGATATGAAAGAAATGTGCAGCTGGTAATTCGTTGTATAAGTATTTAATCATGGTCCATCCAACTGCACGTCCCAGGACCTAACTCGTTATATTAAAAAAGCAGGCCCACTAGTAGCATTTGTCATCACCAGCACTGGCACACCCAGTGCACTTTACTAGGGACTTCATGGTGATACAAATATGCCAAACATGTATATCCAATCAGAATAGCAATTTACATAGGGATCACTTACACTCTGGCACTGGTCAGCAGTGGCAGAGTGTCCAAAGCATCTAAACCAGCAAAAGCGAAATCCAGCACAGCATCAAAAATACAGGAGGTAGAGGCAAAAAGATAGGGGAAAACCACGCCAAAGATGCCAGGTCTAACACGTGTCTCCTCCAGTTGAAAGTGGGGAGAACTACCAACCCTCTTGGGAGTTCTCTTCACTAAGGCGGAAAAACCTGGAAAGACCATCAGCGTTGGTGTGCTTTGTACCAGGGCGGTGTTCCACCGTAAAGTCCATTCCCTGTAGGGAGATGGACCACCTCAACAGTTTTGGGTTCTCACCCCTCATCTGCATTAACCATCTGAGGGGCCTGTGGTCGGTCTGAACACGGAAGTGAGTCCCAAACAGGTAGGGCCTCAGCTTCTTCAGAGCCCAGACCACAGCAAATGCCTCTCTCTCAATCGCACTCCACCTCTGTTCCCTGGGGAGTAGCCTCCTACTAAGGAAAGCTACCGGCTGGTCTCCTTCCTCCTCAGTGATTTGTGAGAGTACTGCTCCCACACCATGCTCTGAAGCGTCTGTCTGTACTATGAACTCACTGGAAAAGTCAGGTGCCTTGAGCACCAGCGCTGTGCACATGGCAGTCTTCAGGGCATCAAAAGCAGTTTGTCAGGCTTCGGTCCAGTCCACTCTTTTGGGCAACTTCTTAGAAGTGAGTTCTGTCAAGGGAGCGACAATGGTGCCATATCCCTTGACAAACTGTCTGTAATACCCGGTGAGTCCGAAAAAGGCCCTCACCTCTGTCTGTGTCTTGGGGGGCTCCCAAGCCAGAATGGTATCAATCTTTGCCTGTAGGGGCGCCACCTGGCCGCTCCCCACCTGGTGTCCCAAATACACCACAGATCCCTGCCCTATCTGGCACTTGCTGGCCTTGATAGTGAGGTCTGCCCTTTGCAGAGCCTTCAACACTTCACAGAGGTGTTGCAAGTGTTCCTCCCACGTGGAGCTGAACACAGCAATGTCATCCAGGTATGCGGCGCTGAATTCCTCCAGCCCGGACAGTACCTGGTTAACCAGTCTCTGGAACGTGGCAGGGGCATTCTTCAACCCAAATGCTGACCTCTCTTTGGCCCCATCAGTTAAGGCAATCTGCCAGTACCCAGAAGTCAAATCAAATGTACTGAGGTACTGGGCAGCTCCCAACCGATCCACGAGCTCATCAGCTCTGGGGATGGGATGTGCGTCAGTCATCGTGACCGCATTGAGCCCACGGTAGTCCACGTAAAACCTGAGTTCTGGAGTGGCACCTGGCACAGCAGCTTTTGGTACCAAGACCACTGGGCTAGCCCAGGGGCTGCTGGAGGGCTCAATCACCCCTAGCGCCAACATCTTGGAAACCTCTTCCTTGATGCTGGCCCTGACCTTGTCAGCTACCCTATAAAATGTTTGCTTCACAGGCAGACTGTCTCCAGTGTCCACATCATGGACGCACCAGTTGGTGACTCCTGGGGTCAGGGAGAACAGGAAGGAGAACTGACCCAACACTTGGCGACAGTCCCTCTGCTGCTCTGGGGTCAGGGTGGGCGAGAGGACCACACCATCCACTGACCCATCTTGCTCCTTAACTGTCAGGGAGAGGATCACTATCCTCTTCCATTCCTGCATCTGTAGCCATGAGCATGGTTACTTCAGACCTCTCAAAGTGTGGTTTGAGTCGGTTCACATGCAAGACTCTCAGGGGCTGCCTGGGAGTCTTCAGGTTAACCAGGTAGGTTACCTCACTCTTCCGTTCCACCACCTCATATGGCCCAGTCCACTTGTCTTGGAGCGCACAAGGCTCCACTGGCGCCATCACCCACACTTTCTGCCCAGGTTGAAATTCGACCAGCGTGGTATTCTGGTCGTACCATCTTTTCATTTCTTCCTGGCTTGCTTCCAGGTTTGCCTGAGCAGGCTTTCTGAAGCGTTGTGTCTGGTTGCGGATGGCCAGCACATAGCTGAACACATCCTGGGGTTGTTTTTCCACTGAACTTTTCCCAACCCTCCTTCATCAGTGAGAGAGGTCCTCTAACAGGGTGGCCATACAGGAGCTCAAAGGGACTGAACCCTAAGGACTTCTGAGGCACCTCGCTGTAGGCAAAAAAACAGTCATGGTAACAAGACGTCCCACTTCCGTTTCATGGGCTCCGCTAGGCCCATAATCATACCTTTTAGGGTCCGGTTGAACCTTTCAACCAACCCATTTCCTTGAGGGTGGTAAGGAGTGGTGAACTTATAAGTTACCCCACACTCCTCCCACAGAGACTTCATGTACTTAGAGATGAAGTTGGTACCCCTGTGGGAGACCACCTCTCTGGGGAACCCCACACAGGAAAAGATCCCCATTAATGAACGGCCCACCATGGGTGCTGTGATTGTCCAGAGAGGGACTGCTTGTGGGTACTGGGTGGCATGGTCCACCAAGACCAGGATGAACCTGTTGCCTAAGGCTGTCTTGGGGTCCAGGGGCCCTACTATGTCTATGCCAACCCGCTCAAAAGGGGTGCTCACCACTGGGAAGGGTTGAAGGGGTGCCTTCAACTTCATTCCAGTCTTGCCACTGGCTTGACAGGTTTGGCAAGATCTGCAAAAGGAACCAACGTGCTTTCTCATCTGGGGCCAGTGGAAGTGGGTGACAAGCCAGTTCAGGGTCTTGTCTTGCCCCAGATGTCCTGCAAGAGGCACGTCATGAGCCTGACCCATTAGGAAGTTTCTGAAGCGCTCGGGTACCACCAGCACACGGGCTGCACTGGGCTCAGCAAACTTAGGCTTGCTATATAGTAGGTCATCTTCCCAGTAGATAAAGTGATCTCTGGACGCTCCACCTGCTGCCTGATTTGCCGCCTGTTGCCGCAGACCAATGAGGGAAGGGCATTCTTTCTGCGCCCGGGAGAATTCCTCCCTGGAGGGACCACCCTCTTGCTGCCAATGGGTCAGCTCAGGTAGGTCGCCCAGTTCGGCCACCTGTTCCCCTGTAGGTTCCAGGGCATCCCCCTCAGGTTCTGCTCCTTCCTGGACCGTGGGAACTGCTGGGGCGGGTTTCCCTCGCCCCCTGCCCCTTCCTCTCCTGGCAGGTCTCTGGGCCTACTGTTTCAGGCTCCAGCTCCACTGAGTCACCCTTACTAGCTGCCATAGCACGCCTGGTCACACAGATCCACGCAGGCAAACCCAACATCTCCAAATGAGTTCTGTGTTCTACATCCTTCCATGGAGAACTCTCCAGGTCGTTACCTAACAGACAGTCTACAGGCAAGGCATCACTGACAACTACTTCCAAAAGACCAGAGACTCCCCCCCATTCAAAGGGAACACGCGCCAGCTTGCAGAGGCGCACTGAGCTGTCAGCTTCCACTACAGGGCGGAGTACATCAGGGATGATTTGCTCTTCAGACACCCACTGACACCTCACGGATGTCACGCTGGCTCCTGTGTCTCTCAGAGCCTCAAACTCCCTCCCATTGAAGGTCACCTTCTGCCCGTACTTCTTAGTGTTAGAGGGCAGTAAGGTTTCCTGGACCATCTCTTAGTCTCCTAGAGAGACAAGGGTCATAACTGCTAGCTCCCCCCAGTCACTAGAAACCAAATCCCCACCCAAAGCTACACTAGCTAACGCTGAGGCGGTAGCGCCAGTGGGTGCTAGCTTCTTCTTGGGATAGTTTGGAGCGATGTGGCCCACCTCATTGCAGTGATAGCAGGTAGGGGGACCCTGGTTATTTCTTCTGTCTCTATTGTCCTGCCTGCCCTTAGGGGGCCATGGCTGTTTAGGTTTGGGGGGTTGGGATTCCTTTCCCTGGGAACTATTTTGGGGCCCTTGTGAGAACTCATTTTGGTTACCCTTGTCCTCCCCACTCTTATGCTGGGGACCCTGCCCTCCTTTGGCTGTGGTACCCACAATTCCTCTGTGGACCCTGGTACTGGTCCAGCGGTCCGCCTCCTTAGCAAGCTCAATGGGGTCTGTCAGTTTGCTGTCTAAAAGATGCTGGCGCAGCTCTGGAACACACAAACTACTCAAGTGCTCCCAACTGATTAAATGCGACAACTCCTTAAAATCAGTTACTTTACTGCCCTTCATCCAACCATCCAGTGCACGTGAGTACTGATTCACACATTCCATCCAAGTCTCAGACTCTCTCTTCTTAGAGTTTCTAAACTGCAGTCTATACTGCTCTGGAGTAAGGCCATACCTGAGGCATAAGGCCTCCTTCATATTGGGGTAGGTCATGGTACCTGCCATCTCTAAGGGCTCTAGAGCACTCCTCCCAGAAGCCTCAAAATGTTTCCACAGTCCCGCCCCCCGATGCTGTTCAGGCACACCATTCATCCTCAATGCAATCTCATCCGAAGTGAACCAGGCAAAAATATCCTCACTCCTATGATAATTCTGCACCTGGTCTTTGGGAATATATACTTTACCCCCGTGCACTTGCTGCGCGCTGCCACCATTTGAACTGGCATCCATCTCCTTGGCTTTAAGATCCAGTTCTCTCATGCTCAACTCATGAGCCAAAAGCAATTCTACCGCAACTTCGATCACTTGCGGAGTTCCGCAAGGGTCTGCTCTGTCACCCCTATTGTTCAATATATATCTGCAGCCTTTGATTCTAATGCTTAATCAAATGGACTGTCAGGTATATAACTACGCGGATGACACCCAGATTATCATCCAATTGGATGATAGCCAGAATGCTTTTGCTAGATTGCAAAACATTCTGAGAAGTACAGCTAACTGGATGTCCGGGAACTCCCTAAAAATCAATCCGGACAAAACCGAGGTGTTGCCAATTACCATCACGGGAAACCCTTGGAGTGATCGTTTCTGGCCTGGGGAGTTGGGCATGCCTCCGGAACCGGCGGCTGTGGTCAAGAGCCTGGGTATCCAGGTAGACAGTAAGCTGTCCATGAAAAAGCAAGTTACAGCTGTGGTGGGCAGTTGTGTCGGCCTCCTCCGACAACTTAGGAAAGTCTCCTCGTTGCTTTCTTTTTCCACTTTGAGGAGTGCGGTCTCTGCGATGATTCTAGCCAGGTTGGACTATGGCAACTCGTTGTACATAGGACTACCACAAAAACTTCTAAATAGAATGCAGACTGTCATGAATGACGCCGCCAGACTCATTTTTAAAAAGCCGAGGAATACCCACGCATCCCCCCTCCTGCGGGAATTACATTGGTTGCCAGTTAAACAGAGGCTAATGTTTAGGGGCTCTGCATTGTTCACAAAGCCCTTTATGGCAGGGCACCTACCTATTTGAAATCACGCTTGAGACTCTACAAACCAGGGAGGGTGCTCAGATCTGCTGAATCCATCTTTCTTGTTCAGCCACGCTGTAGATTGACCACAGTGGGTGGGCGTGCTTTTTCATACACACTGCCAGCTATGTGGAACAAATTGCCGCTGGAACTTCGGAATGAGACTAATTTAATGTCCTTCCGTAAGAAATTAAAAACTGTGCTTTTCCAGCAAGCGTGGGGTGGCCTTTAAATTGCAACCAGGTGTATCCTATGTATTGCCTAGCGGACCCTGACAAAGCGCTTAGAGACCTCTGGGTTATAGTGTGCTATATAAATCAAATAAATAAATAAAATAAATAAATACTTTTCTTCTATGGCGCGGGCACTTTTGCTCTCCTCCGCCACCTTTTCTCTCTCTTTATCCATTTCCAATTGCTTCATTTTCATTTTCAGAACTTCCAACTCATATTCTCTTATTCTCTGATTTTCTTGTAACTCTTCTGGGCTGAGGCCCCTGCTGGAATGGTTGCTGCCAGCTCCTGAGCCTACTCTGCCCACTGACAGATCTGTGACTTGAAAACCATTCTCTCCATTCACATCATCATTTCCCTCTTGTGCCTCCCAATGGGCCTTCAAGATTCTCTGCAGCTCCTCCTTTCTGTAGGCGCTCTTTATGGGGCACTCAAACTCAAGGCAGAATTTCCTAAGGTGCTCAACTTTGTATGAATACAAATCTCCTATGGCAAACTCCAATTCTACTTCTGCCCCCTCACTGAGTGCCTTTCCTTTCGCAGACATGATGCTTTGAAGAGTTACTCAAAAATAGAATCAAAAAATCAAAAACCAGTAGTATGCGGTGGCGCAGTGGTCTGCACTCACTAGTGATGTACACCAATTACTGTGGGTCTAGTACAAATACAAGTTCAAATCCTGCCGCCTGACCACCAATGTTAGAACTGGGGGTCTCTAGTTGGCAGGGGTAGGTACCACTGTCCAAATAGGGACCCTTGCTTCTAGTCAGGGTAAGGAGGAAACCCTCTGAGATAACCCCTGCTCACCCTCTAGGTAGCTTGGCATGAGCAGTCTAGGCTAACCAGGAGGCAATGTGTAAAGTATTGGTTCCAACACTCACAGTAACACTGTGAAAACACCACAAACTGATTCCATGACAGTTTAGGAAAATAAAGGTATTTATTCTAAACTACACAAGACCAAAAAAACAAAAATCCAACATACACAGTTCAAGAATATGGTTTCAAAAGAGTTCTTAAGGTTGTAATCAAAGTTCTTTAAGTTGCAATAAAATAATCCACAGATGCGTGAAAAGTTCACAGTTGCGTGACGTTTCAGACACAGTACCTTTAGTTGCGACAAAGTTCCAAAGGCAGAAGCTGGTGCGGTGGAAAACAAGCGATGCGTTGCTCCTGAGACCCTGGGGAGGCGATGCGACAGCCCCGCTGCAGCAGCGGGCGTGTTGCGACGAATCCGGTCTGTATGGGGAGGAAGGCCACTTGTATGGATTCCGGTGCGTAGGTTCCATAGGAAGTTTGTTCTCGCAAAGGCACGATGCGACGATCTTGTAGGGGCTGCGACGATCTCCGGGGCGACGATGCGCGGTCCAGCGGGGATCCTCTCTCTCGCAGCTCCTCGATGCGATGGTTCTGCGACGATGCTCGCAGCGACGTGATGCGGTCCACAGGCAAGCGGTGCGGCGATCTCAGCCAGCGACGACAGGCTCTGCGACGACACTCGCAGCAATGTTCGGCTTCCCGCACCGATCGGGTGCGTCCCACAAATGAAGGATGCGACGGCTCTGGCAGCGGATTCAGGCGCTGTGACGATCTCGACCTTCGTAGCGGCGGGAAACTTCTCGCACTGACGGGGATGCGCTCCGCAAGCGAGCGATGCAACACTTTTCAATTGCAAAAGTCTCTCAAGCTCAGGTTCAAGCTTCCCAGCACAGGTACAACTTCCAGAGGCCCCACAACTGGATCAAGCACTCTAGGAAGGACAGAACTCTCTCAGCAGAGTTCAGGGAAACTGGGGGATGAAGTCCTTTTGTTCCTGGGACTTCAGAACAGGGAGCCAGCTCTTCTCAGGCCCTTGGAGATTCCTTCAAGACAGGGGGATACAGCACACAGCAAAGTCCGTCCCCTCTCCTTGGCAGCAAAGCAACAGGTCAGTCCAGCAGAGCAACAGCAGGACAGGCTTCCTTCTTCAGATTCAGCTTTCTCCTTGGCAGAGGTTCCTTCTTGATTCCAGGATGATCTAATTTTCTGTTGTCAGGGGTCCTGTACTTATACCCCTAAAAGTCTTTGTTCTCTTTGTGCATGTGGGCCCTGAGCCCGGTCTGAACCAGTTCTGGGTGTCTCCTGAGTACTTTGTTTTCCTGGCTGCTCCTTTCCTTTCAGAGTGAGGGGCAGGGTCGTCAGCCGCCCAGCAGGAGGTGGAGCCAGCATTGTGGAAGGCAGGCACAGCCCTATTCAGGCCCAGGTGCTATCTCCTCCCACCACTCCAGTTGCAAATGCAGTCATTCAGCCTAGGGCTGACTCAGCCAGCCTCCTGGGGAATCCCCAGCCCCCGTCACTCTCAAACCAGACAGTCAATACACAAACAGGCCATGGCACACAGAAGGGTCAGACAAGAGAGCAGCAACTTTCTAAAAGTGCTGTTCTCAAACACAGGATTTAAAAACAACCTTTCCTAAAAGATGTGTTATTAAATTCTGAGTTCAGGGATACTAGATACTTATGTCCTATCTTGTTCCTATGGGAAGAAATGCTGGAAGCCACTGTAGCCAGCATCCCCCATGTTAATCTATGGAGCAAGATAGCCTTACAATAGTGAAAAACGAAAATGGTTGTAATTCACTACCAGAGCATGTCACCTGCACTAGTACATGCTCCACCTTTCACATACACTGCACCCTTGCCCAGGGGGGTACCTTGGGCCTTCCATATTGGTGACTGATGTGCACGAAAAGGGAGGGTATAGGCCTGGTCAGTGGGGACACTGACCAGGAGGACATGGCAGTTTCTAAACTGCCCATAGGCACTGCAGTGGCAGGCCTCATTCACCATTTTAGAGCTACTCCTGTGGGTGGCACAATCAGTGCTGCAGGCCCTCTAGTAGCATTTGTCATCACCAGCCCTGGCACACCCAGTGCACTTTACTAGGGACTTCATGGTGATACAAATATGCCAAACATCTATATCCAATCAGAATAGCAATTTACATAGGGAGCACTTACATTCTGGCACTGGTCAGCAGTGGCAGAGTGTCCAAAGCATCTAAACCAGCAAAAACGAAATCCAGCACAGCATGAAAAATACAGGAGGTAGAGACAAAAAGATAGGGGAAAACCACGCCAAAGTTGCCAGGTCTAACAATTACACAGTAAGGCGCTACAGAAAACCAAGGCCCCGGGGAGCTCCCTGGGAACCTTGTCATGCTGCCATCATCACGACCCCTAGTTGTGGTGGTCACTGCCCCAGGAGAAGAGTGCCTTTGACCACCGCAACAGGCAATGTGACGACCGGAGTCCGATCGGCGCTGACAGGAGGGTGGTGAGTGTCCTGTGCCTCCTCCGCCTATGAGGCACCAAGGACGGCCCAAAAGCTGACCGACCGCACTGGCACGAAGTGGTGCCCAGCACATACAGTGAGCGTGAGAAGTCTTTCACCCGCCAGCCTGGTGCGCACCCAGCCAGCAAGAGAGATAACCAAGGCTGCTTTCCTTTGGTGTGAAGCCTGTGCATGAATGAGCCGGGATGTGGAGAAGCACAGGCCACACTGACCATGCTCAAAGCACCACCCCCAGCAAGCTGTGAGAAGCACAGCCCATGTGCGATGCCCTGACTGTGCTCCAATACATTTTGCAGGCAACCAGTACAGTCCAGAGGTAGGCGTGCAGCCATAGACTCTAATTGCCAGTAGGCACTTGAATCCAGCGCCGGATGCCGCCACTGATCAGCCCCATGCACCAAAGGTCATTAGGAAGGAGTGAGCAACCGAGCAGCCTCTGACAAGCACCAGCCAGGCTGACACCTCCTGCCGCGGCCCACGAGAGTGAGTACAGAGACAATCTTGAACACCAACATAGTAGACGGTGGGACTCCCTACCTGCCCAAGAGCTTCTGCGCCCCGTTCAACCTCCGGACCACATCACATTCTGCCACCGGACAAGTGGCTGCAGCACCACCTGGCGGCCACAGTGCCCCATTGCACCTGAGAGCAAACAGACCTGGAACACGCACTAGCTGGTGGTAGGAGGAGTGGGACATCCAGTGTTTTTTTAGCTCCCACTGCATTGCCGCCTAGCGACCACGAGTGATACCGCAGCTATACCAACCAGGCACAGGAGGAAGAAAGAGCCTGCAGGACGAAACCAATAGCAGGAGAACCTCATGATGCCAGGGAGAGCCATGCCCATGCACCCACAGGTCCGCTGCGACCAGTAAATCCCCAGCCTAGGGACAAGGTGGAAAAAGGCTAAGCTATAAAAAATGCCTCAGACCCACACAAGGGGAGAGTGCAGCTCACTCAACCTTAGCACCAAGTGCACCACACAGTATTCTCAGCTCCTGCACTGTGGCCACGGACGGTCACTGCACTGGCTCCCCCAACACCCACAACCTGCGACAATCAGGGAAAGCCATTGCGACAACCGCAGCACCACCTTGTGGCTACCCAGACACCACGCGCGGAGGAACAGATGCACTGACTGGCCAGAGCTGTTAGTCAGTGATACCCCGCGACTGTCAGCCCAGCAGCACTATAGACTGGAGGGGAGGCCCTGACACCCCACTACCCTGCCAGAAGCGGCAGGATCAGCAAAAAGAGTTTGCAAAGGGAGCCAAGCAGGAGGACCCAAACAAGCACATCCAACGAGCTGCCCAGCATACTAGCTGCCCTCCGCGACCGATGGCTGCAGACCTGCCACAAGCATAGCTGCACTTCACCCTACTGACCAGCAGTACTGGAGCGCAGCATCCGGCTAACCAACCGGCAACAGCAGTCAACAGATCGAAGCGAGCACACCGCCTTCACCTGGAAGACGGCCTACTCACACCCAGTGGCTGAGACAAACTGCACCTGGCACAGCAAGACACGCCCTCAGAGAAGAATGCTCATAGAGTGTCCCTCTGCACCCTGCAAGTGAGAACAGACAGAACGCCCTTTGAAGACAGCGAAGTCTCCAGGTAGCTACCACACCCAAGAGGCCAAAGGTGCCCCCAGCTGCACCAGAGGAAACCAGCATCTGAGAAGCAAAAGTGCTGCCTGCCACTTCTGCAAGTACAAGGAGAGACTGCCAAACCCCACAAAGAGCCGCAAGAAGCTCAGAGCTACGCACGGACAGCCACCACCAACAAGAACGGACGAAAAGCTAAGGCACCAATATTTCAAGGGAAGCTGCCCCCAGCAATAGCGCAAGAAAGACTGGTGCAGAGTGCGCACCACACACATGGCTGCCCAAAGCCACCACCAGTGAAGAGGTCGCATCAGCTGCCCATACCGGTGAACTGGCTAACCACCAACCGCACCACAGGCACCCCAAGTGCCAGAAGAGGGTGTCCAAGAAGATGACAGAGCACGCAAAGAACACGCAAAGTCAGAGGCACGCAGAAGACTGCCCCAGTGAGCCTGACTGCACAGACAAGCACCCAGGAGACATCTCTACAAAGAAGCACTGCTGAACGCAAGTAGGAGAGCACCCACGTCTCCACCGCCACAGCAAAGACCACACACTGTGTCCTCCCTCACACTGCCTCAAGACGGAGTCGGCCGTGACCCAAGATAGGCAAGAGATGAGTCGCACACCCCACGTGGCAGGCCGCCACATCTACACGCGCTCCAACAACCAGCGACTAGACGTCACGTCTCCCAGCAAGCAAGGATTGCGCCAGATTGGAGACAGAAGCCGGCACCATGACAGCGCCGCCTCGAGGTCCATGTGCAATGCCTTCGAGGAAAAGAAGAGAGTGAAAGCCTTGTCACCCCGAAAAATGGATTAATACAGGTGGGCTGAATAAACCAACAAAGGAGAAGACCAAGAACTCGCAGGAAGCCAAGAGGACAACCTGACACACTAGATAGCCACCAAGGCAGACCGACGTCCCAATGTACAGCCTCAGGGATGAACCGAACATAAGCCGCAGCAAGCACAGACCACGTCTCATCCCAACGCTTCCCCAAGTGACCATCCATCCCCAAACGTCAGCAGTCTAAGTCAGGAGGCATCCCTGCTCCTGTCCGCAGATGCCACGGGTGAAGACCAGCTCGGAGTGCCCGCCCTCACACCGCCTCAAGATGGAGTTGACAGTGGCCCCAAAACAGGCAAGAGAGGAACCGTACACACTACGTGTCAAGCCGCCACTGAAGATGAACCTCAACAAAGCAGAGACACCTGGCTGCTAAGCCCCTCCTGACATCCAAATGCTCCCAGCAAGTCACCACCACCTGTCATTCCAACTCACCACATGGCTGGCAACCGCCATCATGAGCCATCAGCACATGCGTCAAACACCACTCCCCGAGTACCGATGGACTGGAGTCTGACAGGTTGCCACCCCAGTTGACTAAAAGAAAGCAGAAGCCACCTGTGAACCTGGCCTACACCGGAACCGTGGCAGCGAGTGCAAGTCTTGGCCAAGACTCATCCACCCGTGAGAGTTGTACGTGTGACTAAGTAACAGCTCCTCAGTGGTCCTTCAGCTGCCCCAGAGGGCACACAAGTGGCCCCCAGTGCAGCCCTCCTACAGTCCCGTAGCAACCCCGATAATGGACCTCCTCATGCAGGAGAGCGAGAAGAAACATTCACCCACCAACAGGTTACCGGTCACAGCCAATCAGTTTGTTAGACCTGACATCATTGGCTTGAGTCTCTCCTCCATTTTTTTCTGTTTGCCTCCACTGTTTACGATGTTTTTGCTGGTATAATGCTTTGGGCACTGTGCCACTGCTGATCAGTGCCACAGTGCAAGTGCTCCCTATGTAAAATTGCTGTATTGATTGAATTCCATGTTTGGCTTATTTGGTTTACTGTCAGTCCCTAGTCTAGTGCACCAGGAGTGCCAGGGCTTGTTAATACAAATGCTGCTAGTGGGCCTGCAGCACATGTTGTGCCACCCACAAGAGCGGTCTAGTAAAAGTATGTCTCCAGGTCTGCCATTGCCAGACCTACGTGCAGTCTGGTACTGTCACGCTGACTGCGCAAGTACACCTACTTGCCAGTCCCTAAACCTTCCCTTAACTTCATGTTAGTCACCCCTACGGTAGGCCCTTGGGCAGGGTGCATTGTAAGCATAAGGTAGGACAAGCCTGACCAAGTTGGCATGTCCTAATAGTCCTAATAGTGAATTACAGCCATATTCGTTTTCACTATTGTAAGGTAACCCGCTCTCCATTAGTTAGAATGGGCTGCCAGGATTATTAATGCTATAATCCTTGCTGGCTCGGGGAGCATGGTGCAATGTCGAGTTTGGTATCCCTGAACTCGGGGTTTAATCACGCATCCATTGGTGTGGATGGTTTTTGGACTCTGGGTTTGAAAATAGCACTTTTAGAAAGTGGCTATTTTCTTGTCTAACTATTTCTGGTTTCTGCTGGTTTGGTGTGTGTGTGACAGGAGCTGGGTGGCTCCAGAGGTCTGAATGAGTCAGTGTGGGATGAGTGGGACATTTGCATTGAGAGTAGGGGAAGAGTAGCTCCTGATAGCCTGCCCTGCCTGACATCTGCTGGCTCCACCTCCTGCCAGGCGACTGATGGCTCTGTGCCTGCCATGGACGATCCTGGCCCCACCTCCTACAAGGAGACCGATAGCTCTGTTCCTGCCAGTGACAATGCTGGCTCCACCTCCTGCTGGGCGTCTGAGGACCCAGCCCTGCACAGTGAATAGGCCAGGTGCCTCTGCCTGGCTACACCCACAACAAACCCAGGATGTTGGGAAATTCCCCTGCATGGACAAAGGGATCAAAGCCAAAAAGGGGTATAAGAGAAGGACCCCTGAACCAAGACTTTAGATCACTACTGACAAGGAAACCTGAACCAAGGACAAGAAGCCTGCTGATCCAAGGACTTGCCTACCCCTTCTGCCAGTGTGCTGTTTGCTGGGGGGAATCCTGCATGTGCTTCTTTATTTTTGCCAAGGAACCAGGAGAGAGGAACTGTGTGTGTACTCTCAAGCTTTGCTAAAGTAAATCTTCAAGGGCTGGAAGAGTGCCAGCCTCCTGTTGAAGTCACAGGGCTAAAGGACTTCACCATTTGCTAAAAGTGCTTGTTGCTGGAACCTGAGAATCCAGCCTAGAGACAGCCGGTTCTAACACAGTTCAACAGGGACAGTCGGTACATCAACACCTCTATGAATTCTCTCTTGGGACGCCATCCATGTTCACGAAGCCACCCACTAAAAGGAACTGTTTAGAACTCACTGCAGACCATCACGGATGTTATCAAAGTGGAAGCCATACAAGACAGCAAGACATGTCATCATCAGCAAACTGATGGTATGAAGAGGACGTCACTGAGCCAGCGGTCATGTCCTGAACCCCTCAGGTTCAGCTACAGGTGCCCGCTGAGAAAGTTCTGCTGCAAGCAAAGTCATCAGCCCACGTGTGATGTTGTCTGGCCACCTGAGTCGAGAGACTGATGGACCCTGTGGTATCTAGTTAACTATTTGTTTTATCCCCATAGGTTGGACTGACACTTTGTTTGTTCCTTAATAAAGTTGGGGAGGAATGTAATGTCTTGCGAGACACGTTCTAGTGTCCTGCAGGAAGCTGTCATCCCAGCCACTCCCTCGAGGGCTTGACACACTGCACCCCCACACCCATCTAACACGGGTGCCACGAGTGCTGTGGCCCTGTCAATAACAAGGCCCGGCTGCACGTGCTTGTGGCCAGTTACTGTAGCATACCCTTGGTGTCAATGTCCGTTGTTCCTTACTATGTGGGCCTGAGGCCCAACATTACAGGCCTGTTCCAATGTAAGATTTCTACCAGCACAGCCACCAGAGGCACATGGAATTCCCTGACTCTAAATAAAGTAGACGGACTGCCATTGTGGTGGCAAGGGTATTCTACCATGTTTGTGGCAGGGAACCCTGTCCATCAAACGATAGATGAGGAATTATTATCTCTGGTGTTGTCCAATCTTAAATACCCATTGTGAAAAAATACAAAAAACTACCTTGGGAAAGATGATTACATCAATCAAACATAGCCAGCTGATATAAATCCCAGAGCTAAATGGTAAGGGAAGCCAGACACTGAAAGCCCCATAATGCCAAAAGAATATTAGCAGTGCGCTAGCCAAAAGCTGATAATACATAACATACTGTGTGCCTGTATTGCATCCACTTATGAACATACGGCACATGACTGATCTCCTTTGTAATTCCTGTGCATAGCAACTGGACCACATGAATACCTTATAACATTTTAGAAGTATGTATCTAATGTAAACTTGGAGCCATCTCTGTAAATCAACACATTCGTGTTAGTTGGTTAAATGAATCATATGAACCAATAATACCCCCTATTGGGGGCAAAGGTTTTCGAAGACATAATGGAACATATTTACCTATTTAACTGCCACATTATGCCTTTAACTGCTACAGTATGCCTTTATTTGACACAATCTACATAAAGGACTACCTGTTAAGCATCTCCTTTTAAAGGTCGGCTCTAAAACTCTTTATATGTGTTATAATAAAAACGCAGGAGCAGAGTATTAATGCCTGAGATAAACTGTGTAGCCATTTCGCATGGCAATAAAGGTTGATTCTTATTCTTATATTGAACATCACCCCTTGAAATACATTAGGAATTGGTGCCCAACGGAGGTGAGCGAGTGGCCTACCTTTTTATTGTTTAGTCGTAGTGGAGAGTAATGGAGTAACAGCTTAGACGAAGTTTCAGAAAGCATTTATTTAATAAAAAACTATCAGATTTGAAATAAGGAAGCGGCCTGTTCCCTTTGTACACCGTTTAATATTTGCAATAAATAATGGAAAGCTGAACGTTGTAGGACACCTGCAAATTGGAAATGTAGTACATTTTGATTATAGGAGTTTTTATGAATTTGACCTCTAAAGTAATGATTAATTCTCATGCATTTTTGTCATTTAAAGGAATGAAATCCTCTTTCCAGACTATTGTGCAGCATGGATCTTATTGCTACTATATTTCATGGGTTTTTCTTTAACGTTAGTGCTATGTAAAATATCCCCAGAAGTGCACAACATCATTAGCAGAAAAAGGGTAGCATTGCTAGTGAAAAATATGTGTCCTACTACCTAATGATCCTAAAAATAGTAAACCTGACTTTTGATTCTTGCAGCTGTGTGTCGTTTCATACAGCCACACACTTTGCCACGACTAAGAAAAAGAACATGGCGCCTATTTTGAGTGTTTCAACAGACAAGATGTACAAATCAGACTTATTTCAATCTTTGTATACTGTTTCACAATAACTCATGCTGGTGGACTAAGGGGCATATTAGCAAGAACCTCTTTAAAATTATCCTGTTTTAGCAGCAGGAAACTGCAGCTAAAACGGCGATAATGGGCTTGCTAATATGTGTTATAGAATTCCAATAGAAGCCCCGGTTAGATGTGCAGGACATCTAACCTTGGCTTCTATTGGAATTCTATAACGCATATTAGCAAGCCCATTAACGCTGTTTTAGCGGCAATTTCCTGCCTCTAAAACTGGGATAATTTTAACGAGGTTCTTGTTAACATGCCCCCAAAATTGAAGACTTTACATACCAACACATTGTTCAGAATTTGCAAATGCATACTTCATCTACGTATAAGGTCTACCCAGGTAAGTCTGAATGTTTTGAAATGCTCGATTGTAGGATTCCAATGCGTGAAATATATTTGAAGATTTTTCCGACGCTATTGCCGCTAGTTCCATCATTTAAACATAGACAGTGACAAATGAGGTACATGTTTTTCAGAAATTCTGTAGTCCAGCTGAGTGTGGAGGACAACCCATCACACATGGGACGGTTCCAATTAATCTGGGTGTCATAATGGAGTGACTTTCAGAGTTTGACGCATCCTAAATTAAGTGCAACTGTCAAGCAAGTCAAATGGAAGGATGTTTCAAATATGGTGAATGTGATGAAGACCCAGAATTGCTAAGACTTTTGTGAAGTTTGCATCACAAAAGTGACAGTACCCTAGCTCAAGTAAAGCAAAGTAGTGTTGAGCATGAAAGGGCATTCTACAGATGGTATATGGACTTCCTTATGCAACCACCCATGGGGCTTGATTTAAATCCTTATCTGCTGATATTTGTAGACAGAGATGTGCACTAAAACAATAACACCACCTCAAGGCAAGGATAACAGTTAAGAAAGTCATAAAACTCTTTAAATGTTTCACGATTTGCAAGTGAGTTGTATTGCACAGCATATATACAAAGTGGGAAAAGTATTATAGTTGTTGTATGGGAAGACGACACAAAGCGTGTGCATTGCGCGATGCATACACCCTTGCAGTATGGTACGTTGGCACATGGCACCCTAAAGTGCACCAGAGAAGGAAGAGAGGAAAACAGCACCATATATTAGTAGATAATGGACCGTTCTCCTCTTTAAATTTCACACAGTGTAGCATAGCATCTTTGTTTGCTGCTCTGCATTGCGTGAAAAGTGAGGAAATCTGACCAATTTGTTGTTGCACCCTGCAGGAAATATTGAAGAGGTGGTAACAGGAGTAGAGGAATCTTCAAGCAGAAGATTAGCAGGATACCTAATGCAGTGTCAATTCCTCTAGGCAATCCAAGTTCTTTACTCAGGATTCCCCCAAAGAGCAGTAGGTGATTAACTTCATCAACCTCCAGATGCTAAGGGGTGTGAGCAAACTGAGCGGATCAACTTGATTATGTACCATAATAACCCCCTTCCTGTGCACAGTTCTCACTATTCACTAGCTTTGTGTCATTTGTCCCCTTGCCACTTAGTCAGTCCGTTTTCTAGTATGACTTCCCCAAGTCCCCATGTCTCTCCGTTTTAGCTATTTTCATATCAACAAAGAAATCTTTCACATTACTGCGTACCTATCTCCATATTCCATGTCCTTCGTCCCTGTCCACTATTTTCCTATTTTCATAAGGTAAATGGTCAAAATATCGATTACAAAATATAGACAAACCAAAATATCGAGTCCAAAATATAGAATGGCCAAAATATCGAATGGACAGAATATAGACGTCAAAAATATCGTTTTGAAGGTAAGTAATGTAATATCGATTTTAAAAATATAGACAGTCAAAATATCAAAGTACATAATATAGTTTATTAAAAATATCGAATATTTAATAATATCGACATTTTTTAAGTGTTTTTTATGTTAGTATATGTGTGAAAATGTATATAGTTTTGTAATTTAAATTAAGTAATTAACATTAGGTTGTGGGTTTATAGGGGAATAGGGTGGGAAGTAATTTAATTATAATGAATTAAACAAGTTAATTAATTAATTGGTATTTATTTAGAATAAATTGTTAATTAATTTTTAATTGTTAATTAATTAATTCTTAATTGATAATTATTTTTATTAATTGATACATTGATAATTATGTTAATTAAATTAATTTATTTTCTGTAGCGGCTTGTGGGTTTATAGGGGAATAGGGTGGGAAGTAATTTAATTATAATTAATTAAATATGTTAATTAATTAATTGGTATTTATTTTGATTAAATTGTTAATTAATTTTTAATTGGTAATTAAATAATTCTTAAATGATTATTTTTTATTAATTGATTAATTGATACTTATGTGAATAATATTAATTTATTTTCTGTAGCTGGTTGTAGGTTTATAGGGGAATAGGGTGGGAAGGAATTTAATTATAATTAATTAAATATGTTAATTAATTTATTGGTATTTATTTTGAACAAATTGTTAATTACCTTTTAATTGATAATTAATTCATTCTTAATTGATAATTAATTTTTAATAATTGATTATTTGATACTTATGTGAATTATATTAATTTATTTTCACTAGAGTGGGAATAGTAAAATTTACCCCTACGCTATCCAACGCTTTCGATGCTGTTGCACTCTCTGGAGTAGGAATAGTAATTTTTACCCCTGCGCTATCCAACGCTTTCCCTACTGTTGCACTCTCTGGAGTGGGAATAGTAAATTTTACCCCTACGCTATCCAACGCTTTCCCTACTGTTGCACTCTCTGGAGTGGGAATAGTAATTTTTACACCTACGCTATCAAACGCTTTCCCTACTGTTGCACTCTCTCTGGTGGGAATAGTCATTTTTACCCCTATGCTATCGAACGCTTTCCCTACTGTTACACTCTCTGTTGTGGTAATAGTCATTTTTACCTCTACGCTATCCAACGCTTTCCCTACTGTTGCACTCTCTGGAGTGGGAATAGTAAATGTTACCCCTACTCTATCCAATGCTTTCCCTACTGTTGCACTCTCTGGAGTGGGAATAGTAATTTTTATCCCTGCGCTATCCAACGCTTTCCCTAATGTTGCACTCTCTGGAGTCGGAATAGTAAGTTTTTCCCCTACGCTATCCAACGCTTTCCCTACTGTTGCACTCTGTGGAGTGGGAATAGTAATTTTTACCTCTACGCTATCCAACGTTTTCCCTACTGTTGCACTTTCTGGAGTGGGAATAGTAATGTTTATCCCTGCGCTAGCCTACGCTTTCCCTACTGTTGCACTCCCTGGAGTGGGAATATTAATTTTTATCCCTACGCTATCCAACGCTTTCCCTACTGTTGCACTCTTTGGAGTGGGAATAGTAATTTTTTACCCCTACGCTATCCAACATTTTCCCTACTGTTGCACTCTCCGGAGTGGGAATAGTAATTTTTACCCATGCGCTATCCAACGCTTTCCCTACTGTTGCACTCTCTGGAGTGGGAATAGTAATTTTTACTCCTACGCTATCGAACGCTTTCCTTACTGTTGCACTCTCTGGAGTGGGAATAGTAATTTCTACTCCTACGCTATCCAACACTTTCCCTACTGTTGCACTCTCTGGAGTGGGAATAGTAATTTTTACCCCTATGCTATCCAACGCTTTCCCTACTGGTGCACTCTCTGGAGTGTGAATAGTAATTTTTACCCCTACGCTATCCAACGCTTTCCCTACTGTTGCACTCTTTGGAGTGGGAATAGTAATTTTTACCCCTATGCTATCCAACGCTTTCCCTACTGTTGCACTTCCAGGAGTGGGAATAGTAATTTTTACACCTCCGCTATCCTACGGTAATATTATTGTGTATTTTTTATTAATATTATGTTAATATGTATATATGTTTTAACAGATATGATTGTATTTGTTTTATAAGTTAAATTAGTTATTTAATAATTTTAAAGTAATTTAAGTATTTTTAAGTATATTTTAGCTCTTTATTTTTAATATATTTTTAATTTTACATTAATTTTAAGAAATTCGATACTTTTATAATGTATATATTTATATATAAACGATATTTTTGGGTCGATATTTTGGTACTTACCTGTTTGTAGATAGGAATTTGATATTTTGTCTGTCGATATTTTGGAATCTATATTTTGGGTTGTCTATATTTTGTCCCTCGTTATTTAGTCAGTGATCCTTTCATATATCACGACCCCCTGTCATTGTTCTCCATATTTTTGTGCTCCATCACTATTAAGCCCCTGTCATCATATGCACTTTACACCTGTCAATAAAGCCATTTTCTACAGTATCATCATCCAATTTGAACCTCTGCTTACGTCTATCCATTCATCCTTTTCCTTTATTGAGCACAAGAAGTGATGAGACTTGAAAATGGACTCATGTCTTTGTCCTCTTCCCCCCCTTATCCCATGCTTCCTTATTCCTTTAAATATCTGCCCCCAGTCTCAGTATACTCTTACGCCATTGAACAAAGGGCCTTCATTCGACATCCCTCAGTCTTTTTGTATCTGTGTACCCCTATCCACCTTTTCCAATGTTCAACATATAGGGCAAGATGTACAACCGTTTTTTGCTGTTGCTAACGGGAAATCGACCCAATTGCGCAAAATATGTCTACTCTATGTACAAACACTATTTTGCTAGTAAGTAACCAATTACCTTCTCGCACAATAGGGTTTGTGACTCGGGCATCCCTTCCTAATAGAGAGTCATACTTAAAAGTACGAATGTTTTGCGACCGCAATTGCGGTTGCAAAACACTCGCAGCTTACCACCCAGTTCAAAAGTGTGGTAAGTCTCGTAAATGGGAAAGGGTCCTCAGGGGATCCATTACCCTTTGTGCCTGGCAGTGGTAATATTTTTAAGAGCAGGCAGTGTTCCCAAAGAGGAAAATGTGCTGCATTTAAAGAAAAAAAACTCCTTTATTTAAAAAGCAGTCACAGATATGGTGGTCTGCTTACCCCAGCGGGCCACCATCTGTGGGAGTGCTTTCCATTTCTAATGGGGTCGCACATTGCACCTGCCTCATGAATATTAATGAGGCAGGCATTTTGCGACCCCATTAGGAATCACAAACATTGTCTGAAACACTCCTGAAAATTCCATTTTGCGATTTGCAAAATGATGCAATTTGCGAGTCGCAAATTGGAAGGTCACACATCTGGCCCTAACTGTATATCCCTGTTCCTCACAGTACAGGATGGTGAGTATATATATGTATATATATATATATATATATATATATATATATATATATATATATATATATATATATATATATATATATATATATATATATATATATAAAAACGTATGGTAAGTATACACCGTACCAACTTAGAAGACTAGTCTGCTGCTGATGACCTCTCTTTGAGGTTCCGTGACGGTTCCGTGACGACTTGAACCCGTGTTTTCAAGTTTGTCGGAAATACATAAAATTAGTATCAGCGAACCGCAAATGATCCATTTAGTATATCCTAGTGTTTTCACTACGCTACGAGCAAGAGCACTCCTTCCACTGACACATTTCTGATATACCCACGGCATCCATCTTAGATCATGGCCGCCATTTTGTGGTTCCTTGCCCTCACATATGCAATAGCCTCTGATCATTTCATTCACTTCACTTTGATTAAAGACACGTAGCCTTAGCCGGAGATTCACCTCTTACATGACACGTGCACCTTAAACCAGATCACGCTGAAGCTGCATGACTCGACAAAGGCTGCCTCCTCTGCCCGAGGCCAGCCCACCTGAACTGGTTTTCCTGTCCATTGTACCTGATCATGATTAGGCGGCCGAAGCCGGTAGCCTTGCCCATTTACAACCCACAAACATCTCTTATCCCGCTTTTCTATCTTCTGCACCTGGCTCTGCTCCTTTCCTTCTGGGCCTTTATTAGGGGGAGGTAACGAACTTTACGATGAGGCGGTCCGGGTCTTGAATGCAATATTGACAAGGGATTGTGATGGACTGGTGGGAACCCCTCTTCGTGATGTTTGGTATCAGATATTATCGACAGTTCCTGTGTAACGCCAAATATTTATTGTTTAGAGACACAAAGGTTTGGGAATGTACCGACATGTGAATTATTTGCCTAGAGCACAATTTTTAGTATATAAGGAGCAACCCACTTTGTACAAATCGAACAGTCTCCTAGATTCTGCCCGTGTGTAGATTCTGTGACTTCTGTGTCCCTGCAGTAATAAACCTTTGGTCTTTGACGCCACCATCGAGAAGCCCGTGTTTCTGTTCATTTGTGCACCAAGGCAGGTGGGACTCCGGGGTCTTTGGGTGTTGTACCCTGACACCTCTGGACGGAACCAAAAAGTCCAGAACTCCAATTGGCGCCCAACGTGGGGCGACGTCATTCGGTACCGGTCCAAAAGCCTGAAGAGTTCGAGAAGCTTCGTGTGAAGATTCCTGAGGGAGGCGCCCCACTTCATCGATCCCGGCATATCGCAAAAGTGGCCCTGAAGTTCTCTTCCACGAGGGTTCCCGTTCAGGACGGCTGCAGTGGGCCGTTGCCTTGACCGTCGCCCTGTCTTGGACCCGAAGTGGTGCAGTCCTTAGTACGGCGAAACGTGACGGGTTTCTCCTTGGTGACGTCTTCAGTGCCTCAGTTAAGTATTTAGTGATAGCTAGCTGGTTACTTTTGTGAGGATTGTTAAAAATCCTTGATCGGTTCTTGGTTTGGTTTGGTTTTGTAAGATTATCATTGGTTGTTCTAGTTACGATAATCTATTTGGTTCAGTTTGGGTATCGATACATCAGTTCGTTTTGGTAGGCCTAAGTTCTTGGTTCAAGTGCACAATTTGTTTCGTGTTTTGTTTGTTTTGTGTTCCAGACTGAGAATGGTAAGTCGGAAAATGTTGTCTTGTTTTAGTTGCAACAGTGACTCACAATTAGAGGATTCCTGTCTGGTTCCTCCGATTGGGACTCCCCTATATGACCTATATTGTAAGTATGGTGTGGGTCCTATAACTTATAATGAGATATGGGTCCGTTATTGTAAGAAGGATGGTGTCCTTAGTTGGCCACTGCATGGTAGTTTTGAACAAGAGATTCTCGACAATTTAGAAGCGAAATTGTTTAGGAAGAAAGCCCGGCCGGCAATGTTTGACTCTTTTCGTTATTGGCGGAAAGAATCCAAACAGAGAGAAATGAAAAGGTTGAAAAAAGAGCAAAAAGAACTAGAAGAGTTAACTCTAGAGCAAGCGACTAAGCAGTTGCAGGCTGACGAGTGTGAGAAGGCCATAGATGTAGCCATTAGAGAGCGTAACTTAGCGATTGACAAGTGCTATCCTGCCTTGCCATCGAAAATGGCTAAGATACTGGAGGATTCCGAAAACGATCCTCTGCTATCTTATCTGTTACGGTCGCCTCCACCGTACGCACAAGGTGCTGCGGCTCCACTTATACCGGATGTTCAATTGCCGGTTGCTGGACAACCTGGTGTTCCTGTTCCTCAGAATCAAGTTCCTTTACTTCCTGTGGTGAATGTAAATGTTCCTACAGCTCCTCCTCTTCCTGCACTGCCCGCTCCTATACCTACCACTGTACCTATTGGTCCTCAAACTATTTTCCTCGATACTCCTACTGTTTCGTCATCTATTCCTACCTCTACTGCGTTCTCTATGTCTGCGAGTGTACTAACTCCACTTTCTGTTCGTCGAAGAATTACTGATTCTGTTACTAATATGCTGTCGCCTATATATAAAACCTTGATTAAGACTCCTACTCCTGACTCTGTTCAGAGACGGAGTCAGCTTCCAAGTACTGAGGAACGGGGAGTTTTAGACTCCACGGCTCTCAGATGGATTACAAAAGTTAGAAGATATAGTACGAAAGATGTGTTAGAGACATTTATGCAATGGGGAGAGCCAACACAGCGATACGTCTTCGACGAGATGTGCTCGTTGTTGCGTGAGGAAATAGAAGAAGACGATGTCGAATCAGATTTGGAAGATTTAATTAAGATTCAAAAAGAGTTTGCTGCTGGAATGATAGTGGGCGATAATATAAAGGAAGCGATGGAACTCATTTTGAGTTTTAGGAATGATCCATCTCTTCGTTCGCCGAGAGATTTAGAAAGAGGTAAAGTGAAGCCAAGTCGCCAATATCCTATGAGGGAAGTTCCTCCAATTTGGCGCGAAGCAGTACAACGTGATGATAATGCGGGTATTGCAGCTGCTCCAGCACAGTTCCAAAGAGTATGGATACATATTCCGTGGAAGCGAGCAGAAGTGTTAGCAGTGAAACAGGCCTTGCCAGATCCACGTAAGAATCCAGCCGGGTATTACAAGGAATTGACACAGACAGTTGAGGCTTGTATAATGAACTTAGCCGACATTGATATGTTGTTTGGTAATGTAGTTCCACAACCAGTGTGGGCTAAAATTCGTAGAGAGGATCATCAGGCTGCTTTAGGTGGTGATTGGGCAGCTATCACTGCAGCAGATGCTCAACAAACAGGTGGTGCGAAACCCGAACCCCTAATTGCTAATCTTCCTGGCAGAATAATAGATTTAATGAAGACTCTGATGCCAGCATTGCGTGTTAATTGGGATAAATTATCCGCATGCAAGCAGAAGAAAGACGAAAGTGTCTCCGACTTCTTCACGAGGTTCGAAGAGACTTTTGTAGACCATAGTGGTCAGGATATGAGCACTGAAGGAGGACAGAGATTGTTTGTCGATAAATTTGTGCATAATTTGTTACCCGAATTATGCAATAAATTGAAAGACTCAGAAAGTGCGTGGGCTGTATCTACGACAGCGCAAATACTTGCGACTGCACAGTACTATGAAAATAGGGATAAAGAGGAAAAGGAGAAATCAGAGAAGAAAACGAAAGATTTAAAGACTAAAGTTCTCTTACAGCAGGCGTATCCGCCTCGCACGAATCAGACTAATATGCAACAGAATTCGTATCAAAAGACAGATTATAATTCGACCAGGCCTCAATACCAGTGGAATCAGTGTGCGTACTGTAAGAAAGAGGGTCACTATAAAAATGATTGTCAGATTTTAGCGCAAAATAATGCGGCAGCAGCTCAGAGAGGTCGTGGTGGTTTTGCACAGAATTCTAGAGGTCGGGGACGAGGTGCTATGCCTCCACAAACTAATGATCGTCCTTCTAATCACTTTGATCAGCGAAATGTACAGTCAGCTCAACAGAATAGATCTCAGCAATATCTTGTTGAGGATTATTGTGAAGTTGAAGAGGGATTTCAACAAAATGGGTACTAGGACAGCCATAGACAGAGAGAGGGAGTAGTATCAGTTCCAGTGGATCAGAGTGGGCCTTATGTCGCAGTAGCAACATCAGGTGTAGTCGAACCGTTTCTGTTGGATACTGGTGCCGCAAAAAGTTCTATCATGCATGCGAAACTCCCTGGCGCACCTTTGTCTGGCTCAACAAATGTTTCCGTAGGTTTTTCAGGCGCCCCTGTGTACAACCCGATATCTGGTCCTTTGTCTATTTCTGTTGGACCGTGTCAATTGAAAGCACCCTTAATTTTGACGACAGGTTGTAATGAAAATCTGCTTGGTTTAGATTTGTTAAAACGACTATATGCGACATTGTACTGTTCTCCGGAAGGAGTACAGCTTACTTTGGGTAAAAGACTCACCTCTCCGATGTACTTGTCAATGGACGCACTCCCGCCGGAGCTACGTTCACTCCCTGATTCTCTTTGGGCGACTGGTCCCAATGATGTAGGTCTACTAGAGATTCCACCGTATGTAGTAACTTTGAAAGCGAATGTAAAATTTCCAAGAATTCCTCAATATAAAATATCGAATGAAGGTGAGCGTGCACTCTTATTGATTGTGCAAGATTTGATTAAAAAAGGTGTGGTTGAAGAAACGCGAGGAAATGTTTGTAATAGTCCTGTATTGCCGATTTTGAAACGAACAGATCCTACAAAGCCTCCAGTCTATAGGTTTGTCATAGACCTTAGAGAAGTTAATAAGATTGTAATTCCGCAGTTTCCTGTAGTGCCAGACATTACTGCTTTGTTAACATTGATTCCTGCTACAGCTACATGGTTCTCAGTCATCGACTTGAAGAATGCCTTTTTCAGCATTCCGATAGCCGAGGAAAGCAGAGATATTTTTGGCTTCTGTTTAGGAGGTCGCAGTTTCAGATTTAAACGCGCTCCACAAGGCTACTGTGAAAGTCCATCTATTTACAGTCAAGCTTTAAAAAGCCAGTTAGATTCTTTTGTCCTTCCTCCAGGTTCTGCCCTAGTACAGTACGTAGACGATCTTTTGGTGGCTGCCGATGACAAGGAGACTTGCAAAGCAGCTACAATTTCACTATTGCATCATTTGTCTAATTTGAATCATAAGGTGTCACCTTCCAAAATGCAATATTGCTGCCAAGAAGTAACCTACTTAGGTCATCTCTTATCAAAGGAGGGAAGGAAGTTGACCCCAGAGAGAATAAAAGCAATTACGCAGATGAGTGTTCCACGCACACAGAGGGAAGTACGTGCCTTTCTAGGTATTACCTCTTACTGTAGGCAATGGATCCCAAATTTTTCACTTTTAGCAAAGCCATTGGTAGCTTTGACTGGGAAAAATGTTCCGAGTCCGGTGCCATGGTCTGATGAATGTCAAGAGAGTTTTGCTGAATTACGAAAAGCTTTGTGTTCAGCTCCTGTATTGGGCACACCTGATTACAGTAAGCCATTCACGCTCTACGTTCACGAAAGAGAAGGTTGCGCGTTGAGTGTCTTGACACAGAAGTTTGGTGATAAACAACGCCCTTGTGCGTATTTCTCATCAACATTAGATCCGGTAGCTAGAGCATTGCCTAGTTGTTTGAGGGCTACAGCGGCAGCTGCAGCTTCCATTCGACAATCTGCTGGTTTGGTGATGAACAATATGCTAGTGGTCATGGTTCCTCATGCAGTGGACACACTCATGAACCGAACGAAGACACAACACCTTACTAGTGCGAGATTATCTGGTTACGAGCTGACGTTATTAGCGAGTCATATTCAGATCAAAAGATGCAATGTATTGAACCCAGCAACATTGTTGCCGACTGATCAAGAGTCGAGTGATTCTGAGCCACATGACTGTTATTTCAAAACGGAGGAAGAGACAAAAGGTCGTATCGACTTGAGAGATACTCCTCTATCCGACCCAGATGGTACGCTGTATGTGGACGGGTCATGTTTTAAATTGGAGAATGGTGATGTGACTGCTGCCTACGCGGTAACGACTTTGAAGACGATTGTGGAGACTGCAAGAGTGAGTCAGAATTCTGCCCAAGCTGCAGAGTTAATAGCTCTTACGAGAGCGTGTGTTTTAGCTGAGGGAAAGAGAGTGAATGTGTTTACAGATAGTCAGTACGCATTTGGCGTGGCCCATAGTTTTGGCCGGTTGTGGAGAGAAAGGGGTTTCATTACGTCCCATGGGACTAAGATTCAACATGGTCAGCTAGTTAACGACTTGTTAGAATCTCTAACCTTACCGACTGAAGTTGCGATTGTGAAGTGCAGTGCTCATAAAGCAATCACGGATGATGTTGGTCGGGGAAATGCCTTTGCTGATGAAACCGCTAAACAGACAGCTAGAGACATGATGAGTAGAATGTATGTTGCTACGTCTGCAAGATGGATTGCTGAGTCTGGAATGTGTGAGGACACAATGGAAAGTGTGAAAGAGATTCAGAAAGAAGCGACTGAGGAAGAGAAACGCGTATGGAGAGAAAGTACGGGCAAATTGGACTCGAATGGATGTTGGATCGATTTGACAGAACAGCAGCGTTGGATGTTGCCTGATGCGTATGTGCTTGCAGTAGTGACGATGGCGCATGGAGTGGCGCACATAAGTTCTAAAGGGATATGTAAGATGTTAGCTCCGGTTTGGAAGAATGAGGGAATCAGTAAGTGTGCAGAGAGAGTGGTGAAAAATTGTATGGTGTGCTTGATGCATAATCCTGGCAAGGGAACTCCAACTCCAGCTGGTCATTTTGCTCCTCCTTCCTGTCCCTTTGAAGTAATACAGTTAGACTTCATTCACATGGAACGCTGCAACAATTTAAAATACGTCCTGGTGGTAGTTTGTGCTTTTTCCAGGTGGATAGAAGCATACCCACTAAAGGACAACACTGCTTTATCAACTGCCAAAATTCTTCTCAAAGAATTTTTCCCTAGGTTTGGAATGCCACGGATTGTATGGTCAGATAACGGAAGTGAGTTTATAGGGAAAGTTATGCAGAGTGTGTGTGCTGGTCTAGGATTGAAACAAAAATTTCATAGTGCGAACCATCCCCAGTCTGCTGGTTTAGTCGAGGGTTACAATGGCACCCTCAAGCTTAAAATAGCCAAAATTCAAGCATCCACAGGTTTGGCTTGGCCAGACGCACTTCCTTTGGCTTTGTTATCAACGAGAGCAACAGTGCATTCTAGAATAGGGCTTTCTCCATATGAGATTGTATTTGGCCGCCCGGCAAATGTCTGGGGTGTGCCAAGGCCTAAACAATTCTGCTCCATTGAATATCCTATGTTGATAGACTATCTTTACGACTTGACTGCTAAATTAAGTCTTATTCATCAACAGGTCTTTGATGCTTTGCCAAAACCTCCGGAGAGTCCAGGGCATCAGCTGAAACCCGGCGACCACGTGGTGGTCAGAAATTTTGCGAGGACAAAGAATCTTCAGCCTCGCTACATCGGCCCCTTCCAGGTCCTGCTGGCGACGAGGACAGCTGTACGTGTTGCTGGTCGCAAGCACTGGATCCACGCTTCTCACGTAAAGCGTGTTCCACTGCCGCTGCCCTACGACGACTGGGTGAAGAAGGGAATTGGTGCCTCCGAATCTGAAATAACTCCAAAATTTGTCCCTTTCAGCGATGCCGATTTGATTTCTGACACTTTGAAACGTGACTCTCCTCTTGAAAAGACTACTTTGAACATTGAACATTTGTCTCCAGCATCAGAAGAAACTTTGCCATCTGCGAACGTAAACTCTGCAACAGCTGCTAGTGATACACTATTTTCCGATCAAACAGTACCAGCGAAGAAAAGATACCACCTTAGAAGCCATAAAACGAACTTATAAAGCAGGCAACTGCATATTGTGATTTTGATATTTATATACATTGGACTTTTTTTGCCTTCAGCCAGGAAGTTTGCTATTGTTTATTGTTTTTAATAAATTGCCTTGCCGTCTGGGTAGCCGTAGGGTCGTGGCTGTGTGCCTAGTTTGAATTTGCAGGGGTCTGACACAAGGTCGATCTTTCTGTTAGTACTGGGAACTCCCAGGACTGACAGAGGCATTTTCATCTACGTACACATCATCAGTGGTCGCGAGCGGATTGTAGAAGATGGAACTTCCTGCGCTGCAACGAGAAAATGTGATTTACGTTCGCAGAAACAGACTAAATAGAATTCTTCATAGCAAATGTTTCTTGATGCAATGTGCCATTACATTTTTGATTGTTTTAGCAACACTGGTGGGTGGAATTGTCTTTAGCATAAATTTGATTTTTGTGCCAGTATCTACAGTACCTCCCCTTGATCCTGCTATTTCTACTGTTTCTTCTATACACTCTTTTCACTCGTTTCCAGAACATGAGCAAGCTCGACGCTCAGAATTCATTAATAATACTTTTGTACAGCTCTTGCACCAACACCAACTGGTAGTTAACACGACAGACTGTTGGGTGTGTGGCTTGATACCCCACACTATGGATAAAGGTATTCCCTATCTGGTTTTGCCTTTCAGCTACAATGGATCATTTCAGGCCCTTCAAACCATCTTTGCTTATGCCCTTGAAACCTATCCTCCACGTCCACCACGTTCCACTAAATATAACTCTGCCAACAAAGCTTTAGTCCAGGGAATTATTGACATGGTCAAAGACGTCAATAATACTCCATCATACCCTAGAGACGAATTGCGAGTATATTTAAGTTGGAATACTTCAGAGTATCGCCTTAGTTTAGGAGAAAGCAAGCGTAAAAGCTCAACTCCAATCTGGGTCGTACCTCACCGAGGTCAGGTCTGTTTGCAAGGTAATGGGAGAAATCCGAGAGCTCAGCTAGGGAGGAGTGAGTGCGTAGAGACTTATGTGTTTCCGGCTAACTCTTCCCCTGCCTTTCTTACTGCTAGGGGTACCTATTTCATTTGTCGAGACAGAGCTTATACATGGTTGCCTGCCGACTTCTCAGGATCATGTTATATTGCTCGATTATTGCCTCCGACATACACTGCTTCACCTGATTACCACAGAACAAGAGTAGCGAGAGGTGTCTTCAGCAAGGAAGATACAGCTGGTCAGGAAGCTGGAGACTTCTTCAAAGGCTTCCTTCCGTTCTGGGGGCCTATGGCCAATAGTAGAAACATACGTCAGCTAACACGGGTAGTTGAATCTACTATTACTGAAACTGCTGGTGCCCTTAGCAATCTGACAGCTGAGCTTCAGGCGGATAGGCTCATGACATTGCAGAACCGTATGGTTCTAGATGTTATACTTGCAGATCGAGGTGGGGTATGCAGAATGATCCAATCGAGCTGCTGTGTCTTTATTCCTAATAATGCTCCAACAGTTTACGAGGCGATCTCTAAGTTGCACAAGATTTCGGACTCCATACATGTAGACAAGGGAAACTGGTCCTTCATGGAGTGGTTTTGGACTCTGATCTCAGCGTGGGGATGGAAGGTTCTAATGGTCATTGGTGTCATCTTAATATTACTATTCTCATGTTGTCTGATTATCCAGTGTGGTCCTGCTCTGTGTAGTCTTTGTGCTACAACCTGTTTTAGGAAACCACCTGCATTTGGAGAAAAGACACGAGAAAGGATGATGATACAACAACATGTCACTGACCTGATGAGCATAGAACTAGATTCAGACATAGATTGAGTAATTGCCTATGTAAGGGCAAAAGGAGGGTCTGAGGTTCCGTGACGGTTCCGTGACGACTTGAACCCGTGTTTTCAAGTTTGTCGGAAATACATAAAATTAGTATCAGCGAACCGCAAATGATCCATTTAGTATATCCTAGTGTTTTCACTACGCTACGAGCAAGAGCACTCCTTCCACTGACACATTTCTGATATACCCACGGCATCCATCTTAGATCATGGCCGCCATTTTGTGGTTCCTTGCCCTCACATATGCAATAGCCTCTGATCATTTCATTCACTTCACTTTGATTAAAGACACGTAGCCTTAGCCGGAGATTCACCTCTTACATGACACGTGCACCTTAAACCAGATCACGCTGAAGCTGCATGACTCGACAAAGGCTGCCTCCTCTGCCCGAGGCCAGCCCACCTGAACTGGTTTTCCTGTCCATTGTACCTGATCATGATTAGGCGGCCGAAGCCGGTAGCCTTGCCCATTTACAACCCACAAACATCTCTTATCCCGCTTTTCTATCTTCTGCACCTGGCTCTGCTCCTTTCCTTCTGGGCCTTTATTAGGGGGAGGTAACGAACTTTACGATGAGGCGGTCCGGGTCTTGAATGCAATATTGACAAGGGATTGTGATGGACTGGTGGGAACCCCTCTTCGTGATGTTTGGTATCAGATATTATCGACAGTTCCTGTGTAACGCCAAATATTTATTGTTTAGAGACACAAAGGTTTGGGAATGTACCGACATGTGAATTATTTGCCTAGAGCACAATTTTTAGTATATAAGGAGCAACCCACTTTGTACAAATCGAACAGTCTCCTAGATTCTGCCCGTGTGTAGATTCTGTGACTTCTGTGTCCCTGCAGTAATAAACCTTTGGTCTTTGACGCCACCATCGAGAAGCCCGTGTTTCTGTTCATTTGTGCACCAAGGCAGGTGGGACTCCGGGGTCTTTGGGTGTTGTACCCTGACACCTCTGGACGGAACCAAAAAGTCCAGAACTCCATCTTTTCCTCCTTTGTCTCTACTGGTCTCAAGAAAAATTAATAAATATAAAAAAAATGCTTCTGAGCTGGCAGCACGAGGCGAAGAGAACAAAGAATGAAAGAATTTCAAGAATCAATGTCAGCAAGGATCCAGACGGGGGTCACATTAAAAGACAGAAAGTTCGACCTTCAAAAATACAGGTAAGTCAATCTTTAATCCTTATTTGCGTTAATTTCAGACAACAAGAGGCTTTTATTCAACCTCAGTTGAGAATCCTAATTGTAACAAGCGTTAACTTTCAGGAAGCAGTCTGGATAGGGGGTTGCAGCAACAATAGAACACATTTGTACCTTGGCTGCCATCACAGTTTCGGGTTCGACCGCACCGAGTACCACGCGAAAGGCCACACAGTCGCAACCTCGATACAGACATCATATTGTAAGGTTAAGCTTATAGCAGTGCTTAATTTGTAAAAAAAGAAGTGCAGGTGCTGAACATTTTGCCAAGGAGGCCACAGCTCACTTCTTCCTCCGGTGAGCCCCACTTTCAACACTCTCACTGCCTCAGTCTCTATTTTCTAACACTGATCTGTTGGCTGTCCCCTAAGTCTTTGCTTTAAGAGTCTATCCGCTCAACTATCTCATTGTTTTCTATCATCTTTGTCACACCTGTTGTGTTAGCTTATTCCCTGTATTTCTGTTTTTCCCTCTATTCATTCTAGCCCTGCCCTTTTTACTCTTCACTTTTATCCATGCTCTGCTCTCTCTCCCCTCGATCTTGGCTCTTTACTATCACTCTTCTAGCAGTGATTAGCTGTGTCTCCGTTTAATCATTTGTCTGTTTTTTTTCTCTGTCCTGTCCTCTACATCCTTCCATTCTATCTTCTCTCTTCTTAATGCTCTCTTCTTCACATCAAGGCTGCTTTCTCTTTGTATATGATGTGCCCTCCTTTTCTTCTACTCAGCTCTGTCTTTTTTCTCTTCTCTCCTGTTGTTTCTTTCTCCTCTTTACTCCTGCTCTCTCTCTCTCATCTATAACACTGCTGCTGCCTGTGACCCCTATCGTCAGCCAGTACATCTCCCTGCTATTTTGAACTCTGCGTTTTCCTGTTGTCATTCCTAAAGAAGTGGAAGATGGCATGTTGTACTTTCTTAACTACACAAGTGCAAAAACAAAATGTACCCCAAATGAAAATGCATTGCTTGCGTATATTAATCAGTGCGGTATGATTGGGTTTATTGCAGAACAGACGGCTGCTCGAGCACAGCAGTTGATGTCACTGCTAGTGCTGCCTGTAATTAGTAGGCCCAGGGATGGCGATGGCTTCGGCGTCCACTGCTCAGTTTGCTGTGACCCTGCTTGCTACAGCACAGGCATTGTCCCCAGCCTTAATGCTACCAATGCTGGTAAGTATGGCTGTGGTGCCTACTGGACTCACGCACGCTCAGCAATTACCATGCTGCGCACAGATTCTACAGGTGACGCCATGGCACACAAATGTTGTGGTCCACAGCTGCATCGAGCACGTTGAGGATGGCAGCAATTCATGGCTGCAGGATATGCTACTCTGGCTACGCAGCAAGTGGAAAGTCCACACTTACTTTTGTTTATTATTCTTCCTCAAGAGCCCTCACTCCCAAGTTCCAAATGCGCTCTTGCAGCTTCCTTGCCTCAACTCCATCAAGAGCCAGCCCCCAGGTACAATTATCCAATGGGAGGCTTAGTCTCAGGCAGTGGCAGGGTGCAGCAGACTTCGGGGAATAGAATGCAAGCCATAGTTTGCCGATGACTTCTTGGATTGTGATCCGCGTGATAACATTATCACTAACATGGTGATACACAATCATGCTTGCCTGGACAGGCGTATGCTGGCCTGTCTATGAACGTTTACCAGCCAGTCACCATGCAATGTATGTTATTCTTTTTATTTTGAATTTGAACAATTAACATTGAGACCACCACCTGCAGGGTCAGAAATTGTAGCCTGTGAAAGAAGTGCTGGTGCTGAGCACCTGAAAGCACCTGCTCAAATTAAGCACCTGCTAATAGGTTGCCGTTAATGGAGAGATTTGAGTAGAGAATAGGGGCACCAGAATGGAGAAAATGTGAATTTGTTTGGCTTAGAAATGTATTATTTGGACATACCAGTCTTCACTTCGCCTACAATTGCTGCAACGCATGCAGTGTGAAGTAGGAACACCTTCCCCCTCCTAGGGCATGAGATTGAGAGGTCAGAGAGAAACACCACCAGTTGCCGATAAGTGAGGAAATATACTCTCCTCCTCAGGTCATACCAGTACTTGAGGATGTCCACCTGTGAACATCTAGTGTTGGAGACAGCATTCAATGTATCCAGTACTCAGTCCAACATTTGGCTTCTCTGACTCAGGGTTGTTGTCTGGATCAGCCGTTGAAACAACTATGGCTTATACCTCACTATCTCATCCATCATAATTGTTAACTCAATTTTTCATAATCTAAGTGCTCTTCTACCAGACATCTCAGTAACAAACAAATTAATAAGTAGTCAAACCAGAGCAGGTGCGTAAACACTAAAAGGTGCATTCCAGTGTGTGCCTCTAGTAATGTACAAATACACCATTACCAAATGGTGGGCAAGGGAGGAAAAGGCCCCCCCAACAAATCTATTGGAAACACAACACCTCCAACAATAAGCATAGGTCCCCTGAGCATCCAAAATTATATAAAGTCCAAAGTATTCTGTGTTTTTTTATTACAATCTTCAAACCAGTTCCAATACTTTCAGACTTGTTTGAAGATTGTAATAAAGAACTACAATATACTGTGGACTCTACTACTGAACTTTATATCATTGTAGATGGTCAGGAGGATCTACGTTCAAAATAAAAATTACTCAAGGGGGATTTGCTGCTAGTGAGAGATGGGAGCAATAATTGGTATGTGTGGTTAGATTTGAAACTTGTGTGGTTTGAGAAACAGGTGTGTGTTGATGGGTCTATCTGTCAATATGACGGATTTGTTTGTCATCTAAAAACACATCCCACATTGCTGTACTCCGTTGTGATGTTTCCCCATCCCACTTTGATGGCAGACAACTCTAAATATGGTGGAAGGATGTTCACCATGCCATATTAATGGAATTCAATTAATCGACGATTGGCAGGGAAACTGACACTAGAGTAGTAAAAATCAGCTCAAACATCCTACTCAATCATGACTGAAGGCAGTCCTTCATTACTAACTTTAACCCCTTCCATGCTCATGACGGAACAGTTCCGTCACCAGCGTTGGTTGAGCTGTGCTCATGACTGAACCGTTCCGTCATGAGCCGATAGGCTCATTAGAACCTTCAGCACAGCGCGAAAATTTGCGCCGCGCTGAAGGGGTTAAATACGGCAGATGGTATTCTGTCAGGTTGATAAACGAAGCAGATCCTCTGTGATGGAGGAAGGATTGCCAGTACTCCCAACTTTAAATCTGGCACAATTTTGCCTACATTCAGGCTCACCTATTTTGCCTCATTCTTCATGTCTAATCTCTGTTGTTTATTATGTCCTGACATTTGCAGAGTTACAGAAAGAATCCAAGTCACTCATATGTTATCACCATCAAAATGATTAGGTTGCTTATTATTGAAAATGTTTTGCTGATACCAGAATATTTATTTTGTAGCAGCACCATCATAGATTCTCGAAATATAGAATTTACATGGTGCCAACCTGCCTGCAATCAATGACCTGTTCTGCAGAAGAAGGAAGTATTTATGAAAGAATAAGAGCACTGCAGTGGGTGAAGAAAAGAAGGGAGAGTAGGGTGAATGAAGTTTTGATGGGTTGAGCATGAAAGGAAAATATGAAGTGAACATTGTGGGGTATTTATTTTTTGGAGTCTAGTCACAGTGTGCTCACAGAATAGCGAGTCATTTGTTGATTAGCTGGATCTTCAGTACTTCTCATAACTGAGATTGAGTTCCATTTTCACAGCAAGCAGCAGGGCTCAGCCCAACAGTTTGCAGTTTTTGGTCCCAATGGTAAAATAAGCAATGACATCATAAAATAGGTGAAGTGCAGCGGCCAAGGCTTGTAACTTCGGAGCACAGAGTTCATGGTTCAGTCCCCAGCTCCGGCAGCAGCTTAGCTCAGCACCATGTGACTATGGGCAATAGCTCACTTAATTTCCACGATGGCCCCCAGCGCCTTGAGACCTGTAAGGGTGAGTAGGTAGCACTTTACAAATGTGGATTCAAATTAAAAAATATATATATTCCCTGGTGAGGGATAAACAGCAAATTCATGTTTTCCCTGTTGCAGTACATTTGCTCCATAGGCTAATATAGGAAGGCTTCTTTAACATTGATAATATTCAAAATTGACAGGTGAGCTAAAATGATTATTCAAAGTGTGAAAATAATAGTTTGTTTACATTTATTACTACTTTGACAGTAAAGAAATTAAAGGACTTGCTTTTCTTGATTTTCTCTGCTCACTGCGCTGCTTAATTTAGATAGCCTGGCAGACAGGGGGTGATCCCCTGAAACCGGTCCCAGGATACTTGTTTCCAGGGAGGACCTGGCTTGGCAGTTCAGGCTGGACTGTTCCGAATGCAGCAGGGTCAAGACTGATTTGCATATGGCTGGGTCCAAACTGAGGTTGTGTGGTGAGCAAAAGAACGATGGATTGATGGTGAATGTTTGATTTGTTCAGCATTCTGTCCATCATTTGTTTATTTTTCTTTTGTCGCCCTAAGTGGGAAGGGTATGGCCAGACATGGGTGCCATGCTCACTGCGCTACTGGATTCAAGCTAGCCTGGCTGATGAAGGGTAATGCCCTGAAACCGGTCCCAGGATGCTTGCATTTGCATATAATCTTGCAATTATATAAACGTGGGAATTAGGAAATGTATTAATGTAATTACTACGTCATATTTTATATTATTGACAAGTAGCATTAAGAATTAAATAGGAAATGAATGTAACTAGCTGAAAATGTTACCATGAAGAACCCGTGATGTGAAGTTAACACCAATCACATACTGAATATGTTTAACACTGATGTTCTATCATTTGGCAAATGTGTTAGTTAAAACGCAATAGGGTTATACCAATCTGTAATGCTTAAATGAGACGTTCTTAAGTTAGCTAAATCGTAGGTCTGAAATGCAAGTCCCTGACAACTCTTGCTTTAGAATTAATAGTTTAAAATTCATGTACACTGTGGAATCTGTTTTTTCTCGCATTTGAATTGCAGGTGGAGAAACATTCATTAGGGAAAAGTAATGTGTTTGTATTAGTAGCTAGGAAATGAGAGAAGAAGTTACAGTTATTTGGTTTGGAGGTGATAAAGAAGGTGACTAATTCACAAGAGAGAAGGCATGGGAGCTGAGGACAAATTGTTGTGTAGGAGCCACATGGAGAACACCATGGAAAAGTACTTGCATGACTGTACTTATTGGGGACTATTATGTGCATGCTGTGCACTATAGGAAAACTACCTGTGGATAAGTGAATGTTGGAATTAGGGAAAGTGCCCACTCCTTCCTTGCCTTTAGAGAGAAATCCTCTAAGAATGAGGTTCTTTCTTTTGCGATGGCCGCTTTATGCTACTTGACATATTGACTGTGAAGAGATTTTTCAGACAGACTCAATGTGCTGACACCTATCCTTTTCACTGGCAATGTTTATGCAGTGATGTCATCTTAGCACTAGAGTAGGGATAGATTTATTGCTTTTCACTCACCACCCCTTCATGCAGGGAAATTTGGAATCATGTTTTTTGATTTTTCTGTATCTTATTTCTTGAATTAATGGTTTTATGCTACTTCCTTTGTATTGCTATACCCTCATGTTGAGGTGCCTTTCTGAACGGCTATTTTTGGCTTTGCGATATATTAACTAATCTTATGTAGTTGTCAGTTGATTATTACGTATGAAAGAGAGTTACTGGGTGACTAACCGTGTATTTACGATTTCGCTCCACATTACATTTTCATGCTGTTAATAAGAACCATCGGAGAGTGCCTCTAGAGAAGGTCTAGAACTAACAGGCCCAGACCTTTCAGTTGGTGGCAGAGTAGGATTATTTCCATATGAAGTAAGGGGAGAATCTAGAAGTGGTCTAGCCTAGGTGGAACTTAGAACCACAAAGCCCCAAACCAGAGCCCAATGATCGAGAATGTAAGGCGACGGAATATGGCGAAGACCGATGGAGTTTGATGGTCCAGCGAGATCAGCAGTGGAAGGAGGAGTGACCATTAGCAGGGTGTATGTAGAATGTTACTTTGCGGGAATTATTTCATTGTGTAATGTCTAGCGGAGTTGGTGTGAGAGTCGGGAGAATGTGGTTTCGGGTCTGATGTGGCCCAAGTATAATAAAAGAGCTCACAGGGTATGGGACAAATATGACCACACCTATCCCCTAATTGGGTTAAGTTAATCTATTTGGGTGCCACGGACGTGAGACGCAATACCCCTACATCCCCTATGGATTACTCCACAAAACAAATGTGAACAAACAATAAAGTGGCACTCCATTCAGTAATGCAAATATTATAAAGGACATATTTTTCAGAAAATGAATCAGCAGGTCGTTGTATGATTTCTTTATTCAAAACTCTTCTTTAAAAATGACACAAAGTAGCCAACGTGTTTCCTCCATATGAACTTCTTCAGGGCAAATGTATTCTTGTATGGTCCTTTTTCCAAAATGCGAATTAAAATTTTTCACAGTTTTGAAAGAGAGTAGAGATAACGGTCTATCAATTGATTCCAGTGATCTCCTCAATTTATATGTGAAGTCAGATCCCAAGCGCTATGATAGCAAGTTTGATATTTTCATCCATCTATGATGGCGGTATGTGTATGGACCGGAAACGTGAAATATGACCAGGACGTTTGTAGCCGAGGACCAACATGGCTACCTTTACAAGTTAAACTAGGTCCATACTCCATACCGCCATCATAGATGGATGAAAATATCAAACTTGCTATCATAGCGCTTGGGATCTGACGTCACATATAAATTGAGGAGATCACTGGAATCAATTGATAAACCGTTATGTCTACTCTCTTTCGTAACTGTGAAATATTTTCATTCGCATTTTGGAAAAAGGAAGATACAAGAATACATTTGCCCTGAAGAAGTCCGTATGGAGGAAACACATTGGCTACTTTGTGTCATTTTTAAAGAAGAGTTATGAATAAAGAAATCCTACAATGACCTGCTGATTCATATCCTGAAAAATGTGTCCTTTATAATATTTGCATTACTGAATGGAGTGCGGATTATTGTTTGTTTACTTATGTGGCCCAAGTATTGAGATTTGAGTTGCAGATCCCGAAGTGGCCTAAGATCCAGGGATATTAAATGGTGTAGAAGACACCGAGATTGTGTTTTTCTGACCAAAGAATTGAGGCGTTGTTGTGAGATGTCATTGGCAGTTCCACTTAAGTCAGGTAATTGATCTATTGGACCTTGTGTCCAAGGGTTAACTATACTGAATCAGGTGATCCACGGTGGTCGAGGGTTGCAATGTGTGAATGTTCTTGAGTTGTTGGAGTCTATTGATCTTTAATGCCTAGATGAATCAACCTATTTAGGAAGTGCAAACGGTGCGAATCGCAAAATTCGGCCGTTTGCGATTCCTAAATAGGTGTCTGGGATGCATCAAGCAATTTTGGAAAATCGCTATTTTTAGCGAATTCCAAAAATGCAATTGCTTTTAAGGAATCACAAATTTGCGATTACTTAAAAGCAATGCATGATTATTTTTAAAATTGCGATTTCGCAATTAGGGGGTGCAAATTACCACGAGGTTGAACCTCGTGGTAATTTGCAAAAATGTGTAAAAATGCCCAAACATGCATTTTAAAACACTGTCATGTTACAGACACACATGTCCTTAGGACATGTATGTGTGTAACATGCAATTTAAAATACATTTCAGGGGTGCAGGGGGGGGTCCCTTTGGACCCCCCCTGCACCCATGGAATGCATTAACATTTTGCGAGTTCCAAATTGCGAATTCGCAATTCCCATTGATTCCTATGGGCCTTTTGACCCATAGGAATCAATGGGAATTGCAAAATCGCAATTTGGAACTCGCAATTTTATTGCGATTCGGTAAAAATTGCGATTTTTACTGAATCACAATAAAATTGCGAAATTAATGATGCATTGCCATTTGCGATTCCTTATTTGTGATTCCTTATTTTCCGAAATAAGGAATCGCAAATGAAAATGTTGATGCATCTACCCACTAGAGTGTTAGACAATTATGGATTGAAGATGATTGTGAGATTGAATGTATAAAGAGAAATTGTGAAGGAAGGTGAGACGCTTTGAGGAGCAAGAGTGATGTCAGGTTGTGCCGCACTGCGAAAGGCTGGTTAGTGTAACACCATGCTGAGTTTGGTTGTTAGTCATGTGGAAGTCTGTGGTTGAAAAGGATTCTTCCGTCGTAATCCTATGAACAAAATCTCAAGCTAGGCAAAGAGTGTAATATCACGGAAGGATGAAGGAAACTGTGAAAATGTATCAGGATGCACAGTGGGATGCTAGGCTTAAAGGTGGAGAGTGGATACCATTAAGGGAGAGATATTGGACCCAGTGCTAGTAGGGGATGGACTACCACAGCATAGGAACAGAAGGAGAAAAGAGAGTGACAATAGTAAAAATGAAGATAGCATGTTGGATGGGTTGTTGACTGAGGGGGAGCCACGTTATAGTCCACTATTGGGTGAAGGAGGACAAAGCACGGAAGGTCCCGAAAATGTGGGAAGCGTATTAGCCCAAGTGGCTACTGATTCAGGGTTTGTGGAAATGATATCAGCAGGAGTAGTGGAGACAGAAGTGTCCGTCCTAGGAAGTGTGGAACAGAATGGTGGTAATGCTGCTTCACATTTGGCGGAAGCTTTTACAGTACCGGTTAACATTGGTCCTGTCATTCTTGGTAATGACTCAAGCCCAGTACGAAACCTTGGTCAGAGACAATGTATACATGCCCAGGGGACCGGTTTGGGAAGGACAGGGAGCACACATGGGAATTGCCATCCTTTAGTGCCTTTAAACTCCATTATCCCTTTAGTGACAAATTCTGACCCTTCCGGTGTTCGTGTGACTCCAGTACCATAAAGCCTATACCTATGGTAAGCAGCAGTTCAGATCTGTGAATGTAGGAAGCTCCTGTGAGAGGACTAACTGGCATGACTCAAGAAGCAAGCCCAAGTCAGACAACATCTGAGAATCAGCACATTTTTGATGTTGCCAACTCAGAGTCATGGTTGAGGGACGAAAATACCAGTAAGGTGAGCCAGAATAGTAAGTCGAGCCCGGGTATAATCAAGTCTGCAAAGAAGGTGAAGCTTGTGGGTGTGGTGAGGATGAAGGGTAAATTAAATGAAATCATAAGTGGGAGTCTACTTTTAGGCAGAACAGAGATCTATGGGCCAGATGACTTCTTGTCTATGGGTAAGGGTGTCACCCAGAGGTCTAGAGACGCACAAGAGAAGTTTTTGTAGTTGATTCATAGGTATGGAGTAGATTTATCCATAACAAAGGCACTGCAGGGAAATAATAGGCTTACTTACAGTGACCCAGTGTTAGAGAAATAAGGAGTGACTGGATTGAGGACGCACATTTGCGAGTTGGTAATATGAATAAGGGCTTGGAGTATGCTGGTAAAGTGAGAGGAGAGGTGGTCAAAGAACAAGAGTGTAAGAAAGGTGACAGGAGAGACACTACCTCCAGGAGGGGGAGCGCAGGGAGTAGAGTTATATCCATTTTGGGAGGTGCCTAGTGGAGGGTATATGCTTGTTCCTTGGAGTTGGGGTGATCTCATTGTGTTCACGGATAATTTCCTCAGATTAAGAGAGGAACCTGCTGAGTGGTACAAACACCTCAAACACTTTGTAAGGATCCTGAAAGTGTTGTAGATCGGTTTAAATACCTTGTTAAAAATGGTGTTTTCTAGTGATCTATGGTCTGCTTGTAATATAGCTCTGTGAGTGGCCTACTGCTGAACCAGCAAGGGACTCAGTAACACACGGTCCTTTGCTGATGGCCATGAAGAAGTACAATCAGGTGATCACATGGTTGCAGTCCAAAATAACCCCACAGGACATCGATTGAGTGAAGATAGATCGATACATGCCTATTACGAGAGGCTGTTACAAGTCTTCAAACAGTACAGTGAGTTAGGTACGCTCGATCCTAAAGTCATAGGACAATTTGTGTCCAAATTGGTGACTGGATTAAGGCAGGCAATCAGCCTCATGACACAAGAGCACCTAATTTGTTTGCAAAACAAATCTGTGGATGATATCCTACAGTATGCCAGATATTGCAGTGATGAGGTAGAGTCTAAACATATGAAGACAAAGGAGAAGTTGATATTAGTCCAAAAGCACAATGCCCAGAAAGGAGAGCAGGTGCAGGCAAGGATGGGAGCTGTAACTCGTGGTCAGGCAAATGCTCAGAAGGTGTACAAGCACAAACAGTTGCAGGGTTTACGTGACAGGGAAGAGGGAGAGGTCTCCCTGTAGACCCAAAGACAGCAATAGATGTTGCGACCCATAAGAAGACCACTGCCTGTCATTTTCTTCATAGAATTGGGCATTGGAAGAGCAAGTGTCACCTTAATCCTGCGAACCAAGAGTAAGGGACAGATCTCATGCTGGTGGCAGATAGAGTGAATCAGTTACCAACAGTGACCAGGCCAAGATGATTTAATGCAGGAAGGAATCAGGATCCATTAGTACAAGTGCCTCAACCTCCAAGAATTTCACTGGGCAATCAAACATATCATTAGATGCCCTTCATGGAAGACCTGGATGGGTTTAATCTGGACCCGTCATTATGACGGTGCCTGTGGGGGAAGAAAGACTGTACACTTGGTGCAGTCTTTGAGGTACACCAGAGTGGACCATATTAGAAACAGATGTAGATGGTCATCTCATTACATTCTTGATTGAGACTGGTGCTACCTGTTCTACTGTGAGATCAAAAGTAGCCCCAAACCAGCTCCTCTCATGAAAATCTATCCAAGTTGTAGGAGTCCCTAACAAAAGAACGACAACACCTTTTACAGAAGAAGTCCCTGTGAAAATCAGAACCTTTCAGGATCACCATCAGTTTGTGGTGGGTGAATCAAGTCTTGTCTGTTTGTTAGGGTGTGAACTGTTGTGACAACTGAATTGTACCACCTATTGCACACCAAAAGGAATCAAATTGCAGACTAATGATGAGGACATTGCTTTCAAATTGGCTAACTAGAATCTTTGTACTGCTATGTTTCCTCTCCTGACAGTGGAAGAGATGCTGCTGGATCTCAGAGACACTGTCTCTTCAGTGGTGTGGGACTTCTCAGGAGAGGAGATAGGACTGATTTGTTGAGTCAAGCTAGTCCACATACAGGTCAAGCCAAATTTAGAGTTTCCGAGAATACCTCAGTACAATCTGACCCCAGAAACTTTGGCAGGAATTACACCAATAATTGAATCTGTGATTGTACAGGGCTTATAAAGGAGATCATGGGATGTCCATGCAATTTTCCTTTCATGGGAGCGCAGAAGCCAAATGGGAAATATTGCATTATCCATGATATTAGTAAAATCAATTGCATAATGGTTCCATGTTGTCCCATGGTACCAAATCCATCTGTAATTCTATCTCAGATTCCTTGCAAAGATGAATAGTTCATTTTTATTGACCTCTGCAAGGCCTTTTTCTCCAATCTATTGCAGAAGGAAAGCCAAATTGTATTTGCATGCTGTCTGGAGAACTGTGTCTTAATGGAGTGACATATCCCTCATGGGTATACTGAGAGTACATCTATATTTAACCTGGTCTTGAAGAATAACCTTGAGAGTCTGATGCGGCCCCGAAATACAGTGCTAGTTCAATACATTGATGATCGTCACATCGCGTCCAAGATGTGAGATTTCAGCAGGGATGGTACCATTGCTTTACTGAACCATCTAGCTGAAACTTGGCATAAAGTGTCTCAGAGTGAGCTTCAGTACTGTCTGAATGAAGTACAGCACTTGGGACATCAAATAGAATGACTTCACCAGAAAAAGTGGAGGCAATCAGAAAAATGAATCCGTATAGTACCCAAAATGAGGACAGAATGTACTGGAAATGGTTGACTACTGCTGACAGTGGATTCCAAATGTTCCCCTGATGGTGAAACCTTTGCAGATGCTGACTCAGAAGGATGTGTGTGATCTGGTACCTTGAGATAGCAATTGTCTACATGCCTTCCTTGAGTTGAGAGAGTGCATGTGTTGCGCTCCAGCTTGAGGAGTGTCTGCTTACAGCAAAGTGCTTTTGTTGTTCTGCCATGAGTGGGATAGTTGTGCTCTATCTGTACTAACTCAGACACATGGAGGTGCCGTAGACCAGTGGCCTATTTCTCAGCAACTCTAGATCCTGTAGCTTCAGCGTGCCCCGATGTTTCAAATCTGTTGCTGCAGCAGTTGTCAGTATTTTGATGGGTCATCCTCTTACACAAAACGTATCACACTAAGTTGAGCTGATGACAGGAACTCAAACACAGCATGTGACAAATAACAAATGAAAAGGTATGAAAATATGCTTCTTGCCACTGAAAATGATACTCTGAAGTGGTGTTCAGTGTTATATGCTGCTACCTTGTTAACTGTTCCAATTGCTGATGGGGGATGAATGTTATGGCCATGACTGTCTAGATGTCACTGAGCTTTGTACAAAACCGAGACCTGACATTTTTGATGAGCCATTGTCTGATCCTGATCAAGTCCTCTTTGTTGATAGTTCATGCTTAAGAGACAATAAAGGGAATTTAAGAGCAGCGTTTGCTGTCTGTACCATTTATGGAGTGGCTGAAATCATTGCCTTGACCCATGCATGTCACCTCTCTGACCAAATCTGAGTCACAATCTATACCAATAGCCAGTACAGTTTTGGTATGATTCTTTATTTTGGACGGCTGTGGTCATAAAGAGGGTCCCTAACATCATCTGGGTCCCCGATAAGAAATAGGGAGTATGTGAGGCAACTGTTGGAAGCTTTACATATGACAAGAGAAGTGGCTGTTGTTAAGTGCATGGCCCATGGAAGGGGTAATGAATGTGCTAGTATTGGCACGCTACTGTGCTTTTCATGCATGTGTTTTCAATGGGGAATATACTGGCGAGAGTACAGAGAGGACCGAACTCTACATGATGCTAGCAGCAACTGATATATGGGACGAAGTGGTGCAATTGCAAATTGAGGTCACAGAGGAGGAACAAGCGGGTTGGCTCAGAGCAGGTTGTGAGAAAGGAAAAGACGACATTTGGGTGTCAGCTGTTGTTAGGGCATCATTACCGGATTGTTTGTTACATTCAATGGAGAGGTAAATTCATGGAGCTGCTCACAAAGGAAGGGATGTGATGGTAAGATCTTTCAGACAGACTTGGGTCACTCCAAGGTTTTGAGTGATTGTGGAAGCTGTGTGTCATCGGGGTATCATGTGTCAAAACATGAATGCTGGAAAGAAGACTGTTGTTGCCTTGAGCCACTTTGGGAGATTATGGGGTTACTTTAATGGGATCCATATGGATTTTGGTGAGATGCTTGAGTGTAATGGGTTGAGATACATTCTGGTTGTTTTGTGCAAAATGTCTTGATGGGTCAAGGCCTACCCAACTAGAAGGTGATAGTCTAACAGTAGCTAATTTGTTGTTGAGGGAATTCATTCCTAAATTTGAATTTCCAACTGCATTGAAGTTGGATAGAGGTATACGGTTCCACAATGAAGTTATGAAGTTGCTATGCATCGCTTTGAATGTGGATGAAAGACTACATTGTAGCTAAAGGCCAGAGGCATCAGGAATGGTGGAGCAAATCAACAGTAACCTGAAATCTGGGTTGGCTAAAGTGTATGCTTCAATATCTTTGAAGTGGACTGATGCATTACCTTTAGTGCTAATGAGTCTGCGCAGCATCCCTGACAGTAGAACTGGGTTGTCGCCCAAAGAGATAGGTAAGGGAAGAGCAATGTGTTTGCCTAACATGCCTGCTACTGCGTTAGTGAACATCGCCGATGATTTGGTCCTTGACCACTGTCAAGGATTGGCTGATGTGGCTTGTCTGTTTCTCATCAGGGTGAAGTACCGACTGCACCTACCTCAAGGGATCTCTGCCACAGCCAGAACCCATATTAGGTTCTCATCAAAAAGAATGTGAGGAAAAACGGTCTTGATTCTCGTTGGTGTGGGCCATATCAAGTGAGATGGATGACTAAAACTGCTGTGAAGTGTTGCGTGATGCCAAATTGGGTACATGCCTCTCACGCTCAATGAGTCCTAGGTCCCTTTGATGAAATATCTCCTCTCCGAGAAGAATTTCCACCCATGATAGAGGGATCATGTGAGGGGACAAGTCAAGTTGCAGAGTTACCTATTTGGGTAATTTCGCGTTCCGCGGATAACGCAAATTGCCTAAAATTCTGCGGTCCTCAACTTCGCGAAATGTTTTGCTTGTTCGCGTTCTCAAAATGCGTGTTTGCGAGAGATTTCCCCCTGAGCACGCAAACAGCGATTGCGAACAGTTAAAAAGCATCGCAAACAAGCAATTCCGTGTGTTCGTGGAATTCCTGCATGTTCGCAGAGATTTTTTACCGTTTCACGAAGATTTGCGTAACGCGGTTATGCAAATTCCGCCCACCCCTAGTATAGACTCTAAGGGAGATGGTAAAGTTGTGAGTGACAGAGAGTCTGACTGAGTGGAAGAGACTGGTGTGACAAATGGTTGTTTGCAGTTAAGGAAGAAGAATGCTGTAAGTGAGACCTGGCCTGTGAGACTGAGAAGAAAGAACCTCAGACTTGCATCTGAAAGGGAGTCTGCACCAATAGGTGAATCTACAGAGCCTGATCTACATTAGACCGAGCAAAACACAGAGAGTGGGAGAAGCTCCAGGAGAGCTTGAGGTCTTTGTTGGTGATCCTCCTCTCCCGAGTGGGCTTATCTGGTCGCAAATGCCAGGAAGATTGAGGTCTGAGTTCTCAGTGCTGATTGTTGAGATCTGGCTGAGAGTTCCTGGGATTGAAGCCAATGCACTTCTGTCATTGACGGTTCCTTTTTCACAAAGGCTAAGTGGCATATACATTATGTATTTTGAAGACATCGAAATCCCAAGCTTTGGAGCATCCCAGTCTCCTCAAGAGATTGCAGTATTGAGAGCTGAACGGTTATAAAGAGTTTTTGAGAAGATAGGCTCTGACCTGATATGTGATGTGAACTGAACTTTGAATTGTAAATAATTTGGTTGGGGAAGATAGCCTATGCCGAGTGGAAGAAGAATACATTTAGGAATTCTATCTAGAAGAAAAGCAGGAAGATGGCTAATAATGTCTTCCAAGCTGTGTAAATATTTTAAAAAAGAGACTGTTGAAAACAACTTTCTTGCTCGAGAATATTGTCATACTGTGTTACACCTGGCATCTTTTGGCGTGTTTCCTCTCTCTTTTTGCTTTTGGACATCCTGGTTTTGACTCTGTTTAGACTGGGTCAGTGTCAATGTGTACTTTCTCACTGCTGTACAGTGTTAACGTGCAGGTGCTCCTACTGTAAATTATGTTATGCATTGGTGTTTCCATGTTTGGAATGTTTGATTTACTGGTAAGTCTCTAGTAAGGTACACTTGGAGCGCCAGGGTATGTAAATCAAAGGCTACTAGTGAGCCTGCAGCACTGATTGTGCCACCCACAGAAGTAGCCCAGTACAGGCATCTCAGGCCTGCCATTGCAGTGTCTCCATGCAGATTTTACTGCCATGTTCACTTGGCAAGTGCACATGCTTGCCAAGACCTAACCTTCCCTTTTTTTTACATGTACGTCACCTTTAAGGTAGGCCCAAGGTACCCCTATGGGCAGGGTGCAGTGTATGTGAAAGGTAGGACATGCAGTGGTGTGTGTGACATGTCCTGATAGTGAAATTCAGTGTAATATGTTTTTCACTAATGAAAGGCTATCTGTCACATAGGATAGAATAGGAGATACGATGTAAACTGTTACAAGTATAACATCCCATTGGGACAAGATAGAGAAATGGAGATTAGTATGCCTGAACTCAGAATGTAAAAATGTATCTTTTAGTGTTGATGATTTTTATGTTGTGTGGTTGAAAATGCTGCTTTTAGAAAGTATTTACAACAAGGGGTGGTGAGGGACAGAGTCTCTGAATTAAGCAGAAAGCTCTCACCCAGTCAAGAGATCAGGGCTAGATCCAACACCGTTTTTTAGCTCACTGCACCATCCCAGTTTCAGAACCTGGCTGTATGCAAATTAGTCTGTTTTGCATATAGCCAGGTTCTGAGCTGGGATGGGGCAGTGAGATAAATAATGGTGATGGATCAAGCCCTGATCTTTGGACTGGGTAAGAGTGGTCTGCTTAATTCAGACACTCTGTTCATCACCACCCCCTTTTCTGTATCGTTTTTGGCCACGATAGGTGTGGCAGGGTATACTCAGACATGAGTCCCTTTCTCACTGCTCCATCAGGATTCAAGCAAGCCGGGCCGAAGAGGCTGAAATGCCAGAAACCGGTCCCCGGTATCTTGTCTCCTTTCTGGTGAAGAATTGGCTTGGTAGTTTGGTCTGCCCTGTTCCCATGATGCACTGGGCCAGGGACAGACTAATTTGCATATAGCCAGGTTCTGAGCTGGGATGGGGCAGTGAGATAAATAATGGTGATGGATCAAGCCCTGATCTTTGGACTGGGTAAGAGTGGTCTGCTTAATTCAGACACTCTGTTCATCACCACCCCCTTTTCTGTATCGTTTTTGGCCACTATAGGTGTGGCAGGGTATACTCAGACATGAGTCCCTTTCTCACTGCTCCATCAGGATTCAAGCAAGCCGGGCCGAAGAGGCTGAAATGCCAGAAACCGGTCCCTGGTAGCTTGTCTCCTTTCTGGTGAAGAATTGGCTTGGTAGTTTGGTCTGCCCTGTTCCCATGATGCACTGGGCCAGGGACAGACTAATTTGCATATAGCCAGGTTCTGAGCTGGGATGGGGCAGTGAGATAAATAATGGTGATGGATCAAGCCCTGATCTTTGGACTGGGTAAGAGTGGTCTGCTTAATTCAGACACTCTGTTCATCACCACCCCCTTTTCTGTATCGTTTTTGGCCACTATAGGTGTGGCAGGGTATACTCAGACATGAGTCCCTTTCTCACTGCTCCATCAGGATTCAAGCAAGCCGGGCCGAAGAGGCTGAAATGCCAGAAACCGGTCCCCGGTAGCTTGTCTCCTTTCTGGTGAAGAATTGGCTTGGTAGTTTGGTCTGCCCTGTTCCCATGATGCACTGGGCCAGGGACAGACTAATTTGCATATAGCCAGGTTCTGAGCTGGGATGGGGCAGTGAGATAAATAATGGTGATGGATCAAGCCCTGATCTTTGGACTGGGTAAGAGTGGTCTGCTTAATTCAGACACTCTGTTCATCACCACCCCCTTTTCTGTATCATTTTTGTCCACTATAGGTGTGGCAGGGTATACTCAGACATGAGTCCCTTTCTCACTGCTCCATCAGGATTCAAGCAAGCCGGGCCGAAGAGGCTGAAATGCCAGAAACCGGTCCCCGGTAGCTTGTCTCCTTTCTGGTGAAGAATTGGCTTGGTAGTTTGGTCTGCCCTGTTCCCATGATGCACTGGGCCAGGGACAGACTAATTTGCATATAGCCAGGTTCTGAGCTGGGATGGGGCAGTGAGATAAATACTGGTGATGGATCAAGCCCTGATCTTTGGACTGGGTAAGAGTGGTCTGCTTAATTCAGACACTCTGTTCATCACCACCCCCTTTTCTGTATCGTTTTTGGCCACTATAGGTGTGGCAGGGTATACTCAGACATGAGTCCCTTTCTCACTGCTCCATCAGGATTCAAGCAAGCCGGGCCGAAGAGGCTGAAATGCCAGAAACCGGTCCCCGGTAGCTTGTCTCCTTTCTGGTGAAGAATTGGCTTGGTAGTTTGGTCTGCCCTGTTCCCATGATGCACTGGGCCAGGGACAGACTAATTTGCATATAGCCAGGTTCTGAGCTGGGATGGGGCAGTGAGATAAATAATGGTGATGGATCAAGCCCTGATCTTTGGACTGGGTAAGAGTGGTCTGCTTAATTCAGACACTCTGTTCATCACCACCCCCTTTTCTGTATCGTTTTTGGCCACTATAGGTGTGGCAGGGTATACTCAGACATGAGTCCCTTTCTCACTGCTCCATCAGGATTCAAGCAAGCCGGGCCGAAGAGGCTGAAATGCCAGAAACCGGTCCCCGGTAGCTTGTCTCCTTTCTGGTGAAGAATTGGCTTGGTAGTTTGGTCTGCCCTGTTCCCATGATGCACTGGGCCAGTGACAGACTAATTTGCATATAGCCAGGTTCTGAGCTGGGATGGGGCAGTGAGATAAATAATGGTGATGGATCAAGCCCTGATCTTTGGACTGGGTAAGAGTGGTCTGCTTAATTCAGACACTCTGTTCATCACCACCCCCTTTTCTGTATCGTTTTTGGCCACTATAGGTGTGGCAGGGTATACTCAGACATGAGTCCCTTTCTCACTGCTCCATCAGGATTCAAGCAAGCCGGGCCGAAGAGGCTGAAATGCCAGAAACCGGTCCCTGGTAGCTTGTCTCCTTTCTGGTGAAGAATTGGCTTGGAAGTTTGGTCTGCCCTGTTCCCATGATGCACTGGGCCAGGGACAGACTAATTTGCATATAGCCAGGTTCTGAGCTGGGATGGGGCAGTGAGATAAATAATGGTGATGGATCAAGCCCTGATCTTTGGACTGGGTAAGAGTGGTCTGCTTAATTCAGACACTCTGTTCATCACCACCCCCTTTTCTGTATCGTTTTTGGCCACTATAGGTGTGGCAGGGTATACTCAGACATGAGTCCCTTTCTCACTGCTCCATCAGGATTCAAGCAAGCCGGGCCGAAGAGGCTGAAATGCCAGAAACCGGTCCCCGGTAGCTTGTCTCCTTTCTGGTGAAGAATTGGCTTGGAAGTTTGGTCTGCCCTGTTCCCATGATGCACTGGGCCAGGGACAGACTAATTTGCATATAGCCAGGTTCTGAGCTGGGATGGGGCAGTGAGATAAATAATGGTGATGGATCAAGCCCTGATCTTTGGACTGGGTAAGAGTGGTCTGCTTAATTCAGACACTCTGTTCATCACCACCCCCTTTTCTGTATCGTTTTTGGCCACTATAGGTGTGGCAGGGTATACTCAGACATGAGTCCCTTTCTCACTGCTCCATCAGGATTCAAGCAAGCCGGGCCGAAGAGGCTGAAATGCCAGAAACCGGTCCCCGGTAGCTTGTCTCCTTTCTGGTGAAGAATTGGCTTGGTAGTTTGGTCTGCCCTGTTCCCATGATGCACTGGGCCAGGGACAGACTAATTTGCATATAGCCAGGTTCTGAGCTGGGATGGGGCAGTGAGATAAATAATGGTGATGGATCAAGCCCTGATCTTTGGACTGGGTAAGAGTGGTCTGCTTAATTCAGACACTCTGTTCATCACCACCCCCTTTTCTGTACCGTTTTTGGCCACTATAGGTGTGGCAGGGTATACTCAGACATGAGTCCCTTTCTCACTGCTCCATCAGGATTCAAGCAAGCCGGGCCGAAGAGGCTGAAATGCCAGAAACCGGTCCCCGGTAGCTTGTCTCCTTTCTGGTGAAGAATTGGCTTGGTAGTTTGGTCTGCCCTGTTCCCATGATGCACTGGGCCAGGGACAGACTAATTTGCATATAGCCAGGTTCTGAGCTGGGATGGGGCAGTGAGATAAATAATGGTGATGGATCAAGCCCTGATCTTTGGACTGGGTAAGAGTGGTCTGCTTAATTCAGACACTCTGTTCATCACCACCCCCTTTTCTGTATCGCTTTTAGAAAGTAGGCAATTTTTGATTAACTATCTCATTTGTCTCTGCTGGGTTGTAGATTGACTATCTGGCTTTGGAGTGACAGGGGCTCGGGATGTGCATTGCCTGTAGACATCCACTGGGGGGTTGAGGTGTGTCCTGCCTTTTCTGGATCAGTCAGTGCTTGTCTGAATTGACCTTGTCTGCATTTAGAGTAGTGTGAGGAGATTCCCTTGCACCTGAATAGGTCTGGTCTTCCTCACACAATGCTGTCTCAACCTTCTGCCAGGAAGCTGGGCCAGAGAGGACAGAGAAGGTTTGGACTAAGCACAGAGACTCTCTGCCACAAGAGAACAAAGGAAAAGCCTATATGAATATTGGGGCCTAGACCCCAAATCTTTAGAACACTTTTGGGGCCATATGCATGAACACATTTTCCCATAGACACAGAATGGGCAAAACCCTTTGATGCATCTGGCCCCAGGATTCTGAAACATACCAAGAAGAAGAGATGGCAAAGCTGTGAGGAGAAACTACAACTTTGCAGTGTGCTTTGTGTCTTGGGCAGAGAAAGGACTGTACTGAACTTTCTGCAACTTCTTTGTTTGACTTTCTCCAAGGGCTTGAGGAAGTGCTCCCTGATCACAAAGTCTCAGGAACAGCAAAGTCTTCACCTTCTTCTGGGAACCGTCTCTTGGGCCACATGTCTCATTTGCCTCAAAGGGAAACTGCAACCCGACGCCGTCACCAAGACTACTAGTGGTTCTGTGACCTAAAGTCACCACAGAGGGCAGAGCTGCAATTTGCACTGCAACCCTGGTCCCACCGATCATGACGACCACTTGCAACATCGAGCAACTGCTTGACCGTGACCTGTTGGCACTGCACTCTGCACCGCCTCACTTCACTCCACCACCGCGGTCTCACTGCCGACACTGTTGTCAGCTGACATGGCCACCGTAGCCTGCCCCAGCCCACCCACGTCAGCCCCATCAACTGCCGATCCTCCACAGCCACTGATTCTTGCACCTTGACCGTAAGCACTGCGACAATCACAGCCCCGCTTTGCACTGCACCCTGGTCTTACCAAAGCTGTTGGATGACCGCCACAAAGCCTCTGCCTGTACTGTGACCTGAGGGCACCGCATGTTGCACAGCTCTGCTTCCCACCATAGCTTCGACGACTGCCACGAGCAGAACACACTGCTGTGGTTGGCCGGAACAAAAGGTAATGTTTACCAGTCTTCTGAAACCGACACCGGTCTGCACCAACACAGTCAACCAACATTGTTGTATTTGGTTGTTTTCAGCACTGTGGTAGCACCAGACTGAGCTACCGATTTCAAGGAAGTGCATTTTTAAGGATATTCTTGCAAAGTACATATTCTAATTGATTTTCTAAACTGATGTGATGTCCTTTTGTAGTGTTTTCATTGTGTTACTGTCGGTTATGTGCAAATGCTGAACACACTGCCTCTGAGATAAGCTTGACCGCTCGTGCCAAGCTACCAAGGGGGTGAGCAAGGGTTATTTCATTAGTGTATCCCCCTCATCCTGACTAGGAAGAAGGGTCCCTACTTGCACAGGGTAACAATCTGCCAACTAGAACCCCCCATTTCTAACATATGTGGATAGAGGCATGGAAAAGATAATCTTTGTGTTGATCCCATTTTGAACTGTGATCTGAGCTACTCCAAAACGGAGTCTGGAAATTCTAACCATAGGCACAAATATATTGTAGGTACACTCAATGTGGGGGGAGTTATAGTATTAGCAGTAGTGATTATAGAGTTAATTGTAAAGTCATCTGAAAGCACAAAGAGTATGGGCTTGGGCTGGGGGTACATGGGACATCCGCACCTACCCCTGCTATCTCAAAAGAGGGTACACTAGGACCTGAGAAAGGCTTAATAGAGAAAACTAGTTGCTTCCTTCATGTAGATCTAGCTAGGGGGAATTATACTTTGAATGCTTATACTAAGTTATATACAAATGGGTGGACATATGGAGATTAGAGATTGGTATATGGGCATGCAATTACTTGCCTCAGTCAAGGAGGGAATATAATACTATCCCTTAAGATGACTTATGGTATCAGTTGTAGCTTACTCCTTAATATGTTTCATGGGAAAGGTCATTATGAGTACCACGTTTTGAATTATGATGTGGTACTTTCAGAAATACCTGTATTTAAACATCTGAATACGTATGATGACTATAAGAATGTAGAGAGAATGGAAAATTACTTTCCCTAATAATGGCACTAGACACAAATATGACCCCAAAGCACACACAGTCCAGTTTGCTTTTGCTAGTTCTTTTCTGTGTTAAGTTTGTACTCTTCCAGTAGTTAAATCCAGCCCTACCACAAACGATACATCAATCTTGTTTAATTCAGGAGCATATTCTCATACTTCGTTATTGTTAAACACTGCAGCAGACATGTGTTTCGTACTCCTGGACTTTTCAAGGCTATGAAAGTGAACAAAGGTCACAGTTTTTTGTAGTCTCTCATTCAATATAATCATGTATAAGTTGGTTTATGTAGTGCCAGTCAGTAGACTGCGTCTTAACATTAACTTCCCCAGTGGCAATGTAATCCACCTTCTGGCTTATCTTAGCTCATGATGAGTTCAAATGATAGCTGGGGTTGTTATTACACATGCATCCCCAATGTGGTTCAGGTCCACTGATACAGTGATTGTCAGAACCCTGATAAACCTGCAGTTCTTTGCTTGGTGGGACTTGGAATGACGTACGAACGAGGGAGTTGTCATTAGACACTGCTTACGCTCATAGACATAACTTAACATGCATATTAACAGATATAGAAAATACTTTATCAATCAAGTAGAAGATAGATGTAGGTGACTAGTTAATAACATTGAGAACAAGGACAAGAATTCTGATTTGACCAAGGAGGAGTTACCTCATAAAGCTGAAAGAAGTTCTGACCTGATAGCTTTAGATTGGCAACAACGAGGAGAGCTTTGTAAACTTCAAGCTGAGAGTAGTTACAATTGGCTATTTGTGGGACATAGTGTGTGAGGGGCCGATTCACAGAACTAACTTAAGACAAAATCCTAAACTTGCTACTTTTGGTATTCACAGAAGGCATTTAGTAGTAGTAAAGTTAGGATTTTGACTTAAGTTTGTTCTGTTAATCGGGCCCTATGATCATATCTTCTAAGTCAATGGTCCTTGGAAGAGGTTTTTGCAAGAGTCAGTTCAAATGGTACGGGTAGCATATTTGGGTGTGGAAAGAATGCATGTGTTCGGTTACTGAGCAAATGATATGGTACTTCTTATTCAGCAGTTGTGTTGAACAGCAGGTGAAAAGCACAAACTGAACAGCAGGTGAAAAGAACAAACTGAGTGCGGAAGGGCTGTGGGAGATATAGCTGGATGATAAAGCTTAGCTTGGGAGTAGTGTTGAATGACATCAAGATTAGAAGGCTGTCTACCACACTGGATAAATTATCTATGAACACGGCTCAGTCTTTACTAGTTATAGATGGGGAGATGGTCTTGATAAAGGTGATGGTGATGCAAAATCGAGCTGCATTGGATGTGTTACTTTCAAAAGAGAGCGAGTGTGTCAGATGCTGATGGTCAAACAATGGTGTACTTATATCCCTGATAGAAAAAATCCTTGAGGGGATATATTAAGAACCACTGATATACATCGTGAAATACAGGACATGGCAATTGTAGAAGTTTGGAATAAGATTGGAAACTAATTTGGTGTAGTTGGAAATAGTTTGCAGATTTTGGAAGTGGAATCTTTGTATACATCTTGAAACTGATAATGATTGCTATAATCTGTATCATAATCTAGTTAGGGATTATAAGTGCATATAAGTGGTACAAAGTGAGGCAGTTGGAGAACTCCTTAAGAGATAGAGAGAGAAGGATAGAAGGAGGGAAAGACTGCAAGATAGTTACTATTTGAATTTATAATGAATGCATACATTCAGACAGAGAAGATTAGCTGCAACATCTCTTTTGATCGGTCTACTTTGCAGGGATGTTTTGAAGGTTTTTGTAATGACTCACCATCATCAGAGGGGGGGACAGATGTAGCAGAGTTTCCATTTCATTTGCATGGGAGCATCATAATCAAGCGTAGAGCACATCTGCATGTAATCTTTAACCCTGAGCAGAGTTCACGGAGTTGCACTACGCAAAGCTATGCGAAGTGCAAAAAAACCTCTATTGCACTATGCAGAGCTCCGCGAGCGGCAGAGTACAGTAGACAAATTGTGTTTGCGGTGATTGCGGAGTGCTGGATGCTTGTCCGCACCGGGCAATCATTGCGAACAGCACCATGCACAGGGAAAAATTACCTTTTCGGCTGCTCAAGTAGATTTTTACTCATACGTTACCACTCATAATGATAAACCTGACCCCCCACGTTGAGAAATCTCGCAGGAAGTTTTATTTTGCACGATGGCACTCACCAACTTGACGTTGGTGAACGCGAGCGAGAAAAAAAACTCTGCACTGCTACACAAAGCAGATTTTTTCGGAACTCCACAAGCTCCGCCTAACGCGGAGTGCGGAAACTCCACAAACTCTGCAAGCAGAGCGGAGTTCACCGCCCAGGGTTAATAATCTTGCAATCATATTTATGTGTGGTGTTAGAATTGTAAAATGTAATAACGTACCTACATGACGTATTTTAGATTATTGAAAAGTAGCATAGAGAATCAAAGCAGGAAGTGAATGTAAATAGTAAAAAACGTTAACATGAACAACTTGTGACGTGAAGTTAACGCCACTCATATACTTAATATGTTTAACACTGATGTGTCTATAATTTCAAAACGTGTTAGTTAAAATGTAATAGGGTTATGCCAATCCGTAAAGCTTAAGGGAGACGTTCTTATGTTAGCTAAATCGTAGGCCTGAAATGCAAGACCCTGACAACTATCACTTTAGAAATAATAGTTTAAAATTCATGTGGACTGCGGAATCTGTTCTTTCTCACCTTTGTTTTGCAAGTGGAGGAACATCCTTTCAAGAAAAGCAATATGTTAGTCTTAGTTGCTAGGCAATGAAACAAGAAGCTACAGTCACATGATTTAGAGGTTATGAAGACAGAGACAAATTTACACGGCAAAGGCATGGGAACCAAGGACAAATTGTTGCGTAGGAGCCACATGGAGAAGGCAGAGGAAAAGTACTTGCGTGACACTACTCACTGTGGATTATGTGCACGCTGTGCATTATGGGAAAACTACCTATGAATAACTGATTTTAGGAAATCGGGTAAGTGTCCACTCCTTCACTGCCTTTAGAGAGAGAGCATCTAATAAAAACTCTTTCTTTTACGATAGTGGCTTTATGCTACTTGGCCCATTGATGGTAGAGAGACTTCCTAGTAAGACTCCATGTACTAACACCTTTTCTTTTTCTCTGCAGATGTTTATGTAGGGATGACATCTTAGTGCTAGAGTAGGGATATATTTAATGCTTTTCACTCACTAACCCTCGATGCAGGGACATTTGGACTCATGCTTTCTGATTTTCTGTATCTTACTTTTTGAATTAATAGTCTTGTTCTGACTGCACTGTTTACATTGGATTCATAGTTTTGGCTTCATGCTAATTCCTTTGTATTTCTATACCCTCGTGTTGAGGTGTCTCTATGTCCAGCTATTTTTAGCTTTGTAACAAATTAACTAACCTTATGTAGTTGTCAGTGGATTATTATGTATCAAAGAGAAATGCTGGCTGACTAACTCTGCCTGTACACTTTCTTGCTGCTAAAAAGGACCATTGGAGAGTGTCTCTAGAAAAGGTCCAAAACAAACGTACCTAGCTCTTTAAAGCTAATTCTAACTGTTCGTGAGTCTAGCTGCCAAGCAAGGATTCATTTATTAAGAGACAGCTGTGCCTTATTTGTGATTTTGATGTTATCACTTGCTGTAGGTACCTACCTGCACTATTAACCGTCTTCTAATACACACTATCAGATATGTCAGTTAAGATTTCTATTAACAGCAGAAGGCATGCAGCCAAGATGAATGCAGCAAAATAGAGTATTTTCATTCACAGGATGCCCTCGCAGAGGCCCACACCCAATGTCCTGGCATAAAGGCCAGTCTTGAATAGGGGCAATATTGATGACTGTAGCAGTTTGCTTATTTTTTCTTGCTTCAATTCAGTGAATTTTAGTGTTTTTCTCAATGATACTTATTCATGATATAGCCCACACATGTTCTGCCACATATTGTCTTCAAGAGTATGTTAGCTTTTGTTTCTCTTTCCTCCTAATCTGATACAATTCAGGAAACGGGTTGGCTTTTCTTCGCATCATTAGTCTCAGTTAAAGTATGTCCTACCTATTAGTATCTTCCGGAGCCTTTCTGTGTTTATTCCTCTTCCTCATTCAGAGTATTCTTTGGCTCTCCTGGGTGGCACGTGTTCATGGTCACACTGACACATGACCTACGTTCTTTGTTTTCCCCAATCACTGCAGGGTACAACACCTATACACTGAAACTGATCATTTTATTAATGATACTTTATTTGATTTAAAAAATCATAAAAGGGTGGACTTACCACCATGCAAGCGGAATTTACATCATAAAAACAACACAAAATCAACTTTAAATCAAGTTAGAAATTAATATCATGCTATACAAAAATAGCGTGGAAAAGGTCTAAAAGGAAGAGAATAAAACGAATGATATGAGTTCTAGCTAGGGACACATTCATTTTGACTCATGATGAAAGGAAGAAAAATAAAAAGTATAAAATAATGATAGTTCAACAAGAGTCTCGTTATTTTTAACTCATGATACGAAAAAACAACCGTTTAGAGGGGAGGGGAAGAGAGTGGAAAAGTCTGTTTCCTGGCCAAGCCTGGCCTATTGTCCAGAGACCTCGATGGGTGCTGCTGTTATGGTTTTACATGAGAGTTCTATCCAGGATCCACTTAGGCATCTTATCACCGCCGCCCTGCAAGTTCTCACCTGAGCTTCTCTTAGAAGAGATCGAAGAAGCGTTTTTCTTAGATTTTGAAGTGCCGGGCATATGCATATAAGGTGCTGTAAAGACTTTGCGCCGTTGCCACAGAGGCGGCAATCAGTAGTTGCCCACAACCGTAGCCATTTGGGTGTGAGGTCTTTGGACGAGAAGCAACCCAGCCTTAATAGGCTTAATTTCCTTTTATAGTGGTCCCTGAAGAATTCTTTCAAATAATCCTGAGGTTTTAGGTAGGTATATGACGGCAAAACGATCCAGGCGTGGCTTTTGCCAGCCACTGCTGCTTTATCCATGAGTAGTGATGTTTGTTTAACTGCTTTCTTGATTATCAGTTTGAAGGCGGAATAACTCATGGGCAGACGCCAAGATTCTTCTAGTTTTAGTGCCTCCAGAGCTTGCCTCAAGATCTTGTATGTTTAGTCTGGTAGCCCGGCCTGTTTTTTGACTTCTAACCAACAAAGGTGAGCCAGGGATTCGTCTTCTGCGTCCCTCATGCGCCAATAATATTTGGCGAGTGCTCCTTGTCTTGCTGGGTGCTGGTTAGTAAAACCGAACTCCAACCGAATTTGGGCTTGCGAAATATGTCTCGGTATTGAGAAAAGAGTTTTAAACAGCCTGGATTGGGCGAGATTTAACGCTTTGACATCCCGGATTGCCAGTAGTTCAGAGCCGTATGTCAGTGATGGCAGAAATTTGGCGGCCACGATGTTGAGAATGTGGCCGGTGGAATGTCCGTTTAATTGCTTTTGAACAGTTTTGAAAGCAAATTGAAGCTGCTTAGCTTTGGATTCACCTTGTTCTAGGTGCTGTTTAAACTTTAGTCGGTGGTCCAATAAGATTCCTAGGTATTTATAATGGTCTACCTGGATTAGAGGGGTAGAATTTATCTTCCAGACAAAAGTTTTTTTTTTTTTTCTGGAGCCACAGAAGCATATGATGTTAGTTTTCTTTAGGTTTATAGTCAATTGTGCGTTCGAGAGGTACTGCGACAGTTTGGAGATCAAGCGTTGTAGACCGATGGGGGTTTTTGAGAGGAGCACAATGTCGTCTGCGTATTGGAGACTTGTTATAGGTGAGTGGGTCAATTTTGGTGGGTCTCCCTGGATGGTGCTTAGGGCACTTACTAAGTCTGCGGTATAGATGTTAAAGAGGCTGGGGGCCAGGATGCAGCCTTGCTTTAAACCGTTGGTTGTATGGAATTTCCTTGTCAGGCGTCGACCATCTCCTTTTTTCACTTGGACCCAGGTGTCTGTGTAGAGCTCAATAATTGCTCCCAGCAACTTTGGCGGCACGCCCCAGGCTTTCATTTTAACCCAATGATTAGATCTTGGCACTTTGTCAAAGGCCGCTTTTAGGTCCAGGAAACAAGTGTACAGCGTGGTGGAGTTGTAGATAGTTTTGTTAACAAGGAGGGTTAGCGCAGATAGATTGGTCAAGGTGCCCAGTCCTGGACGAAAGCCTGTTTGTGTCCGGGAATTATCCCTCTACTGCTCACCCAGGATTCCAGTTCTACCATCAAGTTGGAAGCGTAGATCTTAGCCTCCAAGTCTATTAAGGCTATAAGCCTATAGTTGTTAGGGTCTGAGCGGGACCCGGATTTATAGATTGGGTGCAGAATGCTGACTCTCCATGATTTGGGAATGTTCCCGGTCTTTAGACTCTGACCAAATAAGGTTGTTAGTTGACTGGCCCAAAACGATGGTTCTTTCCTAAATAAGGCGTTGGGAAGCCCGTTTGCACCGGGCGCTCCGTCTGCTCTCAATGATTTTATGGTGTTTGAGACCTGCTTTAGTGAGACAATTCCATGTCTCCAGTAGTCCTTGTGTCGGTAAATTCCCAGTGGTTTTTGGAACTGGCATTTTACTCTGGTTGGACTGGGGAAGCTCCACCAGATGCTCGGCCTTGTTGTCCGTGAATGAATTGTACGAGGAATTGTATAATAAGTTGATATGACTACTCCAGAGCTGGTTCGTCATATCTGAGGTAAACTGGCGATGTTTGCCATTTAGCATAAAGTTTATTTTTGCCCAAAAATCCTTCGGATTCTGCAATTTGCTTGCATGGAGTATGGAGCACGCTAGTTTTTACCTGTGCCTTCGCTTGGCCAGATTTATCTCTTTTTTTTAGAGATTCGATTGTATTCAGCGTGGGTTGTGATAGCTGGGGATCTTTTTTGCGTTCAGCCCTCAGGAAAGCATTTATTTGCCTTTTCATTTGGCGCAGTTTCGATGTGTACCATTCCCCACCTCTTTTTCTTATGGGTTTGCGTCCTCTGTTGTTGAATTGGTGTTTCTTATTGATCTCCATTACAAAGTTTTCCCAGGTTTTGACTATGTCTCTCGATGTTTCAGGTCGTTGGAGCAATTCATGGCATGATGCCATTAAGATAGAGAGATTTCCTTTGTTCCAATTTAGCCGTTTTAGGTTATAGATTTGTGTATTCAACGACAAAGGCACGGCCTTCTCTGACTTTGTGGGTTGAATGGTCAGGATGAGGGTCTGTGGAAAATGGTCGCTTTCTATGCGTTCCTGGATCTGGAAGTCGCTAATGCAGTGGAATAGGTCGGGTCAGCCAGGGTGTAATCTAAGGTAGAGCCTGAGTTCTTAGAGACCCTCGTTAGGGCGGCTGGTCTGTCCAGATGGCCTCTCCCATTTAGGGTGTACAGATGAAGAGCTTCCAGTTCAGAGGCACATTTCCTTCCCAATGCACTTTGTCTGCATTGGTTGCCCTGCCGTGGCTCGATGTGAGCGGGGAGGGTTCCTTCCTGTCCACGAGTTAGGCTCAGATTAAAGTCTCCCGTTATAATCATGTTTTTGCTTAGGTAGGTTGATTTCAGTGTCTTGATTGTGGTGACTAGCTCTTTTATCATTTTCCCTTTGTGTTTTCCGCTGGGGTGCATGTAAAGATTCACGATCAGGAGGCCCAGGTTGGGGGAAACTTCCACTTTAACACATTGCATCCATGTAGAGTCTAAGTCGATGCAAATTGGTGACCAGGTGAAGTCTGTTGATATGAAGATGGATAGGCCCCCTTTGGCCCTACCGGAACGTCCCTCCTTCTGGGCTGGAACAAAGAATTCTTTATATCCCACTAAAGGTGAGTTTTTGGTCTGCCATGTTTCGTGAAACAGTAGTATTTTAAATTGGGTCATGAACTCAATCAAGTCGTCTTCCTCCAGCTTTGTATTTAAGCCGTTGATGTTCCATGAGCAGATCATGCAGCCCTGGTTTCCCCCGTCTTTGGTCTACTATCAATTCAAGCTATGTTCCTGTGGGATTGTGCCCGGATAGCGTGTTTGGGCCTTTCGGGCATATCTGCTTCTTGGTGGGCGAAGGTGATTGTAATTTGTCTTAGTCGCTGCACTTCCACTTCGGTGCTGCTTCTTAAATCTGGCCCTTTGGCATTTTTCAAGAGGCTTATTTTTGGGATTTGTTTCCGCAGCGGGCTGGGATATCGTGCAGGCTCCACTTTTTTTAGTTCTATGCCCCATGCGGCGAAAACCTCCCTATGAGACAGGATTTGATCTGTGATGGTATAATTGGTGCAAGTTGTAATCGTCAAGTCTGAGCCTAATTGAAGAGAGTTTGGTTTAAACTCTTTTGATTCAAGGTCGCTCGATTTTAAGTAACGTAGGCCTGGGAGTTCTTCTAGAAGTCTTAAAATGGTCCCTCTGTTCAGGATATCGTAGGACCCTCTTGAACAAATATTGTGGAATAAACTCGATTTTGTTGCTTGACGTGGATCGCTTTAGGATTTTTGGTCGACTGCTCTCTTCATTAGATGGGGGGGCCGTTCCTACCTGGTCAACCTCTAGCTCTAATGAGTGTGAGTTTACCATCTGTATGCTATTGGCGAGGTCTTGTCCGTTGAGGACTGGAGCATGAAATTTGCTGCCCTGTGTGTCTCGTGAGTTGACTCACTTGATTTTTGCGTCATTAACTAAGAGAGCTTGGCTGTTGATGTCTGGGACTTGGCTAGATGAATTCTTGTCGCTTAATTCCGTCCTTTGATTGACTTTTATGTTGATTTCAGGCTCTTGAAGTGATGCCTTACAATCTGGTTTTTGTCCCGCAGGTTTAAAGATACTGAACACTTTTAATGCATTCTGATTTATCGTAGTGTGACCTGTTGCTCCTTTTGAAATTGAGGGTGCCTTGGTGGGTGAAGAAACCCTCGGCGTGGTCCCTTGCTCTCACCTTGTTTTAGTTTGGAGTGGAACGCACTCGGAATGCTGTTTAGCTTCCTTGATCACGGAATTGTTGAAGGTTTTTTCCGGAGAGGTTTGAGGGGCCCTTCGGTTGTGTATTTTTGCGTTTCTGGCTTTCCTTAGTCGCTTCCGTTCTCTCTTTGTGAGCGTTGGAGCCTGTTTGATGTGATTAGCGGTTGGCGCGACGTTGGGAATTGGCTCCTGAATTAACTTGGCTGCCTCTATACGGTTAACCAGGTTGTTGTCATCTAGGCTTGCTGGCGACCTGTTTTCCTTTGCTGGGGGGGAGTGTCGATAGTCTTGCGATTCCAGGCTCTCTTCGCCCCTGCTAGCAATGGTCATCCTTGTCAGCCTACCGGGATCCTCTTTAGAATGCTGATTGCCGATTGGATCACTTGATGTTGTGGTTGTTTTCATTGTTTCCGTGGGGGAGTCTTTTGACGAATCCTTAACAGCCCCCAGTATTTGGGTCATCAGACTGGGTACTGTGGCCAATTTGTCTATTATATTGGAGCAGTGACAAGTGTAGAACATATGATCTTTGTTCAATTGAACCTTGGTGATCATGGTATTTAAGTCTTGAAGGTTTGCTTCAATCCCCTGGACGTGGGCCGCCAGGAGGTGGAGCAGGTCGACTTGAGTATCCAATTTGTCCGCGTGATAGGACATGGCGGCTCCTATGGTTTCCATTGTCTTTAATAATTGCGGCCAAATGGAAGCCGTTTGACTGTTCCCTGGCGATTCCCCCCGAGAGTGTCTGTGAATGGACATCGGTGATATAGCAGAGTAGACTGAGTGGTGTGGTTGAATAAAATGCTCACGCATTTGGTCGCACCCTGGTCTTTTGTCAGTTCTCTCTTCCTTCCCAGGACCTTGATTGTGTTGAGCTGGTAACTTGCAGGAGCTTCGTTCGAGTTTTTCTGTCTCAATTGCTATAATATTTAGTTGCTGTCGCTTCGGTATCGGACTATCTTTGATAGCATCGGTGTCTTCTGTGACTCGTCCGGTGGAAAGAGAGCAGTGCTTTTTTTCCGAGCTCAGCGTAGGCTGACTGGACGTTGGACTGTAAGAGTTTGCCTGTGGCGTAGAGCACGGTATTTCAACGCGAGGATACACCTGAAACTGCGGAGGGGATTCCTCAGTTGTGGTAGTGGACGTATTCTGGATTGGGTGTGCATTCTGCAAACTCGGCTCTTGAAAAACCAAGTCATCAGCTGCATCCGGGGCCCAGTGTACTAGGGCGCGCGCCGGCAGTATGTTGGTCATTTGTGGTAGCTAAATGGATGGTTCCCCCTGAACTTGCTCTAAGTCTTTAGCTATTTGTTGGATCTTTAAAATGTTTGACCAGAGAGGGCCGGACCCCTTGCACCCAGAATTCCTTCTTGACTTTGTAGTCTGGGCTTTGCTGGGTTCGCTGTAACACCTTGACCGATATGGTGGTGGAACGGACCGTTGGGCTTCCTTATTTGTGACCTCCATGTAAGCGTTATGATGTAAGCTGTTGCGTTTAGAGACTGAATCTTGTACTGGGGGTACCTTCCCGCCCCCGCCCCCAGTGGAAAGTCTTTGACAAACTTTGAGGAAGTCCGTGATCAGTGCCCTTTTGCTTGCTTTTAAATGCAGGGCCTGTTCGCTATGTGCCGGGAGTGATGTTACATCTCTCGAATTGTTTCCTTCATTATTCACTGCAGGGCTGCTGGTTGTGCTGTCCATGTTGTTGATCCTGTTGGCTCCTTCATCCGAGCTTAGTAAACCAGGAATATCAAATTGATGTTGCATACCCCGGGGGTTTTTTGCGAGGTCTGCAGAGCTAGTTGCGGGGGCTGTTGTACTAAAGCCCTGAGCTTCCTGGGCTAGCTTTGTGGGACTCTTACCCCTGCCCATGACTGTCCCTTCGACTTCCTCCCCCACCTCTTCCGCCGCCCCGTTGGTGGCCGTGCGTGGGGGACCCCCCTTAACTTTCTTTGTCTTCCCCTGTGATGTGGATACTATGGCGTCCTCGCCTCGTAGTCTTCCCGACCTCATTCTGAGGTTTGCCAGTAGCTTAGGCCAATAAGTTCAGAAGCGCGCTTGGCTTTTCTGGCTTTTGCTCCAGGGAAATGGTTCAGAGACTGGACTCACAGAGTGGAGGACTGGAAGCGCTGGGAAGGGGATGCTGGTTCTCTTAGTGCTAGTCTCTAGGTGCCTCCACCCCACCCTGGGGGAGGCACCTGTTCTCAGGATTTGAGCCTCGACCCTCCTGGACACTGTTCACGAAGAGAATTTTACTACACCCTGCTGTTCCCCGCTGCTCCCTGCTAGGCTATGCAGAAGCTAGCAGAGCTGCATCCACTGCGTCTGTGGCGCACTAGTTCGCTGGTGTGATTGAACGGCAAGACAGCCTGTTTGTTTTGACGTCAGGTGGCTTTTATGGCAGCTAGGATGATCCAACTGTTGCCTGTTACCTAGCAGGAGGCAGAGGTGCGGCCGAACTGCAGTGGGACTGCAAGGGAAACTCAGGCGTGTTTTCTCTCCGGTTGGGGTCGTCAGTTTTGGTAGGGCTGCTGACTCTGATGGCTCGAGTCATGTGTCAGGGGACGGGGTAAGGGATGCAGAAGTTCAACTCACCTTTCCGCTAGTGGAGCCTTCATCTTCACCCCCGCTCATCCACCTCTGCAAATCTCGGCGTTGCTCTGCTCGGCTCTGTGGGTTCCCTCGGCTGACCTGGTGCCACTGATTGAGGCCGCCCGGAAGGACCAACGGATCGGCTCACGTTGGGGGCTTGTCTGGTTAGGCCCCTGCTGCTTGCTACTTGGCCGGGGTCACCCAGGTGGCACAGCGGTCACAGAAAACCGGAGCAAGTCCTGCCACTGTAGCCACTGACACGGGCTAAGGTGCACCCCGCAACTTTCGCCTGGACTGCAGCTCCCTGCTAGCTGCTTGATTGCATTGCCGGTATCACCGCTCGCATGCCGCTCTCACCTCTCACCACCCAGGCTGAAGGGGGGGCAAGGGGCAGGGGCCAACTCCCATGGACTCCCACAGAACTTCCAGCATCCCTGCTCACGCCTCCTCAAGCCTTCCTCGGTCCCTGCAGCAGCGCGGTGATAGTCGCGGGCCAACCCGCAGGGGTCCGCTGTGGTCACGGCTCGCAGTAATGAAGGCTCACGGTCACGGCTCCCAGCTTGGGAGTCCCAGCTTCCGACTCTCGCGACTCAGACCGAGCAAGACCGTTTCTCTCTGGGCTGATGACGACGGTTTGAGGCTAGCGGTTTGTGACTAGCACGGCTCGCGGCTCACTGCTGCTCAGTGTTATCTGAGGAATCGTGTACTGACAGTTGCCTTCTGGAAATATTCTGTTCCTGTGTTTGAATATATTTGGTACACTATGATGTCATTAGGGATACTCTTGGGACATTCACGAACAGAGTGTCAATCACAGAAGATTTTGCTGTTTGCACATCACTGGGTGGTGTCCTATGACAGCACACAGATACAAGCACACTCAGCGATTTTGGATGCACTGCATAAGTAGTTTCAAAATATGTATTTTTTTTTACATTCTGCTTTATACTCTATTTTCCATTTCGATACACTGCACTATCAAACCAGGAGTTGTTGATACAGTTTTATTTCCCTGGTTCTTAGAGCTAATGGGTTTACCCCATAAATTGTTATAGTTCACTTGGTGGTAAGTACGGCAGCTCTTGAAGAAAACATATTTTATCAATATTTATAAAAACAGAGGGGCATATTTACAATGGATTATTGCCACTAGAACGTTTCCATTTAATGGTGCTGTGGTAGCGATAAGCCCTTTGCATTATTTACAAAGTTGCGTTAAGCAACTTAACGTTACTTACTGGCACCTTGTGAATAAGGCCCTTTTTCAGGCAGCAAATCGCGAGAAAGGAGCGAGCAATGGGTGTTGTGGTGGGCATTCTTCCGCAACACCCATAGCCTTTCACTCTGCCCCCTATTTACAAGCACAGCGTAAATAAGGGAATGCTCCAAAAATAAGATCAGGGAAAAGCTGGTCATATTTGGGAAAATGAAGAGAAATGGTATTAATGTCTCCTTGTTTTTGATGTTTCTATATGTCCTGGATTATGCAGCAAGCAAAGAAACAGCAAATCGCCTTTAGTGATTGTTCATGTGCAGGAAGATTTGCATTCCTGCACATAAACAATCTTCAAAAAATGACGAGTTGCAACTTCTATATGTGCTGCAAAAATCATCACACATAGAAGTTACAAATCGCCATTAGGGATTGTTTATGTGCAGGAAGGTTCACCTTCCTGCATGTGAACAATCATTCCCTGCAAAGCAGACACCCTTGCACTATGGTGCAAGGGTGCCTGCGTTGGTGCGAGGCAGCAAGATTTAGTGCCAACACTAGGGGAAACTCAGGGGTGCGCCGCATTCTTGTGAATACAGTGTATCCCTATGTTAGTAACTTATAGACCGGTGTTGGAGCTACATCGCGCTTCACTAGTTTATTGTAAATATGGCCTGCACTCTGAAGATGGTGATATGGGACCAGAACTCAGTACATATTTGATCAGTTGCAATTTGCTGTGGTGGTGATGTGCTGTGTTTGTTTTGTGCTGGTAAATTTTTGGAATGCACTACTGTGGTATGTTGCTGTGTTATTCCATTTTGACAGTTTGGTTGTATTGTGCCCTATTGTGTTTCTATTGTGTTGTTGTTTTGCATTGTGTAATAGAATAATGCTGTGTTCAGCTTTTCACTTGAGCTATTTCAAAAAATACCTATACATTTCCAATCCAAAGCAGCTCATCCATTTAAGATTCCAGTGACAAACAGCCAGGTAACACTGTCTGAGGTTTCCAAATGCAGCTGCTCAGATTGGCAGCTCTTTCAGATACCAGTCAGTCCAAAACCGTAGTAGCGGATGAGTCTTGAATTTGCAGTTTCAATGGAGGAGGGTATGTATTTGCTTTGTTTCAGTGTTTCGTTGTCCCTCTACCGATCAGGAGAGCCGCCTTTCTTCAATTTTACAACTACATTGAGGTACGTGCACGTATTGTGCATTTGAGAATGCAATTACGGTTTTTGCGAAGCCCTCGTGCGTGCATGTCCCCTTGACATTTGATGCTTAAATGAAGTAGCTAGTTTTGCCTCTGGCAGAGCAGATCTCTCTTCTTAGAATTTTAGAATCGCGTTGAGAGAAATGTGCCTCAGGCAAACAAAGGGTTGAATCACCTCCTCGGCAGCTAAAACTCAGACTAGGGAAATTCTGGCCAGGAAAAAAACCATAGCTGGAAAGCCTCTTTGCTTTCTAGGAATTGAATTGAGACATTTGATGTTTGGCAAACAGGACGTCTTCCCTGAATGTATACACCAGACAACAAAAGTCTGCCAATTTATTACAAGAACATCTTGCCTGAACGGGATCAGCTCCTGAACACTTCCTTGAAACAAGTAGCCTTCCTGATCCCTCTGCCTTTACGCTTCAGACCCTCGTGGCCCTATGGCCACCCATTGACCTCATTTAGTTCAGCACTCAGCGCCCCTGCAGCCCTGACTCTGCCCAGAGGAGCTGTGTGTCCACATAGTGTTCTTTCCCACTGACTAACCACATGCAAAGTGTAGTGCGCTATTAACGTGATAAAGTGCAAAGACAAGTATAAATTAATACAAACTATCTGCTGATTAATTCTCATTGTCTGTGAGTCATAAGGAGACAAGGTTTTTTTTCATTTCACATCCTCAAAGAGGCCGCACTCACGACAACCACTGATTAATGTTGAAGAATGTTAAGAAATGTACCCTTTTTGTGATAATTCTTTTAATACATGTGAAAAGAACACGCATGGCGAAGGCACACTGAAATTAGTGTGACAACTACAACTGCCTAGAGGGCCCGATTCAAAGAACTAAGTTAAGACAAAATCCTAAACTTACTACTATTTTGGTATTCACAGATGGCACTTACTTATTTTGGTATTCACAGAAGTTAGGAGTCCTAACTTTAGGACTCCTAATTGCCTTCTGTGAATACCGAAAGTCTAGAGTTAGGATTTTTCTCAGTTTAGGAGTCCTAAAGTTAGGACAACTAACTTTAGGACTCTTAAGTGCCTTCTGTGAATACAGAAAGTCTTAAAGTTAGGATTTTTCTCAGTTTAGGAGTCCTAAAGTTAGAATCCTCACTTCTGTGAATACCGAAATGAGTAAGTGCCTTCTGTGAATGCCAAAATGAGTAAGTGCCTTCTGTGAATGCCAAAATGGTAGTAAGTTTAGGAGTTTGTCTTAAGTTAGTTCTGTGAATTGGGCCCACTGTGTTCATTCAATGCTTGGGAAAACTAATTGCTACATCTACAGGTTCGTGAACTCATTTTAAATGCTAGAAAACCGGATGAAGGGAGAACTGGTTGAGGATAAAACCATTTGACTTGCCTTAAGAAAAGATGGCACTCTGACCATTCCGATTTAAGCAGAGTATGCAGCTCTACAGAGTACCCTTGACAGCCTGATCCTGCTGTAGACTACACCCAGTGATTAGAATGGGCAATGCAATGCTATAGGCCTCTCTTTGAAGAGATGTTTGTGTAGCGTAAAGCTAGCTGGAGTACTGTAGAGATATATATTAACAAATGTAAACAGTGATAATGAGAAAAGTGAATATCTTGTCAGTGGCATAAGAAATTGGGGGACCTCCACTGCAAAGTACATGGATGGGGGCCCCCTTCGACCACACTCAGGAGCTCTGAGGACAGGGTACTGTGCTGAGTGGGCCATCTAAAACTTGAGGCCCCCGAACCATAGTGCTGCAGGGGCCTTTGTTACGCCACTGTATCTCGTATATCATAGGCACTGAAGAAAATTTGCAACAAGTGAAAAGAACAGTCAGAAGATGCTAATGATAAGCAGTGAACAGTCTCGTGAGAATAGGGTCATGGTGACCATGACTTGAGGCACCTGATCCCAGGGAGCAGACGAAGCATCACTAAGGAATAGCTTAACTCTGACATACCAGCATTCAAAAGGTGAAACTCGAGGTACCGAAACCCACACTGAGAGCCTTATTATGGCATTTTGGCACAGCACCAATATGAGGAGAAATATATATATATATATATATATATATATATATATATATATATATATATATATATATATATATATATATATATATATATATATATATATATATATATATTTCTCCTCTTTACGCCACATCTCAGGAAGCATATGGGGGCAGATATACAATCCCCTAGCACGTCTTGAACCTCCATTGTGCCATTGTGGCGTGGCCATCTGGTCGCCCCATTTGAAAGCATTGCATGCGACCAGATTGCCGAGGGGAAAGGTGCAACCACGGACCCTTGTCCCGGGCAGATAGACACTTGGCTGGCCCCAGCACGGGGGCTCCCACACCTCAAGCCCTGACTGAAACCCAGGCCCCGGGGCCGGTCCCTGCTTCTCAACCGAGCCAGGCCTTGGAGATGGGGGAGCCTGCTCGGGCACGAGGGACCCCTGTCCCGGGCAAACAGACCTTCAGGACTTGGACTCATTTTCAACACATTTTTTTTCCATAATACTGCGTAGATGCCTTTCGCCTATTCCGCCCAGCATTAGTCGGGAGGTGGATGTTTCAAAACTGTCTAAAGCTCAACTCAGACAAAACGGAGATCGTCCTGTTTGGCAACAATGTCAACTACTGGACCCCAAACTGGTGGCCTGATCCTATGGGCACTCTTCCGGCACCCACTAGGAAAGTAAAAAACCTAGGAGTTTAAAAGATGAGAGGCTAAACTTTGGCGACCAAGTTTATGCAGTAGCATCGGCTATCTAGCACGTTCTTAGAACGACTAAGAAAATACTGCCTTTTTGCCATTCGGCAGCCAGCGAACAGTGGTTATAGCACTAATTAGGTCAAGGCTGGACTACTGTAATAGTCTGCACCTGAATATTCAGGATCGTTTTCTGCATAAACTTCAACTACTGCAGATTGCGGCCGCTAGACTGCTTATCAGCACTCCTAAATATACATCTATCTCCAGAGAAATCAAAAGACTCCACTGGTTACCCATCAAGAATCGGGTGTACTTTAAATCCCTCTGTATGGTATACAAGGCCCTACAAGGCACAGGACCTGACCATCTGAAGAGGCAGTTCCAGTGGTACATGCCCAAAACAACACTTCACTCTCTTGGAGCAAAATTATTGATAGTACCACCCACAGAAACAGCCATGTGGGGAGGCAGAGGTTTTGTTGCATGTGTGGCAAAGGCTTGGAATGACCTTCCTTTCCATCTGAGGAATGCCACTGATCTATTGGTTTTTAGGACGGCCTTAAACACCTGGCTTTTTGACATAAAAACCAGATCACATTGCACATTATTCGGAGGACTGTAGCTAGCGCCAGGAGACCCTTGGGTATCTGCTGAGCTTTACAAATGTCACTAACATAACATAACACTACTAAAATTCAACCTTGATAAGCTTTTATTCGATATGCAAGATATCTTATAAGCGAATACACAATACAGCCATTTACAAATCTACAAAAAAACATAATTAAGAAGGCAATATTCAATGTACATTAAAAAGATAAAAGAACATGGAGTGCCCAGAATAAATTAGCTAAAAAAGTATTAAACCGCTACTGACAGTCTCTTGCATCGAATCAACCAAAACTGTTTTAAAAATGTGGCTATACCACATACAATAGGAGGAGAAGTGTCCATCATTAGGATACGCAGGGCTGCTAGGTAACTACGTGTACCCATATTCCGGCATAGGGGTTTAAGCCAAAAGCTCCTGGGGCTTGCATGATCCGGGCATTCAAATAGGATATGCGTAATGGACTCTATCCTATTGGGACAGCATGCACAATAGGGGGATTTGTGAGCACCTGATTTCCACTTAGATACCAGGGCCCCAAGTGGAAGCGAGCCCACTCTAAATTTAAAATACAGTGCACGGTCAAATGGAAGAGTAATTATGTCCAAATAAGGCTCAAAAGCTACAACGTCTTTTACTATTAAAAAGGCAGCAGTGGACTTGCAATGTTCCGGGTTTATAACTAGCTGTTCCGCAACCCAATTCCAATACAGTCTCTTCACGACCTCTTTTGGTGGAGCTGATCTAGATAGCCAACAGTCCCCCAGTCCGATTTTCTCCAGTAGTTTTTTAGTGTCTCTCAGCCATCTTATTTTTGCCCAACCGCCCAAGCTCATTATCTCCGCCAGCCCGTCAGCATACGATTTTAACTCTTCACCCCTCCAGATACGTGTCCATAGAAGGAGAGGGCGAAGCTGGGCTTGATCTTTGATGTTTTTACAGCCTGTATCCAACAGCACCGGTACTGATGGGGTGCTCAGGGGGATGGCGATGATGGATTTTAGGAGCTTACTTTTAGAGCTTACTCTCTGCTGTTGCCAAGGCGTCCAGACAGCAATGTCCCCACAGTTCGGCCCCATACAAGGCTGATGTTACTACCTTAGCCTTGTAGATGTCAATTACTGGGGTAAGCGACCTCCTAGGTGATGCCCGGAATTCCCTCAGGAGGGCTCCTCCTACTCTCTTGTGGTTGAGGGCCATCTTAGCAATGTGAGGTGACCAGTTCATGCTATCCGTAATCCGAATTCCGAGGTAGTCAAATTCTGATACTTTCTTCAAGGCAACAGAGTTAGGAACAGGAGGGCGGCCCAGTTTTCTTTGAGGATTTAGGACTAGGAACTTGGTTTTATCCACATTTATTACTAGTCCCTTTGCAACACAGAAGTCCTGGAAACGGGTTAGCAATTTCTGGAGGCCTTGCGGTGTCTTCGAGATCAAGAGCGTGTCATCCGCAAAAAGCAGGGTGGGGATCCGCACTCCTCCAAGACAGGGGGCGTCGGCTGGTTCTTGTTGGAGATGTTCCACCACCCCATTCACGTATAGTGAGAAAAGGGTGGGCGCCAGGACGCATCCCTGTCTGACACCCCTAGACACTGGTATTCTCTCTGTTAGCTCTCCGTTTCTACCCCAGCGGACCTGAGCAAAGGTATGGGCGTGGAGATTAATGAGGAGGGACAAGATGTAAGGAGGCAATCCTAGATCATAAAGCACCCTCCATAGCTCCTCCCGGGGGACTAGGTCAAAGGCAGTCCTCAGGTCTATAAAGGCCAGATATAGACTGCCCTTGCCTAGCTCCACCACCTTCCACCCCAGGAGTGCCAACCTGAACACCTGCTCTATTGTCCCCGTTCCTGCCCGAAAACCTGCCTGGAAGTCTGATAGAATTTTATTCTCCTCCACCCAGCGGAGAATCCTACCAAGTATAGCTTTACCTGCTATCTTTTGGGTGGAGTCTATCAGGCTTATTGGGCGGTAGTTCCCCGGGATTTCTCTACATCCTTTTTTGTAAATTGGGACCACTACCGCCCCCTTCCAGGAATCGGGCACTGACCCTCCCATCATGATGTCGTTAAGGAGAGCTGCGATGACCCTTCCCCACTCTACTGGGTGTGCCCACATAAGATCCCCCGGGAGGCCATCTGGGCCAGCTGCCTTGCGAGGGGCTACCCACCCAATTACCTTTTCGATCTCTAAGGGTGTAAAGAGATCGTAGGTATGAGGTTCGAGTGCTAGTGGGGAGGTCACCCTAACGTTTAATTCCCCATCTGCCGGGAGGTATAAAGCCCCAAAGTGTTTTACCCAACTTTGTGGGGGGATGTTCCAGGGTTTCATAGCTGCCTCGGGCCTATTCCGGGAGCCTACAAGGTTCCAAAAGGCCATTGAATCCCTACTTTTGCTAGCATGGAGTAGGTCCTCCCAAAATTTCTCTTCCCACTCCATCCTGGCGATTTTAAGGGATCTATTGTAGGCCTTCCTTGCTTCCTGTATATCGCTCAGCGATTTGTGTGTTCACTGCCTCGACAAGCCTTGTTTTATGTATCCTGCATGTTTGAGTATACCAGCCATCGCCTCGCTTTTTACTTTGTTTGTTTCCTGATTTACTAAAATGGATGGTAAACACTTTAGTCAAAGCCTCTACTAGGGAGACAAAGAGTCCACTCACCCTGCCCACCCCTTCCAAGGGAGACCCCAGGGTTGTCACTGCCTGGTTTAGGAGGGTTGATATTTCTCCGACCCTTTCCTCGGAGAGGACCAGTTTAGCCCATTTTATGCGTCTTCCACAGAGTGAGACTACAGATTCATCGGGGGGAGCTAATGCGGGGTTACTAGGACCCTTTTTTACAGGGCACCACCACTGGTCCATGGTTAAGGAAAGTGGATTGTGGTCACTTTCAATCTTCGGTACCACAACCATATCCCTCACATGGTTCCAGAGATATACATCTAATAAGATGTAGTCTATTCTAGAGGTGTGACCTGGTCTATTATAAGTGTGGGCACCCCCCTGTCCGAAGTTGTCCTTCCATTAACTGCCCTTAGATTTAGTTCAAGGCTCAGGGAGTATAGCTGTAACGCCACTTCTGACCACCTCCTAATGGGTGGGATCTCTAAAACAGGGATCCCTATCCTGGTGTCCTCCTCATCCTGATCAAGGGCAACATCCGAGCCCAAGGGCTCGAACGTACAATTCATGTCACCCGCGACCAGGGCACATGACTTGTGTGGGGTTTTATTCAGGAGGGTCTCAAGGAGAGATAGTACAGGCGACTTCCTCCCGCCCTTAGTCCCTCTGGCATAAACCTTATAGACATTTAGAACTAATCTTCTCCTTTGGTCTCTTAAAATAATATTTTGTATATCCGGACAACCTGTCTGTAGCTCCTCTATTCTGCAGTCTAAGGAGGCTGCTACCCATATGAGGAGACCTCCCGTGGGGCGTCCCCTCCCTGCTTCAGAGGTTAGCGCAGGAACAAAGTAGGAGGAATATCCCACCCTATGTGCCGGCTCCAAACTCCAGGTCTCTTGATAGATGCATAAGGAGTGCTCATCAACCCAGGCATTCCAATCGGGGAGAGCCAACTTTCTTGCGATCCCTGTGACATTCCAGCTGAAAACCTTAAAACCTAGGTCCGTCACAGCTGGAGTGTCACTGGTCGCGAGAACACTACTGCCTGTAACCCTCGTAGAGGGTGCTTGGAAAGAACAACAATCTAGACCAATGTCCGTGGAGGCTACCATCCCACTAGCACTTACAGTTGAGGGAGAGGTAGTTTGAGTGGGTGATGCTACCATTGGATCTGTTCTAGTCACAATTTCTTTAGCTACAGCTACACCTGTATATTCCCTGGGGTCGCCCTCCTCCAGTCAGCAGCACCCTGGCAACCACGGAGGGTTCAACCCACTACCCCCAGGGCCCCCAGCCCAGCGTGTGTCCCAATTTTGGCAGAAGTCAGGGGTGCTTGGACTCCCCCATGGCGAGGTAACAATTTGCCTAGGGTAGAAGTAGGATAGGTGTACTACTTTAACCCCAGGTGCATCCATATTTTTTATAGGGGTACAGATGGAACTCACTACTCTGGGGTCTTGAAAATTTATTATTATGCAGTCCCCCTCCTGAGTTTTTTTCATCTGCCCTACCCATCCTACTCTGCGGACACTTAGAATAATCCCATCCACACCAATCGGAATCGGCTTATTTGACTTTAGCCAGTGGATGCACTTATTCTTGAGAAATTGGTGATTCTCCATCTGGCCTTCCTTTAGAGGGGGAACGTTTACCAGAACAGCGACAAATGGTTGGCAGTCTGGCGGGAGATTTACAGGGGGGATTCGGCGTATGGGATTTCGAGGGGCCACTGTGGTTGTAGCTGGGGCTATAGATTGGGGAGCAGTTTTGGTGACCTTCCCTGTCGTCAATCCCTGAGCATTATCTTGTGAGCCAGGTGTTTGAATAGCATTAGCTTTTCCACTGCTTGCCTGGGGCTGTACTTGTGGAAGTGGCTTAGGCATAGTTTTGGCAGCCTCTGTGAGTGTTGGTGTTCCCTTGGGTTGGGGCCCTACTTTAGATGGGAAAGGAATTTTGGGTGTTGGAGCTTGCACTCTGTTAGTTTCAACCTTGTTTGACCTTTTTGGGGGTTTGGGATCAGCCTGTGGTGGTAAGGAAACTACTGAGGGCGCACTACCCTTTAGTCCCATGTCCTGGTTGTCACTCACTCTATTTAGCTGTTTAAGTGTAGTTTTAAGTGAGTGAAAGCCGTCGAGGGTTGATTGCTCTAGTTTATCTATTCTAGCCCCCAGACCCTTAATCTGAGTTATTAGGGGCATCAAGAGACTATTTACCCGCTAAAAAATAATTTCAATAGTCACGGGATTGATAAGCTTGGGGGCGTTAACAGTACTGTCACTAATAGGCGATCCCTTGGGAGAGACCACAGCATCCCCCTCTACCTCGGCTTTGTCCTCTGGGAGCAGGCCCTTTGCGTTTTTCCCACCTAGAACAAAGGGCTTTCTTATTCTTTGGTAGAGTGGGGCCTGTCTCACCAGCCTACCCTTTTTAAGGTAACCTGCCTTTTTTCTTTTAGCCCTTTTAACCTGCCTACTTGCGTCAGTTTCAGTTACAGAGGGCACCCCATCTGGTATTACTATAGAGGGGGTGGGCGATATTGGCAGTAAAGGCTGAGTTATGACTTTATTTAGGGGCATAGGTGATATAGGTGGAGGTGGTGTACTGGGGCCACCCTCTTCGTCGATACCACTAGGAAGAAGTGCGGCCAGATGTTCCAACCTGTCTATATTTTGCCCTATTTCTAGCAGCTGGGGGGGGTCTATAGAGCGGCCTGGGGCATCAACAGGGGGGACAGAATGAACCCGCTCACAAGCCGGTGTCAGGGCCTGTGCAGCGGCCCCCAAGGATGAGCGCCTGGAAGGGAGGTAGACCTCAGATAGGCTCTGACATGGCAATCTCCTTTTCTATTACAGCCGCCACCCTGGTGATAAAGCGGTCCATAGTTCCAATCACAGGGCTCCCGCCAACCACTCCCCTTTCACCCTCACTCCTGAGTAGTTTTCCAGAACGGGTTGACATGGCTGTAGGGAACCCTAAGGCGCCTCACACGGCCCACCTCTACACACTGCTGGTGGAAAGGGACGTGGCCCAGCCCAGCCTCTGTCAGCCCCTGACTGCCACAGACTGCCCGCCCTTTGCTCGGGCTTCGCTCGGCGTCCCGCTCGCGTCCCGCTGAACGTAATGTAGGCACGTTGCAGGCGGGGGGCGTGTCTGTTGGTGGGCGCGTCCGCTTGCGCACCTGGTGAAGCAGGGACTCCTAGACTTCCAAGTCCCTGCTACAGCGCCGTATTGTTGTTTCCTTCAAGCGCCTCCCAGTGCCCAGCGCTTGCAGGCGACTCTCCCACGTACTGGCGCCGCGAAGCGGCACCCGCGGAGCGGGTGCGGCGAGGGGCAGCGGCAAACAGCAACACAGCAGTTGGTCCCAAGATCGGAGGGACAGGCAGCAACCTCAAACGCTCCCAGGTGTGTCTATTTCTATACTGGTGCCTGACTCCACCTTCCTTGTACCTGTTCTCCAAAAACGTGTTCTACATTAGCGGATAGCATCACCTCTTTTGCTACAGGAGTGCTGTTCTTCATTTCATAATATCATACTCTTTTACCAATAGCATTGGTCTGTTATCCCGCAGAGAGCTTCTTTAATTAAAGAAAAGCTCTGTAGTAGAAATATGTATCCATTCTCCACTAAAAACTATACCTAATTTACTTCTATTCACTAATCTTTTTGTCTGGTTTTGTCTCTGTGCCCGCCTTTAAGCCCTGTTCCAGGATTATCATGAGTGCACACCACAGACCACTACAGCTGGGAGTTGTGGCTGCTGCGAGTCTGCCTGTCATCACTGCAGCTTTCTTGTGAGGCTGCGTGCCGTGACCCTTTAAATCTCAGGTACATTGTGCATCACCAGGTCGTGTGGATCCCGGCCTCGAACTAAGTTCGTTCCACACGCATTTTGAGTACCTTTATTGCTTTTGAAGTGAATCTGTAATTTTGTGCATTGTGGCTCCTTGAGCGCTTTTAGCCTTGTGTTTAGTCTTTATAAAGATAACAATTTTCCTATAACTGCTTGTGGTGTCCATTTTTAGCATCTGGTTTTGTGTCCTGATACACAACACCATTTCGTCAGTAGTCTTTGTTACACCTGGCACCATTTTTCGCTGTTGTCTCCTCTGTGTTTGCTGGTGTTAGATGCTCTGGGCGCTATTCCACTGCCATTCAGTGCCACAGCGCAAATGCTCCCTATTGTAAATTGACTGCATTACATTCTATAATCTTAATTAATCCAAGGAACATTATAGGAAAGCCCAATTTATTATGCCTGAGCTCACAATATTAAAGTGCATCTGGTAGTCAATCTTATTTTTATATTCTATGGCTGAAAATACCACTTTTAGAAAGTGGGTATTGTCTTTCCTAAGCCTTCCCGTGTGCTCTGCTGTTATGTGTATTGGCTGTCTGGTTTAGGAGGGACAAGGCAGGCTGAGCCAGACCTTGATTGAATAGAAATATCTGCACTTGGAGTATGGGGAGGGGTGACTCTTTCATCTGAGCAGGGCTGTGCCTGGCAAGGTTAATGATGGTAGACCCTCTCTTCATGAAAGGCAGGATGCAGCCTTGTAAACAAAGTGCTCCAGGACAATACCAAACTGGTTCTGGCTGGGTTCAGTGATTTGTGATTTTTTGAGAACAAAGACTTTTGGGGTATAAAGATCTGTGCTAAAACCCATACACGGTGTGTTACTTCTGGATGTCAAGATAAACCTCTGTCTGTGTAACTAGAGGGAAAGGACTTTGAAACTTTCATCCATCTTGCTGAAGCAACTACCCAAGGGCCCGATTTGAGCTTGCCTCCTGCTGAAGTCTCCGGGACATTAGACTTCACCCATCAGCCTCCCCGATTCCTATTTGAGGGGGATTCTACTTGCAGGTGAGACCTCTGTTGAGAATTCCAGAGCCTCTGAGTCTACTGCGGGGAACGCGAGCTGAAAGTCATCGCTATCGCTATTGTGGGCCGTCACAGCTGAGGAGCTGTTGCCATTGAAAGCTCTCATTTGCCTGTGTTACCAAAGTTATCGCTATGGCTATTGTGGGCTGCCGCAGCTGAGGAGATGTTCCAGCTGAGAGCCTGCATTTGCCTGTGTTACCAAAGTCATCACTATCGCTATTGTGGGCTGCTACAGCTGAGGAGCTGTGCCGCTGAGTGCCCGTATTTGTCGTCCTACGAGAATCATCGCTATCGCTCTTATGGGCCGCCTCAGCTGAAGAGCTGTGCCGCCTAGCGCCCGCATTTGCCATCCTACGAGAATCATCGCTATCGCTATTGTGGGCTGCTGCAGCTGAGGATCTGTGCCGCTGATTGCCCGCATTTGTCACCACTTCGAGGATCTTGTTATCACCCGCCTTTAAGCCCTGTTCCAGGATTATCATGAGTGCACACCACAGACCACTACAGCTGGGAGTTGTGGCTGCTGCGAGTCTGCCTGTCATCACTGCAGCTTTCTTGTGAGGCTGCGTGCCGTGACCCTTTAAATCTCAGGTACATTGTGCATCACCAGGTCGTGTGGATCCCGGCCTCAAACTAAGTTCGTTCCACACGCATTTTGAGTACCTTTATTGCTTTTGAAGTGAATCTGTAATTATGTGCATTGTGGCTCCTTGAGCGCTTTTAGCCTCGTGTTTAGTCTTTATAAAGATAACAATTTTCCTATAACTGCTTGTGGTGTCCGTTTGTAGCATCTTTCCTTCGTTATTGTGTATGGTCATAAATGCTTCACACACTGCCTCTGAGATAGGCCTGTCTGCTCGTGCTACGTTACCACAGGGTTGAGCAGGAGTTATCAACGATGTAGACACCTTACTCTGACTTCGGAAGAAGGATCCCTATTTGGACCTCGGCACCAGCTGCTGCCAACTAGAGATCCTCATTTCTAACATTGGCGGTCAGCGGTGAGGATCAGGACTTGCATTTGTGATCCACATACAATAACTAGTGATGCTAGTAGTGAGTGTAGGCCTAGGCACAACCACATACGGTTTGATTTTGTTCTATTGTTGATTGTAGTTGCTAGTTATGTCTACAATGGGTAGGCCATTGTCCAATGATTAGTGGATCTCATTGTTAAGGAAGAAAGGTTAGAAACCTACACTGCCAAACAGCTAAAGTCTTTTTGCAAGCGATTCACTGTCCCTGTTGCAGGTCTCTCTAAGAAAGAGGAGTTTCTGAAGGCCCTGGTTAGAAGCGAGAGAGTCCGCTAGGAATGAGGGAGAGAATGCTGGAGGGCAGCAGTATGACAAAGGGGATTTAGTAGGAGGTAAAGCACTTTCCAATACAGGTACTAGTGTGTCCTCGAAGGGTCTGTCTCCAGAAGAGATGGAGGTCGGGGAGAAAGATAGGAGGCATAGTTTGGAGATGGTCAAAATAGAAGGTCAGAAGGACCTACAGAGTAAAAAGTTAGATATTGAGAATAACAGGTTGGTATTAAAACTTGAGAAAATGAGACTTGAGCATCCAAGAGTATTGAGGGAGTTGGAGATCAAGGCTAAGAGTTTAGAGATCTCCCCCTCTGGTGGCAGCATCCCTTTAGTACCTACCAATAGTGGAGTCTACATACCCAATGATGAATTAGGATATTGGGCAATGGGTTCCTGGGAAGGACTGGGCAGTGGGGTTGTGGGGATGCTTTTTGAGTGATGGGAGCGATACCCTGTTGCATCTGCCTACAGAGAGCATGATGGTGTATGCCCACATGAATGATGACCAGGTATGGTTTGACCCCAGAAATGTATACGCAGAGGTTTAGAACCTGCAAGAAGTTATAGGGTACCACTTGGGTCAAATATGTGTCTTTTTTTGGCCGAGCAATGGATCGCTGGGTAAAGAGTAGCAAAGTGGAAACTTTTGAGCAATTGTATGATTTGTTTGCATGGGAGCATTTATTTAGTAACTGTTTTTCAGAGTAACACCAGCACCTTGTTGATAGCAAGCTAACTAACCATAGGAAGCTTGCTGAGGCGGCGAACCGCTGGGTGAGCACCCAGGTGAGCAAAGGTCCTGTGGGGACTTCGTCAAAGGTGGGCAGGGTCCCCAGCAGAGAAGTGGGGGGACAGGGGTAAACCGTGGAAGTTTCAGATAGGACCCAAAATACTTCCCAAGGGAACCAAGGAGTGGTGTCCCAGCCTCCCCCTGAGACGAAGCCAGTGCCCTCGACAGGTAGGCCTTTTCAGAGGGGGCCTCTTACTTGTTTTAAGTGTGGTCAAGTGGGCCACCAGTATTGCGATCCCTAGTGTCTCGATAGGGACTCCAATGCACCACCCCATGCACCCCCGCCAGATTGCTAGTGTAGCTCTTGGAGGGGAGGAGATGTGTGCCCAAGGTGGGTGGGATCCCATAGAATTTACCTTTGTCTCACTGAAAGAGTTTGAGAAGGTCCCTAACCCCACGCTGCCTGAAAACACTAAGAAGTACAGGCAGTTGTTGACCATCAATGGCCATAGGGTGGAGGCCCTGAGGGGCACAGGAGCTGGTGTGACTGCTGTCAGCTCCTGGTAGGTGTCCAAAGAGCAGGTTGTCCCCATGCATTCTGCCCAGTAGTGCCAGCAGACAACTCTGAGAGCCAGTGTGAGGTGGTTCAAGTTCCCTTTGAGTAGGGAGGGGTCTCATGAACTCTTCAAGTAGCTGTGAGGCCAGTCATGCTGGTAAACTGTCTGGTGGGCAATGATTTAGAGAACTCCTCGTGGGCAACGGTGTAGATGAAATCTCACTTGGAAATGTTGGGTCTGCATTGGTGAGCGTGCGCTACCACTCGGTCCATGGCAGCCAGTAAGGATGTTCAGAAGGACCTGGAGCCTGAAAGTATGGCTCAGGCCCCTGCCTTAAAGAGAAGGGGTAGGGGGCATGGGAAACCGTCCCCCAAGGTTCCCACGGTCCAGCAGGGAGCAAACTTTGAGGGGAATGCCCTGGAGCCTACATGGGAACAAGTAGCCGAACTGGGGGACCTGCCTAAGCTGACCCATTGGCCACCAGGGAGAAATGTTGTGAACAGCAGAGAATGTGCCCTTCTCTGAGGGGCTGCAGTGACAGGCTGCATCCCAGGCAGCAGGTGATCATTCAGGGTCACACCTGATCTATTGGGAGAATTATCTCCTTTACAGTGAGCCTAAGGTTGCTGAGCCTGGGTCAGCCTGTGTGCTGGTGGTACCTCAGTGCTTCAGAGCCTTCCTATTGGGGTTTGTTCATGATGTGCCATTGGCCGGACATCTGGGACAGACCAAGACCTTCGAGAGGCTGGTCACCCACTTTCATGGGCCCCAGATGTACAGGAGCTCAGGTGCTCACTGTAGGGCATGTGAAACTTGCAAGGCAAGTTGGAAGGGTGGGGGAAGATCAAGGCCCAACTCCAGCCCTTTCCAGTTGTCAGTACCCCATTCGAGCGAGTGGGCATTGACATCATGGGGCCTCTGGACCCAAGGACAGCCATGAGCATAAGGTACATCCTGGTCTTGGCGGACCAAGCTACCCGGTACCCTGAAGCCATCCCACTCAGGACAGTGATGGCCCCCATGGTGGGATGGGCACTGATGGGGATTTTCGCCCGTGGGGGCTTCCCCAGAGAGGTGGTGTCTGATAGGGGTACTAACTTCATTTCCAAATATATGAAGTCCCTGTGGGAGGAGTGTGGGGTAATTTACAAGTTTATGATTCCTTACCACCCCCAAGTTAATGGGCAAGGTGAGAGATTCAAACGGTCCCTTAAGGGCATGAATATGGGCCTAGAAGAGCCCATGAGGTGTAAGTGGGAGGTCTGCTTGCCATGCCTACTGTTTGCTTACCATCAGGTGCCACAGAAGTCCTTAGGGTAAAGTCCCTTTGATCCTCTCCATGGTCTCCTGGTAAGAGGACCTCTGAGTCTGGTCAAGGAAGGCTGGGAGCAATCTCCCAAGAAACCTCCGCAGGATGTGTTTAGTTACATGCTGGCCTTCAGGAACCAGACTCGGCATTTCAGAAAACTTGATGAGGCAAATCTGGAAGCCATCCAGGAAGAGATGAAAAGCTGGCATGATCAGAATGCTGCTATGATTGAGTTTAAGCCTTGTCAAAAGGTTTGGGTCATGGCCCCAGTTGAGCCCTGTGCGCACCAGGATAAGTGGACCGACCCCTTTGAGGTGGTGGAGCGCAAGAGCCCTGTTACCTACATGGTGGACTTGCGGTCTCCCAGGAACCCCTTGCGCGTTCTGCATGTTAATCGCCTGAAGCCCCACTTTGAGAGGTCTGAAGTGGGCATGCTTCTGGCCACAGATCCTGGAATGGAAGAGGAGAGTGAGCCTCTTCCTGACCTCCTGTGTGCAGATAAGCAAGAAGGGTCAGTAGAGGGTGTGGTCCTCTCCACCTTACTGACCCCTGAGCAGCAGAGTGATTGTCACCAACTGTTGGGGCAATTCAGTGATCTGTTCTCCCTGGTGTCTAGTGTCACTGATTGATGCATCCATGACGTGGACACTGGGGACAGTCCTCCGGTAAAGCATAAGGCTTACGTGAGTTACTGACCGGGATTGAGTCCTCTGGCAGCACTTGGTCCAGCCCAGTGTTCCTGGTACAAAAATCTGCCGTGCCTGGTGCCACCCCAGAACTTCGGTTCTGCTTGGACTACCGAGGTCTCAATTCAGTCACGAAGACTGATGCGCACCCCATCCCTTAAGCTAAGGAGCTCATAGATCGACTAGGGGCTGCCCGGTCCCTCAGCATGTTTGGTTTGATGTCTGGGTATTGGCAGATTGCCTTGACTGATGGGGAAAAAAGAGAGGTCAGCATTCTCCACACCAGATGGGCATTATCATTCTGGGTGATGCCCTTTGGGATTGAAGAATGCCCCTGCTAACTTTCAGTGGTGGCCAACACGGTGTTGGTTGGGCTGGAAGACTTTAGTGCCACCTAACTGGATGACATTGCAGTGTTTAGTTCCTCATGGGAGGACCACCTGCCCACCTCTGGGAAGTGTTGCTAGCACTGTGAAAGGCAGGCCTCACAATCAAGGCGCGTAAGTGCCAGGTTGGGCAGGGTTCTGTGGTGTACCTGGGACACCAGGTGGGGAGCAGCCAGGTGGCGCCCCTACAGCCCAAGAATGAACACCTCCTGGCTTCAGAGCCCCCAAAGACCCGGACACAGCTGAGAGCCTTTTTAGGACTCACAGGTTATTACAGGAGACTTGTCAAGGGGTATGGCAAAATTGTTGCACCCTTGATTGAGCTGACTTCTAAGAAGCAGCCTCTATATAGTATGAATTATGTTTATGTGTGCACTGCAATGTGGAATAGAGACACCTTAATGTGAATATTCACTATTTAAGGATTGTTTATTAAAATCTTGAATCTTGGGAGATTTGAGTGTCCATGAAGGGGGAATTTTTCACTTACTGTCACAGTTTCTTTTGCTTGCTAAGTTGTAATGTGTCTGGTACGATTACGTTTGTGTAACCTGTTACCATTATGCATTTTTATAGCCCTGAAGAAGTCTTGGGTTACACCCTGAGGAAACACGTGTTGGCTGGGCATCTGAAAATCTAACCAGAGAAACACATCTATCAACACCTGTTACTGGGTCTTTTTTTGCAAATTACCTACAGCATTTACATTATTATCCGAATGAACGTGTGCACAGATCCTATGTACATATTGTTGTGGACTACGGTCTATTGAGAAGTTTAGGGTTCTCCTCTTTTCTGTAGCACCGTTTATTATTAATTTGTTCGACTAAAAAGAACATAAATTCTGGAGGCGCCACTACTTATCGCAATACTAATAACCCCATTCATATTTTCAAAGATTGTGAACTGGACTGACACCTGTAAGAAAGCTTTTGATGCCCTGAAGACTGCCATGTGCACAGTACCTGTACTTCAGGTGCCCAACTTTTCAAAAGAATTAGTTGTCCAGACAGACGCTTCCGAACATGGTGTGGGGCCCTTCTGTCACAGATCAATGTGTAGGGCCCAGACCAACTTGTAGCCTTCATTAGTAGGAGGTTACTTCCACAGGAATAAAGGTGGAGTGCAATGAGCGTGAGGCATTTGCTGTGATCTGGGCACTGAAGAAGCTGAGACCATACCTGTTTGGGACTCACTTCTGAGTTCAGACAGTCCACAGGCCCCTCAGATGGTTGATGCAGATGAGGGGAGAGAATCCAACATTGTTGAGGTGGTCCTTTTCACTAAAGGGTATGGACTTTACAGAGGAACACCACCCTGGACAGAACACACCACTGCTGATGGTCTGTCCAGAGTTTTCCGCCTTTGGGATGAGAAGTCCTCCCCTCATTTCAGCTGGAGGGGGCGGGTGTTAGACCTGGCACCATTGGCGTGGGTCTCCCTTCCATTTTTGGCTGTTGTCTCCTCTGTTTTTGCTGGTGTTAGGTGCTCTGGGTGCTGTGCCACTGCCCTTCAGTGACGCAGCGCAAATGTTCCCATTTGTAAATTGACTGTATTACATTCTATAATCCTAATTGACCCAAGGAACATGATAGGAAAGCCGCATTTATTATGCCTGAGTTCACAATACTAAGTGCATCTGGTAGTCAAGCTTATTTTTATATTCTGTGGCTGAAAATACCACTTTTAGAAAGTGCGTATTTTCTTGCCTAAGCCTTACCGTGTTCTCTTCTGTTATGTCTATTGGCTGTCTGGTTTTGGAGGGACTGGGCAGGCTGAGCCTGACCTGGATTGAATAGGGAGATCTGCAGCTGGAGTATGGGGAGGGGTGGCCCTTTGATCTGAGCAGGGCTGTGCATGGCAAGGTGAATTATAGCTGCACATTCCCTGGGCGTCTGATTGCAGACCCCCTCTTTCTGAAAGGCAGGATGCAGCCTTATAAACAAAGTGCTCCAAGACAACACCAAACTAGTTCTGGCTGTGTTCATGGATTTTTTACTTTTTGAGAACAAAGAATTTTGGGGTATAAATATCTGTGCTAAAACCCCTACACGGTGTGTTACTTCTGGATTTCAAGACTAACCTCTGACCGTGTAACTAGAGGGAAAGGACTTTGAAACTTTCATCCATCTTGCTTAAGCAACTACCCAAGGGCCTGATTTGAGCTTGCCTTCTGCTGAAGTCTCAGGGACATTAGATTTTACCCATCAGCCACCTATTTTAGGGGGATTGTTCTTGCAGGTGAGGCCTCTGGGGAGAATTCCAGAGACTCTGGTTCTACTGCGGGGAACGCGTGCTGAAAGTCATTGCTATCGCTATTGTGGGCCTCCGCAACTGAGGAGCTATTGCCGCTGAGAGCCCGCATTTGCCTGTGGTACCAAAGTCATTGCTACCGCTATTGTGGACCGCCGCAGCTGAGGGACTGTTGCTGCTGAGAGCCCGCATTTGCCTGTGTTACCAAAGTCATCGCTATCGCTATTGTGGGCCGCCGCAGCTGAGGAGCTGTTTCCGCTGAGAGCCTGCATTTGCCTGTGTTACCAAAGTCATCGCTATCGCTATTTTGGGACGCTGCAGCTGAGGAGCTGTGCCACTGAGTGCCCGCATTTGCCGTCCTGCGAAAATCATCGCTATTACTATTGTGGGCCGCTGCAGCTGAGGAGCTGTGCCTCTGATTTGAAATCCTTCGAGAATTATTGCTATCGCTATTGTGGTACAAAAGGGGGTGGTGATGAGAAAGAACGGTGATGGATCAAATCCAGATCTCTTGACTGGGTGTGAGTGTTTGATTGGTTCAGATGCTCCGTCCATCACCACCCCCTTTTGTATCGCTATTGTGGGCCGCTTCAGCTGAGGGGCTGTGCCGCTGAGTCCTCGCATTTGCCGTCCTACGAGATTAATCGCTATTGCTATTGTGGGCCGATGCAGCTGAGAAGCTGTGCCGCCCATGTCCCGCATTTGCCATCCTACAAGAATCATCGCTATTGCTATTGTGGACTGCTGCAGCTGAGTAGCTGTGCTGCTGAGTGCCGGCATTTGCCGTCCTACGAGAATCGTCGCTATTGCTATTGTAGGCTGCTGCAGTTGAGGAGCTGTGCCACTGAGCGCCAGCATTTGTCACAACTTTGAGGATCTTGTTATCACCCGCATGTGCCTCTGGGTGCCCGCCTTTAAGCCCTGTCCCAGGATTATTGGTAGTGCACGCCAAGGACCGCTACAGCTGGGGGCTGTGGCCTCTGTGAGTCCTCCTGTCATCACTGCGGCTTCCTTGTGAGGCTGCGTGTCGTGCCCTTTTAAATCTCAGCTACATTGTGCACCACCGGGTCACATGGACCCCGGCCTCAAACTAAGTTCGTTCCAGACACTTTTTGAGTGACATTATTGCTTTTGAAGTGAATCTGTAATTATGTGCAATGTATCTCCTTGAAAACACTGATGATTTGTAGGATAGATGCACAGCTGTTGTTATTATTAGCGCTGAGAAAAATGTTTGGCTCCTGTTTTTGGTGCTCCTAGAGGTGACGTCGAGGGTCCGACGGCGTCTTGAAACATTGATAATAGTGAAACTAGAGGACCTCTATCTTCATCCCTTTTGGGCACACATTTTCGTGTTCTTTCCAATAGAAAAAGACTTCCACTCTGTTTTTAAATTGTTCATAAATGTCTTTTTAATTCATTTAAAGTGTGATTCTTCTTTTAAACATCAAATCCTGTCATATAGGTTTTGACCTCATAAACTTCAGGCAATGTCATTTCAAAACATCCAATGCATTTCGGGCATTGTTAATATGCCCTTCATATGGGAACAGCCACTTGAGTGGAGCAGGAAGGAGATGAACCGCATCCACCATGAGGATGAAGCTAGAGGTCCTCTAGTTTCACTATTATCAATGTATCTCCTTGAGCACCTTTAGCCTTGTGTTCGTTCTATATAAAGATAACTATTTTTCTATAACTACTTGTGGTGTCCGCTTGCAGTGCCTTTTCTGCGTTATTGTGTATGGTCATAAATGCTTCACACACTGCCTCCTAGATAGGCCTGTCTGCTCGTGCAATGTAAACACAGGGTTGAGCATGGGTTATCAAAGGGTGTAGCCCCCTTACTCTGGCTTAGGAAGAAGGATCCCTATTTGGACCTCGGCACCAGTCACTGCCAACTAGAGATCACCATTTCTAACAGTCTTCATTCTATTTATAAACACAATTAAAAGATTCGTCTTCAAAGCAAAAGCTTTATCAACTCACCTATCAACTTGTTCTTGCTGTTTCGCTATATGTCTCCTTCTTCTATCCTTCTTAATATTTCTCAGTACAGTTATAACTACTGTACTATGAAACATCCTACCTAGCTTTAATTTCCTTTAACTGTTTTTGTCTCTTGGCTAAGGTGTATACATTTTTGTTACATTCTTTCCTGTTCTTGATATATAGATTTTGTACATTGTTATTCTTTCTCATAGTTTGAATGTTATTTTCATTATCTCATAATCTTTGGTAATGTCTACATATATTTAAAAAAATGTTTGTCCTCTTACCAATAGCTCTTTTTTTGTTCACCAGTTTTTCTTCATTTTTCCCTTTTGAGTCTCAGTTTTGCATAGATGCTATACTTTGTTCTGTTTCTTTTCCTTCCAAGCCTTTGCAGGCAATCTGTCTGTAATTATGCAGTAATTGTTCTGTAAAAAAAAAATACATATTTGAACTTCTTTCTAGCCATATGTACCAGCTACCTTGCTACTGACTTGCACATAATACAAAAATAGCTTTTATGTTATGTTGCAGTTTTAAATCAACAAATCAACCTACGGACATAACTACAAGCAACAACATTATTGTATCAATTGCAAACCAAAAAACAATTTATTACTTACCTTTTAATATTATAGCACCCTCTCCTACAAAACAGATGCACAATATCTCAGTTCTCACTTATACATGGTAAAAGACCGCTTTATGCCTTTTGTAATAAATTTTAAATAAACATCCACCCAAGTGTGAAAGTGCATACAGTATCTCAATAGTCTAAATCCGAAAACACAACATAAGAGCTATTTCCGTGCCTCTCTACCACTGTGCCACTGGCAGATATAGTGCTCCAGGACTTTTCTACTTAGATGTGTCAGATTTACATTTTAAGAAACACTGCATATAAAAATCTTCTCATGAATCTGTATCACAGCATAAAGCTCTCTAATTCTTCGGAGTACATGCACACAGTGTGTGACAGGTTACATGTATAATTCAGTAGCTCATTCTAAAAGAGTACATATTTGTCACTAAAACTTATAAGTACACGTGCTAGCAGTTGACTACAAGAATACTCCCTGGATGATTGGATGAGTGCAAAGATGGTGCCTAAGTAATTCCCTCAGAATATAAGTAGTGCCTGCATGATTCCCTGAGCATGTACGAACTACATCGGTGGTCCCATATCTGCATAGTTAATGCCTGTGTATTTACATATTTATATTGCTGCTATCTGAATGATTGGATGAATGCATGGATATTGATTGTGTATTTCAATTGGAGTTCTGGACTTTTTGGTTCCGTCCAGAGGTGTCAGGGAACAACACCCAAAGACCCCGGAGTTCCACCTGCCTTGGTGCACAAATGAACAGAAACACGGGCTTCTCGATGGTGGCGTCAAAGACCAAAGGTTTATTACTGCAGGGACACAGAAGTCACAGAAACTACGCATGGGCAGTGTCTAGGAGCCTGTTCAATTTGTACAAAGAGGGTTGCTCCTTATATACTAGTTTTTGGCCTTCAGGCGAATTCTTTACATGTTGGTACATTCCCAAAACCTTTGTATCACAGATAATAAATATTTGGCGTACACAGGAACTGTTGATAAAATCTGATACAAAACATCTACGAAGAGGGGTTCCCACTAGTTCATCATAATCCCTTGTCAATATTGTATTCAAGAGCCGGACCGCCTCATCGTAAATTTCGTTACCTCCCCCTAATAAAGGCCCAGAAGGAAAAGAGCAGAGCCAGGTGCAGAAGATAGGAAAGCGGGATAAGAGATGTTTGTGGGTTGTAAATGGGCAAGGCTACCGGCTTCGGCCGCCTAATCATGATCGGGACAATGGACACGAGAACCAGTTCAGGTGGGCTGGCCTCGGGCAGAGGAGGCAGCCTTTGTCGAGTCATGTAGTTACAGCGTGATCTGGTTTAAGGTGCACGTGTCATGAAAGAGGTGAATCTCCGGCTAAGGCTACGTGTCCTTAATCGAAATGAAGTGATCAGAGGTTATTGCATATGTGAGGGCAAGGAACACAAAATGGCGGCCATGATCTAAGATGGATGCCGTGGGTAGATCAGAAATGTGTTCATAACAGGAGTGCTCTTGCTCGTAGTATAGCGAAAACACCAGGATATGCTAAATGGATCATTTGCGGTTCGCTGATACCAATATTATGTATTTCCGACAATATTGAAAACACGGGTTCAAATCGTCACGGAACCTCAGACCCTCCTTTTGCCCTTACATAGGCAATTACTCAGTCTATGTCAGAGTCTAGTTCTATACTCATCAGGTCAGTGACATGCTGTTGTATCATCATCCTTTCTCGCGCCTTTTCTCCAACTGCAGGTGGTTTCCTAAAACAGGTTGCCGCACAAAGACTACACAAAGCTGGACCACACTGGATAATCAGGCAGCATGAGAATAGGAATACTAAGATGACACCGATGATCATTAGAACCTTCCATCCCCACGCTGAGATCAGAGTCCAAAACCATTCCATAAAGGACCAGTTTCCCTCGTCTACGTGTATAGAGTCGGAAATCTTGTGGAGCTTAGAGATCGCCTCATATACTGTTGGAGCATTATTAGGAATAAAGACACAGCAGCTTGATTGGATCATTCTACATACCCCACCTTGGTCTGCAAGTATAACGTCTAGAACCATACGATTCTGCAACGTCATGAGTCTATCCGCCTGAAGCTCAGCTGTCAAATTACTAAGGGCACCAGCAGTTTCGGAAATAGTAGATTCAACTACCCGTGTTAGCTGACGTATGTTTCTACTATTGGCCATAGGCCCCCAGAACGGAAGGAAGCCTTTGAAGAAGTCTCCAGCTTCCTGACCAGCAGTATCTTCTTTGCTGAAGACACCTCTCACTACTCTGGTTCTGTGGTAATCAGATGAAGCAGTGTATGTTGGAGGCAACAATCGAGCAATATAGCATGAACCTGAAAAGTCAGCAGGTAACCATGTATATGCCCGGTCTCGACAAATGAAGTAGGTACCCCTAGCAGTAAGGAAGGCAGGGGAAGAGTTAGCCGGAAACACATAGGTTTCAACGCACTCGCTCCTCCCTAGCTGAGCTCTTGGATTTCTCCCATTACCTTGCAGACAGACCTGACCTCGGTGTGGTACGACCCAGATTGGAGTTGAGCTTTTACGCTTGCTTTCTCCTAAACTAAGGCGATACTCTGAAGTATTCCAACTTAAATATACTCGCAGTTCGTCTCTAGGGTATGATGGAGTATTATTGACATCCTTGATCATATCAATAATTCCCTGGACTAAAGCTTTGTTGGCAGAGTTATATTTAGTGGAACGTGGTGGACGTGGAGGATATGTTTCAAGGGCATAAGCAAAGATGGTTTGAAGGGCCTGAAATGATCCATTATAGCTGAAAGGCAAAACTAGATAGGGAATACCTTTATCCATAGTGTGGGGTATCAAGCCACACACCCAGCAGTCTGTAGTGTTAACTACCAGTTGGTGTTGGTGCAAGAGCTGTACAAAAGTGTTGTTAATAAACTCTGAGCGTCGAGCTTGCTCATGTTCCGGAAACGAGTGAAAAGAGTGTATAGAAGAAACAGTAGAAATAGCGGGATCAAGGGGAGGTACTGTAGTAACTGGCACAAAGATCAAATTTATACTGAAAACAGTTCCACCCACCAATGTTGCTAAAATAATCAAGAATGTAATGGCACATTGCATCAAAAAGCATTTGCTATGAAGAATTCTGTAAAGTCTGTTTCTGCGAACGTAAATCATACTTTCTTGTTGCAGCGCAGGAAGCTCCATCTTCTACAATCCGCTCGCGACCACTGATGATGTGTACGTAGATGAAAATGCCTCTATCAGCCCTGGGAGTTCCCAGAACCAACAGAAAGATCGACCTTGTGTCAGACCCCTGCAAATCCAACTAGGCACACAGCCACGACCCTACGGCTACCCAGACGGCAAGGCAATTTATTAAAACAATAAAACAATAGCAAACTTCCTGGCTGAGGGCAAAAGTTCAATATTTCAAAAAATATCACAGTATGCAGTTGCCTGCTTTATTTGTCCATATTACGGCTTCTTAAGTTATATCTCTGCTTCGCAGGTACTGTCTGATCGGCAAATAGTGTTTCACTGGTAGTTGCTGCAGTGTTCAAGTTCGCAGATGGCTGAGTTTCTTCTGATGCAGGAGACAAATGTTCAGTGTTAAAAGGAGTCTTTTCAGGAGGAGAGTCAGAGCTTGGAGTGTCAGTGATCAATTCGGCATCGCTGAAAGGGATGAACTTTGGAGTTCTTTCAAATTCGGAGGAACCAATTCCCTTCTTCACCCAGTCGTCGTAAGGGAGCGGCAAAGGGACACGCTTAACATGGGATGCGTGCACCCAGTGCTTGCGTCCAGCCACACGAACTGCTGTCCTCGTTGAAAGTAGGACCTGGAAAGGACCGACGTAGCGGGGCTGAAGATTCTTTGTCCTCGCAAAGTTCCTGATGACGACAAGGTCTCCCGGTTTCAGCTGATGCCCTGGACTCTCCGGAGGTTTTGGTAAAGCATCGAAAACCTGTTGATGAATAAGACTCAATTTAGCAGTCAAGTCGTAAAGGTAGTCTATCAACATAGGATATTCTAGAGAACTAAACTCCTTAGGCCTTGGCACACCCCAGATATTTGCCGGGCGGCCAAAGACTATTTCATAAGGGCTAAGCCCCACTCTAGAATGTACAGTTGCTCTCGTTGATAACAAAGCCAAAGGGAGTGCGTCTGGCCAGGCTAAACCTGTGGATGCTTGTATTTTAGCTAATTTCAGTTTGAGGGTACCATTGTAACCCTCCACTAAACCAGCTGACTGGGGGTGGTTCGCACTGTGGAATTTCTGTTTCAGTCCTAGGCCGGCACACACACTCTGCATAACTTTCCCTATAAACTCACTTCCGTTATCTGACCATACAATCCGTGGCATTCCGTATCTAGGGAAATATTCTTTGAGAAGAATTTTGGCAGTTGATAGGGCAGTATTGTCCTTCAGTGGGTATGCTTCTATCCACCTGGAAAAAGCACAAACCACCACTAGGACATATTTTAAATTATTACAGCGGTCCATGTGAATAAAATCTAACTGAATTACTTCAAAAGGGCAGGAAGGAGGAGCGAAATGACCAGCAGGAGTTGGAGTTCCCTTGCCAGGATTATGCATCAGGCATATCATACAATTTTTCACCACTCTCTCTGCACACTTACTGATTCCCTCATTTTTCCAGACTGGAGCCAGCATCTTACAGATTCCTTTAGAACTTATATGTGCTACTCCATGCGCCATTGTCACCACTGCAAGCACATACGCATCCGGTAACATCCAACGCTGCTGTTCTGTCAAATCAATCCAACATCCATTCGAGTCTAACTTGCCCGTACTTTCTCTCCATACTCGTTTCTCTTCCTCAGTTGCTTCTTTCTGAATCTCTTTCACACTTTCCATAGTATCCTCACACATTCCAGACTCAGCGATCCATCTTGCAGACGTTGCAACATACATTCTACTCATCATATCTCTAGCTGTCTGTTTAGCAATTTCATCAGCAAAAGTATTCCCATGACCAACATCATCCGTGATTGCTTTATGAGCACTGCATTTAACAATCGCAACTTCAGTCGGCAAGGTTAGAGATTCCAACAAGTCGTTAACTAGCTGACCATGTTGAATCTTAGTCCCATGGGACGTAATGAAACCTCTTTCTCTCCACAAACGGCCAAAACTATGGGCCACGCCAAATGCGTACTGACTATCTGTAAAGACATTCACTCTCTTTCCCTTAGCTAAAACACACGCTCTGGTTAAGGCTATTAATTCTGCAGCTTGGGCAGAATTCTGACTCACTCTTGCAGTCTCCACAATCGTTTTCAAAGTCGTTACTGCATAGGCAGCAGTCACATCACCATTTTCCAATTTAAAACATGATCCATCCACATACAGCGTACCATCTGGATCTGATAATGGAGTATCCCTCAAGTCAATGCGTCCTTTTGTCTCTTCCTCCGTTTTAAAACAGCAATCATGTGGCTCGGAATCACTCGACTCTTGATTAGCCGGCAACAGTGTTGCTGGATTCAATACATTACATCTTTTGATCTGAATATGACTCGCTAGTAATGTCAGCTCGTAACCAGATAGTCTCGCACTAGTAAGGTGTTGTGTCTTCGTTCGGTTCATGAGTGTGTCCACTGCATGAGGAACCATGACCACTAGCATGTTGTTCATCACTAGACCAGCAGATTGTCGAATGGAAGCCGCAGCTGCCGCTGTAGCTCTCAAACAACTAGGTAACGCTCTAGCTACCGGATCTAATGTTGATGAAAAATACGCACAAGGGCGTTGTTTATCACCAAATTTCTGTGTCAGAACACTCAACGCGCAACCTTCTCTCTCGTGAACATAGAGCGTGAATGGCTTACTGTAATCGGGTGTACCCAATACAGGAGCTGAACACAACGCTTTTCGTAATTCAGTAAAACTCTCCTGACATTCATCAGACCATGGCACCGGACTCGGAACATTTTTCCCAGTCAAAGCTACCAATGGTTTCGCCAAAAGAGAAAAATTCGGAATCCACTGCCTACAGTAAGAGGTAATACCTAAAAAGGCACGTACTTCTCTCTGTGTGCGTGGAACACTCATTTGTGTAATTGCTTTTATTCTTTCTGGGGTCAACTTCCTTCCCTCCTTTGACAAGAGATGACCTAGGTAGGTCACTTCTTGGCAGCAGTATTGCATCTTGGAAGGTGATACCTTATGATTCAGATTAGACAAGTGATGTAATAACGAAACTGTAGCTGCTTTGCAAGTTTCCTTGTCATCGGCAGCCACTAAAAGATCATCTACGTACTGTACTAGGGCAGAACCTGGAGGAAGGACAAAGGAATCTAACTGGCTTTTTAATGCTTGACTATAAATAGATGGACTCTCACAGTAGCCCTGTGGAGCGCGTTTAAATCTGAAACTGCGACCTCCTAGACAGAAGCCGAAAATATCCCTACTTTCTTCGGCTATCGGAATGCTGAAAAAGGCATTCTTCAAGTCGATGACTGAGAACCAAGTGGCTGTAGCAGGAATCAATGTTAACAAGGCCGTAATGTCGGGAACCACAGGAAACTGCGGAACCACAATTTTATTAACTTCTCTAAGGTCTATGACAAACCTGTACACTGGAGGCTTTGTAGGATCAGTTCGTTTCAGAATCGGTAGTACAGGACTATTACAAACATTTCCTCTAGTTTCTTCAACCACACCTTTCTTAATCAAATCTTGCACAATCAATAAAAGTGCACGCTCTCCTTCACTAGATATTTTGTATTGAGGAATTCTTGGAAATTTTACATTCGCTTTCAAAGTGACTACATATGGTGGTATTTCTAAAAGGCCTACATCATTAGGACCAGTCGCCCAAAGAGAATCAGGGAGTGAACGTAGCTCTGGCGGGAGTGCATCCATTGACAAGTACATCGGAGAAGTGATATTTTTACCCAATGTAAGCTGTACCCCTTCTGGAGAACAGTACAATGTCGCATATAGTCGTTTTAACAAGTCTAAACCAAGCAGGTTCTCATTACAACCCGTCGTCAAAATCAAGGGTGCTTTCAATTGACATGGTCCAACAGAAATAGACAAAGGACCAGATATAGGGTTGTAAACAGGGGCGCCTGAAAAACCTACAGAAACATTCGTTGAGCCGGACAAAGGTGCGCCAGGGAGTTTCGCATGAATGATAGAACTTTTTGCGGCACCAGTATCCAACAGAAACGGTTCGACTACACCTGATGTTGCTACTGCGACATAAGGCCCACTCTGATCTACTGGAACTGATACTACTCCCTCTCTTTGTCCATGGCTGTCCTAGTACCCATTTTGCTGAAATCCCTCATCCACTTCACAATAGTCTTCAACAAGATATTGCTGAGATCTATTTGTCTGGGCAGGCTGTCCATTTCTCTGATCAAAGTGATTAGAAGGGCGATCATTCGTCTGTGGAGGCATAGCACCTCGTCCTCGACCTCTAGAATTCTGTACAAAACCACCACGACCTCTCTGAGCTGCTGCCGCATTATTTTGCGCTAATACCGGACATTCATTTTTGTAGTGACCCTCTTTCTTACAATACGCACACTGGTTCCACTGATATTGAGGCCTCGCTGAACTATAATCTGTCCTCTGATAGGAACCCTGTTGCATATTAGACTGATTCGTACGAGGCGGATACGCCTGTTGCAAAAGAACCTTAGTCTTTAAATCTTTCGTTTTCTTTTCTGATTTCTCCTTTTCTTCTTTATCCCTATTTTCGTAGTACTGTGCAGTCGCAAGTATTTGCGCAGTTGTAGAAACAGCCCACGCACTCTCTGAATCCTTTAATTTATTGCATAATTCAGGTAACAAATTATGCACGAATTTATCGACAAACAGTCTCTGTCCTCCTTCAGTGCTCATATCCTGACCACTATGATCTACAAAAGTCTCTTCAAACCTCGTAAAGAAGTCGGAGACACTTTCGTCTTTCTTTTGCTTGCATGCGGATAACTTATCCCAATTAACACGCAATGCAGGCATCAGAGTCTTCATTAAGTCTATTATCCTACCCGGAAGATTAGCAATTAGGGGTTCAGGTTTTGCACCACCTATTTGCTGACCATCCGCTGCAGTGATGGCTGCCCAATCACCACCTAAGGCAACTTGATGATCTTCCCTACGAATTTTAGCCCAGACTGGTTGAGGAACTACATTCCCAAATAACATATCAATGTCTGCTAAATTCATTATACAAGCCTCAACTGTCTGTGTTAATTCCTTGTAATATCCAGCAGGATTCTTACGCGGATCTGGTAAGGCCTGTTTCACTGCTAGCACTTCAGCTCGCTTCCACGGAATGTGTATCCACACTCTCTGGAATTGCGCTGGAGCGGCCGCAATACCAGCAACAGCATCAGCTTGCACAGCATCGCGCCAAATCGGAGGAACCTCCCTCATTGGATATTGGCGACTCAGTTTCGTCTTACCTTTTTCTAAATCTCTCGGTGAACGAAGAGATGGATCATTCCTAAAACTTAAGATCAGTTCCATCGCTTCTTCTATATTTTCACCTACTATCATACCAGCAGCAAACTCTTTCTGAACCTTAATTAAGTCTTCTAAATTCGATTCAACATCATCTTCCTCTATTTCATCACGTAACAACGAGCACATCTCGTCAAAGACGTACAGCTGCGTTGGTTCCTTCCACTGCATAAATGTTTCTAGTACATCTCTCGTACTATATCTCCTACTCTTCGAAATCCATCTGAGAGCCGTGGAATCTAAAATTCCCCGTTCCTCAGTACTTGGATGCTGACTCCGTCTCTGAACAGAGTCAGAAGTAGGAGTCTTGATTAAAGTTTTATAGAAAGGAGACAGAATATTAGACACAGAATCAGTGATTCTTCGACGAACAGAAAGTGGAGTTAACACACTCGCAGACGTAGAAAACACAGTAGAGGTAGGAACAGATAGCGAGGCAGTAGGAGTATCGAGAAAAATAGTTTGTGAAGTAGTAGGTGTAAGCGAGACAGATACAGGTATAGAGGTCGGCAATCCAGGAAGAGGAGGAGCCGTAGGAACATTCACATTAACCACAGGAGGTACAGGAACTTGATTCTGAGGAGCAGGAGCAGGAATACCAGGTTGTCCAGCAACCGGCAATTGAACATTCGGTACAAGTGGAGCCGTAGCACCTTGTGCATACGGTGGAGGTGACCGTAACAGATAAGACAACAGAGGATCGTTTTCCGAATCCTCTAGTATCTTAGCCGTTTTCGATGGCAAGGCAGGGTAGCACTTGTCGATCGCTAAATTATGCTCTCTAATGGCCACCTCTATAGCCTTCTCACACTCGCTATCTTGCAGCTGTTTAGTTGCTTGATCTAGAGTTAACTCTTCTTTCTCTTTCTGTTCTTTCTTAAATTTTTTCATTTCTCTCTGTTTGGATTCTTTTCGCCAATAACGGAAAGAATCAAACATTGCCGGCCAGGCTTTCTTCCTAAACAATTTCGCTTCTAAATTATCAAGAATCTCGGGTTCAAAACTACCATGCAGTGGCCAACTAAGGACACCGTCTTTGTTGGTGTAGCGGACCCACACCTCATTAAAGGATATAGGACCCACTCCATGTTTACAATATAAGTCATATAGGGGAGTCCCAATCGGAGGAACCAGACATGAGTCCTCCAACCGTGAGTCACTGTTGCAACCGAAGCATGACAACATACAATTTCTCCGACTTACCATTTTCAGTCCGGAACACAAAACAAACAAAACACAAAACAAATATGTGCACTTGAACCAAGAACTTAGGCCTACCAAAAACAAACTAATGTATCGATACCCAAACTGAACCAAATAGATTATCGTGACCAGAACAACCAGTGATAATCTTACGAAACCAAACCAAACTAAGAACCAATCAAGGATTTTTAACAACCCTCACAAAGTAACCGACTAGCGACCACTAAATACTTAACTGAGGCACTGAAGACGTCACCAAGGAGAAACCCGTCACGTTTCGCTGTACTAAGGGCTGCACCTCGGGTCCAAGACAGGGCGACGGTCAAGGCAACGGCCCACTGCAGCCGTCCTGAACGGGAACCCTCGTGGAAGAGAACTTCGGGCCACTTTTGCGATATGCCGGGATCGATGAAGTGGGGCGCCTCCCTCAGGAATCTTCACACGAAGCTTCTCGAACTCTTCAGGCTTTTGGACCGGTACCGAATGACGTCGCCCGACGTTGGGCGCCAATTGGAGTTCTGGACTTTTTGGTTCCGTCCAGTGGTGTCAGGGAACAACACCCAAAGACCCCGGAGTTCCACCTGCCTTGGTGCACAAATGAACAGAAACACGGGCTTCTCGATGGTGGCGTCAAAGACCAAAGGTTTATTACTGCAGGGACACAGAAGTCACAGAAACTACACATGGGCAGTGTCTAGGAGCCTGTTCAATTTGTACAAAGAGGGTTGCTCCTTATATACTAGTTTTTGGCCTTCAGGCGAATTCTTTACATGTTGGTACATTCCCAAAACCTTTGTATCACAGATAATAAATATTTGGCGTACACAGGAACTGTTGATAAAATCTGATACAAAACATCTACGAAGAGGGGTTCCCACTAGTTCATCATAATCCCTTGTCAATATTATATTCAAGAGCCGGACCGCCTCATCGTAAATTTCGTTACCTCCCCCTAATAAAGGCCCAGAAGGAAAAGAGCAGAGCCAGGTGCAGAAGATAGGAAAGCGGGATAAGAGATGTTTGTGGGTTGTAAATGGGCAAGGCTACCGGCTTCGGCCGCCTAATCATGATCGGGACAATGGACACGAGAACCAGTTCAGGTGGGCTGGCCTCGGGCAGAGGAGGCAGCCTTTGTCGAGTCATGTAGTTACAGCGTGATCTGGTTTAAGGTGCACGTGTCATGAAAGAGGTGAATCTCCGGCTAAGGCTACGTGTCCTTAATCGAAATGAAGTGATCAGAGGTTATTGCATATGTGAGGGCAAGGAACACAAAATGGCGGCCATGATCTAAGATGGATGCCGTGGGTAGATCAGAAATGTGTTCATAACAGGAGTGCTCTTGCTCGTAGTATAGCGAAAACACCAGGATATGCTAAATGGATCATTTGCGGTTCGCTGATACCAATATTATGTATTTCCGACAATATTGAAAACACGGGTTCAAATCGTCACGGAACCTCACAATGTGTATATAATTAGTGCTTGAGTGATTGGAAGAGTGCATGTGTAGTGCCATGGGGATTGAATAAGTCTAGATATCTCGCTTGATATGTAATTGCATACAAGACTCTCTAAGAGTACTGCTCTGTTACTCAGTGTCCACATAAACCAATAAGTTTCTAAAACTGAAAACAACAATTCTCACTTTTTGAAAGCACAAGGGAAGCTCGCACACAAACTCTCAAAAGACATTTTCAGTATTACCCCTCCCCAATTTTAAACATAGCATTTACAAGAGGAAGAACAAGCAAGGGCCATTAAAAAACTACAGTCAGCCCCATGGTAGAGATGCTCGAAGGTTGGATATCAAGTTTTAGCTATTACCTTAACCCAGGTAGTACGTGTCTGCAATGGGCTGACACATTCTGATCCAGAAGGAACAGCATTTAAGAGGCAAACGTCAGTAGCAGGATTGATTATATAATGAATGATTTAGACATAGGGATGAAAGACGTCGCCGACTGGATGAGGAGCAGCCGCCTTAAACTGAACTCAGACAAGACGGAAGTCCTCATCCTGGGATCATCCCCCTCTGCCTGGGACAACTCCTGGTGGCCCCCGGTCCTGGGCACCGCTCCCAAACCAACAGACCACACACGCAACTTGGGCTTCATCCTGGACTCCTCCCTGTTGATGACCAGACAAGTCAACGCCGTCTCATCTTCATGATTCAACACCCTGCGCATGCTCCGCAAGATCTTCAGATGGATCCCCACCGATACCAGGAAGACCATCACCCAGGCACTTGTCACCAGCCGACTGGACTACGGGAACACCCTCTACGCCGAAACCACCGCCAAACTTCAAAAAAGACTCCAGCGCATCCAAAACGCCTCTGCACGACTCATCCTGGACATCCCCCGACACAGCCACATCACCGGACACCTGAAAGAACTGCACTGGCTCCCCGTCAGTAAGAGAATCACGTTCAGACTCCTGACCCACGCACACAATGCTCTCCACGACCTGGGCCCCTAGTACCTCAACGACCGCATGACCTTCTACACGTCCACCCGCTAGCTACAATCAACCAGCCACGCCCTCGCCACCGTACCACGCATCCGCAGAGCCACTGCCGGAGGAAGATCCTTCTCATACCTGGCAGCCAAGACCTGGAACTCCCTCCCCACCCACCTTCGGCGAACCCAGGACCATCTCTTCTTCAGGAAACAGCTCAAGACCTGGCTGTTCGAGCAGTAACATACCCCCCCTCCAGCGCCTTGAGACCCGGGTGAGTAGCGCGCTTTATAAATGCCGTGATTGATTTATTGATTGAGACATATGGTATAAAGTACATGACATAGCCATTAACCCAAAATATGAAAGTGATCATAGCACACTGGTCCTGGGTTTAATTGACATCCCATTTTAGTCTAACAGGCTCCTTAGACTGCCTCTCCTCCCTATAGACACATAAAATGATGATGGATGGATCAAATGGAGCAACGTAGTCACAAATGATAACTCCAGCTACAATATATGCCAAGGTTACATCAGTCCTTGCTAATCTGAGCATCCAGGAATGGAATGATAGTGGAAGAAGAAGTAGTCTGTTTTACTCTAGAAGAAACTATCACTGCAATTAGCAGCCTAGGAAAGGGTAAAGCCCCGGGTTTAGATAAGATTACGGGCGATCTCTACAGCTCAGAACCCATTATATGGAGTCCTGTACAACATTTAATGTTGTAATCAATATAGCAAGGAGGGGTCATTCCATATATATAATCCCGAAACTTTAAAAAGGAGATAAAGGGGATCCCTTAAAGTATAGACCAATCAGTCTGATAGGCACTGCCCAGAAAGTCTTTTGTAAATTGATTCTGATGCAAGCTGGCTTTAGGGGATTCACCCGCACCTAAGACCAGGTATTCAGTTTTTTACGTATTACCTGGAAAAAGTCATCATCAGGAAGGGCCATCTTTATGTCATGTTTGTGGACCTCAAGAAAGCATTTGACTCCATAAATCGCACTAAATTATGGGCCGCCCTGAGGGATAATAGTTTACCAATTGGGCTACTACAACTGATTGTCCTTACGCATCTGGGCAATTATGCCCAGGTTTGCATGAACCAGTAAAGTGAACTCACTGGGAAGAAAGGAGTGCAAACTGGAGTGCGATAAGGATGTGTTATTTCCCAATCTTGTTTACCCTTTAAATGAATGGGCTAATCCAATCTCTGTATAACTCTGAGGGTGATACACCTTAGTCTGTGGTCAGATAAATACCATCACTCCTGTTAACAGATGATCTGCTATTAATCGCAAAACGTCTATGGTTATGCAAAATACATTGACTAGGTTTGCAACAGCCTACACTGACTTCAGCCTAGAGATAAACTGTGCTAAGCCCAAATTAATGGCTTTTAACCCGTACCATTGTTTTAAATGGATAATAAGGCTGGGTGCAGGCACCCTAGAAAAAGTCAAGGTCTTCAATTACATAGGCATCAGACTGAATAGCAACTCGACTTGGGCCAACAAAATACCTTAACATTACAACACGTTGACTCAGCAGTGGTCAGAAAACTTAACCAATACGCTTATTGTCCTACTTCTCCAGGCTTAGCAATCTACCAAGGCATAGGCCTGGGGGCAGCACTCTATGGAGCAGAATTGTGGGGCCTGGAACAGACTAAGAGCCTAGAGATGGCAGAAAATAAATGTAGGAGGTCATTACTAAAACTGCCAAGCAGTACCCCACTCCTTCCGGTCCAGTTAGACCTTGGTTTAAGAACTGTCAAAGACATAGCAGAACTGCAATCCCTATTGTTCTGGGACAGAATGTGGACTGGTCAAACCCAAATAATAGTAAAAGAAGATGTAGAAGAAGTAAAGAACCTCAAGGGAGCAGCAAGACAGGTGAAGTGATTTATAGAGATGAGGTACTTGCTAGCGAGATTGGTACTGAAGGCTATGTGGGAAGACCCTAAATCTGTGACAAAAGATGCATTTCCCTTTTTAAAAGCAAAGTATTGGGCTTATATCCAAGACTCCTGTTATGCTGCTGTAGCACAGGGCACACTAACAGATAGATTTCTTGAGTTTAAATGTACTTTTTTAGTTGAAGATATTATAGGTGAAATTGAACCACCACATGCATGGGCACTGTATTTACAATTCAGATATGGAACTTTACCGCTGAATTACTTTAGAAGTAGATGGATCCAGGCAACTGTAACCTTGACATGCCCTGCATGCTCCCTCAATCCGGAATCATTAGACCACTACATGTTTTTTTGTCCATGTTATGCACAGACTAGGAAAAAGTAGCTAATACCTATATGTAGACTTCTACCGTTCAAACAAGCAGTAGTGGTGCTGCAAGTACTAAGTTCAGATTCCACAAAGTCGCTAGTATTTGCCATATCACGGTACTTGCCATACACCTGGTGCATTGGGTATAAGGGATGTATGACGTTACAACGCATACTTTTACCACGCATACCTTTACAACGCAGTATTTACAACGAATACCGTTACAACGCATAGCACTTAGAGGTGCTGGATAGTGGTAAGTATCATTTTCTATTCCAACTCCAGTCCCCGTGGACACTAGGGAAGGTGTTGGATAGAAAATTAAACTTATTCCCTATCCTAAAGCGCCCCCCAGCGCAATGCGTTGTAATGGTATGCGTGGTAATGCCTGCGTTGTAATGGTAGTGCGTTGTAAAAACTTTGTTGTAAACGTTGCATACCAGTATAAGGAGCTACTGGCAAGGTAAAGCCTGGTACATCATAGGGTAAGTCATAATATGCAACCACCATTACGGAATGGTTGACAATGCATGTATTATTGTTGATGGTCACATGTTCGTAATCTCTCCTTTTAAATATTTATACATTTCTTGATCTTTTTATGCCAGGGTCTTTTATTCATTACTGTTTAATATAATTTATCAGGAAGATTGTTGTGCATAAATTATGTGAATGATCTTCATTTGATCACATAAAGAACTGAAACACAGAGCATGTTGAAAGAAATGCACCACCCTCTCCATATACAGGAAATTTTCAACAGCCTTGAAGAACATAGATAACCTTGTAAACATATATGAGATTTCATAAAAGATACACACCTTCAGGTCATCTTTCCAATAATATATAGTTCTGTGCATCTTTACGTAAATTCAAAAGTCTCAGCGTACATATTACTGTCTGAAACCGGAAAAACCAAACCTCATCATCTAAGCATGTGCAAAGTAAGCATGGGCGGATTTCGCGGATCCACGATCCGCGAATTTGCGGATTTGCGTATTTGCGGATCCGCAAAATACGCGAATTTGCGGATTCGCAGACTTTGCGGGCTTTTTAAATGGGGAGGTCTTCTGTGCGAGTTCAAGTGCCTCTTGTGTGTATAAATGGTCAGAGACCGATCAGAGCAGCAGATGAAGAGAAAGAAGCTCCTGGTCACAGGAATAGCACGAGGATTGTGCTTGTGAAAGTCAAGGATAGAAAGGCCTCTATTCAGCATCACAGCTGATTTTTGACTGTAAATTTGGGAAGAAGGCACACCTGCCCAGCCTCGACGACGCTCACGATTCTTTTTGGGCTGATGAATGATTCATTGGATTTGAGCTTCAACTAGTTCCAGCGACCATGTGTGTGTTACTATGCAATCGCCCCGAAGGGCGCAGGGGTCCCTTGAGTGAGCTGTCCATCATAGTAGGTAAATGGCGGGAAGACGGTGCACACCGGAGTGTGTGAGCGGGGCCAAACGGGCAGGGCTTCCATGCGAGTTCACATGCCTCTTGTGTGTATAAAAGGTCAGAGACCGATCAGAGCAGCAGATCAAGAGAAAGAAGCTCCTGGTCACAGGAACAGCACGAGGATTGTGCTTGTGAAAGTCAAGGATACAAAGGCCTCTATCCAGCATCACAGCTGATTTTCGATGGTAGATTTGGGAAGAAGGCACACCTGCCCAGCCTCGAAGACGCTCACGATTGTTTTTGGGCTGATGAATGAGTCACTTAATTTGAGCTTCAACTAGTTCCAATGGCCATGTGTGTGTTACTATGCAATCGCCCCGAAGGGCGCAGGGGTCCCTTGAGTGAGCTGTCCATCATAGTGGGTAAATGGCGGGAAGACGGTGGACACAGAGAGTGTGTAAGCAGGGCCAAACGGGCAGGGCTTCCATGCGAGTTCACATGCCTCTTGTGTGTATAAAAGGTCAGAGACCAATCAGAGCAGCAGATCAAGAGAAAGAAGCTCCTGGTCACAGGAACAGCACGAGGATTGCGCTCGTGAAAGTCAAGGATACAAAGGCCTCTATCCAGCATCACAGCTGATTTTCGACAGTAGATTTGGGAAGAAGGCACACCTGCCCAGCCTCGACGACGCTCACGATTGTTTTTGGGCTGATGAATGAGTCACTGAATTTGAGCTTCAACTAGTTCCAACGGCCATGTGTGTGTTACTATGCACACTGATGTGCGCAGGGGTCCCTTGAGTGAGCTGTCATCCATCATCCTGTAACTATTTTAGGATGGCGCTGGCAAGCTGCCAACGCCATCCTAAAATAGTTACTAAATTAGCTTAATCAGGATGCACTAATAGATAAAATAAAGCAGGTGCAGAGCACCTGCTTTATTTTATCTATTAGTGCTTCCTGTTGAAGCTAACTTAGTAACTATTTTAGGATGGCGCTGGCAGCTTGCCGGTGCCATCCTAAAATAGTTACAACAACTTTAGGCTTGAACTTTTGCCCCCCGAATCTGCCTGCTCGCGGATTCGCGGATTTTCGGTAAATTCGCTAGAGTTCGTGGATTGCGGATTTACCAAAAATCCGTGAAATCCGCGAGTGGAACGGATTTTGCGCTCACGCCTGGTGCAAAGCATTCATATAAGTTAAACAACACATTGACAAGCAATTCCTAATATATACCTCACAAGTATTACTACGTTATATTTAGATACAGACACAGCACATTTTCAGATAGATCACCTGATATATTTTTTTGCATCACTTTGAAACTCTTTTTAATCAAAATCCCACATACATATTCAGTCCTAATGTACATGTTTTATATAATTAAACAGGTATATACATACCAGTGAATTGAGTTTGTAGATTATATTGTTGTTTTAGCTCTTTCTAGATAGTTTTGAGACTGTTAAGAGTTGCAAAGACGTGGCAGAAGAATTGCACACCCCTCTCATAGAAAGCAACCCTAAAATTGCAACCTCTTCAACTTTCTACTCTATTATCACGAGAAAAGCAGAAAATGAAATAATATCTTTCATTTCAGACTACTGTATTCACCACTTGTGAATGGTTAGTATCTGTTAATCCTTTGCATCTATTTCAAAATGATGTTCCTGTTGGCGCGTTTTGACCATGATTGTGGAGACATCGCAAACAAAAGCTAGCTTCATTTAAAAAAAAAATGCAAATACTGAACAACAGATCCTTTTGCAGTCCTGAGTTGATTATTAAAGCTTGCCATTTCTTACATTGTGCCACCACTCCTCAACATTTTCGAAAAAAATTCTCTCTTTACACCCTTCTCCCCAATACACTCCTAGCTCAGTGTAACCTAGCAACCCAGTGGAACCAGTAGGTCACAAGTTCACAGCCCAATCTAGAATGAAGACGCTACTTCCAGATAAGATACAGAAGGTGTGCTTTACTACACAGATTCAAAAGCATATTCATGTCTGTATTACATTTCTTTTTGTAAACAACAGCCAATACTAAGACTTCTTGCTAAGGCAGCCAACACACTACATAATTGTATTCACATTCATGCAGAATGAATCCAATGAAATATAATTGTTTTTCCTTTGGAAAATGACCTTATTCAGCTCCAGCTTCTCCTGGCTACTTTTGCTCCTTCACTTAAAAAATTCTTGGAGAACATATTGTGGGACACAGCTATATCTATTGGGCTAAAGAGGCTGCAAAAACAGAGGTATTGACAGTGTCTTGGGTTTGCCAAATGTGCAGATTACTTGGTTTGGCCATAGAAGGCTGAAGTTTAATCAGTTGTTGGCTTTGGTTAAATCCATTCTGGATCCCCAAGCTCCTCACCTCATGATTGTGCACTGGGGTGGCAATGACCTAGGCGCATTTACAGGGATAGGGATGGAAATCCTAATGAAAGAAACTTTTCCAGAACTGATGTCGCTTTTCCCTGTCTTGGTATGCCAGAGAGATAACAGGAAGTGGTCAAATCAATTCTGTCCACAGATTGACTAAGCCAGGAAACATGTTAATAAATCTCTTTCTGCATTCTTCAGAGACAATCATATGGGCTGTATCCATAACAACAATCTGCGTTTTGAAATGCAATACATTTATAGAAATGTTGGAGTGCACTTTACTGATGAAGGCAACATGGTGTTTCTAAGTCACCTGAAACTCTAAACCCAGTCTTATTGTAAATATGTTGTGTTCCTGTGCTTCAGATGTGCAGCAGCGTGGCACAGCCAAAGGGGTTGCATTGCCACACTGTGGCATTCCTTGTAGATCTGCCCCATTGAGTCTACCAATAGCATTAACTTCTCAAAAGACACCTGTGTCAGTACCCCAAGAAAGGAAGAAAATCCAGGCTACTATTATGGGCATGTTTAAGGAGGAGGGTCCCTACGAGTGAAACAATCCAACTGCACGTTTGTACAATGGGAAGCGGACAAACATGTTAGCGCAGGACCTCCTCCCTTTTTCATCTGTGGAAGGAGTGGTATTTTTTAGAATTTGTGGCAACCATCTGCCCAAAATGGAAGGAACCAAGTAGGACCTATATTGCCAGAGTGGCTGCTCCAGTGCTGCATCACAATGTGCTGCAGTTAGTTGGACAAGGTCAAGTCAGATGGAGGCTATTTCAGGGTCCTATGTTTGGCCCATTACATCAATCTGGTGGTGCAAGACTTCCTCAAAAGGGAAAACATAGTTAGAAACATACTGACCACATGTAGAATAATCTGCACCCATTTCGACCATTCTTTTAAAGCCTGGAATCAGCTGTGGATTATTCAGTGTAATAATAGAGCACCAGTTAGAGCCCGGATACAGGAGGTGCCAAAACATTGGAACTCCACCTATTGCATGATGCAATGTCTGTTTGAACAGTACAAACAGATAAATGACTAGGTCATTAAAAGTGGCGGGGATTTAGTTGGGAAAGCTATGACCATGGATGCAGACAAATGGGGCCTAGTCAAATGCCTGACACAGATGCTACCCCCTTTTGAGGTTTTCATACGGGAAGTTAGCAAGGAGGACAGTACGATGGGCCAAGCTATCCCATTGCTGCATCTCATATAAGACCAGGTAAAGAAGGCGTCTGAACGTTTTTCCCTTGCAGGTGTGAATGAAAACACAGAAGCACATGCCTTGGCTTAGAGCTTGGTCCTGCCCTTGCTTCTAATATAAGGCTGCAACATGACATCATAGAGTCTAAAGAGTACATATGTGCCACAAAACTTGATCCATGGAATAAAAAGTTCTTCCCACTTTAATTCCTTTTTCTGAAGGGGATGTTTTAAACTCCAAAACGTGGATTGTGGAGCAAACCAGAGACTCGGAAGAAGAACGGCTTGAACTTCGAGTCCCACCCTGCAGTTCTGAGGCGGCGCCTTCAACTTCCGGAGAGGGCAGTCTTGAATCCCAGCAGCCAACAACACCATCAACCAGGCACGGTCCTGGGCACACGTGATGAGGATAAAAGGGTTGAATTCAGTCTCAAAGTGTTGTATAAATGCAGTGGTCAACACCAGTATGATTTCGAAAAGTTACTTTACATTGTCACAGCAGTTGGGTTGAACAAAACAAAACCCTACTGACATGTGTTTGTCACTGAGAGATGTCCCGTGACTCATCAGAGCTGTGGTACAAGGAAGACAAATGGTGCAGGCCCTGAAAAAACGGTGATAATTCCAACCTGGTACTGGGCTTGTGGATGGTTCGAGGTATGATGCAGGCGCAGTGGAGCGTGCTGTGTTAATGATGCGATGCAAAAGGATGGTAGTAGGCGCAGGCAGGGTTAGAGCTGATCAGTGTACATGTAATGAGAGCCAGGATGGGTGCGCCAAGGCGGAGGATGCAGGATGGAGCTAGAGGGTTCCAGGTTGTGGAGATCCAGTGTCCAGCGGCGACAAGAATATGGGGAAAGCCGGGTCGGTGGTGGGCCGTGTAAAGCCCAGCAGCGATAAATGTAAATGCTGACTCGTCAAGTGCGATGGGGGGTAGGGTCGGTGCCTGAGGTGAGTTTAGAGCGAAGCTGGGAGAACACGGCTCCATTGTCCCCCAGGCTCCGGGATCATCCGTAAATGCCTAAACTAAGCTTGTCAACTGCAGGCTTTGAGTCCATTTTTGATCAAGTACTACTCAGGTGGTGTCAAGTGTTTGTAAATCTTTGATAAATATATACAACTCACTTACTCAGTCTTTCTACTTCCATTTAGTTGCCTATGATGGATAATCATCAATCAATTATTCAGAACAATCCTATAGTTGCATTTTACCTGGGTCGAACTGGAAGTGGGACCTCGCTTGTGAAGTTGTGAAGCCTCCCCTGATATTGCTGCATGTATATGCAGGTAATAAAAATAGTATGGATGTAATTTAACTTAGTAAGAAATAAATTAACTGCTACTGTTTTTTATCTAGATAGTTCATATGCTCGACACATTATAGCGTAGGCCATCTCATCATGGCAGCATTCCCCATAATGGTCAAGATAGTTAGATAAGAATAAGCCTAGACTCTATAACTAAGTACTATGATATCTCTAGTCTCACGTTACAAGCACAGAAACAGGCTGCGTAAAACTACTTGATGGCAGCAGTGTAAAGTAAAAGTAAAATTAACTACTTCAAGTATAAATTTACATTATAAAAATATTTTCCCCTTTATTTATTTACAAAGCAACCCACCCTCTCCACCGAAACAATATGCCCTCTCATCTCTCAAACAAAACTCACCCTAGCCCCAAAACTCAAAATGTTCATCACAGTCTCTAGAGTCCCATGCCCAACTCCCTTCCCACCCTCTCCTCCCAGTCCTGACAAACAACAAATCCCTCCCACCAAAACAAAATATTAAAAAGGGTTAGAAGGGGGCATTTTGGATGGCGGTCTTTAGTGTGTCCATTCTCTGCTCCATTGAGGTGAGCCAGCCCTGTACAGTGTCCAGCAGCTGCAGGATGCATTGCAGCAATGGCCTGTTGCCATTCTGGTAGGGGATGGCAGCTCTTCTCTGTTGGCGCCGCCGGCGATGGGATGGCCAGGACGCTGGAACATGAGGGGGACCGGCTGCATGGGGGCCAGGAGCTGAGCATTTATCTCCTCCTCTTCCAGGACCAGCACCTGCTAGTATTCAAGCTGGATGTGCTCCAGCCTCTGCCACTGCAAATGGGCTGCTCTCTCCTGCCAGTCAGGTGGTCCGGCTGGATCAGCAGAAGCAGCGATACTAAAAAGACCAATTGTAAATAATGCTCTTTGCAAACAATTGTTTTAAATACCAGCGTGGCAGAGTAACAGTACATTGCTGGTCCCCTAGGGCCATTGGAATTTATTTGGTGTGATAATTATGATTAGGAGTATCCCAAGACCAATTTTATGTTGTCTTTTAACCACATATGTGCAGAACATGAAAAGTAGTGACTTTGTAGCACAAAAGTAACAGCCAGACTGGCAGAGAATAACATTACAGGATTAAAATACAGTAAATGGATTATTTGGTTTTTATAAAGGTTTTTCAAGTAACTATAGTAAACAGAGTCAGGCACTTTCAGTTTAAAAACAAATGACTTCTCATTGATGAGTATGGCATTATGCACTATTATGGAGTACAAGTTGTGTGCGGTGGTTAAATAATAAAGCCATGCTCATTGATAGCCAGGGTTTCTGCTAGTTTGCTACTGGATGCAGCTAAAGTTGAAATTATCTAATTCCAATGGCCCTGCTCTTCTCCAAATGCATTTCTATTTTTACCCTGTCTCCAAAGAGGATGGTGAATAATAAATAAGATACTACATCCGTCACACACCTCATATATTATCATGTCTGCCCTAAGTAGACATTGAGGAAAATGAATGTAATGGGCTGCACTACAGGTAATGGAATGGATTATATAGATTTTATTTGGCTCATTCATCACTGTGTATCCAATATGCCAAACTTGATATCAAATCATGATCTTACTCCCACTTTACTCTGTGGTCTCGCCTACTACCACGTTTTCCAACAAATTAATTTGCTAGGTAAGGGCCAAGGAAATGAGCTACTGCAGGGAGTAGGGTGGAGGGATTAGACATGTAGGGTACCGCTTTAAAAAAATATATATAATTGATTCATCATCTTTCGCTCATTCACTTGTGGTTCAATTCACAAGGGAAATTTCTGAACAAGGGAAATTTAATTTGTTACGGGAAACCATGATATATGTTCTGGAATTACTTCAAATAGGTATCCCATGATTAAATGTGGCACATGCCAAGAATGGCCCTCCCACCCTTTCACTCATATACTATTTCCTTTCTTTTAGTTTACTTCTGTTCTTTCATGACTGCCTCAAGCCATCAAAGTGCATTATCTGAGGTTTTGCTGCATTTGCAGATTAGAAGAGTACTTAATAACTCAACCACCAATGTGGCTGGTAAAGCTGTGGGGAGTTCACCTTACAGTCGTTTTTTATGACAATGATGACCAACATCATGTCAATAGCTAGTGAGCATAGTAATTGCAAGAAATATGTGACTTATCAGTGCCTGTCCCTTCTCCCCAGCAAGAACTGCGCCATCACATTCTTCTACTAAAGCAGCGCTGGAGCCTGCATCACCGATGTTCTGCGTGGCTAGAATATAAAATATTACACATCATTTTCTTTAGATCCCAGTTACACAATCCCAAATACAACAGCAATGCAGCACTACAGCTCAGTGTGAACGTATCTTTCAAATATCACTCTGGGCGTTTGGTTGGTTGGTTCACAAAGTTAGACAAGCTAGGCATAGAATAACGCTGGGTGGTGATGAAAGAAATAAAGAAGATAAATAAAAATAGATTAATGATTTTGATAATGATCTCTAAAAAATGTTTTATGAAAAGCAAACACAGTCGCTAAAACAGATCACCAATTGTTGTGTTTTCTATTTAGCTACCTGTACATAGGTTTCCAGAATCATGCCCTTTTATAGGCACAACTCACATTGTCCCTATTTAGGTATAGAATCCAAGGGCCTCATTTATGAAAAGTGACGCATCGCTGCGAGAAAACAGCGATGCGTCACTTTTCATTGCGCCCTCCTTGCGACCCCAATGATGCGTCATATTTACAATATGACGCATCATTGCACAAGGAATGACAGATACATCAGTATTTCTGACGTATCTGTAAGCGCAAAAGTGACGTATTGCTGGAGTGTGTCACAAAAGTGACGCTACTCCAGCAATGCGTCCTTTCACATGGGGCAAGCCTCATGTGAAAGTGCCTGTGTCAGTCTTACACCTGCTGTGAGGCAGGCACAAGATTTTGACGCAACAGAATCCTAAAAGTGACGCAGTGAAATCTCATAGATTTCACTGCGTCACTATTACGAGGCTTTTTGCAGGGGAACGCCCCCTCTGCGTACATTATACCTGACGCAGGTATAATATGGCGCAGGGGTTTAAAAAGTGACGCATCTACCTAGATGCGTCACTTTTTAAATATGGCGCAACAAGCCATGCTATCCAAATACAGGCATGGTCACCTACATCAGTCCATCCCACGTCACAACCAGTTCTTAGAAACCAGACCGTTAGGCCATGGGTCATTCCCTGCTTGGATTATTGATTTCTCCAGGAACTCATTTATTATGCATGAACAACTATTCCTTAGGGGTTCATTCATGACATTTTCCTCTGCCTGACTTTACGTCAATGCTAACATTCCTAGCCACCTACCAGGCATAAATATACCTTCCCTTGCCATGGCAAATACGGCTGCAAGCAAGGAGGAGACCTCGACTTAGAAGAGCCCATGTCCCGGCCTGGCGCACTGACCAGACGGTGTCATCCTGCTCGCAGAGAATCCAGCTTCCAGTGTCCTGACTCCCTTTGCTGGATGTTAGGGATTGAGACCCGGAAAGAGATTCCAACCTCTCTCATTCTAAGGTATGGAGCAGACAAGAACCTAGAGGGACTTCTGGCAAATACAAACTATAGCTAAACTATTCTATAGAAAACAGCACCTATTTCTTCCCTCGTGCTACACTTAGGTTAGGTACACTGGGGTAGAACTATTTAGAAGCATCATATGAGTATTCACATTTTAGCCTGTGTTATTTATGTATGTTTATGTGAATATATGTCATAGCTAAAAGACCATGCTATTACAGTATTATTTCTTCTTACTGCTCTCGCTGTACTTATTATATTTTGTATACTGTCTTGCGATTGTAACAGCTCATATCTCTTGCACGTGAAATAAGAATAGTTATCTATTTCTGTGTAACTCTGATTAAACTAAGCATTCACGATTGACTGAGTGAGACTATTATCTATTGTTTCCACGATTCAGAGAACTGTTCTGATTCTAAAGGGAAACAAGGTTGTCATGTTTATGCGGTTGTCAGAAACTAATCCCTTTTTGTTCATTCAAGAACTTTCTAGTGACCTCTGAGTTAGTTGGCTCACACAAGTAATTAATTTTAATATACTCAATAGGAGCATACTGACCTCAGTCCTATGCAAAAAAACATAGTGTATTTTATTCCAATGCACAGAGCCTATAAGGGGCATAGGAGCTACACTACATGGCGCCCAACGGTTTGGTAAGGCACTAATTTAACGCTAGATACTGAAGTAACTCAGTTGTGCTTTTTTCAGAGATCCCTACTCATAATACTCCATAAGACATCTGGAGTGGGTAGGGATAATATCCGCCCTAGCTGAGTAGGACGAAAATCCTATGTATTAGCTGTTTGGTTTGTTCAATGTTGAAGTATACAGTGTTCCAAAAATATTGTGCACCTTATCTTTGTTCCCTTGAAACTTGCTCTGCATTTTTCATTAAACAATGTCCGATGACAAGACTAACACCGTAAACGGTGGAGCTGCGGCTTGTCCAGTCACGTTCGCATTTAATCATGCAAGTTTTAATGAAACAGATGAGGATGTTATAACATTCCTCCAAATCTAAGGTGAGCCATCATTCTAAAACCTATAAAACATGGCCTACCACCGAGAGGTGGTAGAGCAGTTTTTGTGATAGAGGCACATGAGGTATTCTATTCAAGGATAGTATTCCCAGAATCAAATCCAGTAACAAAAATGTTTCACTTCTACAAAGAAGATGAACCACCTGAGGAATACATTCCTTTTGAGGATATTGAAATTCCACTCACATACCAGGAACATAATCTATGGTTTAAAGGCACCCTAAAACATTTCAATCACATTACCAGGCTTTGTCCACTAGGTAGACCAGGAGCAAAATTGCTGATTTTAGCCAGCTACACACCTCATCCTGACATTGAAACAATGTTAAATGAGGAACTACTTAATCAAATACAAGAATGAATAGAATTACACAGTTGAAACAACAACTGTCTGAAGGTCCTGAAAAAGACTCTAATAAATACAATCCTACATCTTCTAAAAAGAAGTTGGAAAATAACAAACAATGTTCAAAAGAGAAACATTCTCAATCCATAGGTAGGTCTCCTCAAAAGGTGCCCTCTGAAAGGAGGTATAACCTCAGGAATAGGGATAATTTGAGAAAATCTGACAGGTATCAAGATACTGGTACACGTTCCTCTTGTACCTTTCAGATATCGTCACAGATATCCGAAAGAAAAGGACGGTCAGATCACAAAGAAAAACGTGTGAAGTCCAAAGACAATCAACACGTTCAGAAAAACAAACCAAAGCCTCAATTCTCTAAGAAAAAGGTAGCAGGTCTGAAGATCAGACATGCCGGAAATCTGAGAACACAACTCCAGATTTGAGAATGGATCAAACAATGCTGGACAGTGCAGCAGAAGTAACAATAGCTCGCCAGAACCTGTAATAAACTTCTGGAGACAGTGGACTTGAATGAGTACATACAAGTAGAGACTGTAGACACCAGGGTTAGTTTTTGACAAAAGTTATATGAAATAACACTCCGAATGGAGGGAGACATACCAAGAAAAGTGAAAGCACTCTTTTGGGGGAGACTTTCTAAAGGTTATGATATACTTCTAGCAGAACAGCACTGGCCACCAGAATTTGACAGGGAGTGCCCACAGGGTGAAGGCATAATTATGCCAGCCTTCTCCAACCATGTTCCAGTAACTTTAAAATATACTTATGCCAGGAAATGGGCAATTGCCCAAGCCCCAGCATTATATAAAAATCATGTAGGATGGGACGAGGACTCACCTCACCACAAGAATAATCAACCTACTGCCCAAAGGCAGTATCCAATTCAGCAAGAACCTAAAAAACAGGTCAATGAGATCTTCGATCAACTTGAATACCAAGGGGTGATTGAAACATGCACCTCATCAATGAACAATCCTTTGTTTCCTGTTTCCAAACCAGACAATACATATTGTCTGGTTTTGGATTACAGACACATAAACACTTGTTCAAAAACATTTGCAGTGCCAAACGCTCATAGTACAGCATTAATGAATAACATTGTGTGTAAGAAATATAAAATCACATTAGACATTTCTAATGGTTTCTTTTGTCAAAACATAGCACCTGAAAGTAGGTATTCAACAGCTTTCTCAATAATGGGGACACAGAGTCACTTTTGTTGACTCCCACAAGGGTTCGAGAACAGCCCGGGGTCATTCTCAGCAAGAGTAACAGAGTTACTACAGATTTATGATGACGAGGAATTGTCATATGTCGATGATATCTATCTGACAGATGATGACCTGGATAGGCACTTGAACAGGGTGAATACCATAATACTGGGCTTTGCCTCTGAGGGCTACAAATTCAATTTCAAAATGTCAAGAATTGCCCACCTCAATGTCCTTTTCCTAGGATATGAGTTTTCAAGTGAAGGCAAAAGCCTGGCAGCTAACTTTTTAGAAAAATGTGCGCTGCTCCATCCTCCAAAAATGCTGAAAAACTTACAGTCGATTCTAGGTTTCCTAAATTTTGGAAGAACTTACATTTTAAACTATGCAGAAAGGGTTAAACCTCTCTACGAATTATTCAAACTCGATTTTAAAATCTAAAATTGGACACAAGAACACATAGATATATTGCGTTCACTTCAAGCTGACATGTTAGCAACAAATCACTTACAAACATGAAATGAAATGAAATTGGGTTTATAAAGCGCATGGCTGCCCTGAAGCATCCCAGTGCTGGAAAACTGATAACAAAGAACTCAGGAAAGGGAAGGTCTTAAGAAGTGATGGGGAAGAGAAAGGTTTTAAGTGCTTTTCTAAATTTGAGGTAGGCGGGTTCCATCCGGAGATCCCTGGGGAGTGCGTTCCACTTATTTGCTGCATTCAGCGAGAACCGGTGGCCTCCGGTACGAGCTTTCCTTACTCTTGGAGTGAAGGCCAGGTTTTCTGTGTTGGACCGAAGAGCCCGGGCCGATTTGTAGGGGCGAATCAGACCTCTCAAGGCTGGAGAGCCTTTTCCATGCAGTGTTTTATGAGCGATACAGAGTGACTTAAAAGCAATTCGCTCCTGAATTGGGAGCCAGTGAAGGGCTTTTAACAAAGGTTTGGCTGACGTCTGTCTAGGCGCCCCCATGAGCAGCCTGGCTGCAGCATTCTGTACTCGCTGGAGGATATTAATCGTGGCCAGAGGCGCGGCCAGGAGGAGAGCGTTGCCATAATCCAGTCTCGACAGAATTAGGCCCTGGATTAGTAACTTTCTCGATTGAAAAGGCAGGAGGGGGAGGACCTTCCGAGTGCCCGTAATAAGCCGAAACAGCCTCCTGCGACTTTCTGCGCATGGGTCTTGAATGTTAATTGGGGTTCAAACCAAACCCCCAGGCTTTTAATTTTCTCCTTAGGAGAGGGTAAATCTCCCATACAGGGGGGCCACAGCTCAGAGGGCAGGGATGTAAATTGGTGGCCCAGCATCATGATCTCGGTCTTAGCTCCATTCAGTTTGAGCTTTGAGTCCGACATCCAGGAGGAAATTGCAGTTAGGCAGTTCGGGAGGTCATCTGGGCATCCCCCTTGTTGCGACAGCGAGACGACAAGTTGGGTGTTGTCTGCGTAGATGATGGATTTGATCCCAAAAGGGGCTACTACCTCCTCTAACGGGACCATATACACATTAAACAGTGTGGGGCTCAGGGAGGAGCCCTGAGGAACCCCACACTGCAGGGAGTGGATTTAGACATAGATCCATTTTTCTATATCCTAAAGGAACGTTTGTCCAGGAAAGATTGCAGCCATCTGAGGGCTGACCCTGTGACACCTAGCTTGGCAAGACGTTGAACCAAAGTTGCATGGTCAACGGTATTGAATGCAGCGCTTGGATGCAGGAGGATCAGGGCCGCTGAACCCCCTGAATCTAAGATGCATCTTGCCTCTTCCGCCACTGCTATGAGGGCGGTGTCCGTGCCCTGACCTGGGCGAAAGCCCGTTTGGGAGTCGCTCAAAAGGCCATTGGTCTCCAGGAACTCTGAGAGCTGCCTTTTCGGCCACTTTGCACAGTCCAGGTAGAAGGGAGATAGGGCGGAAATTGGCCAAATCGGATGTGTCTAGCCCCGGTTTCTTTAGAAGCGTTTTGATTTTGGCCTGTTTCCAGCTCGGGGGCACTGTACCTGTGGTGAATGACGTGTTTAGCAACTCTGTGGCTAAAGGGGCGATGGTGCTCATGATTTGTATAAGAATATGCATCGGGACTGGGTCAGAAGGAGAACCACTTTTTATATTAGATAAAGTGTTGCAGAAGTCGTCCATGGTAATACAGCTGAACGCCTCAAGTTGGGGGCTGGTAGAGGCAGGGAAAGGGACTTCGGTGGGATGTGTGACAGGTGATTGAGGGAGGCTGTCAAGGATTTTCTGTATTTTTCCGTCAAAGAACTTTGCTAACTGGTCGCATTTTAGTTCGGGGTCATTATGTGCGATTGTTGGGGCTGGAATTTTAAGAAGCTGGTTGACAATTTTGAACGTTTCCCTGGAAGAGTTGGCTGACCGTAACATTTTCTCCTCGAAAAAGTCTGCCTTGGATTTCAGCCGTGCGGCTTTATAGCGTCTCAGAGCAGCTTGGTAGGAGGATTTACTGTTGAGTGCCCAGTCTTTCCGCCACATATGCTCAGCTCTTTTACAAGCTTTTCTGAGCTCTCTTAGTTCGGGCGTGAACCAAGGGGATTTGAAGGTACTGCTCTTTTTTGTGGTCGATTTAAGGGGCAGGACCGTGTCCAGGGAATTAGTAAGCCAGTCGTGGAAGTTTATATCTGCTTGCAGGACATCGGATTCTGCAGGGGGTACCGATTGTTTGAGGGCACTTTTCAGATTTTCTACCGATAGCCTCGGCCAGGGTCTTTGAAGTATACGAGAACAGGAGGTCCTGGTCTTTTCAGAATGGATTTCCCAGGAGAAGGGCACTACAAAGTGGTCCGACCATGGAAGGGGCAGAGGGGATTTGACAGCAAGCTGGGGGATGTTTGAAAAGATAGGGTCCAACAAGTGGCCTTTATTATGGGTGGCTTCCTTGCTTGCCAGATCAAGGTCATAGGTTTTAAAGTTTGAGATTAGATCGGCAGCTAATTTATCATTGAGATCGTCGAGATGCAGGTTCAGGTCTCCCAGAACCAGAAAGTTGGAGGCCCTGGCTGCTGCTGCTAAGGTAGCTTCAAGTAGGGAGTCTGAAAATTGTTTTAGACTTCCCGGCGGGCGATAGATAAGGAAGCCTGAGAGGGAAAAAGTGGGTGTAAGCTGGATGCTGAAGCATACGCTTTCTGAGTCTAAAATCCCGCCCTCCTCAAGTCTACAGGTCAGGGACTCCTTATGAATTATAGCAAGATCCCCGCCCTTCCCTTTGACCCTATTCTGACACTGGATATTAAAGCCGCTTGGAAGTGCAGAGATAATGTCGAAATCAGTGTTAGAAGATAGCCATGTCTCTGTAAGGAAGAGCAGGTCAAGATTACCTTCTTTAATCAGCAGGTTGATCTCTACTGCATGCTTTGGCAGAGATCTGCAGTTTAGTAACGCCATCTTCAATACTCGATCAGCCTTCTTGTCGTTTGTCTCCCCGGGGATAGGGTCAGGACAGGCTTGGCAGCGGCAGAATGGGGGGTTAGTCCCGTCCCGCTGATGACATCCCAGGTCCCCAAGATGCCGTAACGCCAGGAGTTCCTCCCTCGAGAGTCTCGTGGGTCCCGGAGGAGCCACGGGCATAGTGGCTGGCCCTAGGCCCGGTCTGGCCCGGACGGGCTTGCCTCTGGCGCACCATCGGCGCGCCCGCTGCGCCCGCCCGCTGCGCGAACGGAACACAGACTTCATTTTGTAGCGCCCGGGCCGTAATTCGCCCGACTGCTAGAGCGCTAACCGTGCTTTTCCCAGAAATGGCGGCCAAAATCATCGCCCTCCGGAAAGCCTCTCAGAGTCCGAGTGTGGCCCTAAGTCGGACCTCGGTGTGCCTGACGTGGGTACAATTGAGCCCTCGCCTGTCCCAGGTAGAGTAAGTGCAACAATGTAATTAGACACGACGATAACAATTTTTTAAAATCCGGTGAATGAGTAAACGTATGCAATTTAGTGATCTGAATCATTCCGGGTCAATGCGGATTCACCTACTTAACTTTTAATGACAGTGAAAAACTACCAATTGCATACAATTCACATGTGTATACACAAGCGGAAATGTGCTTCACTTCAACAGAAAAAATTCTGACAGTAGTTCAAACTGCTATAGCAAAAGAAAGAGCTCTAGCTCAGGGGAAACGTATTATTGTCGTGACTCCAGTACCAGCCTTAGAGGCAGTTACCAAAGCAAGCATTCCGAATGCGAAAGCTTGACCTCCATGATAGATACAATGGGTCAATTCTCTCACTGCAACAGATGTTGAATAAGTTTTTGATCCTTATTTAAAAAACACAAGCATTGCTGTAATACGAACGTAAATGTCCTCTGCCTATTGAGATTCTCCCTTGACCAGTACGAATTTATAATTTATACTGATGGATCTGCACAACCCTCTATGGGGTGTAAACAAGCTTGCAGCATGCGCGATCGTTAAAGGTTGTATGCGCGATGGCAAATTCCGAACAATGGTCACAAAAACACAATCTCTAGGAGATTGTACAGCTTAGCGAGCTGAACTACTAGCATTCAAATTGGCACTTGAAAATACGGATCGGGAATTCCCCACACTCATAGTGTGCGATTTTTTTCCTGTGTTCAATAATATAATGAATATTTACAGAATTGGCTTCAAAATGGTTTCAAAGATGCAAAAGGTAGCACAATTAAGCATAAAATGCTTTGGGAACAAGTAGTTCAGTTGCGAGACAGACTACAAAACACTCATGTGATACACACGCTGAGTTATCAACGTGATGGTGTTTACGTTGCAGGGAATTCATTGGCTGACAAAGCCTCGAAGGGGGCTGTGCAAACGGCTTCCGTAGCTGCGATCACTTGTACAAAAATGAGAATAGACAGTGAAATAATATTGGCTGTCAATGCTTCAAGCAAAGGCAGCGTGCAGGGTTACCTAAAAGTTTCCACTCAAATACTCGTACTTAATTGATGCGAACTACGTTCCGTTTGCTCGAATCCCTGGAATGGGGAATAGGGTAATTCCAAACTTGGAACGTAGAGCAGCTTTGATTTATGAAGCACATCTGGGAGAGGGTTTGACACATCGGGGGATCTCTAAATATTGACATTAAAAGATATGCACTGGTGGCCAGGGATGAATACACTGATTCACATCTTCATCAATAGCTGCATAGACTGCAACAGAGATTCCAGTACACAACGTCACCAGACACCTGGCTACGACGAAGCCAGCCCAGTACAGAAACCTTTGTTAGACAGCGCTAGACTATCTAACTGCAGGCGTCCTTTTGGAAAATGCAGTCCCACAAACACTAAGTCAAGGTTCCTATGGATGTGGCCTCAGCTCTCAGCTGACGCTTGAACTGTTATAAAAGGTTTGCGAGTCTTTATCGGCACATACGCAATAGGCACACTACACTCTGACCAGGGCCCTGTGTTTAGCTCTCGAGCTTACAAAGAAACCATGGCCAGTTTGGGAGTAGCATTGCGCTACTCCTCTCCATTCCATCCTATGGGAAATTCAGTAGTGGAAAGGAAAAACCAGGACATAAAGCGGTGGGTTCAAACATCGTTTTGGGGTTCCAACACTCATTAAACAATTTGCCAAGAAGTTCTCTAGGGGGTATAAGTTCTCCATATGAGGTCCTGTTTGGGACATTTATGTTGGTACCGGATCTTGATTGCAAAGGCACAGTGGTGGAAATAAACCTTTTGACATCAAAGATTGTTTAGCTGTTTTTCAGGACTTAAATGAGCTAAGATCTAAACAAAACAAGGTGTTCCTGAAGCCAACTACCACTAGGGATAATCCAGCCGTCCCAGCAAGGCCTGTCTGGCCCCCAAAGCTTGGGGATCTAGTCAGAGAAAAGATCGCGTACAAGAAGGAATTTAGGCCTTCTTACAGACAACCAGTACCTGTCTTAGCAATCCACAGATCAAGAACAGTACTTCTGCCGCCCCTTGCTAGTAAAAAGGAGAAAAGATTTGTGTCCATCGACCTCATCAAACCACACGATGTGGCCGATACTAAGCAGTAGGCCATGTGAACTCCTACCAAGTAGCAGAAGCACTCCTCTAGCTACTATCCAACAGGTTCAAACTGAAAGACTCATCACTTTCGAGGAGTCAGACGTGAGAAATGAAGGAGGAAGCAACAATGCTACTGAACTTATTCCTCTTGAAACACAAATAACAGTTTGTCCTGATACACCTGTCTACAACGAAGTAACAAGTGATCATCTGGTTCCAGCAATTTCAACGAATCCTGATGCAATTCCAACCATTGACAGAACTGACTCTGCCTATTTCATTAACTTTGATACGTTTTCCGAGGAGCCCAGCGAACCTGAAACGATGGCAGAACAAAGAACTTTAGAAGAAAAAGCAACAGACTTTTTTCATCTACTGAAAAAGGCTTATCTAGTTTCACCATGGATTGAACTATGGATTGTTTCTGCAATATTTTTCGTTCTACTTTGGCTATCTTTAGTAATGACTATGAGTATGCAGATAAATGGAAGATATATTCAAATGGGCACAGCAAGTAAAAGAGTGAACTTACTTCTGAAACCACACAAATCATCCGATCATGAAGCAAGAGACTTGTCATCAGTGAACATCACAGCCGTTCCCATACAAGATGGTATAGTTTGGGACAAAACTGAATATGACATATTCGGCTGTCGGAACTTTTGAAGATTCCACACTTATTTAAAATGTCATTAAGTGACTTTATTACCTCTAATACCTTTTCTGATAATTGGGACTTCGAGACTGTTAATAACATGATGTCTGATCTAGAAAAATCAGCTGCATTCTCTAATCATGATTATTTAGAGGGTTCATTAGACTATTCACAGCTTTATTGTTACAACCATTATGGTCATAATTTCTTGCATAGATCTGCAACACCTAGACATGTATTTATGTATAACCAATGGGAACATTGTCCTACACCTCCAAAGGATGCTTTTGGCGAGGGTTTTAGACAAACAGGTTAGCGGCGCTCTAGCAGGTTAACGTTATGGTACAATGGTCACAGCAAAGCAAACAAACTTTTATAAGAGTACGTTTTGGCCTGGTTCGTGTCATCGGCCACTATGGAAGACTATTTTTATTTATTTATTTTTATTTTACTGATTTGTAGAGCACATGGCTGCCCGTGAGCGTCCCAGCGCTAAATGACAAGAACCAGCTGCAGGTGAACCTCACAGGAATAACCAAGTTTTAAGTGCTCTGCGGAATGAGAGGAGGTTGGGTTGGGCTCTGATGTTTGGGGGTAGAGTGTTCCATAGCTTGGAGGCATTGTATGAGAACAATCGCCAGAGCGGGCTTTCTTAATTCTAGGTACAGAGGCTAGATTACAGTTTGAGGATCGAAGCATTCTTGTGGTGGTGTGAGGTGTGATGAGGTTTTGTAGTATTGGTGGGGCCTTACCGTGCAGAATTTTGTAGGTAGTGCAGAGAGCCTTGAATTGTATTCTCTCCTGGACGGGGAGCCAGTGTAAGGCGTTCAGAGCGGGTTTGGCTGAGCAGCGGCGGTGGGTTCCTGTGAGAATGCGAGCTGCGGCATTTTGTACTGTCTGGAGTTTTGACAGTACTTTTTTGGGGGCCCCCAGATATAGGGCATTCCCGTAGTCCAGGCGGGACAGCACAAGGCCATGGATTAGGAGTTTATGGGATTGTTCCGGGAGTAGGGGTAGAATTTTCCTCACTGACCGTAGGAGGCCGTGGCACATTCCAGCCGTTTTCCTTGCCTGGGCGGAGAAATTAAGGCCTTCGTCTAGCCATATACCCAGGCTCTTCATTTCTTGTTTCGGAACGGGGGAAGTACCCATGCAGGGTGGCCATAGGGATTTAGAGTGGTAGAGAGATTTATTGCCCAGGATCATTATCTCTGTCTTGTCGTTGTTCAGCTTGAGGTGGGAAAGATTCATCCATTTGGTTATTTCAATTAGACAGGTTTGGAGGTTAGGGAGGGAATGGTCTAGCTGACTTAAGGATACCACCAATTGAGTGTCGTCAGCGTAGGTTAGAAGCTTGATCCCAAAAGGGGCGACGACTTTCCCAAGGGGGGACATATAAACATTAAAAAGGGTCGGGCTCAGGGACGAGCCCTGAGGGACCCTGCAGCTGATGGCCGTGGGCCTGGACGTGAAGTTGCCATCTGCCACCTGGAAAGATCTGTTCTCAAGAAAGGATTTAAGCCAGGCCAGGGCCGTTCCTGCAATTCTAAGGTCACTGAGCCTGTGGACCAGTATGGCATGGTTGACGGTGTCGAAGGCAGCGCTTAGGTCCAGGAGGATCACTGCCACTGATCTTCCTGAGTCCATGATTTTCCTTGCCTCTTCGACAACCACCAATATTGCAGTTTCAGTGCTCTGGCCTGGCCTAAATCCCGTCTGAGAGGGTTCCAGTAATCCATTGGTTTCAAGATGGTGAGATAAGCTGTAATTAACGTGCTTCTCAGCTATTTTGCTAATGCCTGGGAGCAGGGAGATCGGCCTGTAATTGCCTAATTCTAGTGGGTCTAGATGAGGTTTTTTGATCAGTGTTTTCACCATTGCTTTTTTCCAGCTAGGGGGAACGATGCCGAGGGTGAGCGAGCTATTGATTAGTTTAGTCAGATGGGGGAGAATGGTGGGTGCAACTAATTTAAGGATGTTGAGTGGTGCGGGGTCAGTAGGACAACCGCTTTTAATAGAGTTGAGTATGGGAAGGATAGTGTCAGTAGTCAGGGGAGTGAAATGTGACAGTTGACATACTGTTGCAAGGTGTGTGTGATAGGGCTGATCGACAGCAGAGGTAGCGTCCAAAGTTGGCGGAGGGAGGGAGTTGATGATGTTAATAATCTTCAGATTAAAGAATTCTGCAAGTTCATTGCAACGGATAACTGATGGTTCTACCAGGGGAGGGGGTTCTGGCACTTTGAGAAGTTTTTTGGCTATTTGAAACGTTTCCCGCGATGAGTTGGTAGATGATCTTATTTTCTCCTCAAAGTAATTGACTTGAGCGGTTTTAAGTGCTTTTTGTAGTTGAGAAGGATTTTTTTATATTCAGTTTTTTTTTTGGGGTCGAAGTTTTTTCTCCAGTCTCTTTCTGATCTCTTGCAAGCTATCTTTAGAAGCTGCATTTCATACGTAAACTAAGGGGAGGTAGCTTTACCCCGTGGTTTCCTGGAGAGTTTTTTTGGAAGTGTTTTATCCAGTGTATCTTTTATCCAAGGCGAAGATTCTGCGTCCGCGTGAATGGGGTTAGCATCAAGTTCAGGAGGGGAGCGCTCTAGGTGATGTTTCCAATTTTCTACATCTAGTTTGGACCAGGAGCGCGTAGGCTTGTTGGGTGGGGTAGTGGGGCGCGGTGTGGGAGTTAGCTGACAATTTAGTGGGACTAGGAAATGGTCAGTCCAAGGTACCGGGATAGGGTCCAGGACAGTAAGATCGTTAATGTTGGAGAATATCGGGTCCAGTAAATGTCCCAGTGCGTGGGTAGGTAGATGGCTTAGTAACTTTAGTTGGAGAGTTTCGAGATCTGCTATTAGATCAGCGGCTGGTTTAGCTTCCTTTTTATCGAAATGGATGTTCAGGTCACCTAGGATCATACAGGTGGAATGCGTAGTGGCCAGTGTATATGTGTGCTCCATAAGAGATTCACAAAATTGGCCTAGGGGTCCTGGAGGGCGGTAGATGAGGAAGCCCAACATGGATTTCCATGGGGAAACTTGAATTGAGAACAAGACGTTTTCACAGTCTAGGAGAGGACTGCCTTGCAGTCGGCAGGAGAGATGGTCTTTGTAAATTATAGCGATACCCCCACCTTTTCCCTTGGGGCGGTCCATGTGATGAATTAGGAAGCCCGGGGGTAGGGAGTTTACAATGTCGGGATCAGAGTCCGGTCCTAGCCATGTTTCCGTTAGGAAGAGAACGTCGATGTCATGGTTTTCCAGCAGTTGGTAGATTTCTAATGAGTGCTTGGGAAGAGATCTACAGTTGATTATAGCCATGTGCTTTGGGATGGGGGATGGGTTTTCAGGCCCAGTGAAAGTAAATGTATACGGGCAGTGAGAGTAAATGTATACGGGCAGTGAGAGCATCGATTGTGGGGATGTTCCCCGGATACAGAGTGTAGACAGGGGTCTTGTAACTCTTTGTTGAGATGTAATAGTGCATCCCTTGCGTATCTGCGCGTGGGGTCGATGGTATTATCTATGGGGTCTGGCTCTGCGCTTTGCCTAGCGCGGACGAGTGCAGACGAGCTTGCTTTAAGCGCGCCTTTGGCGCGCCATCATCGCGCCCGCTGTGCTCATCCTCTGAGCTTCCGGCAGAGACACATGATTTATAGTAGATGTTCTGGGCGTTGGAGGGGGGGCGTGGCCAACAGAGGTGGGCGTGTCTCGTGGTTCCTCGATGCAGGTAATGGCGGCAGGAAGGCGAGTTCTACCTATGACAGCGTTCAATCTGCTGCTCGGGGAATGCTCAAGTGAGTGCTAGGGGATCGGTGCAAGATTTTAAAACACAAGTATTTCACAAATTCTAAAACAAGTTAAATTTCAGCTAGCGTGACTCCCGGCTTTCCGTCTCAGGAGGTTCTTGTTCAATGCACCACTAGTGTTCAGCGCGCGCTGTTTATACCTGGTGAGGGGGGGCGTGGCCAACAGAGGTGGGCGTGTCTCGTGGTTCCTCGATGCAGGAAGACGAGTTTTACCCGTGACAGCGTTCAATCTGCTGCTCGGGGAATGCTCAAGTATTGAGGACAATACGACATGTAGGTTGTGTAAAAGTGGTCAAGAAGAAATTTTACATCTGCTATGTCTGTGCCCTGCAATAGAGGTGGAAAGGAAAGTTATCCTTAAGAGATTATTTAATGCTCGTGGAGTAAGAACATGCAGACAAGCGTTAATGGCATGTCTAAACCCGAATTATGTACTAATGAATTCTGCATTTGTTAAATTTGTATCTGTGATTGGCAAAAACATTAAGGAAAACATTATTTAGGTTTCTCCTTTTTAAATTATATAATACTAGAATAATTATGTGCATGGTGTTTTAAGCTTTTATTGCAGTTGATATATATATTTTTTTTTAAATGTATTTTTGTAAGATTTTAATTAATCAAACAAATAAACTTGACTATGACTATGGTACAATGAGTAAATGGAAAGCAAACGTTTCTATGGTGCAACCAGGTCAGGGGAAGACCCGTAAACCCTGTTTATAGTGTGGGCCAAGAAACCCACACAAACACAATTCAAAACCAAGTCCCGGGCACACGTGTAGGGATACAGTTATTACAGTTGTGCTGTTAAATTGGTACAGAAAATAAAAGAGATCGACATCTGTAGTTCCATGTATTGAGAGATGTTTATGCAAATATAGGAGTTCATCAAAACGCCAGCTGACACCTGTTTCGTCAACAGGTAGTACCTGTGACTCTTCAGGGCTGAAGCAGCGTGTGGAAATTTGTCGTCTCAATGAAAGACTGGTGATAATTCCGACCCAGTCGATGGGTAAAATGTGAGCGAAACGTCTCAATTTCTCAAATGTAACATGGGTGGGTGCGTCCATGGTCAGCAGGGCCTCTAGGATGCAAGGTCCAGCCTTTGTGTGTCTCGTCGCGGAAAGGTAGCTCAAAAACCTTTGCAATGAAGTTTCCATATTTTTCAGGGTTCAATGTAGCCAATCCAGAAACGTTTTACTTTAAAATGTGAACAAAATAGGAATGAAAGGTATGTTAACCAATACAAAACAGATTTATTCTGCAGCCTTCTATTACCCAACTGTCTAGACAGGGTTTAGACTTTTAGAAAGACACAATTGACACAAATCTGTCTGGGGTACGAAAGATTGGCAAGTGCAGGGGATAGAAGCTTTGTTTAGTGCCTGTATCATCCCACAGCAAATAATGTTTTTGAATGACACTGTCCAACAAACGTCCTGCCTTGGGTTAGCCAAGATCAAAGACATGAACAGTCCATCCACACCTGCACATGCAAGTGATAGCACTGCACAGGGGGAAGTCGACATACATACTATTTTGCATCACAATAGATCAGACCCTGAATGGAAAAAATGGTTGCTCTGGTCCACAGACACAAACATCTGTCAAGAACGATTCCTGAACAAAAAACAGGGGTTTACTTTCAATAGACCAAGCTCTGTTCAAAGACAGCTTCCAGGGTCACTAACAAGATACAGTGTAGGAAATTTGTGCCTTGATTGGCTCCCGAAATCTACACTAGAGGATGTGAAACAACACTTATCTTTACTTAAAGAAGGCGCAGACCTTACGGATTTCTTGCTAGGTCCAATAAAACCACTTAAAAAATGTTTCATTTATGCCGGTATCTATGCTGCTTATAATGAAACATGGAAGGTTACCCAAGCAGACACTGCAGAAAGAATATGAGAAATATATTTTATTCATTTAGAGAAATCTCTTGCTGTAGTCGACAATGGGTTAACGACTCTGTCATCCAGGATATATTCATTGGGCAACATTCTATCCTCTGCCATAGAATTATGGAACAAGATTTGGTCATGCTGCGACAAGGCCAGTCTCAATCATGTTCTATTTTGTTATTAGGCTGGACGCTACATAACCTGCGTGCTGGCTATGTGCCTTGGCGTTTAATCAACACGTCGTCTCTGTTTCCAGAATTCAATCTCACTGATAAACAGATCGAACTGGCACAAAGGGGAGCAAAGTATACAATGCTGAGCATTGAAAAAATGGAAAAATTGCCATGTACTGCAGCAGAAAAACCAGCTACTGAATGGATCATACATAGCAAAATAACTTTGCCTGTTACAACTTTTCATTTTCAGTATTGCCTCAAAAATATACCAGCAGTCAAATATGAAAGGTTGGGTAAAGAATACATCAAGACATCCTGGCAATTACCTTGCACACACCGATGTTGGAGTGGGGGCATGAAGTGTTTCTTAGCGGTAGACACTACGAAAACGCACAAAGCGGTTCTCTCCTATGTCAGGGTACTAATTTACACAGGGCTTGTAATGGTTCCACTGCAAATTTGTCCTGTCACCTGCAAGGTTCACCAGCCGCAGTGATTAATCCAATTTTTGGACAACTTTCAAATGGAAGATACATTATGTGGAATGATCACAGCTACTGTGGAATGTTGCCAGGAATCCCATATCTAGTAACAGTTACTTTCAGGGTCACTTGCTGTATGCAAGTCTTTTTCCCCTAAATAGACACAGTCAGGCAGTCACCTTTATGGCCTTCACTGAACATCTTTTCTATATGAATTGATACTTTAAGCAGAATGAAAGCCATTCTTTTGGAACAAACCATGCCTTTGACCTCGGCCCAAAGAAACCTATGATCTACAAATTGCAAGGATTTCGGCTGAGATACAGGCTCTGTTAAGTACAAAGTGCCCAACACATTTCACAGAAATGTTGGGACGTATCTGAAACACGTCTGATACGAGCAGTATTGTACATGTATTTAAGAACGTATGTGCAAGACTGTTAACACTTTTTCAAGAATTACTCAAAATCATTCCAAACTTTGTGCACTCGGTGTTTGGAGGTCTGCCACTAATTCTAGCACTCGTTGCAGGAATCTTGTTTTTATTCCTACTGCTACGCTATGGCAAGCCAATCCACCAGCGTCACCAGTGTCACTCCTGAAATCTTGGAGAATGCCGTCCTGGAAAGAAAGTGTGGTGAGCGCATAGTACAGATTTTGGGTTTACCTCCTCTACGAGAATTAAATACCACATGGTTTCTGTCATTCAGACCAATCTGGCAAGTTTGCATCTTACCTGTTCTACGCTGCCTGCTTTGCGGTGAAGAATGCGTGCTAGACATCTTTCTAACACTCCCATCAGTAATGCCAACAGATATCAATACTGTGCTGGAACCGGTAATGGCCCATGCTCTGTCTTGTCCCCAGAGGCTACCAAGCCTGATGATGACAATCATTGAGATCTCACAGACGCAAGTTGCTACTGCTGAAGTATGACAGGAAACAACATGCATGCAGGTAACATCGGAAACGGACAGTGCTGATGCTTCCAATGCTGAAGGCGATGCTTCACATCTATGTGCGGTTAATCTTCTAAACGAGATAATCCAACTTTCACCTACAACGGTAGATGACTTTTTGTCTACAGGAATAGAGAATTTCATCTTTTCTCCTTCCCCATACACTGACTTTTGATTCAGCACACAGTGTACTGGGAAGACGCTGAACTTGGCCTTCATTTTTTCAAAACAAAGACTAAACTTGGAACTTTTTCCTACAATAAAAAAATGTTCTCCAAAATTGTATTATTCATTTTTGGCACAGTAATCTGCTTATAGTAGAACTATTCATAGAGAACAGAATTATTTGAACACTTCCAGAGACAATTTGTCACCTTGCCAAACAATTTCATTTAAGTACCCTGACATGAAATGGTTTCAAACTTTTTCTTCTGTAATTACGAGCCATTTTATCATGTGTATATGCATATATAGTCATTCATTTAGGATTCACTGTAAATATATGCTTAGAATGAAACATTGCTTTAATATATACAGCCCCATTGCATTTCATGCATGACAAAAGTTTTTATGAATTTTAAAATATGTTTTAGACATGTTTTTAGCAACTCATGTTAGAACTCTATTTAGTATGTTTAGCATGATTAGCATTTAGTAATGTCGTTCATTCGAAACTGGAGTCGGTGTTGTATTTTGATTAGATACCAGTAAATAGGTTTCCGAATCATGCCCTTTTATAGGCATAACTCAGATTGCACCTTATTTAGCCATAGAATCCCAGTCCATATTTAGGCAACAGCCATGCTTTCCAAATACAGCCATAGTCTCCTATTTCTATCCATCCCACGTACCCATTGAGTTCTTAGAAACCAGACCCTTAAGCCATGGGACATTCCCTGCTTGGGTTATTGATTTCTGAAGGAACTAATTTATTATGCATGAACAACTATTCCTTAGGGGTTCATTCATGACGTCTTCCTCTGCCCAACTTTACGTCAATGCTATCATTCCTAGTCACCTACCAGGTACAAATATTCCTTCTGATGCCATGGCAAATATGGCGACAAGCAAGGAGGAGACCGCCATTTAATAGAGCCCGTGTCCCGGCCTGACACACTGACTAGACACTGTCATCCTGCTCACAGAGAATCCAGCTTCCAGCATTGTGACTCCCTTCGCGGGGTGTTAGGGATTGAGACCAGGAAAGAGATTTCAGCCTCCCTCATTCTAAGGTATGGAGCAGACTAGAACCTAGAGGGAATGCAAACTACTGCTAAACTATACTATAGAAAAAAGCAGCTACTTTTCCCCTCATACTACACTTAGGTACACTGGGATAGAACTATTTAGAAGCATCAGCTGAGTATTCACATTTAGCCTGTTTTATTTATGATTGTATATATGAATATATGTCATAGGAAGGCTTTTGCAGTATTATTTCTTCTTACTGCTCGCGCTGTACTTATTATATTTCACATACTGTCTTGCAATTGTAACAGCTCATATCTCTTGCACGAGAAATAAGATAGTTCAATAAATCCTTTTATTGAAACGCCAGTCTATCTATTTCTGTGTAACTCTGGCGAAACTAAGCATACACGATTCACTGAGTAAAACTGTTATCTGTTATCTATTGTTTCCACAATTCTGAGAACTGTTCCAATTCTAAAGGGAAACAAAGATGTCATGTTTATGTGGTTGTCAAAAACGAATCCCTTCTTGTTCATTCGAGAAGTTTCAAGTGACCTCTGAGTTAGCTGGCCCACACAAGTAATTAAGTTTAATATACTCGATAGGAGAATACTGACCTCAGTCCTATGCAAAAACTATAGTGTATATTATTCCAATGCGCAGAGACTATAAGGGGTATAGGAACCACACTATACTATAATACTACTAGTTCTTTCGACTCGAGTCTATCGACTGTCAATAAATCCGTATTCCAAATCTCCTTAACAAAAACTACATATTGCATTTAATGATCTTTGATCATTTTCTATTCCTATTTTTCAACACCCTTGACGAGCCAACTCACTCTCTTTTTTTGTAATGCGTAGATGCATACTTCACAGCATCACTGTGAATTGAATTAAATAAATAAGTGACCTGGAACTATACAAGCTACATAAACAAAGTCACAGAGAGAAAGCGCTACTTACTGATTTACCATAGTGATAGAAGAAACAGTCTGAAATGGTTTCTTTATTAATCCACCAAAGTGAGCACCTAATGAATGCAATTTGGTAGCAGCACAGCCTATCAGAAACTAGAAACTGGATCACACAATAATAATAATATACCAGTATAAACTCTACTAAACACATGACTTACCTGAGCAGTATGCTATTCTGATTTTTTTTAGCATTGTAGAACACAAACACAACAAAAAAATACTTACTGAGCCCCAGAATATCGAAACCTAGCAGCTTGAGAAGGTCCTGCTCACTGTCCAGAATTTTGACCCAGTGATGCCTCATCAGCTAGGCGGTGTGCCGAACCTTGCTGTGGAGCCACACGTACTAGTGAATTGTCCCTCAGCACTGCTGATGCTCCCGCAGAGAGTAGCCGCTAACAGGCGTGCTGCCAGTATAGTGGGGAGCGGGCGCTGCACAAAAAAATCTAGTGCTGCCACCTCCTCCTCTCCAAAGATCACTCTGGGCTGTAAACCTGGGCGGCGGCGCCACCTGCATGGAAGTCAGCCCTCTGCTATGGCGCTGGGTGGGCAAATTATGTAAACTAAGACGGGAAAGGAAAGCAAAGACGACACAAATAAGGAAAGAAGTAGGGGTGAAATGAACTAAGTAAAAAAGTCACAAAAACACGGAAAAATGTAAGCAAAAATGTAAAATACACAAACACAAAGATGCACACTATTGTAAAAAGTAAAAATTAGGGGTAGAAAAAAATAAAGGAGGAGGATGAAAAGATTAACAAGAGATTAAAAATTAGTCCCAGCACCATAACAGGGAGCAGAAAAACAAGGTGGCTGTGCACAAACGGACCTCGTGGTAGTGTCTGCGCATGAGTATGAATTCAAGCACACTTCAGGACCGAGTAGCGCCATTCGAGCACAATATTGGGGCATGCAGACAAACTCCCTGTTCTCAACGCGATCAGGCATGCCAGCAAACTCCACCCGAACGCAGTACTCTGCGTAGCTCGACAGAGTTTTTTGTGACTGCGGAATTCCCTGTAGAGGGACTCTGCGAACTCCACCCATTCCTAATAAAAACCATCTCTGAAACCTATTTTATGTTTTCTTGATGGCTCTGTAGATCGTGATGATGTCAGTAATAGTGATTCCCCCAGACAGCTTGCAAAAATGGAAAACAAAAGCAGTCATTCAATGACCATCAACACATTCATAACTATATAATTAATTCTAACCATCACAATAGATAACTCACTGTAAAAATAACTCACTAAAAAACATTTTTCAGAATCTCAGTATCTCTATAACAATGCACATTAACGCTTACCACCAATATTCGTGACAGCGTTAGTAGTTGCGATGTTCCCGTGACAGCCATGTCATTGTCGCGAATATCACACGCGATAAAAAAAATCTATTTTGGACATCTAACTTGTGTCACTAACACCCCCATTTCTCAAACATTCGGTCAGAGTACCTCTATTCTGACCCCTTATGTTACCTTTTTCAAAAACTATCAGCCCCAGGAACCATTCCTGATCAATAAAATAGTGGCCACAATTTTTTGTTCGACGTTGTCTTGAATATTGTCAAAAATGAAAACAAAATCTTTAGAAAAAATCTTCACACCATTTCAGGCACTCAGGTGGCTCTGACAAAAGCTGTTGCATTGGTTGTGTGTATATGGCTGGTATACATATGACCAGATGCAAAGTTTCAGGTTAACAAAAAGCACCTGTTGCCTTCATCTGTAAGGTGCACTCCATCATTTCTATAAAGTCTAAGCATGTCAAAATGTAGATTGTTGGTATAGATACAGTTCATACAATGGTCTCTGAGGAATAAAGAGACAGTTGTTTGTAACATGTTTCCTGGCTTTGTTAATCTGTGAAGAGAATTGATTGAACCACTTCCATTTCTGTCTCTGGCATATGTTAGAGTACACAAAGACAGTATGAGGGAACAGCATCATCAATTCAGCAAAGGTATCCTTCATTAGGATTTCCAGTCCTACTCCACTTAATGTGCCTAAGTCATTGCCACCACAGTGCACAATCATGAGTAATGTTACAAAGATGATATAGTTAGGAATTAGCATGTAAAAAACCTTAGAAATTCACTTAAATAACCAATCAATACAGGGATATGATAGTTTGACTCAGATTTCACACCCAAAAAAACTGAGAAATTCAGCAGTTATAGTTAGCTGAGCTGACTATAACTTTCGCCCTGCAATGCACTGCTTATGTCCTCACATATTACATCATTCATGACATGGTCAGTGGCATCACTGATGACAGCATTGATGACATCTCAAATGGCATCACGGATGACATCATCCAGTAAATGTGTTTTTAAAAACGCTTATGAGCATTAAATATACATACTGAGCTGTATTTGTGAATAAGTGAGTGTATGAGTGCCTGATTCAATGATTGAGTAACGTGATAATGTGAGTAACTGTATAAGCGAATATTTAAGTGACTCAGTGAATGGATGGGCGGTTGACCTGCTGTGTAAATGACGGTATCTGTATGTCAGTTGGTGTCCAAGTGATTGTATATATGTGTGAGTGGGTATGTGAGTTTTTTGTAAGAGTGAGTGATAGGGAGGGTATAGGGTCATGCATATTGACAATAGAGAGCAGAGGGGAAAGAGACAAGGGCAGCAAACTGACCATACTGTGCAGACAGGAGGGATGGTTGCAGCATAACAGACCATGAAGGACATGAGGGAGGGGACAGGGGCACGATAAAGGACCACACAAGGCCGGAGGGAGGGGTTGCACATGGAAAATTTAGGCTGGGGGCAAGGACACAGGGCAGGAGTAAGCAAGCTGACCATGGAGGGCAGGAGGGATGGACACTGGAAGCACAACACACCCTGGAGGGCAACAGTGATGCTATATTGACATGCGCACGGACATTAGAGGGAAGGTGGGAGTGGGTCAGGGGCCGCAATTTTACTACTCAGGGCAGGTGAGAGGGGATGTGGCAACACAGAAGTCAACGCATGGCAAGCAGGAGGGTTAGTGGCAGCACAGCAGTAAGCATGGGCGAATTTAGCGAATTCGCAACCTGCGGATTTGCGAATTCGCAATCCGCAAAATTCGCAAACTTGTGCGAATTTGCGGATTTTTTTATTATTTGCATGTTCACGGGGCGCTTGCCGTGTTCGCGGGGCGCTTTGCGTGCTCGGGTGGGGATTTTTTGTTCGAGACCGCGATGCGACCTCGGGTTCATCACTACCACCCTCTCGTTTTTTGTGCCCTTCTGCCCTCTGCCCCACTCGTTTTTGTGCCATTCTGCCCCCTGCCCCACTCGTTGTTGTGCCCTTCTGCCCTCTGCCCCACTCGTTGTTGTGTTCTTCTGCACTCTGCCCCACTCGTTGCTGTGCCCTTCTGCCCTCTGCCCCACTCATGTTTTATTTTAGAACGGCGCCAGCAAGCTGCCAGCGCTATTCTAAAATAGTTACTAAGTTAGCATCACCAGGAAGCACTAATAGATAAAATAAAGCAGGTGCTCGAGCATTTTAGAATGGTGCTGGCAGCTTGCTGGCGCCGTTCTAAAATAGTTACAAGATTGAAGCTTGAACTTTTTCCCCCCGGATTTTTGGCAAATTCGCTGGAGTTCCCGGATCGCGAATTTGCCGAAAATCCGCAAAATCGGCAAGCGGAACGGATTTTGCGCCCATGTTTACACAGCAGCCATGGTGGGCAAAAAAAATGGGATTAAAACTTGACTGGGCTCTGAATTTGAAAGATCACATTGCAATAATGACGAGTTCCTGTTATTATGCTCTCCGACTTTTGAGGACATTTTTACCCTATTTTCCCACCTCAAATCGCAGAACATTAGTACAGGCACTAGCAATTAGTCGTCTGGACTATGTCAATGCCTTGTTAGCGGAAGTCGGAGAGACTCTATTGGCTAAACTTCAGGTAGTACAAAATACAGCAGCCAGAATGATCTTAAATCAACCTGCAGGCTCACAATCATCTCCTCTACTGAGGGAACTGCACTGGCTGTCTGTAAAGAAAAGATCTTTTTTTAAGATCTGCTGCCTGACATATACTGCCATGAACGAAAGAGGTCCGCTGTATTTACAGAAAAAACTGCGGAAATACTCTCCTTGCAGGAACCTTAGATCTAGCTCTCAAGGCCTCTTGGAGATCCCCTGGGTCAGATTAGTCCGTACGGGAGGCAGAGCCTTTTCATTTCTTGCCCCGAAATACTGGAACCAACTTCAACATGCCGTACGAAAAATCACAAGTTATAATGTTTTTAGGAAACAACTAGTCAAGTCAAGTCAAGTCAAGTGATTTATATAGCGCGCTACATACCCCGAGGGTCTCAAGGCGCTTGAGGAAGGGTGGGGAATTACTTGTCGAATATCCAGGTTTTAAGTTGTTTTCTGAATGTAAGGTGGTTCTGAGTGAGGCGAAGGTGAGTGGGAAGTGAGTTCCAGGTTTTAGCTGCCAGGTAGGAGAAGGATCTCCCTCCCATGGTGGTTTTGTTGATGCGAGGTACAGTTGCAAGGGCTTGGTTGGAGGATCGTAGGTGGCAGGAGGGGGTGTAGAAGGAAAGTCGTGAGTTGAGGCTTTCGGGTCCAAGTTCGTAGAGTGCTTTGTGTGCGTGGGTTAGGAGGCGGAAAGTAATCCTCTTGTTAACGGGGAGCCAGTGGAGGTTTTTCAGGTGTCCAGAGATGTGGTCTTTACGCGGGATGTCTAGTATGAGTCTGGCTGAGGCGTTCTGGATGCGTTGGAGTTTTTTCTGGAGTTTTGCGGTTGTGCCGGCGTATAGGGTGTTTCCGTAGTCCAGGCGGCTCGTGACCAGTGCGTGGGTGACCGTTTTTCTAGTTTCGGTGGGGATCCAGCGAAATGTTTTTTTGAGCATGCGAAGAATATTGAAGCAAGAAGATGAGACGGCGTTGACTTGTCGGTTCATCGAGAGTGAGGAGTCCAGGATGACGCCCAGGTTCCGTGCGTGGTCCGTCGGGATGGGTGCTTTTCCAAGGGCCTCTGGCCACCAAGAGTCATCCCAGGCGGAGGGGGAGGTACCAAGGATAAGGACTTTAGTTTTGTCAGAGTTCAGTTTTAGATGGCTTTACTTCATCCACTTGGCTACTTCTTTCATTCCTTCATGTAGGCTGGTTTTGGCGGTGTTGGGGTCTTTGGTGAGTGATAGTATCAGTTGAGTGTCATCAGCGTAGGAGATGATGTTGAGGTTGTGTTGGCATGCGATGGCCGCGAGGGGGCTCATGTATACGTTGAAGAGGGTGGGACTGAGTGAAGATCCTTGTGGCACGCCGCAGATGACTTCGGTAGCTTCTGATTTGAATGGTGGAAGGCGGACTCTCTGAGTTCTTCCGGCAAGGAACGAAGTGATCCATTCCAATGCTTTTCCTTGGATTCCAATGTTTCTGAGGCGTTGTATTAGCGTGCTATGACAAACTGTGTCAAAGGCTGCGGAGAGATCGAGGAGGATGAGGGCGACTGTGTCTCCGTTGTCAAGCAGAGTTCGAATGTCGTCTGTTGCTGCGATGAGTGCGGTCTCAGTGCTGTGTTTGGCTCAGAAGCCGGACTGTGAGGAGTCGAGGGATTTGTTGGTTTCGAGGAAGGCGGCGAGCTGGTTGTTGACAGCTTTCTCGATGACTTTGGCCGGGAATGGAAGGAGCGAGATAGGGCGGTAGTTTTTGAGAACCTTTTTGTTCTAGCAAATTCTCTTGTTCTTTCTGTATATCTCTTTTAGGTGCTATTCTGCCTAGCTAGCGCTGTGATGCCCCAGGGTGATTTGAGAGCTTTATAAACTTTTAACATAACATAACATATCATAGGGAGAGGACAGGGGAATGCACAAAGGACCATGGAGGACAGAAGGGAGGGATAGTGTCTGGACATCGACAAAAGAGGGAATGGGCTTTACAACAGAGCATGCAGGGCAGGCAGGACATGCAGCTGCAGCAAAACAGAGCATAAAGGGCAGTAGGGAGTCGCAGCAAAATTAACCATGGAGGGCAAGCGGAAGGGGATGGGGCATGGAACATGGACAGGCAGGGTAGAAGTAGTAGGGACAGGCGGCGGACATACGACCATGCTAGACAGGTGGGAGGGGCAGTGGCAACTCAACAGAACACTTAGAGTAGATAGGAGTGTGGGAGGTCCATGGAATATGGTAGACAGAAAGGAGGGAGCAGGGGCATGCCCACAGACATCAGAGGGCAAGTGGAAGGAGAATTGGGGCAGCAAGCTAAGCACAGAGGAGGGCAATGATGTTCAACCCCCCCACCGTTAGTTGCGATGATGGGCATCTTACTTAACATTAAAAAAACTTAGAAATTCACTGGGAAAAACAAAGGTTACAGGGACATTATAGTTTGGAAATGGAATTTAAAAAACTTAGAAATCCACTGAAAAAACATAGGTTACAGGTACAATATAGTTAGGCTCAAGATTATCTCATAAAAACAGCTGATCTAACTTTAACTTGTGTTAACTTGTGTGCCCACAATGCACTGCTTATGACCTCACTTATTAAATCACTAATGGCATGGTCAGTGACAATACCTGATAACATCACTCATGACATCTCAAATAGAATCACTGATTTCATCATCCAGTGAGTGTGACTGTTACTAAAAAGTGTATGAGTTTTAAATATATATACACCAAGGTGTATTGGTGAATCAGTGGGTGAATGAGTGCCTGTATGGATGATTCAGTGTGTCTGTGACTGACTGTAAAAGTGTGTGATTAGGTGTCTCATTGAATGTTTAGAGGAATGTCTAGTTGTGTGAATGTGGCAGTTGTTGTCTAAATGGCTTTATGGGTGTGTGAGAGGGTGTGTGAGTAGATGTATATGTGAGTGATTGGTGTGGGTTGGTGAGGGGGTATGTGACTGCTTGTATGGATCAGTGAATGTGTGAGTCAGTGGCTGTATGGCTTAATGAGTTTATGTGTGAAGGGATCTATGGTTGAGGGAGGGTGTGTACGGCTGTGTCAGTGAGTGATTGAATGTGTCAGTGGTATATGGATGAGTAACTGCATATCGGAAATGCAGTATAGGTTAGTGTTAGAGTATATGAGTGACAGAAGGGTGAGTGAGTGATTGTGAGAGAAGCTGTATGGGTGTGTGCTTGTTTCTGACTGACTATTTAGGTGAGTGTGTACATGGTAGTATCTGTATGAATACTTGAGTGGATGTGTGTATAAGTGTATGGGCGAGTAAGTTGCTATGCAGTTGACTGTATGGTTGAGCAAGCAGGTGCATGAGTAGCTCTATGGGTGGCTGCCTCAGTGTGTGAGTGGCTGTATGGGTGAATGAGTGGATATGTCAGTGGGTATCTTAGTGAGTGAGTGGGTATATGAGAGGCTATATGGGTGTGTGAGTAGATGTGAGTGAAGTCCTAAGAATCAGGTTGTTGCTGTGTAAGTACTGGCATGTGTATATGAATGGGTTTGAGCATGGTAGTGTGGAAGCTTGAGTGGGTGTATGAAAGGTCATAATGGGGTGTGAGTGCGTGGATCAGAGAGTCTGTGGAAGATGTCATAAGTGATGTCATTTGGGATATTATCAGTAATGTGACTGACCATGTCAGGAGGGATGTAATATGTGAGGCCGTAAGCAGTGCATTGCGGGGTCATGAGTTATAGTTAGCTCAACTATATCCTGTCTTTGGCAAACCAGGGAGGCTGATAGAATCTAGGTAAGTTGCTATTTGTTCCAATGCATAATAGACCTTGAGTTAAATGAGTGTTTATTTTTTCTTGTAGATAGCAGAGGATATTTCAGATGATCATGTCATGTTTAAAAGACAATTGAAAAATGTAATAACTAATTTGATGCTTAATATTGAAATGAATATTAATATTGGGTCAATTGTAGCCCATTCATGAGGTGCAGTTTGATGTAGGCAATCCAGTTAGGCGTGTGCGCTAGGAGCCTTGATTTCATAGGCCGTTCATGCGGCAGGGTGGTCTAGTGAAGCAGCACATGTCAGACGAGGACTACAGGTATTAGGAGCCAGACTCCAGTGGTGCGGCACGGGATCCTGCATCCAAATATACCCATTCATTCTGCTCACAATGCTCTTGTTGCATCAGGAGACCCACTGCGCTCAGGTTCGTCACCCAGGCGGCGCACTGCCTAGGGTGATTGGGGCACTCCCAGCAGTCACTCGGTGGTGTAAGGAGGGTGCAGTCTCAGAGTCAGGAGAGGCCCAGGTGCTGGGGCATCTCTAGACAGCGCACAGGGGAGCGTGACTCACTGATTCCTCCAGAGAAGAGTCTCCAAACGTCCCTCCTGGCAGCATCGCTTGAAATTCACCAAGCCCGCAAGCGGTCCTGCATACTGTGCTGTTCTGCTCGGGCCAGAAGTGCTCACTGTCGCCTAAGACAGGGACCCCACATTGTACCCATGTCTCTTGCCCTCGACTCAATGCCATCGTTGCCTCAGCTCACCCAGTATAATTGATCGGAGGAGGAGGGGCACCGGTCGTGGGCACAGCTCGCCACTCGGCTGCAACAAGTTGACCCACATTGCTTTCGAGGACAAACCAGTCCCACTGCCTTGCAGGTGCCAGAACAGGCCTCAGCGATGCCAGGGGCAGCATCAGGCCTCCGCCTCAAACACCAGGCTGCGGGTAGGTGCGTAATATGGTGTGTCCTTTTCAGTTGGGTCCGTACCTTTGGATGCGTTTCCTCGGAACCACGTTTCACGGAGTGCATTTCTTTAGATTTGTTTAGACTGGGAGGGACGAATTACGAGAGGATAGCCCCCAGCTCGGGTGATATGACAAGGTTTTCCTGGGTCCTGCAGCATAGTTCCATTAAGTAGTGGCTGCCATGTTAGGCAGTTAGCGACTCCCCCTTCCCATAGTATTCATCATGAGGGTCAGTGTTCCATGAGGAAATGGCCCTGGGGATCGATACATTTTTCAAATCCAATTTGGGCTCAGTAGAGAAATTAGCCACTCTTTGGGAGGCTTCAAAGTAAATATTTGCAGACTTGATATGTCAAAACACACGGGTGTACTTCACTTTATTCAGGGGCAGATTGTAGGGTTGGAGGAAGATCTGGTTGATCTGGGACATGCTCACAGGGAGACAGTGGAGCAGAAAATATTGAGTGATAGCAGTGCTGAGCTAGAGAAATACAATAAGCTTGCTCAGAAGGAGGTTGCATATTTTGGTAGGTATGTCACAGTCAGAATCTGTGGTGAGCGTGAGCAACCAGGCACTACTCTAGCAGCCTTTATTCGTATTAGGCATGAGACCAGTGAGGTTCTCTCTTTCTGTGGTACTATTCTGACCTCTAGATCTCTTGAATTCCATATGATGAACAAGCCACAGCTGACTATTTAATACATTTGACCATGTAATGGTTGTCAGATATGCACAGTGAATGGCTCATGCCCCCCTTCACCTCAAATAAATCTCTGCCCCATTGAAAGATATGCCAAGCAGAAAAGTGCCAGGCTCTGATGCGTTGAAAGTGACCTTTTATAAGGCATACTCGGACAAACGTATAGCTCATTTGGTCAGCCTCTTCCAGAGAAGGTGTGTGATGGTTGTATGTCTCTGGCCATACAAGTAGCATTGCTAGTTATCCTGCTTGACCCAGGTAAACCAGCTTCCTACTGCTTGTCATAAAACCTGATGTCCCTATTAAGTACAAACACAAAGGTTTTTCTAAAATTCCTGGCTTACCATCTTTCACCTCTGCTTCCAAGTGTTGTGGGCCTTGAGGAGTCTGGCTTTGAACTCGGCCAATCCCTCATATACAATTGCTGTACTCTCTTTGGTGTGATTTCATGTGTTGTACATGCCACAGTGATTTTTTTATATGCTGAGAAAGCTTTCAACTCTCTTGAGTGGAGGTTAATGCTTTCTGTACTGCATCGTGTGGGAGTGGGGAATATATTTTTCGAGCTGATCCAGGTCATGTATGCAGAGCTAACGCCACAGATATATGTCAATGGCTGTGTATCAGCACTGATTGCTATCCATGGGGCACGTGTCAGGGGTGTCTCTTGTCCCTGCTGTTATATGTGCTGGTTGCAGAAATATTGGCATGCGCACTGTGTGAGTATCACACCTACTGTGGCATTTGCTTGCCATAATATAATCTTATAGTATCTGTGTTGTGTTGTGTCGTAGGTAAGGAGTTCCAGTAGACTTGGATAGGTTACAGATAATAAGTTTATTGTTCCTAGATGGTTAGATAAGTTTTCCAGTAGATATGTAATATAAGCCCCACCAGGAGCAGTCTCTCTTTTGCTCAGCCCAGGATCGAACTGACAGTCCCACTCACAGCATACCAAACATTCCAATGACATCACATTCACACTAACATTCCACTCACACTGGCTGAACAGCAGAGGCAGAGAAACATGGAAGATGCAAGGTAGAAAACTTAGATATACAATCTGTTTATGCAGATGGTACGGTTCTATATGTCCAGGACCTTGAACTTATCCTTGAGGTGGTCCTCACGGAGGTCGTGCACTTTGTTGGGCATTCAGGACTGCGAATAAATTGGGACACATTTGCTCATATTTACTCCTATTCACACCATGGCACTGGTGCAACTAGAGTTCCAGCTCAGGTGGACAATGGAGACTGTTCACTACCTAGGTGTCCATGTGCACACTGACCCGGAAGTGGTGATACATGAAAAATATGGGTAGGCAGTGCATCGCCTCCCTGAGTTGCGGACCAGTGGATTTGTCTACCCCTCTCCCTCTGCAGCTGAATAGCAATCATGTGGTGGTGTTGTAAATAAAACAGCGATAATGTTAAGCATTCGCTGAAGACATGTTATTGTGTCTTCGTTATAGTTTTCCCGCCCATACTTAGAAGTACGTCCGGACTCCATTTTGTTTTCCGGCATCCATCTTGTGGGCTGCGTTTTGCCATGTGCTCGCCACGAGGCAAGTCCTACCTCACTGACCATCACCCCAGGAGTTTGCCCAGCAACAGGCTATAAATAGTTCCAGCTTATCTAGTGCATGCCCAGTACATGTAACATCTGTTTCTGCTTAGAAGGATTGAAATGTGCATTCGGGGGGCTTCATGAACCGTTAACTCCACCCATGTATCGATCATGTTCGAGAAATGACCTTATATGGTTGTAAATCATGCTTTTCAAGTTGTAACCGCCCACTTATGGGCCCCTTCTTTGCGTATAAAAGGGGACCGCGTGTCCGAGTTCTTTGTGCTACCTTGTACAATACTGTAGAGTGTTGTGTGGGCTGTAGTACCACCTTTAAAGGTTTATTAAACTTTGTCTTTGTATTTCCAATTTCTTATGTAGTCTGAGGACTTATCGTACAGAAGGACGAACCCTTTTCGCACTCACAGGCCTTGCTGAGGCCTGAACTCAAATAAACAAAGAGAATCCAACCCGCTGGTAGGGTGAAGTGTTCAACATGTGTTGGAGCACTTAGTGTTTTGTAAAATACCCCTCACACATCAACAGGGCCCTTGGTGTCATGCTTCATCATCGGGGTCTTCGCACCCCTCTAATGGGATGCGGCGTGCTACGACCTACAATTACGTGGGAGCACTTATAGTTAATGACTATATGTGGTGCATGTGTATTGGGTGTATTTACAAGTGAGTGGTGGGACGTGGTGAAGATTTAAAAAGTACCTGGCACATGAGTCTACTGGAAACATTTTATTCTTAACTCTGGCTGGTACTATTAAAAAAGGTGCAGTGTGAGGTCAGATCTGTTGTATTAATGAACAGGACCTCTGGTGTGCGTCGACATGTTTCGGAGGCAAAGCTTCTTCTTCAGGACGGGGGCACAACATCCCCACGTTACTCACGCATTTCTTGATAATTTCAAAATGTATTATACAAAAGTGAAATATAAGGCTAAAATGTGCCTAGAGCGGTCTGCTACAAGTTTGTTCATCTGGTCGTTTTAAGTTTTATACTCACAGGATCGGGACATATTAGGGACATATTAATCACTGCCTTTTCCCCAAACGCTGCTCCGCTGAAGTGAGGTGGTCACAGAGCTATCGCTATTTATACCCTGTATTTAATTGAGCGGAAACGTGACATGGCCAAACATGGGTGTTCCGATGTCAGTAGGTTAATTGCATGCCCTTGTTTGACAAATCCGATCATTAGCCATACATCTTGCGGCTTGATGTGTCAGAAGGGGCTTGTGACCGATGAGCGTCGCTACACTCGAGTGGTCATTTGTGCGCACCAAAAAAATGGCTACACATTACCTAACGGCACAACAGTGTGTCAATGACCTAAAATGGACGATCATTGAGCAACTACCTTCAGAGGACGGTCTTTTTCAAAAAGAACAAAGATGGGTATTCCGCCTTGGCACCCAGCTAATAGGGTTGAATGATGAGGTGCCTTGGGGACAACTATCCCACTAAAAACCGCCTCAAAAACTTAAGCCTGTTTCAGTAATTTATGTGTATATATTTAAATAAATGATTCTGACTGACCGATTTTTAATAACAACTATTCCCTGCACCGCTCAAACAATGACCCATGGCAAGATTCTTATCATGGTTGTGGTAGCTGTCTGATTTTCTAAATACGTCTGGCAACATCGCTATGATAAAATACATCGCCACAGAATAACCATCTGGCGCCAGGACGCATGCGCGAAGGACTACTGCCAAATGTTAAAGAACACCGGCACAGTACGCATGCGCGAAGGACTACCGTCAAATCCTCGCGCATGCGCACCAACGACCACTCGAGTGTAGCGACGCTCATCGGTCACAAGCCCCTTCTGACACATCAATCCGCAAGATGTATGGCTAATGATCGGATTTACAAGAGCATGCAATTAACCTACTGACATCGTAACACCCATGTTTGGCCATGTCACGTTTCCGCTCAATTAAATACAGGGTATAAATAGCGATAGCTCTGTGACCACCTCACTTCAGCGGAGCAGCGTGTGGGGAAAAGGCGGTGATTAATATGTCCCGATCGGGTGAGTATGAAACTTAAAACGACCAGATGAACAAACTTCCCAAGTAAGTGAGAATGTATTTTGACACCTGCATTACTTCTCACTATAGATTGCAAAAATAGCAACACCCCAGACGTTCCTATTGCTCATGAAGCAAGCAAGCAAGCTTCATAAGTATGACAACTATTGCCAGTACTTCCTAGTATTTGTGTTTCTGTGTTGTATGTTATGTTAGTGTTTTTTCTTTCACAGGGCTTATTAAAAGCATATGGTGAGGTTCCAGGTGACTGCACCTGCTTGAACTACCCTGTACATGGGTAACCATTAGTTGTTGTTTCTTTTTGTCTTTCTACAGGTCATTGAGCTTGTAGCAGACCGCTGTAGGCACATTTTAGCCTTATATTTCACTTTTGTATAATACATTTTGAAATTATCTAGAAATACGTGAGTAAGGTGGGGAAGTTGTGCTCCCGTCCTGAAGAAGGAGCTTTGCCTCCGAAACATGTCGACGCACACCAGAGGTCCTGTTCATTAATACAACAGATCTGACCTCACACTGCACCTTTTTTAATAGTACCAGCCAGAGTTAAGAATACATTTTTTCCAGTAGACTCATGTGCCAGGTACTTTTTAAATCTTCACCACGTCCCACCACTCACTTGTAAATACACCCAATACACATGCACCACATATAGTCATTAACTATAAGTGTTTCCACGTAGTCGTAGGTCGTAGCACGCCGCATCCCGTTAGAGGGGTGCGAAGACCCCGATGATGAAGCATGACACCAAGGGGCCTGTTGGTGTGTGAGGGGTATTTTACAAAACACTAAGTGCTCCAACACATGTTGAACACCTGACCCTACCTGCGGGTTGGATTCTCTTTGTTTATTTAAGTATCTCTGTGGAGCAAGAATGCATTTCCCATTTGGTCTACCTCCCCATCTTGGTTTTTTGTAGAGGCCTGAAGTCATCAGTGGTGCTGCCTTGGTTTATATTCCTGTTTGCAAACATTGTGTAGTGAGGAGGTCCATGAAGCAAGGTTGTAATTAAAAAAGATTTATTCATGCAGGTAACAAGTAGTATAGTTGTAGACAACATGTAGTTAAGTTCTGAAGGAGAGCCCCACCAGGAGCAGCCTGTCTGCTGCTCAGCCCATTCCCAACTGTCACTTCACCTCTCTGTGTCCCAACATTCCGAGGCTCATCAAGACTCCAACATTATATTGAGTCAGAGCACATGCACTGGCTGAGCAGGAGTGGTATAATACAATACATAACAAATGCAGGATACTACATATCCCTTTTCCTTCTAACAGAAGAACAAATACAATGTGTGCTAAAATATAACGAGGGTGAGCAAAGGACTGAAAGCAAGGAAGGAACAACGGTGTGACAGAGAGATCGTAAAGGGAAAGAGCAAGACAGGCAGAGCAAGAAGATAGATGGGAGAAGACAAAGAGGAGAGGGTAAAGTGTAAATAGGCAAATAGAATAAACGTATCCTCTACAACAATGAAATAGAAAGAAGGAGACAGTAAGACGCAAGAGAGGAAATAAAAATAGAGAGAAACAGGCGTACCAAAGACAACCCGTATGCACACCGACTGGCCAGGCAGGCAAGCAAGGAAAGAAGGACAAGGCATGACGGGAACAGAACAGAAGACATACCCAAGCAACGGGAGAAGAGAAGGAAGATATTTCCCCGAGCAAGAAAGAACAAGAAGAACATTGCAGAAGGGAAAGACTGAAGACTGTAGAAGAAAAAACTGCGAAATGTGTATGGTCCAGACTCCAAAGATGAAAAGGAAATGACATCAAGATGAAATCTGAACAAATGATAAGAAGAAGCGAAGAAATACAAACAGTATCACTTATCCTCCCCTATTATCCAATAGACAAACCAATTAATATAAAATGTATAGCGTGGCGTAATAAAATCGACAATGTAACATTAACAATTTCATAGCGAGAAAATAACAGCCAATAGCACAAGGACCCATGGCCGTCCTCTACACTGTGAATGGGACAAAAAACCATGCCATAGCAGGCCGTGTAAAGTCAACCCCCTTTTGAAGATAAACAGTAGTGCCATGTAGAGATGAGATTAAGACCCATAAGACGCCCTGTGTGAGGGTGACTGAGTAAATATAAATGGGACTGTGACTCATGAAACAGTTCCCTGTGAACGGGTACCTGTAAAAATTGAAATGGAACTGTTTCCCACACAACGGTGCCCTGTGTAAGGGTTAAAACCGTAAGTGATCCATGTAGGCAAATGTATGTGGGGAAATGAGGCTAGACCCAAACCCATCCATGTGTAGGGAAGTATAGTGTGTAAAACATACACCTGTGAATACAACCATGAACCTAATGCAGGTAAGTATAGCGTAGTAAACAAAGAGGGACCACATCCCTTTGCAGTTGCCTGGTGCCATCTCCTGGACTAAACATGCCTTGCTGGTGCACCTGGCATTGGCCAGTAAACAGCTGTGGGTGCAATGGGATGCACTCAAACTTCCATGCGAACGTGGGGGAAATATTGCCTCCGACCTTGAGGCTTATTATTGAACGGCTCAATTCATGTTTGCCTATTACTGGCTTCATGGTCTGGCAGATTTGCTGCACTTTCGGCTGGAACGAGAAGCGGCATCTCCTCTGTATTTGCCTCAATTTTGACTCAATTTTCATGTGATCGCTCTCATAGGCACCATGCAAAGCCTCTGGAAGAAATCCATGGACATGCAAAATAGGCTCTATTATACTATTATACTCCCAAACTCCCAAAGCTTCCTCTAGAATTGAGCACATGGTTTCTGCTATGACAGGAAAGGGCGGGGGTGGTAGTCCTGTGGGAGCTAGGAATACAGTATATGGGTGACTTTATTGAAAATGGGGGCCCTCACAATTGGACTCCGATTAGCACACAATGCGCCACTCCAACTGTACTTATGCAGTTTCACTATTATTGGGCATGCCACACGATGGGCCTTGCTAATTGATACTCTTGCAGAGCCATTAGAGCTAACACCTCTCATCTACTTATTGCAGGCAACAACGCAACAACACATGATTGCAACATTATGCGCCTTTTCGCATGATACCCGGTGCCCTGGCATCACCAATGCTTGCCGTTACTGGCAGGATGACTTAGGTATAGATAATACTGAAAAGCAGTGTCCTTATTGCTGCTCAGCGGTTCGTACTTTTTCTCTGAATGGTCAGCATCAGCTTCTTCATTTTAAGTATCTCAATCAGGTATATTACACCCCATCCCGACTATACTGATATGGTCTGCATTTCGATTGTTGTTGTCCATGCTGTGGCACAAATGACACAGTCTTTGAACATGTGGAGTGGTGCTGCCCTGGCGTACAGAGCTTCTGGCTTGAGATATTTAAGGTTTTGGCAGAGATTACAGGGGAGGCAGTTGACTAAACACTGCTGGTGGGCCTTGAATGAATGAATGAATGAATGAGTGGCATACTGAAACTGGATATTTTAACACCCAGTCAGATGCCAACTACGACCTTATGCCACCCCACAGCTGCCCCAGTGATATCTGGGGCCTGTATCAGGGATACTTGACGCTTGCTAGGAGCGATGTTGATGCAGATGAGGAGTAAATCAAAATTGATGTGGAGGACTAATCTGCCTGATTATTAAAGGTGAGTAGTTCTGCCTGCTCTGTGCGTGGGCGAGTAAAGTGTTGGGTATGGGACTCTATTTCATATGCTGTGTATATCTATATGTCAGGACATTGTGTGTAGGTCAGCAGGGACGACTATGTGGAGGCATATACAACTGTGATGGTGACGCCTGTATTTGCTGTTATATGTTTGATACCACCCTGTATCTTTGACCTGTGCCTATGATAAATCTGCCATGTACCCGCAATGTTGACATATCAATCACGCGCCACCTGTCTGTACTGGAAGTGTTATTCCATATATTGCCTGATTGTTCAATCTAACTAAATAAACATAAAGTTAAAAATACAGCACCTTCCAACCCTTTCCCCAGTGATGCAGGGCAGCTCAGCAAGGTGACTTGCTGTTCTGTCCTGTGCTACTATTTTAATTTAATTTTAATTTAATTTAATAACGATTTCTAAAGCGCCTGGTGACCCAAGGGCATCCCCGCGCTATAAGATTTGTGATCCTGTTGAGGGGGAGGAGAGGGAGGGGAGACAGTCAAGGGGACTTCATTTAGGAAACAGATGAGTCTTTAATTTCTTGCGGAATGCTAGGTAGTTAGGTTCAAGTCTGAGGGAGCGGGGAAGAGCGTTTCATCCCGTAGCTGCTTGAACGGAGAATTGTCACAAATATTTCCCTAATGCAGGTGGGAAACTTTTACACCAGTATGATCCGCTTAGTGTTTCCAAACCATACCCCCTGCCACTGTCCATGCAGGCACCAGCGGTGGGCTGGTAGGGCCGTGATGGGGTGGGGGGGATTTCGAGGGACGTCTCTCGAAATTTCCCTCAACGCAGCCCCACCGCCTCACCGCTGTAACCTGCATGGACCGAGGCTGCTTGCACCACTACGGCCAGTGTGAAATTGCATCTGCAGCTACGTCCAGTCAAATGCGAACACTGATTACTGAATTGCGGTTTACGTTTTCTTGTCATTTTTTAATGTTCAATCTGTGAAAAAAAAATCTGATTTACAGTTCTCTTTATTGGACTTTGTCATTTTGGTGCAATTTTTTCTCATTACATTGTTCTCTAATTTTCTATATTTGTTCTGGGATTTGTATCGTGTTGTGTTGTGACTTTGCAACTATTTTCTTACTGCTAAGCATATTACAGATTTACTTAAGTTAACCCTGTCTGATTTCTATGTATCTACTAGGGCATTGACTTCAGGTTCAAATTATTAACACTGGTTTTCACATTAAAACGTTTGTGGCCTTATTCATTGTGGTGGCCTCCCATCAACCCCAATAAATAATGCATTTTTTTTTTAAAAATGTGCACGAGCAAAAGTCATACCTAAAAAGACATCACACCTTTCACTCTGAAACACATTTCCAGGATCAGTTTTTGCTATGACAACTGTTTCAGTCTTTGTTGTTACTATTTTTCTTTAAGTGCTAATTCATATTATCATAAAAGGCACCAAGGCCACGATGCAGGTCAATTGACAGGTATATCAGTGTATGCAATGTTATTTTGTCCAAAAGTAGAGAAAACTTTAACTAAAGTCTAAACATTCAAAGAGAGTTATGAATACACACGGAAAACATCAGCAGTAATATAGTGTGAATCCATTCAATGTCTCATTACAATATTCAACATCTTAATATCCTTCAAATATAAGGTTCAAAATGCTGGATAGAAGCTTCGAGGGCACCCAAGTTAAGTGATAATGGTGGTTATAGGCCTTTAGGCAAGAGGAAAATGCTTTAGAACTGTGTTAAGAGGTTGCCTCTAAGGCCCAGGGTATTGGTGCAGCAGTGAAAGAACCACTTCAATTTTGTCAAAGAAAGACAATGTATCTCTAAATCCAGATTGCTTGAATGGTTTGATGTCTCACAAATGAGCCCATGACTGCAAATATTCAAGTAAACTGTTCCAACTTTTTGGGCCATTTTAAGATGGCTGCCTATCAGAGTGCATTCATCCATGGTGGCAATCTTTGAATGGGTTTCTTAAAATAATACACATTAATTCAAAGATGGCTGTCTGAATGAGTTTGTATGTATTGTGGCCATCTTTGTGGCCAAACCCAGTTTGATGATAGATCCAACTTCTAATCAGTTCATAAATTTAAAGGGTGCCAATTCACTTTGAATCGCTGACTTCTTTTTCCTGCCATTTTGTGATTTAGAAGAAATATTTTATATATATAATGTCTAGGCCTATAGGGCCAAGTTGCATTGGCCTTGCCAATGCCTGTTCTACATTGTTAGTAAAACACTTTGTTTGCAGGAATTTAAAGAAAAACCTGTATTAAATTGTGACCCAAATGAAGGAGTCAGTAGAGAGCAGCATATTTTACCATCTTTTGTATAAATAAAATGGAGACTGTCTAGTCAAACTGCCTGAATAGCTAGCTTTTTTAAATAAAAGTCATAATTTGGGTAAATGTTGGTGCCTGATCAAAATATAAAGCCGACTTGCAGAATTATTGATTTGGTAAGCCGATACACCATTGTTACCACCAGCATATGACTCAAGAACAAAAGTATCACAGTCCTTTTCAAGAATAACCCCATTCTACAATATTAACAGCAAACAGTTGTTAAATATCAGCCAGATAGCTTCACCCTCTTATGATACAAAATGTCTGGAAGTTATGCTAAATCCTGAGCACGCTTGGCAACCCCTTGAACACTGAGTATGCGTAATGTAGAATTTTGTAAAAATAGGGCCCTGTGACCTAAACTAAAGCATACCAGTTGAGAGGTCACAGGTGGGGTTACACTTAGTCCAAAGACAAATGCGCACCGAGGGAAACCCTGATTGATCCCACAGATATGTAGTCCCACCACGGACAGAACCAATGAGATTTGCCAAAATAAAACACGTTTGGCCAAAGACGTGCGTTCCCAAAATACCACAAAGTTAGATGCCACTTGTATTTAGGAACACTCAGTGAATCAGGACACAACATGCACACTGCACCACACTGAACATCTGGACACACGCAAACACTGGCCCACACTAGCCCTGCCAGGGGTTGAGAGCCATCTGGGTACCCCTTATCAGATCGTTTTACCTGTCATTTATGACTAGGATACTTTTCAAAGAATGTCGAAGAGTATTATTGTGCCCACAGTGTGTATATGTGCGTGGCCAAAACCTATGAATGCCATGAACTGTCTTCGGATGTACATTTGTTGATACTCTCCTGGCTGTTGCATTGAATTAACCCAACTTGTTTCTGTTTTGCCAGACACCTCTTGTCTTTTCATTTGTTTAAGGTATATTCATATTCGAGCTACAGAAATACCATCAATACCCCAGATTTATATCTCGTCCCTATTTTCTGAAATCAAGAGTGGCACTCAACTTGAAACAAATTCAACCTAGTATTACATGATGAATATCCATATGTCAAAGACTTAGCTATTCAGACTAACATATCTCAACTAAAGTCAACAACCCCAAATGAGATATTGAAAAAAGACCACTACACCAGTAAGGAAAATTAAAGTGGTGCGACTGCCACAACCAAGCTAATGCACTGAGATATAAGAACTTGAAGCTGTCAGAACCAGTGTGTGAGGATCCTCAATAGATCCTCAGTGCTCATGCCTACTAGCAGTTCTTTGTCAGCAATTGAATTAAGCAAAGACCATAAAGAATTATCAGAGAGCATATTTAATAAATTTATTTTTAAACTTGGAACTTCCAGATTGTGAACCTCTGTAAAATTCCTCTTAGAAAGAGTTGGAGTGGTTTTGAATCCCATTGAAATGTTATTCCTTTATTCATTCTTTAGCTATATATATCTTAATTGCATTTTGTAGTTATCACTACACCTTTCTTACTCTCCTTGCTTCTGTAATACTTTTTGGTGTGATAAAAATAGGATAAACTGTCAATGTATTGACCTTTCCCGAAAATGTGCATTATCCTTCTCCTTTGGACATGCTGAACTAGTGTACTAATTGTAATATATTTTGACTTTTTAAAAACCAACTTTATAATGATTGTCGTTTAAAAAAAATGAAAACATGGTATTTCTACTGAGATATTGTAGCAATCCACATTAAAGGCATGATGTACTTGACTGAATAAGAAACGGTCATGTGGCCCAGGGCAAGTCTTTTCACTTGGAGGAAGCTATAATATTCCTGTTCACTTGGAGGATGCTATAATAATGGTACTACCATCAGGATTAATCAATAACTTCAGTAATGCTGATCCCCTTAGTTATAGTGTGGAACAATTTATTGTATGTAAGTGATGCAACATTTCAGAAACTTGCTTATAACTATCAATTAAATTAGGTGAAGGTGCCAACAAAAAAGCAAGGGAAGCCCAAATGTTTGTTGTTAAGTGTAAACTATAAACTAACTCACTTGAATACTATTGGTGATGAGGGAGAGCGAGTTGTAGCATAGCTGTCTGGGGGAGTTGGCAGAGTTGGTGTTGGTTGTTGAAGTATGCTGGTCCTGCATTCTCGAGGGCTTTGTAGGCATTAATGAGAAGCTTGAATTTGCAGCATTTCTGAATTGTTAGCCAGTGCATTCTATGAGTTAGGGAGCAATATGCGCACTTGTGGTGATGTGTAGGGTGAGTCTGGTGGCGGTGTTCTAGATGGTTTGGTGTCTTTGCATGAGTTGGTTGGAGATGCAGATGTACAATGCGGTGCCGAAGTCAAGTTTGCTGGTGATGGGGCCTTAAATGACCGTACGTCTTGTGTGCGTGGGGGGCCATTTTAAGATTTTGCTAAGCATTCTGAGGATGCGGCGTTGACCTGTTTATTCATCAAGAGCCTATTGTCAAGGAAGAAGCAGAGGTTTTTGGCATGGTCTGTGGGGGTGGGTGTGGGATTTAGGTTGGGTAGCCACCTGGAGAAGTCACAGGGGAAGTTCTTAATTCTGAGGATCAGGATCTCCATTTAGTCTTTGTTGAGTTAGAGGCAGTTCTCTTGCATCCAGTTAGCCATATTGGACATGCAGGTGATAATGTTGTTCCTGGTGGTGTTGTTTGTGTCAGCGAGGGAGCCAATGTGCTGGGTGTCATCAGCGTAGCAGATAATGTTAATGTTGTAGGTTCTAAGGATGTGGTGAGAGGTGCCATGTAACATGGAGGGAGGAAGCCCTTGGGGCCTCCACAGATGAGCTTCTTGTGTTTAGAGGTGAAAGTGTAGAGTCTGACTTGTTGTGTCCTGTTGGAGATGAAGAGGTGATCCTACTTAGGGCAGGTTCTTGGATTCCTGATTCCTGACATCTGGTGATAACGGGTGCCTTGGGAGACAGTGCCGAACACTGGCAAGAGGGAGAGCAGGATAAGTGTAGTGGTTTCTCCTCTGTGGCTGCCAGGGGGGCGGTGCACATGCTGTGGTTGCTGCTGATCCCGGACTGGGTGGAGTCCAGGATGTAGTGCTGTTCAAGATGGGCAGAGAGCTGCTTGTTGATCTCTTTCTCAAGGACTTTGGCTAGGAAGAGAAGGTGCGGGAACAGGTTTAGTTTTTTTTCAAATCTCAAATAACTTCCTCATTATAAGTGTCAATAGCATCATATGGAAAGTTTGAAATGGATGTTAGCATACATTTAAAGTCACTTAGGCAAATCACATTGACATCAATGCCCAGTTCATCCAGGTTTTCAATAAATTCCTGCATGCAAATGATTGAATTCTCCTTTTCTTTTTCAGTTTCTAGAGTTTTTAAGGTGAATAGCATCTCAGTGTTGCTGATCACAAGATTAGATTACACATTCCTTGATCTCATTTATAGTGTAGCCTTGTTTTTATGGATAGTTGGTGAGCTTTCATTAATTTCAATTTCCGTGTATATTTAAAGCAGTCATTTCTACTTTGCACATAGTCACCATTGAACACTTGGTTCTAGTCAAATTAAGTAATGCTGTGAAAGAATCATTAAGGTTCTTGTAGATATTGCATTTATGTGGAATGTTTTTATGACTCCTTAAACCTCAACCCACTTGAGTCCTGCCTCATGTGGTATGCATTTGTACCCTTTTCTTGTCCGCTAGCTTCTTTTTGTTTTTTGCAGAAAATATTCTCTTCTGCCTCTTAGTTGTTCCCTGCAGTTACACTCTATTCTTGCCCTTCTTTTCAGAGGCCGTATTAGTCTCAAACAATTACCATGATAATCTTATATTCTGGTGTACCAGGTTCACTATCTTCCTATGTACTCAGTTCTTCTGTGGTATAAGACGTATATTTCTATATTTAAAGATAGATTGACATCCCAGTAGATATATTTTATTTATTTATATAATATATATAGTACTAAAAATATGTACTTTATCTTGTTAAAAATGACAAAAAAGGTATGTAAATGTAATAAATATGTAACTTTGAAACATTTCTATTACAAATTAAACAAAAAGAAAAATGTGGGTAATTTTATCATTAATTTGTGGTTTAAATATTTAAATTTATAACGTAAATAATATATTGAGATTATTTTATAAATTCATACTATTTAATTTGAGGAGTTGGTGAGCCGTATTTCCATTTAAATAGTTTGAGAATAATATTAAATATTTAGAAATATTTAGAATTTTATTTTTAATTTTTTTAATACATGAATACTATTACATTTACCAAATATTTCTTAAACTGAAGTCTCCACCAACATGTGTAAGGTTAATTGTAATAACTTTAGAATCGTAAATTCTAATATGGGAGGCTCCCCCTTCAATGGATGAGGTGTAGGTCTGTAAGTCTACACATAAGTGTAAATATCCAGTCGAAAATGGTGAAACACAACAACGAGGATCGTTACACCTCGGTGTAAGAGTATACATGAATAAATGTAGACATGTAAATGTACCTTTGGTATTCATGTTCTATGTTTTCTAAGGTTAACAAAATGTTTTCACTATTGGTGTTGCCAATTCCAGTACAAATGTTTCTGATATTGGCAAAGCCAATAGCTGGTTCTGCAGCAGATTATGGACCGTTTTCATTTACACCTCTTAGTGATGTGCCTCATCAAAAATGCTGGTTCTGAATTAATAATTATCTTATCACCTTTCTTAACCCATACTAATACTTTTTGCATTTCTTCCTTACGTTAGAAGTTCATAGATTACTCTGAAATATAGTCAGTCTTCTCGCCCACAATGACTTCAGCCAAACACGAGTAAGTCATTTCAGTGATTGACAGCCAGCCAATTAATTGGTACCTTTGTTTTGGCTTTCTCCATCTTAATAACAACTCAAAGGAAAGCAGTGCATTGTTGACCCACTAGTCGATTTAGGCATGTTTTAAAATACATTTTCAAACAGGTAGCTCCTCTTTTTTCACAAAAATAAAAATGTTCGATATCTGCTTTTGGGTGGTCCGCAGTGGCATCTTCTTCACAGAACACTTTCATTTTTTTTTAACTATCACGCATTTTGAAATATGTCACATTATATTACAATTACATTAAAAAATTGTCACTTTTCTTGTCACCGAAACACTGCTCTTTGGCCTGAATTTAAAGTAGCTTGTTTTTTATAGTCATCCCATTAGAATAATGATAATTATTCCGCTCCCAGCGTAATTTATGAATTGCTGTCAAGTCTCGGCAACACACTTCAACTCCAAGGGTCAGTGACGTTCTGTGGCTATTCATCGATCACAGCCCAGGGAAAAGACGGGCATCAGTTTGAAGAAAGGCTTTGGAATGAAGTTCAGGAATAGCAGAGCAGGTTCGGTGTTTGATTCGACTTCTTAGAATTAGCCTCTTTCCACATTAATTCTTAAACATAACGTTTTATATGTGATTAAACCAAATGATAGCATAACATTTATTTGACAAAACAAATGTATGTAAAGTGTTTTTTTAATTTCCAACTTTTTGGTTGAATGTGCCACGGTATAGAGAACCATTAATTCAACAATACATTGTGTTTTTTTCAATCACTGATTTTCCAAGTTGTTTTCTTATCAGAAAATAGCAATGGCTGCTGGGATTCACTTTTGCTGTGTATATTTCCGCATAAACTGTATGGAGATTTGAGCAAGCGAAACATGCAAGCTGAGCTTGAGTCAGACAGTTTTAGGTGGATTTTCATTCCTTTCGATTTTTGGCAAATTGGTGAATACATTTTCTAAAAGTAAATAGGTTACAAAGGGACACTAATCTCATATTTCTTTTTACTGGCCTGCAATGTAAGCTTGGTCCTCCCCTGGAGTATTGAGAGTTTATCTGCCCCAGGATTATTTTGAAAGAATGGTGGCAAATGGTACATCTTTGACACACTTTGTGTGAAATTGTTCTAAAAATGCATAGACGATCTAGATTTTCCTTTTACATTAAATAGGCTTGTTGGACATAGCCAATATTTCACAATGTTTTAGAATCAGAGATCATGTTTTAGGAATTGTTTCCCTGTACCAATAGTGAAAATATCTCAGTAAATCTAGTACCATAAAATTAAATAAAAAATCCTTTCAAGCCAGACCCGAGAGTCTAATCGCTATAAAGGAGAAAAATAAGACGAGACAAATGGCAAAATCTCATTCTTTTCATAGTTCAGTTTAGCTGTCTCTGAAAAAGTCACTCGAGGGCATATTATCAAGAAAAGGCGTTGCATTATCGCCGCTTTTATCGGCAGGAAACTGCCGATAAAGCGGCGCTAATGGCCTTGATAATATGCTCTATGAATTCCAAACGAGGCCCATGTTAGATGTCTTCACATCTAAAATGGGCTTCTATTGGAATTCATAGAGCATATTATCAAGCCCATTATCGCTGCTTTATCGGTAGTTTCCTGCCGATAAAAGCGGCGATAATGGAACGCCCTTTCTTGATAATATGCCCCTCGATTCTCCAACGTATGCCACTTATGTCAGATATTTCATACTCAGATACAGTTCAGTATTGCAATTTGTACATCCCCCCTTGTTTCTAACAATCAATCAATCATGATTTATAAACTGTGGCTAATCACCCATGAGGGTATCCATTCGCTGAATGTTAAAACTCTGTGGGCATATTCATGGTATTGAGGGCGCAGTGCAGCATGGCCAATTACCTTGCTGTGCTGCCCTGTGCCAGGGAAAGGGCAGGAATGCACTGGTTTTATCCAATACAGTACATGCCTGTCCTTTTCTCCTGCACTGGTGCCATTTCGGCAGTCTAGTGCAAATCCAGGAACTATTGCACCATGGTGCAATGGTGCCTGTGTTTTGGCAGGAAGGGGCACTTTCTTGCGCAAAAACAACTCATAGAAGTGGTTTCCTCTTTTCTTTAGAAAACATAGAAAGAGGAAAAAGCTAGGAGAAATAAAGATATTTCTCCTCGTTATGCCTCACCTCAGGAGGTGCAAGATTTTGACACATTTCAGGTTCACAAGTCCTTGTAAATCTGGGACTACATCAACAACCATTAGAGTTACATAGGAACAGCCACTGCAACGCCCATGTAATGCCTCACTTGTGCAAAGTAAGGCAGCACAGGAACTTGTGCTGCATCGACTTACTCCATATTTGTGAATTTGAATGGCTTCATAAATATGACTTGGGGCTTTGTGTCTTGCATGTACCACTTTGCATGGTGCAAGCACAGCCGAGACCCTGCAGGTAAGAGTGGTCGGGTGGTGGGGCCAGGTGTCAGGGTATTTTGAGAGACGACCACGAGGGGAAATTAAAAAAATATACATTTTTCCCTTGTGCTTATCTCTTGAAATCCTCCCGCCCCAGCCGGCACCACCGTCTCACCGCTGTTACCAACAGCTGCTGTGGCTGGGCAAGCATGACACAAGGCCATCATAAATATACCCCTTGCATTGACAAGATTCAAGCCCAGGGTATGTCAGACAATAATGGAAAACAAAATTATGGGATGATGTCCTTTTGACAAACATGGATCAAAACAATGTAAAAAAACTACATTGTCCAGCCATTCACATGCACATTGCCAAAATGAAGGGAAATTCTAGCTGACAGATCGAAAAAAAGGAAGCTGGTTCAGGACATCATTGAAAAAGAATGGACACACACTTATAAGTCTCTCAGCAGAATGATGTTAATCCATTCTTGAGACATGTGACCATCCACTGCCACCTTCAATATTATGCAAAAAGAACAGTTGATGGACAGAATGCAGAAACAATGTCAAACATTCACCCCAGTACAGAGATCGGGCCTACATCCATAGTTTCTTTGCTCACCATGCCATTCCAGTTTGAACCCAGCCATATGCAAATCAGTCTTGACCCTGCGCCCAACCGGTTTCGGTGTTTCATCCCTCGTCAGCCAGGACACCTTGAGTCCAGTGGCATTAAGAGCACGGGACGCACATCTGGGAATACCCGTCCCACTCGGGCTGACAAATGCAAAAAGAACAATTGATGGACAGAATGCAGAAACATTTCATACATTCACTCCAGTACAGAGATCTGGGCCTAATTCCATAGTTTTTTGTACACCATGCCAATCCAGTTTGTTCTGCATTCTGTCTATCAATTGTGTTTCCTTTGCTTCCCCGCCCTAAGTGCGCCGGTTATGCCCAGACGTGGGTCTCAGGCTCACTGTGCCACTGGAATCAAGCTATCCTGGCTGATGAGGGGTGAAACCCGAAACCGGTCCTAGGATGCTTGATTCGGGTCCAGGGAGGACCTGGCTTGGCAGTTTAGGCTGGACTGTTCCCATGAGACACAGGGTCAAGACTGATTTGCATATGACCAGGTCTAAACTGGGGTGGCATGGTGAGCAAAGGAATGATGGATTTACCCCAGATCTCTTGACTGGGGGTGAATGTTTTGATTTGTTCTGCATTGCATCCATCAATTGTGTGTCTTTTGCTTCCTCGCCCTAAGTGCATCGGGTACGCCCAGACGTGGGTCACGGGCTGAACGTGCCACTGGATTCAAGCTATACTGGCTGATGAGGGGTGAAACCCTGAAACTGGTCCAAGGATGCTTGTTTCCGATCCAGGGAGGACCTGGCTTGGCAGTTCAGGCTGAACTTTTCCAATCAGGCACAGGGTCAAGACTAATTTGCATATGACCAGGTCTAAACTGGGGTGGCATGGTGAGCAAAAGAATGATGGATTTAACCCAGATCTCTTGACTGAGGGTGAATGTTTTGATTTGTTCTGCATTCCGTCCATCATTTGTGTGTCTTTTGCTTCCTCACCTTCAAAATTATGCCAACCTAAGGAAGGCATAGAAATAAAGAGGTTAAAGTTATTACTATCTGTCCAGTTAAAATTGAGTTTTATAGTTTTATGATGAGGTGTGGACATTTCTAAAGCATTTTGAAAAGGTGTTGCAACGAGAAAATGACAACAGTCGGTCAGTCAGTCAAATCACTTTATTCGATACTGATAAACTAAGTTCATAAAAGTACAAAGATATACATTGTAAAAATAGACATTAAAAATGTGGCTTTTGTCGTGCAGATATTAACAATGGTAAAAAAACAGGCATGTAAAAGCATCAGTTTAAAAACAGAGTAGGAATGCGCAATTCATTGAGGAGGGTTACACAGTAGCCTAGGCTTCTATGTATGAAGTCAAAAGGAAGCCACAGAAGGACATACTAATTGGTCAGACAATGATTGTAAAAAATACATCCCTGGACTGCGATGGATAAAATAGCGTTTGTGCATAAACAGCCGGATGAATTTATTACGATGCTCCTTATAAAAATCACAAAAGAAGAATATTAGCAAATTTGAATGGGGAGAAATACCATCAAACGGGCAGGGAGGGGGGTCAGGGATAGAATATGTTCCAGCTGGATAAGAAAAAAATACAGGGGATCACACTAGGTCTGAACCTCATTAGAATAAATCAATGGGTTGAGTTGATCACAAGGGATACATATGGGGCTGTGCCTTCCTGATCTATTGGGCTCTCTAAGTCTAATTTAACAGACACTTTTGAGCAGTTTATATTGAATCGCTAGGCTGTTCTTTGTTTAAGGAATAGTGTCTTAATACATTTTCGGGAAACAGTGGTGCAGTTTGATAGAGATGGAAAAAGATGCCCTTAGCCAAGAGGCATCAGTATCCTGTGGGCATGATCAAGGGAAAGGCAATCATCTATCAGCCTTTGTGTGAGGTTCACAGATTCTCTTCTCCAGATCGAGTGCCATAGGAGTGTTGGTGCCAGCCTAATTATGTAACGAATGTAAGGGATCTCCAGTTTTGCATGACAATAAAATTAGAGCAGCTGGCTGTAAGATGAACACGTTTTTTCCAAAAGAAATCCTCAATGGTCTGGAGGTCATGGGAATTAACGGATCCCCAGATCCCTGCCCCGTAGATTGCTACTGATATTGATTCGGCAGAGTAAACATTTTTGACCGTTTCAAGGGGATTTGCGCCCAGTTTCTTTATTAAAGAGTTTATTGCAATGATGCTCTTCTCGAGCGTTAAACCCCTATCAGTGCTAATGTTAGTCCAAGTTAGTTGTCTGTAAAAGGTTATTCCGAGATAGGAGAAGGTGTCTGTGTGAGCTAATCTATGTCCTGCTAAATGGAAATTTGGGACCCTCCTTTATTTGCACCCGGATATTAGAACAAAGTTCATCGCCTCATTTGTCTTTAGATCTAAGCTACTCATGTAACTTACATAAGATTCCAATAGCTGCTGTAAGACTCGGCCAGTGCAGGCAATTAGTACTGCCTCAATTGCATAAAGCAGAATTGGGTTGCGCATGTTATTAATCATGGGAATGTCCTGGTGTTGACTTCAACATGGGTGATTCCACCCCATTCGTATAGATGGAAAAAAGGATTGGGGCAAGAACGCAAACCTGGCGCACTCCCCTGTTGATTGTGAATGACCTAGAGCACTCACCTTGTTTTCCATAACGGACACTTGCCAAAGCCGATGAGTAAATCCGTCTCATAAAACTAATTATCACCTCATCGATACCCATTTCTGCAATAATGCTCCCAAATGGTGATAGGTGGCGCAGTTCAATGCTGCGGAAAGATCCATGAATGCCAAGTATAGCCTCCCCTGCATTACTTGAGGATACTTGGCCATTAGTAGGCTTAAGTTGAGGCATTAATCTTGATTGTCACTTCCCTTTTTGAACCCGTTTTGCACCGGGATCAAGCTATTGTTGTAGATAGCCCATTCCTCTAGCCTGTTAAATAAAAGACGACCCATTAACTTAGCAGTGCTCTCCAGTAGAGAAATTGGCCTTTAATTTCTGGGCTCAAATGTGTTTCCTTTCTTGTAGATTGAAATTAAAATTGAACTCTTCCACGAGTTTGGAGGGCCGATGGTGGCAATCATATTAAAGACATTGGTTAGGACCGGAACCCATAAATCTGTTTGCTCCATGAAAAAATCTGTTGGTGTAACATCCGGACCGTGAGCTCTGTTGGTGGAGGACTGTGAAAGGGCCTCTCTTATTTTATGTAAATTAAAAGATAAAGAGGATTTATTAGGAGAAGTACTAGGTGCCTGCTAGCTAACCACTCCTTCATCATACAGGTTACAAATAGAAGAAAATTGTGCAAACCAGGATTCCTCATCCACATGACAGTCTGTGCTCGGGTCATCGGGAGGTTTAAGAAATGGGGCATTGTTAAGTCTCTAGATATCCCTAGCATTATTCAGGAGAGCTGCTTGGTGCAGTTGCTCCCACATATCTTCCTTAAGAGTTATGGTTCTCAGCTTCCTTGCCGTTGAGTAGCGGAGGCGCAAGATCTTAACTAATTCTACATCACTAGGAATGGATCTAAGGGCCTGATGTAAGGCTGTTAGAGACATCGTACATGACTGATCAAACCATTGTGGACCTGGAGGTTTTAGAGGTTGGTCTTACCCTGGTTAAGGCCTGTTTGGCCTCTAATAATATCTCGTGAAAGGCCATAGTTATCAATGTTGGGTCAGGGTTCGCTCCCAGGCAGGTTGTGATGTCATTACATCGATTGCCAACCATGGCAGTTGAGATTTTTGCTTTGTCTGCCATTGACTGTTTTAAAATTATCCTGTTTTTTCTTGCTATCATGGGTTTGACATGCCTTGTCTGCTCTAGATGATTACCTCCCCATTCCAGGTCACTGATTATGGCATTATGATCACTAAACCCAAATGACATATTTACAGTTTTAAAAATAATATTTTAAGGGACTATGATATCAGTAAGTAATCTAGGGTACAACCCTGGCTGGCCGAGCCAAATGTGTTTTGTAAAATGCCAGCGCTGGGGTCTATGGGATTCATGATTTCCAGGTCATTGATAAAAAACAATCTATTCATGGCCTCACCATAAGGATCATGCTCAACATGTGGGGTGAGATCCCCTGATTCATTAGACATGCCACACCCTGTTTTGTTTGGGAAGGGACAGCTGTGCCCGTTAAAAAAAGGTAGTAATGTCCCTTTCCAGTGTGTCGACGACCTGTTTCATAATATCATTAAAGTTGTTATTATAAAAATGAATTTGTAGAATATTATCTCAACTCTGGGCTTTTAAATAAAGGAAGTAATAATAAGGGGACTCATTGAAAAACAATAAAACTGCTAGTTTTAGGTTATTCTTTAGCAGAGTTACAATCCCCACCTAGCAAGGCCTGATACAGAGGGGCGAGCTGGGGTGAAAGAAATGATAGCCATCTAGATTGTTTGGTGCTGTATCTCATGTTTCCTGGAAACAGATCAGATCATTATTGGTGAAAATTACTAGCCAATCTGGGTTAGATACATTGGATCTTAATCTGGCAATGTTCCAGGAGATTAATTTTATGTAATTTCTAGGATTGAGTGCGTAGTTAGAGGTAGTTGTGGGAGATATAGGCAGTTCGGGCCCTAGTTTCCTCAAAATTTGGCCAGAATTAGGGGAGCTCCTATTCCCCCAATGTTAGTTGCATGCATCCAGATCTATTAAGGCACTGAAACTATTATTGACAGGGAAGTGGGTGAGTGGTCAGTCTAGGGAGAGATGGGGGGCTCATGGTGTTTGGCACTATGTGGGATCGAAGGGGCTTGAATCATAAAGGAGAGTTTGGGGGTATTATAGAAAAAGCAGAGTGGCATGGCAAACATATGGGATTGCTATGAGGGGCTATCAGGTAGGTGACCAAGCAATAACTGAACCAGGTGGTGTAAATTAAAGTTAACTACTACAAAGTCCCCCTGAATAGATTTTGTAGGAATAGTGCTTTATGGGAGAAGATTATGCTACGCTTTGGAAGACGTGGTCATGTTCTGGGGTGATGCCTCATAGCCCTTTGGACAGGAGTGCTCTCCTGCTTGATCCCAGAAAATACTGAACAGATATGTGAGAGATACTGAGCCACTCAGATCTGCTGCTTCAAAATAATAGAGCGAAGAAGGGTTGCCATGCTGGAAACTTGATTTGCACCACCAGGACCTGCATTCTGACTGACTGCCCCTGTGCCTGCTGCACTGGCAAAAACTACAGTCCTGTGAATGTACCTTGCTTCTAAAGGGTTAAAGAATGGACTCCATGCAAGCTACAGGTTAACAGAATTCACCTCCATCATCACCACCAACAGTTCAATGCCAGGAGTGTGTTTGGTGGACTTTTAAGTGTTTTGTTCAGGTGCATTGTGCATCTTGGAGTTTCCAGACCCTTGGATTGTGTTTTGTACACGTTGTACCTTCAAGTGGAACTTCAGGAAGAAGTTATTGAAGTTTGGAGGAGTTTGGAGCAACTTTGGAAAAAAAGCTTCATAAGGTGACCCACTCGACTGTGAGGATCAAGCTGGTCAGCTTCAACCGCGACCCGGCCCGGATTGCAGGTTTGTTCCACTGAAGAGCTCCTGAGGTTGGACTTCCAGAGTTTAACCTGGAGCTCCCTAAAGTCAAGCTGGCAAACCCTCACCGAATCTGGACTGGTGAAGAGCATCGAAGGACCCCAGCAGAAAAAGCTCGAGAAAAGTTTCTAGGTCAAAAGGTTAAACTTTGATGGGGCCTCTCCCTCAGTGTATCAGTGCAGGACTCCATCACAGTCGATCTGAAAGTTTCACTTTGTCTCTGTCAAGGTTGACCAGATATCCCAGAGTGATGGTATAGGTTTCAAAGTGCTAGAAAGTGTTCAATCTTTAAAAATGTATAACTGCAGATCCCTATATTAGATATTTGTTGTGATGGTACCATTTCAAAGATACAAACATTTTTCTGTTTTTATGAATTTGTTTGGGATTTTGACTGTGTGCTGTGTCTTATTTATTTACTGAATTGGTGCTTTTCAATGCTTTTTATACCTGTCTCCTAAGTTAAGCCTGCCTGCTCATAGCCAAGCTACCAAGGGTTGAGCATGCAAATAATATATTGAGACCTATACTGAGCCCTAGACCATGTCAGTGACCATACTGCCAGTAGTAAATTCACGTTTACCACTACCTTCAGGAGAAACCCACTTAAGGAGTGGAAGGTAGCTCAATGAAGGAGTTGGCAAAGTAGTTTTTGTCAAATCCAGCTTACATAGTGTAATGAAACCTGTCAAATGAGTTGGAATTCATTATGAGAGCAAGGCTGTTTTCTATTTGATCCAGGAATGATGGAAAGTAGGTATTGCCCATTTAAAGAATTATATCTTGAATATGCTATGGCACTGATGTTTGGTTACTTGTTTAGAGACAGATACACCAATGGTGCTTGGAACATGAGTTAGCATACATGGAGACAAATCTCACATCCAAATGATTCCCATCTCTATGTGTTAATGACTAAGAATAAGGTACTAACTGCATGCTCATAAACTGCAGATCTGCCACGAAACATGCCACAGAGCTAGCAGAATCCATCCTTAACCTTGACATAGATATAGCCTTCATCACTGACACCTGGCTCAACAACTCCTCCCCTCCTATCCTCGAAATGCTTGTACCCCCTGGTTTCTCTATCATCAAAAAAGATAGAAAAGACCAAAAAGGTGGAGGCTTGGCAATCATCCACAATAACAACTTGTCAGTGTCTGAAATAGATGCCTTCCATTACAACTCCTTCGAATGCCTAACTGCCAACATCAAAACCACTAAAAACAATCTACTACACTGTCACCTCCTGTATCATCCCCCAGGCAACACTGTCACGTTCACGGAACACCTATCTGACCTGATCGCCCACTGCTCTCTTCGAGATAACACCAACATAATTCTGGGAGATCTCAACCTCCATTGGAATGATAAAAACAGCATTCCAGTACAAAACCTGAATGAGCTATTACATTCCAACAACCTTATCCAGCACTGCTCAAAAGAAACTCACAACAAAGGGGCAATCCTGGATGCCATCATCGCCCAACACAACGCAATTACTATAGACCACATCCTTCAAGTCGACTGGTCAGACCACCACCTAATCATATTCAATGTCTCGCAGCCGGTCATGTATCATCCTCCCATCACAGACCCCCCCACATGGTCTAGACACCTAACGCAGATAAACACAGCCGACTTAGAAGAAAAAATAAGCACCCTCCTTCCCATCTCCCCGGACGGCTCTCAGTTACAGAACGCACATCCCACTATAACACAACCATGTTCTCCATCTTAGACCAACTAGCTCCAATGAAACTGAAAAAACCCAGGAACATCCCCCCAGATCCTGGTTCAACAAGGACATCAACGAGGAAAGGAGGCAACTTAGAGCCACAGAAAGTCTCTGGAGAAAGAATCCCTCCTCCAGCCTCTGTGAAGAACTCAAAACAGCAAGAAGAGAGTACAAAAAAAGTGTCAATAATGAAAAAAACAACTTTTTCTGCAATGCGCTGGACAAGGCTAAAAACAGACCAAAAGAACTCTTTAGCATCATCAAAAAACAAACGTCCAAGCCATCTTCTGCCCATGTTCAGGCCTCTAAAGACAGCTTTGTCAACTTCTTTAACAAAAAAATCACCAAGATTAAACTATCACTTGACATCATCCTCCATTCTGCAGACAAAAACTCTTCCCCAGCAATCGAAACTACTTCTACTGGATGACCCACAAAAACCTGGACATCCTTCGACCCCATCCCTGAAGCTGAAACTCTCAGTTTAATCTCCTCCGCCAAGCCCTCATCCCACATCCTTGACCCTATACCCTCCCAAATGACCAAAAGGCTGAAACTCTCCCTTGCACCACTTTGGTGTGAAATCATAAACAGCTCCCTAAAAACCGGCATCATACCAGATTGCCTCAAAGTCGGCCAAGTCACACCACTTCTGAAAAAGCCAGGCCTAGACACGAACAACCTGAACAATTTCAGACCTGTCTCCAATCTTCCCTTCCTAGCCAAAATCCTTGAAAAATGCTTTCTCCGACAACTGAACCAACACATTGACTGGACAAACACCAATCAGGCTTTAGAAAAGGCTGCAGCACCAAAACTGCAATCCTCAACATCGTGGATGAAATCCTCAACTCCTTTGACTCCAACCATTGCTGCCTACTCATCCTTCTTTACCTCTCAGCAGCTTTTGACACAGTGGATCACAATCTCCTCACCAAGGCTCTCAAAGACTGTGTAGGTGCCAACGAGGTGGTCCTTCAATGGTTCTCCTCCTTTCAAATTCGCTTCCAAAGGGTAAAAATCAAATCCTTTACATCCTACCTTCTCCCCATTAATACAGGTGTCCCCCAAGGATCCGTTCTCTCCCATCAATTGTTCAACATTTATATATAACCCCTCACCACCATTCTGAAAAAAGCCAACGTCCCCTTCCATCTATATGCAGATGACACCCAGATCTACCTGGAAACCTCGTCCATTAATGAAATTATAAGACTCAACAATACTCTCAGAGAAGTTCAAGAATGGCTATCAGCAAACCACCTTAAACTCAATCAAGGAAAAACCGAAATCCTCCTCATCTCCAACAAGGAACAAAACCGGCAAATTGTTGAATAGCTGAAAGCAATCGATGCTCTCAATGGTAATCTCACCTTGGGAAGCTCAGTAAAATCACTCGGAATCACCCTTGATTACAAACTATCCATGACCAACCACATCAAGAACTCCGCAAAGAGTGCCTTCCTCAATCTGAAGCTTCTCAATAAAATCAAACCCCACATTCCACCCATGGACCTCAAACAAGCCACCCAATCACTGGTCTTGTCTCGACTGGACTATGGGAACGCAGTCCTCTCCGGTATAGCTCTCTCCCATCTAGCGCCACTCAAAACAACCCTCAATGCAGCTGCCAGAATGGTCGCCGGAGTAAAAAAATATGACCACACATCTCCCGCACTCAGGGAACTAAAATGGCTCCCAGTGGAAATGCCTGCCAGCTTCAGAACTGCCTGCCTCATGCACAAAGCTCTGTACACCGGCAAACTGGAATACCTAGCTTCTAAACTTAAGAAAGCCGTCCAGTCTAGAAGCCTCAGGAGCTCCAACTCCCTCCTACTCATCCCCGTGAAAACGCGCAAACAAAAAACGGCTACCCGCTCCTTTGCAGGAAACGCACCCAGAATCTGGAACTCCATCCCTGTCAACATCAGAACCATCCCCTCCTTTCCAAATTTCAAGTCTCCTAAAAGTCCTTAACCTCAACTGTGCCTTACCGAACGGAAATCCATGACACACAAGCCTCCACACAGCAGTCACCTGGCAATACGCATCCACTGCCTACCTCTCACCCTCTCCCCAACCCAGCGCCTTGGTTCACCAACTCTCGGACAAAGATTCAGTCTAAAAATCCTTCTCCATGCACCGAGATTACCTCTGGACCTCTCTACCTCAATCGCACACCTCAGACCCCTAGACCTCTCTACCTCAATGGCGCACCTCGGACACTCTGTACAATTGTAACTATTGAACACTTATGAATATGTTTATTTTATTCTTTACCCTGTATTTGATTTCTCTCCCTCCTGCTGTGAAGCACTCTGATACCTTCGGGTCTGGCCAACGCTATAGAAAACTTCTTAAATAAAATAAATAAACAAATAAAAACTAGAAAAAGAAATGGAATAAGCCTTATGTGTAGCAATATTTTCCCCACAAGTGTGTGAACATTGTTCAGGCTTTATTTATTTACACATATGGGCATCTATAGGAATAAATAGGAAGAAGAACCGAACACAGACCTTCTACAAAAGCAGCTGAGTGCTATACATATCAGCCTTGAATGTGCTCCCCTAGGAACCGTTCAATCCGAGCTGCCAAGCACTTTTTCAATTAAAACACAAGCAATGCAACAGTGGTTTGGTTTCAGCCTAAGTTGGCTTTATGAATGACTTGCAGCATGGTTCCAGTGATACATTCAGCATGGGATCAACTCCTAGGTATACCTGTCAGAGTTATGTTGTTGCACTGACACCTTCAATAGGATCATAGATGAAATGCTTGAATTAATCTTAGTCCACCATTTAGCAAAGAACAAAATACAAGTTCATATCCAGATGATAGACTTCTTCTGCAAAACTAGCAAAGTATAAACATATACGTTTGTAGTTCAAGTGGACAAATCTAGAAAATATACACAAGTGAAAGTCTATATCTTATTACCATAGGGGAGCAAGATATACCTTTCCGAATGAAAGATGTTTGTCGATTTTTCTGGTTAACTGGTGACTCCAACTATTAAAGCAAATCCCACCAGGAACAACTACGTATCATGATTGCCTAGAAAGGATGCTATGGTCCATGAAGAATGTACACTTTAAGGACCTCATTCACAAAGGTTACAATTTTGAGTGATTTACACCTTTGAGAAAGTTGACTACTATCTGCTTATTCATAGAATCTCCCTAAAAAATAGTAGGCTTTTCTAAACTGATCTTCAGTATGGATGGGGCATTTCATTTTCAAGCTAGTTGGATGGATTTCTGTGAATCATTTATGAATTGCATTTAATTGATCAATCCCCGAGGCGCAAGGTTTGTCCTTCGAAACAATGCTGGATTTACAAATAAAATGGTTTATGATATCTCAGTGATTTAATTGTTTTCTAGTGGAACTGATTGTGATTTGCACTAAATGAATGTACATCCTAGTAAATATGACTCAACCCTCAGTCTTTTTGAGGTAGGCAAATTGTCATTTTGTAGGGCAATAATAACGGTTGAATTATACAAAAACTAGGCGGCTATGTGATATGACAAATAATGGAAAAACAAGTTAGTATTAGCTCATTTTGCAGAAGAAAATAGTTTAACACAGTCACTTTTGGCACATCTGCATGAGTGAAGTATTGGGGTGGCCTGTCATGTATAACATTGATAATAACCTCCAGATAAACATATAGAAGACAAAGGTTATGTCTTTGGCAGTAAAAGGCCAAACTGTAACTGGGTTATAGGAACAATAAAGATTGAGCACACACAACAAAACATTTTGGATAAATTTGTTAATTGACACACTCGGAACATCTTTTCTGCAAAACCTCTATACTAACAGGAGTAATACAATGATTAATTCCCTACTATTGCAATGGTCTATGTTTAAATCCAACAAGTCCGCGTTCAATAAATTGCAGGTCATCCAAAATGCGACAACCCAGTTGATACTGGGTGTCCCCAAACATCTCTCAGTTAAGGAGGGATTGGCTATCTGTGAAGAAACATGTGAATTTTAAAGCTCTTTACATGGTCCATATGGCACTCCATCTTCACGGACCTATGCCCCTGTGAACTGATTTTAATGTTATACCCATGAGAGACAGCTGAGATCCTTAGCAATGAAGAAGGTGAATATTCCTAGTTTTTGTTAGGTCAGGGGGCTGGCCACGCTTTTTTGATGGCAGTGGCTAAACCTTGTAACTCTCTGCCTACCCATATTGCGAGTTTGGATTCGTATGCAGCTTTTTGCAAGTCTGCCTCTTTTCTCAACCGTGATGTTTTGTATGATTCTTTTCCTTTCTTTTTCTGGGTGGCAGCTCTTCTGATGCTTGCGCGCATTTTGGCTTAATCCACTTTATACATTTAAATTCAATTCAATTCAATTTTCACAAAACTATGATGTAGTGGAAATGGTTCCTACTTTAATTACAGCCTTAACTAAATTAATTCATGTTCTTATGTATGATTGCCTCTCTAGAAATGTATTATTATAGGACACTTGTAATGTCTTCCTTTGAATTCCATCCATGAATTGTTGCATCTAGGAAAGTGTACTCCCCAAAGCTTATTTAATCTAAGGTGGTCTACTACCCAAATCTTTTTCAGACTTGAACTTGGCCTCATACCTTTTATGGCAGCCATACCCATCAATCAATTATATTTCTCTTTGCTTTGTCACTCTACTGGTTTCAACATTTTACATCTATTATCAATGATGATGATGAACTGGTTAGATACAATTCTTAAATTGTATTGTCCAAACACAGACTAAACAAAGTCTTAATGTGTTAACATACATGCTTTGAAGGGACTATCAAAAATTGACAGAATATCTAGAAAAACAGTTTATCCAACGAGAAACTGAACTTGTATTTCAATATCACCAGCTAAATCCAGCAACTTATGGAAAGGGGCGACCATTCGGTCCCCCCGAACGTATGGTGGAGTACCACGATCCCCCCGGGAAGCCATCTTGGGCGGGAGGCGTGTCTCGGCTGGTATGCCCGAAGCGGCCTAGCCGGGGCGCGCCTTTTTCCCGCCCTAGAGTGGGCTGGCCTAGACACCAACGCGGCCGGCCACGCCCTCGGAGGCAGGCGTGGGCGGGTTTGCGCCCACCCTGAAGACGGATAAAAGGAGCGGAAGCCAAGAAAGCATCCTCTTGTTCCTGTGCTCTGAAGCTGCACCTCCCCGCTGCACGTGAGCTCGAGACGGAACGAAGAGCCAATTTTGAGCGTTGTAATCCCTCTTTTTGTCTTACAGATATCCCGTCTAAAGAATGCCCAAGAAGGTCGGAAAGCGGGTCGGTACCGATGAGATGCTCCGGATGCTCATGAAGGAGATATCCGATCTGAAGAAAAAGGTTGAGGCCAGGGACGGGGAGGGAGGACCGAAACGGCCTTTACCGGGAACAATCCCCGGTGGAAAGAACAAGAGGCCCAGAAGGGGAGCACTTGGGGTGGAGACCCCGGTTCCCGAAGCGCCACGAGAAGAACCAACACCGGCGCCAAAGGAGGGGAACCCAATCCCTGTGGTAGTCACCCCTGCGAACAGGGAGGATATGCCCCCCGAGTTAGCGGCGCAATTGGCAGCGTGGTTGGGAAACGATAGCGAGGGCACCACGGCTGACGACGCCCGGGCAGTGATGAGACAACTGCGGGAATCGAGGGAGGCCGCGAAAGCCTCATCTCCTGTTCTCCCGCAGGTCCCAGCGGTTGGAGGTACAGCAGGCCCAAGTTCGGCGACAGGCGTGGGGTCTACTTCAGGTAAGCGGCCATTGCCGATTGCGGGGGGGGACTCTGCACCTTCTCGAAAGGAGAAGATTGCCCAGCACGTCCCACTAGAGGTCAAGGAGTTGATTTGGGCGGATAAATATGTAAACATGTTTTCATTGCTTACCGACCATTACGAGATCGAGCATGTAAAGAGTCAAAAGGAGCTCATGCATCCGAGTGTTTGGCGCGCAAAAATGGCCGCCTTTAAGGTTGAGGAGTCCATTGGTACTTGGGGCAGAGCGTGGGGAATTTTTACTTCCATCATGGGGGAACGCAGACCCGAGTTGTTGACCGAGTTACCCATCTATCAGTCACGTATTATGGAGTATTCTGTGGCGTATGGGGGCAATCAGTGGTTCTGCTATGATAATCTGTTCAGAAAAGCTAAGGAACACGACCCGTTGTTGTCCTGGGACTGTTATGACTCTGTGTCTTGGCAAAAAATGGAGAGTACAGGGATGTTGAAAATGCCATTAGTAGGGAGTAACGGGGGGGAATCCTCCCGCCAAAACTCTGGGACGCCCCTTCGGACAGGTACAGGTAACGAGTCCCACACGAAGCCAAGTGGCAACACAGGTAAAAAGGGGATATGTTGGAATTTTAACAGGGCCAAATGTACCAGGCCTCAAGGGTCATGCAAATTCAGACATGAGTGTGGGGGATGCGGGCAGCCATCCCATCCTGAGTCCATGTGCAGAGCCAAAACGGGTGATAACGGTGGCAAGGGAAGCGCCAAACAGGTCTAATGTGGTCCGAGGGGCGCCTTTACAGACCCCGATTGATACCATGGCAATGATTCCTTGGCTCAACGAATACCCAGATTACGCTTCCGCTGGGGTGTTGCGGAACGGGTTTTCATATGGTTTCCGCATCCCAGTGGGGGATTTTCAGGGGGTACCGGACTGTAAGAATCAAATGTCGGTTTTACAGCACACGGCGGTGGTTCAAGTAAAGATTAGGAAAGAGGTGACTCGAGGTCGTGTCGCCGGTCCCTTCGATTTGCCGCCAGTTGCTAATTTTGTGTGTTCTCCTCTGGGGGTGGTTCCCAAGAAGGACCCGGGGGAGTTTCGGCTGATTCACAATTTGTCAGCCCCACGTGGTCTTTCCGTAAATAATGCGATAGATCCAGAAGTATGTTCGGTGCGGTACGCATCTTTCGATGAGGCCGTCGCCATGTTGAATCGCCTGGGGCCCGGGACGCTGATGGCCAAATCGGACATCGAGTCAGCGTTCCGGTTGCTCCCGGTACACCCAGACGATCAGCGTCTCCTCGGTTTCCAGTTTCAGGGTCACTATTACATGGATAAATGTATGCCGATGGGATGCTCGATTTCATGTTCCTATTTCGAAAAATTCAGTCGTTTTCTGCAGTGGGTATTCACGAGGAAGACGGGTTTTCACCATGTTATGCATTATCTCGATGACTTTCTGTTTCTGGGGGCAGCCGGGGATTCTGAGTGTGGACAGGCCTTATATGAATTTTGTGTCCTAATGAATCAATTCGGTGTGCCATTGGCGCCAGGTAAGACTGTGGGTCCCTCGACCTTGATCGAGTTTCTGGGGATCGAGCTCGACTCGGTGGAGGGTTGCTTTCGATTACCGAAAGAAAAAGTGTTAAAATTCAGGTTATCCCTTGAGACATGTATTCGTGCAGCGAAAGTAAACCTGCATCAATTGCAACAGGTGGTGGGTCAGTTGAATTTTGCCCTAAGAGTAATGCCGATGGCACGCCCCTTTTCCCGCTCGATTGCACAGTCCATGGTTGGCTTGAAGGAGGGACATCATCGTACGAGACTCTCGGCAGAGGTTCGCCAGGACATGCGCATTTGGATTGCATTCCTGGCGGATTTCAATGGTCGAATTGTCTGGAATAAACCAGCAGTGTCTTCCGAGGAGTTGGGGCTATGGACAGACTCGGCGGGGAGTACGGGTTTTGGCGCCATATTGGGTACACAATGGTCGGCTCAAAAATGGCCGTCATGGTGGCATGAGTGCGGGTTGACGAGTAACATTGCTTTTCTCGAACTGTTCCCTATTCTGGTGGCCCTGAAAACATGGCCAGAAGGGTTTAAGGATCACTCTGTGGTGTTCTGGTCTGATAACATGACCGTGGTTGAGTGTATCAATAGTCAGGCAGCTCGTTGCAAATTGATTTTGAGACTGCTCAAGGAAATTGTGTTGTTGTGCATGCAACTAAATGTACTGTTTAGGGCGCGACACGTGCCGGGGGTGATGAACCAAGCGGCTGATGCGCTCTCTCGTTTCCGTATGCAGGCCTTCTGGGGTTTTCTGCCCACAGCGGACCCGGTGGCGGCACCCTTTCCCGAAGCTCTCTGGTCTCTCGGTGCCCCGAACTACAAGACCTCGTGGGAGAGACTTTAGCACCCAGGACGAGGAAGGCATATGAAGGGGCGTTTCGTTCCTATTGGGCCTTTTTGGGTACTGCCGGGAGGGAGCTTTGGGGTCTGGAAGAGTGTGTAGTGAGATTCCTGCTCTCTTTACGTCACGCAGGCAAGTCAGTAGCTACGGCCCAGAGGCATCGGGCCGCCATTTCCTTCATGGCAAGGGCTCATGGGATCCAGGACCCGACAGCGTCTTTCGTTGTGCAGAAAGCGCTACGTGGGTGGCAACGCCTTGAGGGTCGCAGAGTAGACGATAGGCACCCGATAGGTCTGGATAGGTTGGCCCTGTTATTTTCCGTGCTACCGGTAACATGTTCATCCCAGTACGAAGCAGTGTTGTTCCGAGCCGCATTTGCATTAGCATTCCATGGGGCTATGCGGGTAAGCGAATTAGTGGCAAAGAACAAGCAGGATACGATGGGGGGACTGTGCCGGGAACACATTCAGGTCAGGGAGGAGACGATGACGGTCTCGTTTGTCAGGTCCAAATCCGATCAGGAGGCAATCGGGGACTGCGTAATCATCCAGAGGATCCCCGGGTCTGCCATGTGCCCTATTGGGTGCGTAGAGGAATATTTAGCGCAAAGGGTGGCAGCATGGGGGGGGACCTTGTTGAGACACGCTGACGCCACCCCACTGACGAGGTTTCAGTTTCAGCGGGTGCTTGCGATGTCAATTTCTGCCGCGGGCTTGAACCCCGGCGACTTTGGGACCCATTCCTTCAGGATAGGGGCTGCTACGGAAGCTACAGCCAGGGGTCTGAATGTTGATCAAATAAAACGTGTGGGGCGTTGGTCCTCGAATTGTTATAAGAGGTATGTACGGTTGCACATGTTGTGATGCTATAACGTGTACTCACGCTTCTTGTTTTTTGTTTGGTTTTCAGTTTCGCAAGCCTACGAGGCGGGGCGGACTGTCCAGTCGACCCGACACCGGGCGGCCAGCGGTCAGACATTACCGGCTGTGAAAAAGGAGGTGTGGGTCGTGGGCCACTCATACGTGAGGCGTGCCGCGGACGTATTCAAAGCAGGTGACATGTCTCACGTAGCTGGGGAATACGGGTACAGAGTGTCCTTCTACGGTAAGGGCGGGCTCTGTATTGACCAGTTTCGATCATTTTTCGAGGGCTTGTTAGGGCGGACAAGGTCACCGCCGTCTGTAGTCATAGTACATCTTGGGGGCAATGATTTGGTGACCACTGGTAGACGACTTCTTCTTGAGGCGATGCTTTCCACGGTAAGTTGGTTGGCGAGAAGAGTTCCAGGGTGCACAATTGCATGGTCCCATATGATCCCACGGAAAGTGTGGCGGGGGGCTATTTCTGTTTCTGCGCTGAATCATTCAGTAAGGAAAATTAATAATAAAATGAGTAGATTGTTTCGTTCAAGTACACTGCATTCTGTTTCGCATGGTTGTATTAAAGGGGACAGTATGTATTTGGGGGACGGTGTTCATTTGTCCCGGGTGGGGAACGAGTTACTCATAGGAGACTTCTTAGCCTGGTTAAAGGGTTTGCAGCATGACCTTTAGGTAGGAGTGTTTTGTGGGGGGTCCGGATAGCCGGTCAACTATCCGGCCTGTGGCGGTAAGGTCATGATCGGTGAGCAGTAATTGGAAGATCCCTATGAGGGGGCGTCACCCATTACGGATGGGAGCGCGCGGGGGAGGTGGCCAATTGGCCCCTCAACGGGGAGGCGGTCCTGTCTAAGGAGAGGCCGCCGGAAGGAAAGGAAAGGTGGTCAAGGCCCCTTCCTGGATAGGAGGGGCTACGGCCCCTCCTGGAGAATTTCCCGGGGCCAGGACATCTGCGACGGCAGATGGGTAAGTTGTGTGGGGTGCGGGAGGGGGTTTACGCTACCTTTTAGACACCTCACACGAGTCCTCGAACGACCGTTAAATGGCGTCGAGTCTATTGGGGCCCCCGTCAAGTACAAAGGGAAATTGGTAGATGCACTTGAGGTACGCCTCGGTGCGGTCGCCCCTCTCACAAGTGAGGGGGGTATGTCTGGTTTAGGGATCTGACACCGGTTACGACCTTGCCGTTGGCCCTTAACGTTAGGATGTACAATTTCAAGTCAAATGTTTTGTAGGATGTTAGTTCGGCTAGGAGAACCTCTGTATTAGAGATCTGTTAAGGTTAGCCAAACATCGTAATGTGGAAATGAAATTGTACATAATATGAAACTGTTATTTTAATGTTTTAAATTTTGTTTCATATTTTTAATAAATACGGCCGGGAAGGGTTTACTCCCTTCCCGCCTTCCAAAAGTTCAAGAACTGTTTCCGGTTTCCCAATTCTTGGGGATTGTGTTGAGAGGGGGTGGCGGGTATCTCGGCCATATGGAAAGGGGCGACCATTTGGTCCCCCCGAACGTATGGTGGAGTACCACGATCCGCCCGGGAAGCCATCTTGGGCGGGAGGCGTGTCTCGGCTGGTATGCCCGAAGCGGCGTAGCCGGGGCGCGCCTTTTTCCCGCCCTAGAGTGGGCTGGCCTAGACACCAACGCGGCCGGCCACGCCCTCGGAGGCAGGCGTGGGCGGGTTTACGCCCACCCTGAAGATGGATAAAAGGAGCGGAAGCCAAGAAAGCATCCTCTTGTTCCTGTGCTCTGAAGCTGCACCTCCCCGCTGCACGTGAGCTCGAGACGGAACGAAGAGCCAATTTTGACCCACCCACCAGCCCCTGAGGACAGCTAGTTGTTTCTGAATAAAGTTTTGATGTGGTAACTCTGTTTCTTGCAGGTTGTGATGATCGTCGTGAAAGTTGAATATGCAATAAAGATTGGTTATTTTCAGTATGTTTTGCAAATAAAGTAATGTTGCACTAATGTTGATCAGTATTCATGCTTGTAATAAGTCATGTTCGTTTTTATTGCTCAGTAAATTAGATAGAATTGTCGTATTTATTGGTCGGGCGGTAAGGTCATGATCGGTGAGCAGTAATTGGAAGATCCCTATGAGGGGGCGTCACCCATTACGGATGGGAGCGCGCGGGGGAGGTGGCCAATTGGCCCCTCAACGGGGAGGCGGTCCTGTCTAAGGAGAGGCCGCCGGAAGGAAAGGAAAGGTGGTCAAGGCCCCTTCCTGGATAGGAGGGGCTACGGCCCCTCCTGGAGAATTTCCCGGGGCCAGGACATCTGCGACGGCAGATGGGTAAGTTGTGTGGGGTGCGGGAGGGGGTTTACGCTACCTTTTAGACACCTCACACGAGTCCTCGAACGACCGTTAAATGGCGTCGAGTCTATTGGGGCCCCCGTCAAGTACAAAGGGAAATTGATAGATGCACTTGAGGTACGCCTCGGTGCGGTCGCCCCTCTCACAAGTGAGGGGGGTATGTATGGTTTAGGGATCTGACACCGATTACGACCTTGCCGTTGGCCCTTAACGTTAGGATGTACAATTTCAAGTCAAATGTTTTGTAGGATGTTAGTTCGGCTAGGAGAACCTCTGTATTAGAGATCTGTTAAGGTTAGCCAAACATCGTAATGTGGAAATGAAATTGTACATAATATGAAACTGTTATTTTAATGTTTTAAATTTTGTTTCATATTTTTAATAAATACGGCCGGGAAGGGTTTACTCCCTTCCCGCCTTCCAAAAGTTCAAGAACTGTTTCCGGTTTCCCAATTCTTGGGGATTGTGTTGAGATGGGGTGGCGGGTATCTCGGCCATATAAAAACAGCAACTTCATTGTGTGATCTAGACCATGTAGTGTCAATCATTCGTGGGCTTCAAGATCACTTCAAAAGTAACAATATCCTTTCTTCAATTTAGATCATTGTATTTTCATTTCAACTGATTTGATGGTTTTTGGAACCAATCAACAAAAAGCAATTTCACATGCTGCATTAGTAATATGGATTTAAAGTCAGTTGAACACATATTATGTTTATGCCCAGCATTCCTCGGCAAACATAGGAAACATCTAAGGACACATTTTGAGGAGAAGTAATAAAAATAATCTCTGAATCAATTTCAGTTTTTTTTAGGGACACATGTTTTCACATTTTTAGAACCAGCTATAATGCTTTATGAGACCAAAAGTATGGATTTTTTTCTACTATATTTGTAATATATTGAACCATACTCTTCCTTTTTTGTGAATCACATTTTATGCGTTTATTGTATACCTCACTGGCTGGGTCTGAGCTAAAATCCATTCAGTGTTACTGTGGTAAAATCAGGTAAATATTATGGACACAATTAAGGGCTGGGTCTCTCTCTCTCTCTTTCTCTCACTCGCATCATCTGACAAGATTTCTAAGTTTATAACCTTGTTAAGTCCAGTTGTTAGATAACATATGAAGTGCTCAGTTTTTCAAAAGCAAATCTATGATTTTGTACCTTGCTTTACAGAGCTTTCTAGTTCCTCTCTGTTAGACCTGTCAGCCTTAGGGTGGTCTTCCCACAAACATTTCCCCTACTTAGTTCCGATTTATGCTAAAATTATTACATATAGATCACAGACTTGGTCGGCCCTAAGGAGCCCGTAAGGCAGAGTGCTGTGTAATTAAAAGGTTGTGCATGTACATTTGAGCTTTACATGTACTGATAGTGAAAAACAAATTCATCACCACTGCGAGACCTTCACCTTCCATAGGATAACATCGGGCATGTCTTGTTAAATTGAATATGCTGTAATTCCTAATTGGCTGCAGGTAAATATATTATATTTGGCATCTATTAAATTTTAATGACAACCCCTCTTTAATGGTAAAGTCAGATTTTTCATTACTAATTTAACTATTGAACTTTTAGAAAGTTGTTATTTTCCTGCCCTTAGCCCTTTTGTGTTTGTAGCTTGTCTTGGGTTACATGATTGGGTGTAGCAAACAGTTAGACTTTGTACACTCTTTCCAGACAGTCACACAGTAGAGGTATTAGGTTATGCCTGAATGGGCCGTCTGCTGGCAGGCTGGGGGGCAGACCTGAAAACAGCTCCACTTAGAACTGAATAGCCTGTGCTCTGCCTTCACACAAAGGGCCTAACAACCCTGCATTGCAATTTAAGCCAGCTTGGTACCAGGGCAGGCAATTTTATTCACTTCAAAACCACTGTCTAGAAACTTCTCCCATTTCTAGAACCGGACGCAATCGTAAAAAGAAGTACCTCAGACACCAGCTCCAAGGGCCAGTCTGCTGGCACCCCGATCTGTGTCTCAGGGACATGACAGGCTACCCAACATCTCCTGGGCCCAGCTGCAACAACTTCCTGACCCCCAAGTGGTGCATCTCAGGTTATGGACCCTTGGTGTGGCTCACGAGCTCCTGAAATAAAGCTTTTAGGCTCTTTGCGACCACAAATGGGCCAGCTCGCATTTAAAACATGTTCTTCACATCAAAATCTGGTGCAAGCCACTCCTTGCCTGTCTCTTTGCACAGCAGTATCAACAGCCCATGCAGGACTGCCAATGCGATGCTCCAGTCAGCCGATCCAGACGCCCGGCCTGCTCTTCTCACAATGCTGATTGCTGTCCATGACGCTCTCCTTGCTCCTTACTGTCCTATCCAATGTGAACAGGACTCTTGGCACAAAGCATAAGAAAGTAACACTTGAACTGAACTAATCTGGGACTGTATCCAACACTCGCTCCATCAAGGTCAGCCTGAACCTTCAATTTTGACATGGTCTAGCGTGACGAGATATCTGCGGTTAGATCTTTCTGCTTTTAGATGCTATTATTTAGTTTATGTTTTGCTGTTTTGGTATCAAATAATTGATTACAATGTTCTCTATTTTTCAAAATTATTTTGGGATTTTTCTTGTGTTGCGTTTTGACTTCATTACTGTTTGTCTGCTGCAAAATACTTTACACATTGCCTCTAAGTTAAGCCTGACTGCATTTTGGGCCAACCTACCCAAGGTCAAGCATACATTAATTCAGTGACTTTTTGTGTTCCACCCTACAAGGGATTTTGGCTGTTGCCTGACCAGGGCACAACCAAATACCCAATCGATAAAAACTCTCTAACTTACTTCATGTGGGAGTTTTCACTCCATTACTCCAAAAAGATAATTTAAACAATGCAGTCTTACTAATCCTAATGAACTTTCATTTCATGACATTGAAGTGACCTTGCATGTTTTGTAGAACTTGGGAGACATTATGGCTAAATGTGTTGTGAGTGCCAGTCCTTGCACTGAGACTTATTGTGTTGGGATTGATACTTCTGCCTTGATAGGTTGTTAATTCGTTTTTTTAATGTGCAATTTCGTGAAATTAGGAATTTTTATTTTCAATAAGGTCATAAATGACGAATTAATGATGCTGCACTTAAAACAATTTAATTATCTTATTCAGGATTGTAACTAACAATGTAAAATAGTTATGCCACATTTTTGTGTAAGAAACCATTTATTTGAAATGAATGTAGGTCCTGGTGTTCTGTTCATCTTGCTCCTAATCAAACAATCAAATCAATCAATCAAAATTGACTTTGTTCACTTTTTGAACAAACCATATTAGCTCCTACTCAAAGTCAAAGTCAAAAAGGTTTATTGCATAATTAATTAAAATTATTACAATTTTCACATTATAAATAATAATACAAAGTGTAAATATGTTTGGTAAAATTAAGTCTCCTCCCTTGTTAAAAATAATGTGGGACAATGTTTTAAAAGTTTCTTCCGGAGATACTCCCGCTGTCTTTGAATATAAAAATGTTTTTGCTTGTTTATACAAACTTTACCAATCGTTAAAATCAAGGCAGCCTTGGTGTCCTGCTTCTTAACCTTCTCCTTGTTCTACTTGGCTCAAACTTTTTTTCACTTCTGCCAAGAATTTTGTTCCCCGGCAAGCCATAATGATAGAACTCCCTCCCAACCAGCAAGTTACTGCTTGTCTGCAGGTGCGGATATTTAGCTCATTGCAAATACCTTTTAACAGTCGTTGCCGTTGTGCCATAAGTGCAGGACAGACACACAAAAAATGAGCTAGTGATTCTGTTTTATAACCGCATAGTCTGCATTGCGCAGTCTGGTGGTTACCTTTCCAGGATGGTAATAGGTCCTTCGAGATGTGCATGCCCATCCTATAATCTGTAAAAGCTCTTTTTAAATGCACGTTGAAGTGAGAGGTTAAGTAAGCGTGTGGTAATCCTGCTTTGAAGGAATTGATAATGGTCCAGCCGTGTCGCCGTTTTAGTAGTGTCCCTTTATCTTCTTGAAAGGATTTCTTCCTTGCTGCCTTGTTAGCCAATCTATTTATGCTTGCTTTATCCGTCGCGGATTCCCATGCGGCTTTTAACTCCAGCTCTTTTATGCAGATTTTCAGGTAGTTTCCCCAGGAGCACGGGGTTCCGGTCTCCCCTTTATTTTTTATAACTTCCCAGTTTAGCCAGTCCATGGATTCCGGGTCTGCAGATCTGAGTTTATAACACAGTTTTACGAAGCCGCTCATGCTCCTGTATTTCTGGTTTTGCAGACCAAATTCAAGCCTAACTTGCAAGGCTGAGGCACATCTTGGATAGTTTAAAAACTGCTTTGTAGATTTTGGTTTGGAGATCATTTAGTAAGTCTGTTTCCTTGCCACACCAGGTGACTAGACCGTAAGACAGAGAGGGTAAAATTTGTGCCGACATGACCTTCAGCAGGTGTTTGTGATTTGGACAGTCCATCTTTGTTTTTAGTAGACGGTAAGCGAAAATTAGGGTTTGGGCTTTTGCGCGTATTGCAGTTTTATGCTCCGTTTGTTTTGCGCCCTGAGATATTGTGATTCCGAGGTACTTGTACGACCCTTGTTCTTTCACCTTTGTCCCGTTCACCATCCATGTATATCTTAGTTTCTTTGGGTCTACCAGACGGACCACTTTTGTGTTTTCTTTACTTAGGTCCAGACCCTCTTGCTTTAAGTATGCTGCTAGTAGGTTAAGAGCTCTTTGTAGACCAATTGGAGTCTTACTCAGCAATACTATATCATCTGCATATTGCAAGCAAGGAATTTGATGATTTGCCAATGATGGTGGGTGAACTTCGTCAGTCTACAGCACTTTTGCGAGCTCGGAAAGGAAAAGATTAAAAAGGGTGGGTGCTAAAACGCAACCTTGTTTTAGGCCCTGGTACGTTGGTATATTCCTCGTAGTATAAGCTCCATTTCCCAATTTCACCTTTGCCCATGTGTTTTGGTATAGAACTTTTGTTGCTTTTAACAGTTTGGTCGGCATCCCCCAACACTGTAGTTTACCCCATAAACGCTCTTGGTTAACTCTGTCAAAGGCCGATTTAATATTGACGAAGCAGGCGTACAACCGTGCGCCCTTTGCTGCCATTCTATCCATTAGTAATGACAGGCAAGTGAGGTTGGTGATTGTTCCCATTTTCCGCCTAAAGCCTGTCTGGAACCAAGGAATTCTAATTGATTCTTCAATCCATTCTTGCAGCTTTAAAAGGATGCAGGAGGCGTAAAGCTTTGCTTCTACATCTATCAAAGATATAAGCCTATAGTTTGTTGGAATATGATGGTCACTGTGTTTAAATATTGGGTGAATGACGTTACCCTTCCAAGACACGGGAACCTGGGCATCATTATAAATATGATTGAAAATTGGCGTTAGGGTATCTGCCCAGAATTCCGGGTCGTGTTTGAAGATGGCGTTGGGCAGCCCGTTCGGGCTTGCTGCTCCTTCAGCTTTTAGTCTTTTAATAATTTTACAGAGTTCTCCTCTAGTGGTTAATTCCGGGAATACCGTCTCCTCTTTTGAACCCCCCTTCGTCCCTAGTCCTTCTGTACCTGTGTTGTTGATTCCCGTCAGATCATCCTCAATTAAATTTGTTGACCGTATGTCGTTCGAGAGACCTGCTGTTGTTGTGCAATATAGGGATTGTACGTGCTGGGACCAAGCGTCGGCTCCTACTCCTGCTTCCTGATGGAGTTTAGATCCTTTATTTAGATCATTAATAATGCCCCAAAAATAATGGCTGTTAGGATATTTTCCTGCACTTAGGAGTTTATTCCATAGCTTTTCCTTGTAGGAGGATTTTGCGATGCTCAGTGACTTTCTATAAGCGCTTCTGGCTTCGATCAGGTCTCCCTTGTTTGTTTGTAACCCCAGTCTTTTTTGTCATGCTAGATCTCGGGCCACTTTAGCTACCCTCCTTTTTTTTGTTCTTAGTTTCATGTTAAACCAGGGCTCCTTTTTGAGGGTAGACTTGATCTGTGTCCCTGATGTTGCTGGAAATTTATGGAGAAGGTCCAGGACCAATTGCTCCCAATTTTTTACAAGATCTTCCTTTTTTTGCAACCCTAGCTCAAGTTTTCGAGCTGTGACGGCAGACCAAATTTTTTCCAGCCCTTTTCCTCGCCATTTTAATTTCTTTAGGTTGAATTTGGATGCTTGATGAAGTAGACAAGACAAGTTCGGTGCCAGAGTGGGCGTGGTGTTTAAGGTAGTTATTTGGGGGAAATGGTCCCTTTCTGGCCGTTGAACAATTTTGAAAGTCTCGACGCCTGTAACTAGGTCGTCGCTTACTACTGTATAGTCTATCATTGAGTGAGCCCTTCCACACAGGTACGTGATACCTGCTGGCCTGTCCCCCCTCGTGTTGCCGTTCAGAATCGTCAGACCTAGTTCTCTTAGGTTGGAAGTTAACCTCGGACCTCCGTTGGACAGTGGCATGTTTCCTTTTGCCCTGTTTTTGCCGATTAGGTCACAGTTGAAGTTCCCAGAGATTAATAATGAACATCCTGAATGGGTTTTTTGCATCAGTTTTATCAGTGACGTTAGGCTTGTTTGTTTTTCTTGGTGTGACTTCTGTTCCGGGTGGATATAGACGTTGAGAATTATGATTTGCCACTGCTCGGGCCCTACTGCCAGAATTTCTGTGATTCTAGTCACTTGCACCCAATTAAGGCCTACGTCCAGTGCTTCCGATGTCCAATTATATTTTTGGCTTATGTGAGGTGCCCAAAGTTTGAGAGTCTTTCTGCCAAGATGTGGTGGGCCTTGAATCCTGGTATTACTGTGGGTGATAATTTCCATGACTCCTGAATCAGGATTACATCTTGTTGGGAAAAGAAGGCTTGTGTATCATGGTCCAGCTCCATTTCTTGGAAGCCATGTGCGTTCCATGAACAGAGAGTTTTGTTGGTTTTTTAACACTCTGCATTTCCTCACTCCTGCATGAAGTCATTGAAAGGTTTTTCTCCGTGTTAGGGACCCTTATTACTCAAGACCGTGGGAACCCCGGACCAATCCATTTTGTCCCGGCCATGCTGACTGGTTGATTGCTTATTTACTTTCAAGATTACCCCATCCGTTGAACTTGATGCAGCTGGTGAAGTAGCGCGTGCACCTAGTAGACAGGAAAAGGGAGAACCTTTTTTTTCGTTCCCCTTTGTTTCATTGCGGGTACATTTTTGTAACAGGAATGGATAACTTGGGCATGTGTTTCGTACAATCGATATTCCCCATGTTTCAAAATGGTCTTTTGTGCAGAATATCTTATCTGTGATGGCCTTTGAGGCCCAAGTTGTGACGGTGTCTTCGGAGTCAGTGTTCTGACGGTTTCTTTTGAATGTGACAGCCAGGAGGTCCTGTGATGTTATCTCACTTAGTGCTGGTGTTTCATGAAACAGTTTTAGAAAAGTTGCCTCGATTAAGGATATCCTGTGGCCCCTTTGATGGGTATTCTGGAATAAAAGTTAGCTTGTGATATGGAGATTCAGAGTGATGAGAGAGTTTGTTGGAAACTTGCGGGAAGCCTGTTTTGGTCAGTTGAGGCTTCGTGGATTCATTAAGGTTGCTACTTTTGGAGGGGGAATCTTGTTCCTGATCCATTTTCACTGACTTTGTCGTAATTATTGTGCTTTGATTTTGTCCAGGATTGGAATGCTCATATGGCAAAGGATTGTGCCGCGTTTGGAGTAGGGCGCAGGAGCGCTCATTTTCCGAAACAGTGACGCACATGCGGGCAAGTGCGGTGTTCCGCTTTGGTCCTGAAATTCCTCCTGGATTTTCATTTGAAGATGTTACCAATTTCAAGGAGCTGAACTGTGTTCTGGGGGGAATCGGACCGTGATGGTTGACCGATTTAGATGGAATTTGTATGCCAGGGTTTTCTCCCATGGCCTGTCTGGGCTTTGTTTGATCTGGACCTCCGTTATCAATGATATGGGTAGAGTTGGTAATTCCTTGCCTTCGGTTGTGGTCTTTCATTAAGACTGAACTTGTTTCTCTTTGGTCACTATGGACTGTAGCTGATGCGGAATTCGTTGGGCAGGATTGATTAGCGGATATTGTTGTTGCTCTCTGCCTTGATTCCCCATCCCTCAAGAGAATTTGGGGGTCTAGTTTGTCTGACGGTCATTAAGGTGGAGTTGGTTTCCTGGGGGGTACTTTAAAGATTGGAAACAAGTTGCCTAGTTCTGTGTTTTGTTGCTGTTTATACTTTAATCTGGCTTTTTGGCCTTTTTCTTTTGTCTATTGGTTGCTATTTTTTCCTCTTTAAAGGATGTTTGAGTGAGCTGAGTTGTTTCCGGGTCTTGTGCTGATCTTTCTGGCCACGCTTCCCTAGGGTTGTGTTCAGAATCCTTTTGGTGGTTGCTCGTTGAGTGCTCCTTTATGCTTGACCTATGGGGTGCGTGTGATTTTTCCGAAGTAAGATTGGTTGTTTTTTCGGCCGGATTACGGGAGTGTCTTACCTCCCCTAGAATGTCCATCAGGATGGCAGGCAAACTTGCTAATTTTTCAATTATGAGACCACAACCACAATAACACTCTTGTTTATTAGGGCCGGTGTGGGCATCTGGTTTCCCTGGTTTATTACTAATGATGAAAGTGCGTCCAATTTTGTGTTTATGCCTGCAATATGGCCCGCCACTAAGGTGAGGAGGTCAATCTGCACCTCCATTTTATTTGATTGATAGTTCAGGACTTTTATGGCTTGATCTAAAGAACTTAATAAGGTCCTGATCCATGTGGACGGCTGATCTCCTTGTATCTTGTTTGAATCTTTGGTGTCTGTATCCACCGAGCTACCTGATGAAATAGTTATTGGTGCAGTTTGATTTGAGTGAAGGTCATTTATTGACATGATGTTGCTGTCATTTATAGTAAGGTTAGGATGAATTCTTTTCTCCACTGGGCAGCGTGGGGTAGACATCGCCAAACCTAGACTCGGGTACTGATTTTTCGGACTCGGCTCAGTTCGTAGTGCTCTACCCTGAGTGTCTAGGTACGTGGATATTCTCTCCGTTAGTTCTTCCAATTCAGAGTAATTCGATAGAAACAGCGGTTTTTGACATGGATCTCGTCTCGTGGGGATACTGAAGGAGAATTGCTGTAGCTTGCCGGTCCCTCGTTAGGCCTTGTTGGTCTTGGGCATGGTCTTTTTCCCCTAAGTAGGGGTTTGAATGATGCACTTGTGCAGTAACAATCGCTGAGTTTCCCTTGGGTGTTGGGCCCTTAGATTGTGGTTGGGGATTTGGCCCTTGTTGATCATCGGTCGTGTTAGATGGGCTTTTATCCGGTGCAGGGAGTACGTTAATTGGGGAAATAGTGTTTGGCAAGTTGCTGGCCTCAACTGTTGGTGCGTAAATTGCAGCAATAGGGTCCTTTAGGTAAAAGAATTTTAGGAGCCCCGATGTTCTTGTAGGATTTGATGTCATTTCGGGGGGTGGTACTGAGACCAACCTCTCCCTTGGACTGGATCTGGCCCCTGAAGGATTGTCTTCTGCGTTTGGCTTCTTTGATTTTTTTGAGGGCTTTTTGTTTTCCACCGGGTGTCGCGTTCTCCCTGATCTCATTTTTCCCCGGTTGGGGCTCGGGCCCGCTTCTTTTCGCTCCTTGCCCCCCTGAACTTTATTGAGGGGATACTAGGGTCTTGGTGTGGTCCAATAGAGGTCAATACGGGTCAGCACTGGTCAGCACGGCAGTGTGTGAGGGATTGGCGGCGAGGTTATAAGATTCTTAGCCAGCTAGTGGGAGAGCTTGGCACCCTCTTCCTCTTCCCCCCGTCCTTGTGCCTGGTACTTCAGTTTGGTTTTCCTCGCTGACTGTCTGCCGGTGTGTGCCAGTCTGTGCTGGTCCGCTGAGATGCGGGCTGTCTCCCGATGTTTTATGCCCCCCTCTTCTCCCCTGGACTCCTCGCAGCGCAGACTACAAGACTACTTACTTGACCGACTCCTTACTCCCTTCCTCTGAACCCCACTGAGCCCTACTTGGTCCCGGGGCTAACAGTGGGTTACAGTGGGTTGCTACTAATACCTGGGGAGTGGTAAAGGAGTCCGCTGTGGACTGTGAGTCTATGGGCAGTGACTACGGTGCTGGCACAACAAATAAGCTCTCGCAACTACAGGTGTGTATAACAAGACAGGGTTCAATGACCAACAGTAAAAGGAAACGCAGACGCAGGTTCTTTGGTGTGAAGTTTCTTATTACAGCAAGACGTTGATTTTTCTCCAGACTTAAGAATGATATCAACGTTTGATATCATTCTTAAGTCTGGAGAAAATTTTTTACTGTTGGTCATTGAACCCTGTCTTGTTATACACACCTGTAGTTGCGAGAGCTTATTTGTTGTACTATTGTCTTGTCTTTTGACTTGTTGAGACGGTTAAGGGCGTTTTGCCGTCTGCTCTTTACGCACTACACAACGACACGTTTGTTCCTTACACACTTTGTAACGTTTAACCCAGGTAGTGCGCCCTTGTAGTCCTACTTTTCTAAAAAACTACGGTGCTGGCAGTCCGGAGCAAATGCAGGTGGGCACTGATGAGTACGGGTGCGTACGGGTGAGACTGAACTATTGCGGGGCTGCGCTCTCACCTTGCTCCTTCGACACCTCCTGTCCACTGCTTCGCTTCTCTGCTTGCCTCTGATCTCTTCTGTCCTCCTTCTGTCCTCCTCCCATCAGCTCTAAAATGCAGGAAATTGCTGTTGTTGCCTGCTGAGAGCCGATTGGCTGGGTGCCCGATTGTTCAACAAGTGCCTCTGGAGTCAGGGAGTCTGTCGCTGCCACTGCCGCTTACCACTCGACCTCCCCCAGCCAAGAAGGGGAGGGGGAGGGAGCAGGAGGGGGGGCACTGTGGAGTCCTGACTCAGTTTGAGCGTTCTACGGGCTCGGGCTCAGGCTCGGGCTCGGGCTTGGCGTGGGTGTGAGTGCAAGCGTGGGTGTGAGCGTCACCCGAGTGATCCCGAATTTTGCCCGAAATTTGCCCGAATCAGCCTGACCTTGCCTAGGTCCCTCTCGCCAGGCGGCTGTGGCCCGCAGATCTCCCGCGGCTCCCGTTGTTTCAACTTCGCGGGCCTCCCGACTCTCCTTCTTTTCTCTGCTTTTTTTCTCCCGGGGTTCGGCGCCTCCTGGGTTGCCGCCGTGCTATGCTCACTGCACACTCCTGCTGCTGTGCTGCTCTCAAGCGCCACCGGAAGTGAGCAAGTGAGACTGTAATTCCAACCAAGTTTAGCTCCTACTCATTCCCCCTCACAATCAGTGTCGCTTGCAAGTCTTCTCTCTCCAAAGTTTCAGAAGAACACAGAACACTGTGATGCAAATAAGCAGTTGGTATAGAATGTGTCCAATGTGAATGACACCTTCCATTGTGTACCTGAGGTATCATTTTGAAGCATTTCTGTCAGTAATCCCAATGCAGGTGTGCAGAAGTACTCTATGAACTATAGTTTGAGAAATGTTTCATGTTATTTTGTACATCTCTGTAGTGCAGTTGCTGAGTAAGCAAGTGTGAGATTTCTCTTAACTTAGTAATGGGTTAGTGTTAAAATGGCTTAAATAATTATGAAGTTATTTGTGATTTGTGAATGCAGCATATTATAGCATGCTGAATTTGCTGTACTTACTCTTAGTGTATGGGGTGAGGTACATTGACTTGGAGATAGAACTCTGCTGGGTGCAGTTTGCCCATTGCGAACTTTCCATGTTGTGGTGACTTTTTCTTTTACTGTATCTATCGGACCTAACCTTTTTCATACTGTCACATTTTAGACTTTCGACTTTTGATTACCTTGTCTTAAAACACTTCACTCACTTTTCTTCCTTTTTTGAGTAAACTGTCTAAGTGGTTTATTTATTTCAAATCGTCTAAAGTGATTCTGCAATTGTTTGCTTGGAAATTGAGATATGATTGTTTTCTCATCCTGAAAGCCATGCTGGGATTGGAGATTTTTGAAAAACGGTGGTTCATTGAGGCCAATCTGCCTCGAGAATGCAGGAATTGCAAATAAATTAGTGATTCCTACAAATTCCTTAATTGTGAGGCACAAATTGCGAGTCGCAATTAAGGAATTGTTCCCCACGCATTCCTATGGGTCTATGGGCCCATAGGAATAAATGGGAATTGCATGCGCAATTTGCGAGTACCCAATAGATACTCGCAAATTGAGCATGCAATTTCAAGGGTGCTAGGGTGCCAAGATGGTACAAAAGGGGGTGGTGATGGACGGAGCATCTGAATCAATCAAACACTCACACCCAGTCAAAGCATCTGGGTTTAATCCATCACCGTTCTTTAGCCCACTTTGCCACCCCAGTTCAGACATGGCTATATGCAAATCAGGCTGAAGACGGCTGGAATGCCAGAAACCGGTCCTCGAAGTTTGTTTCCGGTCCAGGGAAGACATGGCTTGGCAGTTCGGGCTGGACTGTTCCCATGAGGCACAGGGTCAGACTGATTTGCATATAGCCGTGTCTGAACTGGGGTGGCAGAGTGGGCTAAAGAACGGTGATGGATTAAACCCAGATCTTTTGACTGGGTGTGAGTGTTTGATTGATTCAGATGCTCCGTCCATCACCACCCCCTTTTGAACTGCTTTTGGCCGCCATAAGTGTGGCAGGGTATGCTCAGACGTGAGTCCCTTGCTCACTTTGCCACAGGATTCAAGCAAGCCGGGCTGAAGACGGCTGGAATGCCAGAAACCGGTCCTCGGAAGCTTGTTTCCGGTCCAGGGAAGACATGGCTTGGCAGTTCGGGCTGGACTGTTCCCATGAGGCACAGGGTCAGACTGATTTCCATATAGCCGTGTCTGAACTGGGGTGGCAGAGTAGGCTAAAGAACGGTGATGGATTAAACCCAAATCTTTTGACTGGGTGTGAGTGTTTGATTGATTCAGATGCTCCGTCCATCACCACCTCCTTTTGGACCGCTTTTGGCCGCCATAAGTGTGGCAGGGTATGCTCAGATGTGAGTCCCTTGCTCACTTTTCCACTGGATTCAAGCAAGCCGGGCTGAAGATGGCTGGAATGCCAGAAACTGGTCCTCGGAAGCTTGTATCCAGTCCAGGGAAGACATGGCTTGGTAGTTCAGGCTGGACTGTTCCCATGAGGCACAGGGTCAGACTGATTTGTATATAGCCGTGTCTGAACTGGGGTGGCCGAGTGGGCTAAAGAACGGTGATGGATTAAACCCAGATCTTTTGACTGGGTGTGAGTGTTTGATTGATTCAGATGCTCCGTCCATCACCACCCCATATTGTACCGAGGGTGCCAAGATGACACTCTGTCTACCCCTGAAATTGCTAAGTGAACCCATGTTGCACACACACATGCCCCAAGGGCATGTGTGTGTGTGTAACCTTGAACTTTGAAAAATGTACTTTAGTGCATTTTTCAAAGTTTTCCCTAATTACCATCAAGTTTCATATGACGGTAATTTGTGTCCCCTAATAGCAAAATCGCTATTTTAAATATCATCATGCATTGCATTTAAGGAATCACAATTTGTGCATCCTTAAATGCAATTGCAATTTAAGTAATCGCAAATTTGCAATTCCCTAAATTGCAATTTTTGCATTTGGAATGCATCATCTGCGAATCTGCCCTTTTGCGACCGGTTTTTAGTTTGATGCGTGGGGTCCTATGCTCCTTAGGACAATTTTTTATGTAATAAATTAAAGAGTTAGGTTGTTCTATGGTGCTACAATTTCATTTAGTTAAGATAGTCATCGTCATCTGAACAGGTGTGTGAACACCTAGTAGTTATAAGCACAAAACAATAATTGTGGGTATCAGAATGTAGAACTACAATTGCCTGCTTAATCATAAAATGATTAATAAAAGGAAAAACTTGCATAAGGGGCGAGAGTCTCGCAGACTAATTTCTAAATCAATTTCAGCAGAGACATACATACTTATTGCCCCTGTGTTTTTTTAATCTGACTTCAAATCAAGTATATCTTCAATTTATTCAATATCAATATGTGCTGTCTTAGATGATCAAGGAATAGCTTACTTAAGGGATGGCTGGTCCAATCATGTAGCAGAAGTTCAGTCATTAAACTACTTAATTGTACCCAGGCGTACTGGTTGTCCTTGAGTAACATTTTTTTACTTTCATTCGAGGGCAGTGTCTATCCCTAGGACCATCCAGTGGCAGAAATAAGCACCAGCACAGAGCTGTGAGGGAAACGGCTGGGTGCTTCTTCATTCTTAACTGTGCCGTGAGGGAAACAGCCAGCGAGACCCAGGTGGCTGCAACTACAACTCCCAGCAGCCCCAGGACACAAGGCGCACCCGTGACGCCTCAGCCTGCGCCCGGGGGCGCTAGAAATTCGGCAAGCATGCCCCGCAGTGCGAGACGCTGAAAAACTTACCTGCAGCACCAGCACAGAGCCATGAGGGAAACGGCCAGTGAGACCCGGGTGGCTGCAACTACAACTCCCAGCAGCCCTAGGACACAAGGCGCAACTGTGACTTCTCAGCCTTCGCGCTGAGGGGCTAGAAATTCGGCAAGCGTGCCCCGCAGTGCGAGGCGCACACAGGCGAAGCCCGGGCCAAGGGCAGGCCCGTCTGTGCCCGTCCGGCACCGTTCGAGGTCGGGCTGGGCCACCCCACTGACATCACTGTTTTGAGAACAGTTGGATCGTGTAGTGGTGAGTGGGGTGTCTTTTATTAGTATCTATTGAATGCTTGGGGCAAAAAAAAACTATAGGCAAATGAAATCCAACCCCTGTAGTACGTAATGCCACCTCTATTTACACTATGTTGAAGAGGGCGATGAATATAGTCAGCACCGAGATTGAGCTGACTGACAGACGATTGTCCCTGGGTCCCACAAAACCCCAATCTGTAATACTAATCGAGAACACTGATACAAGCGACTTTCAACTAATGTCACATAGTGAGGCTGACCCTTGCCCACACTCACTAACTGGAGAGAACATATTGGGCGTGGAAGGCTCTGGCCTCACAGGACCAACAGTAGATTTGGCATCTGGGAGTTGCCCAATTGACATTTTACCCGTGGCCACATCAGATATTTCCCCTAATCCAGAAGTACGCAGAGCAAAAAGGAAGAGGAAGGCAGTGAAACCAGCCTGTCCCAAACTGAAACAACCTCCACGCTTGAATTCACAACGCACAACATTAAATACTTGGATTAGGGGCACGAAGGCCCTAGTAGACCCAATTCCTAGTAGTGACTCAATTTATTCAATTTCAGTGGATATTTTAAGTAATTCTGTATATACTCAGACGGAATCTACACAGACTGCTTTTTCTAATTTTACACTAGGGGACACTGCTATGAACGTTATTATTGATACATTGTACAAACATGTTAAAGGGCTTGTGGATTCAAATTTTGAGAAATTATGGAAGCAGACCATGTACCGTTAGATCTATACTGGCTGTTAGAGAGAGTAACTGTCCCTTACCCACAAACATCTGTGCTCTACCCCTTGGTTTTTTCTATAGACCACCACCCTCACAGCGTCCACTAACTAGCCCGTTCTACCAGTCGGTAAATATACGTTTTCCGCCATCTCCGATTTAGATACTCTTGATTGTCCCCTCTCAAAATCACAACTGACTGAATCTGCCCTTACGGTACCTGTGGAGAATATTAAGACCTAAATATACACATTGAGGCCGAAAACATTCCCCTAAATGATCACTCTGATTTATTACAATAGGTACTGAGTTGGAATGTTGCCGGTCTGGCCTCTAAACTAAATATCGAAAAATGGGTCAACATGATAAATAAATATGACATCCTCATGTTCCAGGAGACCTGGGCAACCAAAGAGTTATATCTTGAAGGATACGAGTGTTTTAATATTATACCTCCTCATCCTAAGTATGGCAGACCGTCAGGTGGCCTATTAATATGGGTTAATATTGCATCGGGTGGTAGTAAAATCAATTCCCACCAAATACACTAATTTCCAAGCATTGATGTATACACAGGGGCTTTCTATTTGTTTTATCAATTTTTATAACAATGATTTTTTAACTACACCTAATTTTAATTTTGTTAACCTTGACAACTTTATTTCGGATATGGACAATTTGCTGGGACAGTATAAACCATTAGGGATATGCTTGGGGCGATTTCAATGCGAAGATTGCAAGGGGGTAATACTGTGAGCCCCACCGAGCATATCTCAGTCATTACATGCAAGAGAGGATATGAATTAATAGACCACCTATCAAATAGAAGTATTTAAATGTTATGGATATTGCAGCTGTAAATAAAGAGGATAATCCAACACCTACTTATAGAGGCTTTGGACGAGCCTCAACTATAGATTATGTTTTTATATCAGCATTATTGGAAGACCACCTAGTTCTGGCAGAGGTAAGGGCATCTACTTTTGGGGACCATAATCTAGTCTCTTTTAGTGCAGCTCTGAGGCCCAATATTAAAAAGGAACCAGGGGCTAGTAACATAGAACCCTCCACTGACAACCAAGAGTTAAATGGAAGGACATGGACTGCCCGAAGGTGTTTCAAAAGATGGTAAAAACCTACCCATCACTTTGTGAGACGTGTCTCACATTGGCCAACCCTAACCCAGAGGCAGTCTGCTTTTGTTTTATTATGTGCAGGAATTAAAGAATTGATTTCTAGACCTGTAGCTACACCTAAACCTTACCCCAGGTGGTTTGATAATATTTGTTCTAAGGCAAACAGGGACCTCAGAGCTGCGTTAATAGCTTTTCCCAGAGATCCCAACCTTATTAGAGTGTTAAGGCACACCTATAAGAGTATAGTAAGCATAGGACCGAAGTGGTTTTCAAAGAGCATTGGAGTAACCTGGCCTGTGCCGCTAAGCTTAATAATACAAATGGTTTTTGGTTAGCCACTAAGTCACTGAGAGCGTTTGTCAATACATCCACCCCGTTAAGCTGCAATATAACAAGTGAAGCGTGGGTAGCTAATTTTTCAAAATGTTATGCTTCCACGTCTCAATGCGAAGATATTTTGGGAAATCTTACCCTCGTTCAAATTCAAATATCTCTGTCAGAAGTCGAGGATGCAATAAATCAGAGCCTGGGAAATAAATCCCCAGGCCCAGATGGGCTACCCATCGACCTTATAGAATCTAGGCCAGAGTTTTGGGCTTCCTTGCTACTGAATGTTTTTAACAATTTAACAATAACTAACATTTCAAATACTTGGTCCACATCCGTAATCGTACCCATTTTTAAAAAGGGAGATAGATCTAATCAGAGCTGCTACAGACCAATCTCCCTAATTGATAACACTTTTAAGATCCTGGGGAGGATCCTATTTAACAAAATCAGAACTTGGGCAGAGGATGGAAATATAATAAATAAATGCCAGTTAGGTTTCCAAACCAATCTTGGAACGGTGGAACAGTGTCTGAACCTTAATTTAATTGTAGGGAAATATAAAATCACCCAACATAGTCCTCTCTACCTGGCATTTATGGATCTTACATCTGCTTTTGATTTTGTTAATAGATCCAGGCTTTGGCAATGCCTTTTAGATTATGGGTTGGATAAAGACTTGGTGCATTTTTTTGCGTATTTACATAGGGACCTAAGGGCTCGGTGAGAATAAGCATGGTTGGAGCAGTTTCAGGGGACATTGTAGTTGGTAAAGGCGTGAGACAAGGGTGCGTTCTTGCCCCACTTCTATTTATTTTATATGTTAATGAGCTACATAATGTATTGTCCTGCCAAACTTCAGATGTCCCAATAATTAATGGTAACAAACTGCCCACCCTACTATACGCAGATGATGCTGTTTTAATGGGGCGAACACCCAATGCTCTTCGAATTTTAGTTAGGGGATTTGTAGCTTTTATGAATAGTCTGAACCTTTGCACAAATTTAAAAAAAATCCTTTTTAATGTGTTGCAGCCCTAAAAAATGTCTCATTAATACTATTACCTTGAGTTCAGACTCTTTTCTACGCACTCTCACTTTCCCGTATTTGGGTCTACAATTCTCAGATAGTGGGTCCTGGACACCGCATCTGGCTTTTAGAGGGACCACATTTTTGAAAGGAATTAATTCAGTAATAAGTCTCCCTCAACCAAAAAAGAATTGAGTTAGTACTAACTCTACTTAAAATCTATAGGACACAATGTGTACCAATTATGACTTATGGGGCTGAAATTTGGGGTTTCATGGGCCTGAAAAGTGTCCAGGCCGAAGAAAACAGATTCTGCTGGAGAATTTTAGGTCTACCAATTTCATCATCTACTTTTATCTGACATAATGATCTAAGACTACCTTATTTGGAGGATTATGTTAGGTCTCGACCCGCCTTGTTCACCCAAACCCAGCAGCCTCATTAACAAGGGAGATCTTGGCTGATTGTCTAAAATGTGACAGGGGTGGCGACATACCGTGGCTTGCTGAAGTACGGGCAAATTTGACAGCAATTAACTTTGGCCATATCTTTTATAAACCTGATCAATTAGACTGAATTGATAGAAAAACCATTGGTAAAGTATTATATAAACATTATGGGGATATAAGATACGCAAAGGAGTCTATTAAAGTATCCATAGGACAGTATATATTAATGGCAGAAGAAGGTGGAGCTCCATCCAGTCTACCCGTTAGTTATCTTTTAAGAGACATTACTCGTTGGGAGCGAAGTCTCCTTTTTTGCCTTAGATCGGGTACAATAAAATATCTGCTGTGCTTCCCCCTGGGTTATCAACCCAATATTGAGGATTTGGCCTGCCCTTGTGGCAATTTAGGAAAACAGTCTATGCTGCATTTCCTGTTTTTCTGCACTTTTTATCAAAAATATAGCCTGCAGATATTGATATAGTTTTTTAGGACAAGGGGAATAACGGATTTTAGGGTTGCATACAAAATTATTCTCCAGCTTAAGGATGATGATTTAATATATTGAGTTTGTACTTTTTTGAAAATGGCTATCCGCTCGCGTTCCTCTGTGAACTCCTGAACATGGATTAGAATGCACTATATGCACTTTGGGACTCTATATCTTATTAGGGTAACATGAATAATATGCTGGCGTATAGAGCCCTACGATTGGAATCTAATGAGTTTCTGTTTGTAACTCTAATGTGATTTAATAATTTGTCCATCTTTGCTGCCATTCCCGGTAGTATTTGCACTTTGCACTTTTGCAATTTAATATTGAAGCCGCTATTTGAATATGTGTGGAAACTTTGCAATATCTTCGTAGATTAGATCCACAGTTAATTCTGTTTTAAAAAAACTTTTTAATGATGATGAATTATCTAAATGATTATGAGAAATATTTGTACATTTATGGACAATGCCTATCCAAATAAAGACCAATGAAACTGAAACTGAAGTTATTCCAAATTGGCCAAAGCTGTGTTTTTTTCTTGAATGTAAATAGCTGAGTTATTGTGTGCTTGCAGGACCACCGTGATTATGTCTGCTTTTAGATATTCTGTAAGCATGCACGCATGCAATTCTGTACTTATGTGTTTCTTTTTTTGTCTTTCAAGGGTGAAGAATTTGTCTGATATGGCATTAGTGGTGGTTGAAGTAGGTGTGTGAAATAATGAAGGGCCACTGATCATTTTGGCAACATATTCTTCAGTGTATGTTCGGGTGTCAGTGTTGGACATATTCTGACAAATTTACACAAAGGACAATGCAACTATCTCAAATAAAGTTCATGTGCAAATGCAGATGTCACCGCAAAGTTGTGCTCTGATTGGTTGGATGCTGGTATTGTCATACTTGTGATAGGTTTACCTTTGACAGGGCTGCATTGTTAAGACTAAGACCTGATATATGGTGGCTATGGCTAATGTCTGCACATCTACCCCCTGTTTATGGAAGTAAATATGAAACACAGTACAATGTCTGTTTTTTATTGCTCTGTTTTATCGCTCGTGCTGTTGTGGTGCCAACACCCTGTGGTGTAAATCAACCACACTATGAGGCAGTGCAGACCAATGTCAAAACACAAACACGGCACTGAAACACACAAATCCAGTTTTAATTTCTTAGGGTTCTATTAGGATGTCCAGCGGACCACCACGGCCCTACCAGCGGTGGCAATCCGCCTGCTCAAGCACCCCGCCGGACGGCCATTTACGCGGCAGACGGAAAGACCCTCTGTTGCTTTTCCACCAGTAGGCAATAGTCACGATTGCCTACCAGGCGGAAAAGGCCTGCAATATGGTGCTGGTGCCTTATAGGCACCGCCATCCATATTACGATGGTGGTGGTGTAATGCCTTTCCATAGCGGAGACTGTGCCATGGAAAAGGCATGAGGTGTTTCCTTTCAGGCCAGTTGTGGGGCCCCAGAGGGGTTGGGTGCTGCCCCTGGGGGGTACCCATGGTATCCCCCAACATTGGCATACACTGGGTAGCAGGCATATTGCACTGGCATGTTGTGCATGAAAATGCAGAACATGCATATATTGCATTGTTGTGGGTGCTGCTTACAGTACCGCCTGCCACAATGCAATATATGCCGGACGCGACCGCCACGGTGGCGGTGACATCCTAATTGGCGGTGCGGGACTGCGCACCACTAGCGGCCGGTCCCAGTACTGCTAGGGTGGCGGGCGGACTTGAGTCCGTCCGCCATCCAAATAGACCCCATAGTCTTTTCTTTCTTAAGTTCCCAATTCTTGGTAGTTAATTACAGTCCAAACATCAACGGCACGCAATTCTCTTTTAATTCCCAGTTCATCATTTATCAACAAAGCAGCAGCTGACATGTTTTTCGTCTTCCTGGACTTTTTAAAAGCTAAATAGATTTCAAACATGCAAAGTGTCTTGTAACCACAATAGAACCCCAGTACTGGGATTATTGGTGTTGTTGTGCCAGTAAACGAAAAACATATTTATGCAATCCTCCAGGTGGGAATAATATCCCACCTCAAGCTTGCATAATCTCATACTCAGTCTTAAAGTAACAGGGCGTATTCAACTTCCCACACTTCTAATATAATTAAAGTCCACCAATATGTGGGTTAGCAGGACTCTGATAAGCCTGCAGGTATTTATAAAGAGATCCAAAAACACGGTGCACATGAGGAAGTCCTGGAAAAGGTTACAAAATGCTTTGAACGTTCAGAAATCTACTTAGCCTTGAAAAAGTCCAGGAGGATGAAACACATGTTGGCTGCTGCTTTGGCTAGCATTTAAAGTTGTTATTGGATGGCAACACAAGAACTGGGTAAGCTGGGTTATAATAATGCACTGGGAGTGGTGGAGATAGCAAACAACTACAAAGCTGTGATTGACTATTTAAAAAGTTTGTTCTAGAAAAGATTTTAAAATGGGAAAAAAGTTAAGAGTGACAATGGGACCTAGGGACTTAGTACACTCATATTATCAGAGGTTGATTCTTGATGTCAAGAAACACAGTGAATTCAAAAACACAGAG